>NW_024467114.1:31423928-32041071 GCF_017591425.1 Ochotona curzoniae | reverse complement strand
CTGCTGATCTCACAGCACAGGTTGAGCAACAGTCCGGTAGGGGCTGCTCATACAGCAGGGAGCCTGACAGTCCTTGCTACATTTCAGGACTCCAAGGAGGCTGGGATTTCAAGGCCATTCAAGTGTCTTTCATTGAAATTACCTCTTCATGGACTCCAGAAGTGGCCCAGGATCTGCTATCAGGTCTAATAACATAGTGTGTGTAAAATTAAAACGGAATTCCAGAAGCCACTTACCACGTGTCATCTGCCTCAATGTGAATTTTGCAAGCAAGATTTAATAGGTTGCTGTGCATTGGCGAGAGGGGCCATGTGACTGCTTTTCCAAACAGAGTGAAAGTGTAGCTAAATTGTTTTTAAACACCGATTTAGAGAATGAAATTGAGGGTGGTAAACTAGTTGCCAACTAAAGCAAAGCAGGCTGGAATGTTGCTAACCGTTGGTACATGCAGAATCCAAGCAAAACATCTTGGATTGCTAGTACCGTAATAAATTATAGTTTTCACATTTGTATTTTCCAAGTGCAAACAGCAGTAAGTCAAGCTTGTGAAATAAAGACCAAACGATGACATTTTTAATTCACCCGTACCTATTCTGACCCGGCACACTGACTGTGTCATGAAACAAATTGGAGAACCAAGGCTAAGAAAGCAGTGGTTCCTGCACAGGTGTTACATGACCAAAACTACAAGCGCAGATGGGCGAGAAAGGCTGAGGGAACCAAGGGGTTAATGGCCACAGAGGATCTGGGGACTGTAACAATTTCTCTTCCTTAGTCCCTTTGTCTTCACACGAAGACCCATGGCACATTCGGCTGACACCCAAGGGGTTAGCTCATGTTCTTCAGGGTTAATTTTCTCTCTCGAACATAATGAGATAAATGACTGTGTGGCGATGGTGTCCCGGGAACGTTCAGAGGGCAAGAAATGTCAAGAACTGGTTTATCTCCAGACTGCATTCGTCTGACGCAGGTCACCCGAGTTATCTTAAAGGATGAGGGACTTGTGAGGGATGGAGGCAGCCCTTACACGCATGGAGCTGGCCCCTCTGCTTCTAGAGGGAGTTCTCCCAGGCCACTCCGCCGCGGCAGGACTCCCCTGGGTGGAGGGGATGGGCTAATTTATTTCTCCATGGTGTCCTGGAGTGTATCTGCCCTGATGGACTCTCTTGATCTTGACATCAGTCACTTTGGAGTCCAGATAATGAAAACTACATGAAAGAGGCCCCTCCAGTGTATGCAGATGGAACTTTATCTTCAAAGGGGCAATACCCTTCGGAGAGTGTCTTTGCTGTTTAAAAGTATTAGTAAAAGAAAATGTGTGTGACATTTCCTCCCTTCCTCTCCTTGTTTCCTCTGGCTCACCTAGGCATCAGGGTGATGTTTTGCCACTCTATTTTATTAAAAATCTAAGTTTTCCTTGATGTTTCATTGGAGAAAGTCAGATTGAATTTAACTCTGAGGTCACTACTGCCTGGAATGTGAAGGGACTTAAGTGCTACTCAAGTGGTATTCTAAACAAGTGAAGTCATACACTTTAGGACTCCTTGGCACCGGGGTCTCTTAAACCAACATGAGCAGAGGAAACTCAGTCTCATAAATGTTGCTTAGGATGATGGTACAGAAACAGCGGCCCGAGTAACCATCGTATCTGGGAAGTACTTCTGGCTACCACTCGAATTGGAAAAAAGGATTGTGATATTGACATGGACTCTTTGGGGACGAAACAAGAAGGGGTGTCCACTTAGGAAATCCTGGAATGTAAATGTTCTGCTGTCTCTTCTGCTATGCCATTGATTTAAAAATGACATCATAAAATTATCAACAAGAGGTGGTGAAGATTGCGTGTAGTTGGCACAGTGCATGATGACTCCACTTTTTGCTGGATGGATTGGACAAAGTGGAAAGAATCTTCTAATGTTGCCTACCACAGCAACACTTGGCACCAGTGACGTCGATGGGGCTGATGAGATTCATGAGAGAAGGAGCAGACAGCTTGCGCTTGATTATGCTGCCAACATCAGAGATACAGGAATGATTTTGACCTTGGTCTCAGGTTTGCATTCCTTGCTAGTCCAGAGTCACAATGAATAGCTAGTTTATGCCTGTCAACAGGAACTTAGCCTCACCTGAACTTTTGTTAACAACAAATCAAGGGTAAAAAAAAAAAAAAGCATAACTTCAGGGACTGTTCCTTTTTTTTTTTTTTCCTATACATAAGGAATGTCTGCCTTTTTTATAGTTTTCTCTCACATTTCTTATTTGTGTGCTGGCATTTTGAATATTGTGGGCCTAGACGGGAAGCTGCTAACTGAAAATATTCCACGTACCAGTGTGCATGCCTGTGATTGTATTTGCAACTTAAGTTTTGCAATGGCTTTTGTCATAATGACACATTGCATCTGAGAAAGCGTTCAAGTGGGAAGGAACCTTTTGCTTTTATTACTATTTTTTCTTTCCCTTAATATTTTAGTAATGCTATTTAGAAATGTTATTTCTTTAGTATTTTCTCTTCCCTAGTATTTTCCCATCAAATAGTGACTCTTCAGTACATATGTTTACACTGGGGTTCAAAATGATGACTTCTTAGAACCGGAGTTTTACTGTAAGTTAATCGCTGAAACAAGTTGGCTGAGAAATCTGATAATGTTTCCAAATGTGAAGCTGTATCATTGTACAATTATACAGCTATATATTGTGACGTTTTGCATAGTTATATAACTATGTATGTCATAGATATATTTCAGTGTCATAGAAAACATTATGCATTACATAGTAATAGTTATGTCAAGATAAAAATGATTCGTATGAGGTCGTTTTTTAAATTTAAGATTGATTGATTTACTTGTTTGAAAGTCAGAATGACAAGTGAGAGAGACTTCCACCCACTAGTTAACCCTTAAATGGCTGCAACTGCTAGGCGTAGGCCAGGCCACAGACAGGAGCCAGGAACTCCTTGCTGGTCATGCACGAGGGGTGGCAGGAATGCCCACACTGCGCGTGTCATCCCCTGCGATTGTAGCTGCCCTGGGTTGAGCAGCTGAAATTTGATCTGGCCCTGTGCTGGGCCCCAACGTTAATACCGGAGTGGTTCTTCTTGATCCCCAAATGAGAAATGTCATGACAGTTCAGTTTCAGGTGGCCTCTGGCAGAGATCCAATAGAGTAGAACTAGGGGCTCAGCTGTGGGCAGGAGAGACGACCCCAATGATGCCTGCTGGGGCACAAACAAGCTTAGGGAACGTTTGAGGAGAGATGAGCAGAAGTATCCAAAGGGCTTCCTTGAGAGAAGTCTGCAGAAGCTTCCCTTCAGCAGAGAGGCAGTCCCCTGGCAGCTCCTCAGGGATTATGTCTAGCAGAGGTGCCAGACAAGGCCTGGCCTGTGGGGTGCAAGTTCAAATCTTCACACTTCTCAAAGGCCTTGCCCTCCTTTGTGCTCTTGCAGTCAGAGATAGTGCATAATCATTCAGAAGATTTGGCAAAGACAGACAGCCTAGAGACAGGGAAAAATCACCCATAATACTCAAACAGTGTGAACACTATTCCGGAATCTTCCTTCCCGCTCCCCCTTTCTCTTTCTTTCTTCTAAAAATTATCTTGCTATTTTGCAAAAAAAAAAAAAAAAAAAAAAAGAATAGTGTTTCTTCTCTTGGATAACTTCTGAAACTTTCCAGGTAATGTTGTCTTGCTTGATCACCTTTCACCTGTAATGCCACCTGCACTGGGACTATAGGATGGTTTTTCTTTGAGCAGTGGAATTCCTGATGGGATCAGATGACTAGGATCTGTCCCTGGAGTACCCGTAGGAGACCTCAGTCTTTGTAGAACCGGTGAGGGAAGCCCTGTTGGCAGTCTCGTTCCGAGCCGAGCTCAGAGTTGAAGCCCCTTTTTCTCCAGCTCCTGATCTCTCCCCAGCAGAAGTAAACAGAATCTTGTTCCGCTCACAGGAGCCAGCGTTTCCATTTTAGGGTTTGGATATCACATGGCACGGATGGCCAACCTTAAAGTCATGTCACGAAGGGAGCGATTTTGAGAGGACTTATGGCACTCTCGGGTGAATGCTAAACTTACCTCCTTGTGAAACTGTATGGTAAAATCAAAACTCGCCCCTGAACCAAGAATGGCATAAACAGTCCTGAGCAGACCCGTTAGGAAAGGAAGACACGTGCGATTTTGAAGGCCTAGGAGCAAGCAGGAATCTTGATAGTTTTCTAATTTTTTTTTCTGGATTTAATATTTAATGCTTAACATTATGCTACACTTATTTCCTAGGAGACTTATACATATATTATTATATTATTATAATATATATTATTTTATCTTGAAATCTCAAGCACAAAATTCACGACAATGTTCATAACATGAGAGGGAAAAAAAAGGTACACTGTCACCTATATTTCACCAAACACATTAAACATACTTTTTGATCGCCCTAAACTCCATCAGTCGCTGCTGTGAGCCTGTGCTGCTACTCCCCCGTCTGCCCAATACCTAAATAAACTTTATCTTGCAGGTTGAAAGAACCTTTCTAAAATTCCTCATTCTTAATGCTTTAAAACGCCCGGGCTCAGAAAATTAAATTACGCCATTTTTTATCTGTTGCGATCTGTTTCCTCCTAGGCTTTGTGTTTGCTTTCCTGCAGTAGCTGACATCAAAATGTTTTCTGGAATGCTGGGACTAAATAAGTTATGCTTAACTCAATATCTAATGCAAATAGCCCTTGGGCATCTTTAGCGACACAATCATAAAGGCTATAGTTTCTTTTAATAGCTTGCCACACTTTGCTGATATAGTATTTCTCTAATCACCAATCTTTACGTGCCTTCCTGACCTTGGAGCTCTCTGCCCAAATGGCTTTGTGCTATCAAAGGCCCAAGTCACTGCAAGAGTGAATGGCTTTCATTTTTCCCCCTGGAAACTTCCGGTTCCTGGCATCTGTAAAGAATTACCGTGGGGGGTGTTTTGCTGCCTAGCGGCCACTGCTCTGTCCAATGGAAGTGACTTTTCCCAGAAAGGTCATGGTGGTCAGCCATAGGTGGATCCTGCTTGCAGGGAAGGGGCAGCTCTGACTTTTGTATCCTTAAAAATCTCAGTTGCCACATTAATTCATCTTGTTAAAAAGCCGAGTCACATTTTGCCTGTGACAGATTTCAGCCAGTCGTGGCATACTGTGTCATGTCATAAGGCCGAAAGGTTAGCAGGGAGCTCCGTGAAGTCCTCGTATTTGCTAGGGAAAAAGCAAGTCTCCATTTACAACTTCTGCAGGGGGTTGCTTTTTGGCAGTGCACACAAATCCATCTTCAGAACCAGTTACAACACCTCCTAAACATACCCAGGAGTGTTGCTGGGCTCTGGTGGCCGGCTATGCACGTGGGCTTCCCATTCAGGCCTTATTCCCTGGCGTGGCCAGATGTCTTGGCAACAGGTAGCATTTCCAAGCATGCCCGTGATTCAATGAGTTGTTACTTCTTAGCTTCTCTGTGCTTTTGGCTCTTAAAAGGCAGAGACGAGCAGGGATGTGTATTTGTACAGAAATAACATTGAAAATCAGCCAGACTCATGAGGCAGGAGAGTGTTGCTAATGAGAAATTCTTGCTGAACGTAAGTTGGCATTTAAAAAAAAAAAAACTAGTGCAGAGGAATAAAATTCAGAAACACTTGTATGTCACATAACTTCATCCATGGATCTATTTATAGGAATTCTGATAATCTTTTACTGGAGTGATGAATACCCACATCCTTGTAACAACAGTCACCATCTATAACTTATAGATCAAATTGATCTAAATGTCTTAAGTTTTTAAAAGGAGAATATAATTTTATATATTAAGCTATCTCCTATTAAATCACGTACTGTTGATGTATTTTGTATAGTTTTTAATTCTACTGAGAATTACATCTATTAAGATAGAAGTCTCCTGTAATTTTATAAAATCTATGATTTTGTTAACTGTCCTTTATAATCTTTACTTCTTTCTCTTATTTCACATATAAAACATATAAAATCTTTACAGCATCGAGTTCCAATTATATATGCATTCTTGTGAATAATTTTTTTCTCTATACGTTTTAGCAATTTTCTTCATCATGATATATGAATATGATTTATAGCCATGTGTTAAGTATGTGTGTGTGTGTGTATATAGCCCAGTATAATTTAAGGAAATCTGTATGTAGGAAAATAAATCTTGGGTGATGTCCTGATACTGGAAGGTACATGAAGAAGAAAAAAACCCTTTGCTATGGAGATGTATAATTTTGAAAATTCTGAGGTCTGAGAACAGTTAGTGTATTTGGATAATTTCTCCATGTATGATTGTGTGTGTGAGAGAGAGAGAGAGAGACTGAGAGAGAGAAAGGAGAAAGGCTGGGTGTTTCTGAAGGTTTTGGATTCCTGGGAAACACACTGGCATCCGGTGAATGGGCTCCCTTGTTTTGAATGCCCTAATGTGACAACCCCTCACCGCCTGCCCCGACCCCTGCAGCCTCTCCCTTCAGGACTGGTGCCAGGTTGGTGACCACTCCGGAATTAAGTTTCCTGAAAGAATTATGGCAACTCATTTGCTCATCAAGACAGTCTGGGAGTGGGGTGCCTGCTGCCCTGTGCGTTAAGAACAGGCATCGTCCTACATCTCTGCTGAATTTAGACTGAGTTTGGGAAGATCAGTGTGTGGAGTTTTGTCCACTAACCAACAGCCTGAGAATCAGTGGCTGGAGACCATGGACACCCACTGTGTCTCAGGAATGTGCAGACAACCAGCAGGTCTTCTAGGACAAGCCAGAGTAGAATAGGTGGCTTTCCAGAAGCCTTCAAGGAGGGGTTAGGCTTGGGATTGCTGGGGTCTCAGCCTACACAGTAACTCATCCTGCAGGAGGCTGCCCGGTTGGGCTCACAGGGCATACATACCCCATAGGATTCCAGACCCCAGCAGGAGCACTCTGCATTGGCAAGCACTTTCTGAGCATCTGTTGCCTTCTCTCTTGGTCTTATTTTCTTGGTTCAGAGCACATCCCATGGTCCACCGGAGAGTCATGAGGGGTAGGTCTCATGTAAGGACAGGTTCCCTGAGGATGGCACTGTCTCACACTGCCTGCCACCTTGCCCCTGACTTCTGAGATCCATGGCAAACACATAGAAGGAAGCGCTTTAATGTCCATTACTCTGATATTTCTGCAAAATTCCCGTGTCACTGCTAGAATGAATAAACCTAAATATCTGGACACTTCCTCATGACAAGAGTCATGCCAGAGAGATTTAATTTTCATCTTTAAGCAAAAGCAAAACAAAACAAAACAACCAGGAGAACGTTCTGTCAATTAAATTTTCTCCCAGTTCTGTTGGCACATCATTCTAATCATTTGAGATATTTAAGAGAATAATGAATGCATGTGTTTCCCGAAGCTGTGATGGGGTGTGCCAAAAAGACACTGTAAGATTCTTGCACTGATCACACACATTTATCCTGTTATGTCATCTGTTTAAAACAAAAACAACTCCCCTACGCCTAGCACATAAGAACTGGTCGATCAGGGTTTACATGTGTGTGTTGATGACGGCAGTATCTTATGGGTTGGTCATGTTTGTCAGGATATTTGTCATCATGTCTTACACACACTTGTGCCTTGTGCTCATACAAGCTCTATGCTTTCTCCATTAGAAGAGGTACTAGGTTCCAAAACTCTAATTTTTAATTTCACTCAACATTGATTACAAGTGGTCATTTCATTGTGGGAAGACAGAACTCTGGGTAATTTGTGGCCAAAGATACCCGTCAGTACCTCCCCTGCCACTCCATATGGGAACCCTTCCTCGTTACTTCATATATGGAACAGTCAATCCCCAATATTAACCCCTAAATATGACCTTTGTGTGCTATTCTGCACAGATAAACAGACCTGAATCCAGCAGCGCAATGGAGAGGAAATGGCATGAGCTGAAATGCTGGTTGTTAATTACTGCCTCTGTAGGAGCAAAATCCTCCAGGTTTCTGGGATTCCCTGGGATGATGTGTTCTGCATGAGGCTGTAGACAGCCTCGAAGCATGCCAGTTCTTCGCCCTCTCACTGTCTGCCACTGAGTGACAATGGAGAACAGGCAGGCATCATTTGGGAACAGGGAACCCGAGGATTTGGACTGAGCTGACAGTTGGGGACCATGACCAGGACAAGCACGCTGCACCAGGAACGCAGTTTCCTCCTCTCACCCATTCTCCCACATCTGCTTTTTCTGGGGCCTCTGCATTTTGTCGCCTCCTGACAACCAGGGTGCCCTGCCTCTTGGCGTGTGTTCTTCCTTCCAGCAAGGGGCACTCTGGGGCCGGGATGAATTCTTTAATCACACCCTCAGAACTGTGGGTGGATTTACTGAGACAACGGTGCTTGCAGCCCCTCCAGAAAGTGGACATAGGGTGCAGAATGAAAAGGGGCAGGAATAGCAACTGCCTAGGCCGGCTGATTCTGGGATGCGGCCGGTCGTTTGCCTTCATCATTGGATGGCTTAAATTGTCCAAGGGTCGGCATCTCAAAAGCTTCAGGATGAGCATAAGGTTCTCCCTGAGAGAACCCAGGGCCAAGCTAATTAGGAATAAAGAGGTGACAGGGAGAGGGGAGAGTGGGTCTGGGTAACTTCACAGGGTGAGAAGCTGGCATGGCAGGGAGATGTGGGGGTATCTGGGAAGTAACAAAAATGTCACAGGGCAGTTAGAATGAGCATTCCCCTCTGCCCACCTTGGACACTTTGCAATCCAAACTGAGGCTTTGTGCTGCGGGACCTTGGGGACTGGCCACAATCATCCCAGTGTGGAGTGCCACTGCCTGCTGCAGGAGAAAAGTTCTTTCTTCTGAATTTGCACATCCCTTCGGGCGCTTAGATTTTCCCCCTGAATGTTAGTGACCATTTTGAACGCAGACACACACACACACACTGTAAGAATCTTAAAGCTACTCTGTGCTGATGACAGAACACACGGAGTCAACGAAATTTTAAATGTTTTGTGGTAACTAGCATTTTGAATCGACTCTTCTTCGAAATCTGCTTGATTATATCTTTCTTAAAGCTCTCAAAGACAATTCAAAACTTAGATATTCTGAGTATGATATTTGTTTTCTGAAAAGAAACGTAATTCTAATTTTTGTGAAAAAGGAAGTGTTTCTTATCTGAAACAGAATGAAAGCTTGAAATTGAACAAAATGAATCAAAAAAGCAATATTAGTGCTGTGCTGATCGTGTATGCTAGCAGGCCTTTAAGAAGACATAGATTAGAGTCAGTTTTGTTTGCAATTTCTCTTCCTGACTGTTCCACACAGTCCAGTAGGTGTGCAGTTGCACGTTCCACTGTTGAATACTCCCCATTCCTCCTGCAATGCCAGTGTGAGTCAGGTTTGCCCCTCCACGCACAACACAAACACACAGTCAGTCTCTGGCTAATTTTAGCCACTTCCTTTTGCATGTCCCCACCATCAGGTCCTAGGCCAAGCCCTGACCTTGTGCTGCCTTGACTAATGTGGCATCTCCCACCACTTCTGGAATGAGGAGGAAGAGGGAGGCTTGGAGAAAAAGAGAAACAAAACAAAACAAACACCCTCTTCCAGATGAAGAACATACTGGGATTCCCAGAACAGACCTAACATCTGTTAGGTCTCCTGGAGGGAACTCAGTGGCCTTGGCACTGTCATTTGCAGGTAGGCACCCTGCGTGGGCACTGAGCTTTGGCAGGTTCTGCTGGTCTCCCACAGAAGAGTCTTTCACAGTCACTGCTCGTGTCTGACCCCTGTTTTGTTCATGGACTTCTACCATGCTTTGTTGACTTTGGAGAATTCTGGACTTCGATTCAAATTACTAGAAATACTGTGAGTGTTGTTGTCGTTGTTGCTACTTTGGTGAACTTCAAATTTCAACATTCCTCCCTGTACTACACAAAGTGTTTTTAACTGCAACTCATTTTTCTTCCAAAACTTTTTGGAAGTAATTCTAACTATTCAACTGAATTTATACATCTGGGACTTTCTGAGGTGGACACAGGTCCATGGAGAGCCCCATCCTGGGGTAGTAAGTGAGCATCCTTATTTACTTTGACCCTGGGATTCTCTTCCTGTTGGTACTTCAAAATGAAGTTGGTACTTCGAAATACACACACACACACACACACACACACACACACACAATTTGGAGCAAGAGAAAGGAAAAAACAACTAATTTATAGTCAGGATTCATGATACGGCATCATCCAGTAATTAAAGATGTTAGATTATTATTAATCTTATTATTCTAGACTTTCTTTTTAATTTTTAAAGGTTTTTTGGCACCATTTTTTTTATTTTGAATTTTTTGAATTATGTGGTGCAATTTTGTATAGACTGGGATTCCCCCACAAAGTCCCACTCCCACCCCAACAAATTTCCCCCACTTTACTACAATGGTGTAGTCCTTCATAAGGAATCGCAATTCCATCAGTCTCTTATTTAAGTGTATCCCGACAGTGCTGTTACAGACAATGTCAGACAGTCCAGCATACATCAAAAATGTTTTTACGTTTCTTTTTTATTGGAAAAGCAGATTTACAGAGAGAAGGAGAGACAGTGAGAAAGAGCTTATAAGTACTGATTCACTTCCCCAAGTGGCTGCAGTGGCTGGAGCTGAGCTGAGCTGAGCTGAAGCCTGGAGCCAGGAGCTTCTTCCATGTCTCCTACATAGGTGTAGTGTTCCGAGATTTTGGGCCATCCTCCGCTACTTTACCAGGCCTCAAGGAGGGAATTGGAGAGGAACTGGAGCCATCAGGACAGCAACTGAACTGGCACCCATATGGGATCCTGGTGCGTGCTAGGCAAGAATGTAACCACTAGGCTACTAAGCCAGGCCCGCTTTTTAAAATTTTTAAGATTAATTTTTGAAAGGCAAGGAGAAAGAGAGAGAGAGAGAGAAAGAGAGAGAGATTTCATTCCCAAAATGCTCACAACAGCCAGGCACCAAAAACTTCACCTGGATCTTCCTGTTGGTGGCAGGTTCTCAAGTACTGGGCCAAACTCTGCTGCGTCTCTAGTGCACTAGCAGGAAGCTGGCCTGGAGACCAGAGCAGGAATCCATCCCAGGTCGCCTGTCTGATGTGAGATATGGGTTTCCCAGGCTGTGGCGGAATCCATTATGCCCCTGTGCCCTCTCCTCAGGACCAACCCGCGCTAGTGTTGAAACAAACATGTGTGTCCCTCAAGACCAGATGCTGATCTGTGTACTTGAACCTTTTCTGCAGTCTTTCCCACATGACCGCAAAAATGTTCCAAACTGCTTGCATTTGTGCTAAGTCTATTGTTCATAAATGACAAAATATCTATCTCTTTTGAAAGTGTTTCCCCTTTATTTTTTTCTTATTTTTTTTGTTTTTGCTCTCTCTGAGCAGCAATACAATTTTCAGATTCCCGCTGCAAATCCAAACATTTCAGTTGTGTAATTAAGTCTGCATGTGCTTGCCATTGGCTCAGGGTAGATTGCCTAGAGAGGTGTTGGGAAGGGACCTAGAAGGGTAGGAAAACAGGGAATGGACTAGAAGGCCAGAGAGGAAGCTGGATGCAATTGGGAGCATCTCCAAGTGTGTCAAGCATGCAGGAACACTGAGATAAACGCAGGAAAGTAGCTTTGACCTTGGGAAAGAAGTCACTGTTCACTTTAACGACAAAAAAATCTACATTGACGGGAGTCTTAAAATGGAAGGAAGAGGGTGTTTTTCCAAGGAGAAAAATAGTATGGTTGTGTCTTCAGGGAGAGAACTGATAATTGCAGAAGAGAACCTGAGGGCAGCGCATGAGTCATGGACAGAAGACAGGAAGGAATTTCAGAATGTTCATGGGAACATGAAATGAATGCCTGTTTGAATGCAGCATGGTTTCTCTTAATACATTATCCGCGTCCATTTTTATGAAGACCCCCATCCCTTAGGCAAGGATTTTAACACTTGGCTGCCCCAAATTAAATTTGTCTTTTCATTCTATTTCCTATGAATGTTTTGAAATACTGTTGTGTGATGAAACAGTATACAGCCCATAAAATCTATGTATTTATAGACTTGTTAAGGCTGAGGAAAGTGCTACAAATGAATAAAAACAAAACAAAAACAAGACGTCAAGCATCATACAGTGCGTGTTGATGTACAGGCTTTCCAGAGGCAGACGGAAATATTTAAATAATCCAAAATACGAAATAATAATTGTCAACCCTACAATGTGGAGGTTAGAGGTAATTGTATTGCTCTTTGAAACACGATGTCTTAATGTTTTGAATACATATGTCTTCCAAACATATAGGAATACTGTTTTTCCAAAACCCACTGCTTGACTGAGACAGAACAGAGAAAATTGTGGGCAGAACTTGAGGAGAACATGAGGTTGGGGGGAGAGGTAAGTGTGTGTGTGTGTGTGTGTGTGTGTGTGTGTGTGTGTGTGTGTGTGTGTGTGTGTCTGGTTACCTGTGTGTGTTTGAGTTGGAAGCTATCAGAACTTTTTTTGTGTGTGCCTGGAGAGGAGGCAGCCAGTGCACTGGGGAAGGCTAAAGATACAGGAGCATGGATGATTGATGGAGCCCATCTTGGAAGCAGCAGGAAGGGATGGAATCCAGATCACAGGTGCTGGGATTAGCTTTAGCTAAGAGGAGCGACTTCTCTTGAGCTGAGAGATGGGGAAAAGAGGGAAGGATGGATGTGGGTGCTGATAAGAGCGTAGAGGACGGGGGAGGAAGCTGAGGGAGTTGCTGTCTGCTGGCTAGTGTTTCCTGTGTGATGGAGAAGGTGAGGTCATTTGCTGAGTGGGGTCAAGGGTTTACGGAGAATGATGGGGAATTGGAAGAGTTGACAGGGAAGAAAGGGAGGGAAGGGACTGGGGACATGTAGATAGGCAGGCCAGCTGCAGTAGGGGAATGAGTGAACGAACGGGTACCAACCTGTGTATCTACATGACTTTCTCTAACAGCCCACTGCAACCACGGGTTTAAATGTAGACAAAGCACGTGGTGAGGCTGGTCGTAGGCTGCAGACTTGGCAGAGACAGACAAGCAGGGCCGTAAAGGCCTTGTGCATACAGCACAGAAACAAAGCCAGCAAAGGGCTGAAACAATGGGAGCCATAGGAAGTGTACAGGTGGGAGTTTTGGGGTTCAGGGAACGGGAGAAGATTAATCATGTGGAAGGATTAGGTTCCAGTGGGGACGTTGGAAGGTAATATTTTGAGGAATGAAGGAATGCTAGACAGAGATTGGAGCTGTGGGTCAGCGGCTTTCAACATGGACTGTGGCCACTGGACGTGCATAATCCATATGAACAGGAAAATAAGCAGAAGGTCTATCGGCATGGATCAAATCACTCTCTTCATCAGTTTATACACACATTCAGAAACACACACATGCCTGTGTATGCACCCTATGTATATACAGGCAGCCCTCCTTGTACACACTTCATCTACGAATTCAATACACCATGGATCAAAAATATTCCACAACAGCAAAAGCAAAATGTGATTGTAAAATATAAGTTGCCTATTCTATCCACTAATGCCTAACCAATGTAGTGTAGCATTTATTTACACAGCACTTAGAACACACCAGAAAATGTGTGAGGTTATACAAGGAGTCTTCCAGAAGTTAACGGAAAATGGGCGTTAACCTTTAATTCCACAACCCTTTTGAGGCTCTCTCACATGCAAATATAATTTTATTTTAATAAAGAATTGAGCATCTGCAGACGGTTTTAGCCATGGTGGTCCTGGAACTAACTCCTCAAGCTTATCAAGGGATTACTATAAACTAATATATACGATGGGAAATATTGTTCCAAAAATAGTATTCATATCAAATAAACTCTGCATGAAGTAAAAAGAACATTGGATCTTGTTTCAACTCCAGATACTTAATTGCTCTAGATATCTACAAGTAATTTTTTTGGTAGAAAGTGGGTGAGGTTTTATTTATTTAGCAAGAGCATGCTAAAAACTAGATTAAAGTTTAAAAAAAGTTCAAGGTACTTTGAAAACCTCAGATTTAAACGTAATCCACTCATTCAACATATATTGGTTGTTCACAATATGCTAGTAATGTGGCTGGGAATAAGATTATGAATACACACACTCCTCTCTCTTGTGGGTTTAGAAAGAAATGGGGGAATTGTGAGATGATGCATTGGGTCCTCTTCTGTCCCTTGGTTCTATTCTTTTCCCATTCCAAAACTTAAGTAAGAACAGAGTTCTCCTTGGCCCAACCTAAATAAGTTAATGTCTCCTGAGAAATGTTGGGGAATGACTTATTCATTTTTATTGGAAAGGCTGATTTACAGAGAGGCGAGACAGAAAGATCATCAACTGCTGGTTCCTCTTCATGTGGCATCAACGGCTGGAGCTGAGCCAATCCAAAGCCAGGTGCTTCTTCCAGGTCTCCCACGTGGGTGCAGGCTCCCAAGGCTTTGGGCCATCCTCGACTGCTTTCCCAGGCCACAAGCAGGGAGCTGGATGGGAAGCAGAGCAGCCGGGACACAAACAATGACCATATGGGATCTTAGTGCATGCAAGGGGAGAATTTAGCCAGTGAGCCATTGCATCAGGTCCTGGGGAAAGATTTTGAATGCTCTGAATATAATTTGTTAATATCTAATCTTATGTAGCTTTCATATCTGTTTAGTTGTTTGAAATCTTGAATGCCTATTTATACTTTTATTTCCAAAATGCTGTTTTGCATACGTACACCATATGCATAATAGATATATGTCCCCTCCCTGTGCATACATATGTAATACACCCATACAGACATATTCTTATAAAAATATAATGATACAAAAAATATTCACACCTAATAAAAGCCAAAGTAGCTAGATTATGTTAGAATTAAAAAAAAAATCAACAGCAACAAGAAGAAATGGGTGAGAATATGACTAGATGTCCAAAGAAGACTAACAAATGGCCAAAAAATATATATGAAAAAAAAAGAGAGAAAAAGCTCAATTAAGCTGTCTTTTGGAATGCCTGCCTGCATAGGAGAGGACCTGACTCAGGTGTCAGCTACTCCACTTCTGATCCTACTTTCTGCTAATGTCAGCCTTGCAGCCAGAAGACAATATCGCAAGTGCATAGATAATATTTACTCCGTGGGACACCAGGATTAAGATTCTCAGCGAGGAAGGTGATCTTTCCCGTTTGGTGTGAAGTACCAGGCTGCTGTTGACATGTAGAGTGAAAAAGTAGTGTGTGTTTTCTCTCTCTCAGTCACAATTTCAAATAAAATGGAAATAAATAAAAGTTCTTTTGAAATGCTCAACATGACTAGCCATCAGGAAAGTGCAAATCAGGGCCGCCATGAAATATCAGCTCACTCCTATGAAAATGCATTTGAGCAAAACTAACAAATCCTGCAAAATATGTGGAAAAAATAGAACAGTTAGCTTCTCCTGGTGAGTACGTGAATTAGTATAGCCACTACAAAAGCAGTATAGAAAAAAAAAACTAACTAAAGCTAAAATTTCCATATAAGATACCAATTCCACCAGTAAGTAAATATTAGAGACATAAAATTATCTTACCAGAGGTGTATCAAGTCAAAATGATTATTTTAGTACCATTCATAATAGCCTATTTATGAAATCAATCAAGGTGTCCATTTGCAGATAAATAATAAAGAAACTTCGAGATAAAAAATTATATGTGTGTATATATGCAGTAACAATGGAATATTATTCAGCAATAAAAAAATTTCCTGTTACTGGCAACAAAACGGAAGACTAAAGGTTATAACATTAACTAAAACAAGGCAGTCACAGAAAACCAACTATCCTATACCATCCCGTATATTTTGAAAATTAAAAAAACCTCAATTTGTGTGGAAAATGTCAACTACTTGAGACTGGAGATTACTAGTTTCTGATGCAGATGCAGAGACAGAGACTTGGAATAGCTTGTCTCTCACCAATGTCTGCTCTGGGAGAAAGTGTAAAACGAGATCAAGTCCAACTTTTTTTTGAAATTTGAATGTTTGGTAATTTGTACACAAATACTTGCCTGGGACAGCAGTGATTCTCCTTATACTGGGCTAGACTCTCCTACAATGCACATGGGTGGTTCTCCTTATACTGGGCTAGGCTCTCCCACTATGCACATGGGCGGTTCTCCTTATACTGGGCTAGGCTCTCCCACTATGCACATGGGTGGTAGGTTTAGTGCAATGAGATGTTTTCTTACATGGAGAGAGTGCAAAATCTCTACAACAGTTCTTCAACATCAGTTCTGATCCTATTCTCCTGACTTAATGTGTAATATATTATGGATTTAAACAATTTATTCATGACATGGTATCGAAGTCAAAATCAGTATACTAACAAAGAACCTAAAAATTCTAATCGATGTGATTTTTTTCTTATGGCCACTTACTCCATATTTTTTTTTCTTAATTTTGTGCTTCATAATGTTAAGTTTTAGATTAATGGCCTGCCTGGGAAAGCTATTGCAATGTGTCTTCAGAAAAATTCACAGATGCGCATTCTTTGTGTGATCTTGCATAAAGTTTCAGGAGTTTTAAATCCACTGGAGTTCTCCCACAGATCCTTGACTGAGACCATCTATTCAAAACAAACCCATCTTATTCCTGTGTCTTACACACCCATGATTTATAAGGTCTGTCATCTCTCTCATTGTGATTTATTTTATATCTGGACTCTAATTATCAGAGGGGAGGAATAAAGGGAAAGCTCAAGAGATTCATCATATTCAAACGAAACCTCTTCCTCCTTTTTATCTTCAGGCTATTTTTCCTAGACTGGAGTGCCATTGTTCTGCCTGTAATGTCACTGGCTACCAACCAGATGGAGGATGGTAGTCCAGGCCATGGTACAATTTCAACTACCTCTGGGCTGTTATGTAGTTAAAAATAATTGTAATCTGCTGTCTTGATTGCTTCTTTTTTTCTACGGGCAATTGTAAAATCATAAAAGCTAACAAGCAAATGAAGGAACAAACTATAACTTCTTAAAGAAGTCACTATTGTGCAATAAATTACTCATTGTAGACCAGTTATTTATTTCATTTCACATTTTGAATGTGGTTTCTTTTGTCTTCACAAACAGGGCAAATTTTTCATTGGATTAAAAAGGTTATTTTCTACGAGCACTGCAAAGTAGCTGGACGTAGGCATTCCTAAAGTAGCCACGCTTTCATGGCAATAAATGTGCGATGCACCAAATGATGATTTTCGGCAGCGCTTCTCTCTGAGGATATATATACCTACAACAGTAACAGAAACCTGCTTGCCTTCTCTCTGTACGTGTAGTTCACTTTGATCAATATTCTAATCAGCTGAAGAAAAATGCTTTCTAACAGGTTCAACTTCCAAGCTGATCAAAGGTAGCATTGCACTCAAGTCCTAAAGAAATTGCTGGATCGTACAGTAACAATATGCTAAATCTCTTGAAAAGTCACCAGTTATTTTCCAAAGCAGCTGCATTGGACCACTGGACCAGCGATGTGTGAAACCTGCAGCTTCTGATATTCTCTTGCTTTTTTTTCTAAGAAACCACTCTTAGTATGAGTTAGATCTCATTATACGACACTCTAGTGTTGATTTACCTATTTTTGGTTGCCTTTATGTTTTTCTTATTTGGTTGCCTTTGTATCGATTATTGAATTATACAAATTCTTAGTATATTCCTTATGTACATTTCTTATGTAGTATATGATTCACAAGCATTTTCTCTGATTTGTGGGCTATCTTTTACTTTTTGATGGTATCTTTTGAAGCAAAAGCTTTTGAACTTCAGTGAAATTGAATCTTTTTGTCACCTGTCCCTTTGTTCTTACCTCTGCATTCCTTCTGAGAGTTTTATAGCTTTTATCTTATATTTAGTTCCAAAACCCATTTGGAATGAATTTGGGGAACTGTTAGAATGAAAGGATTCAGTTTTATTCTTTTGAGAAAAGAAACAGTGATTTCTTAGTTGTACCAGTTCCAGGTGTTGAAAAAACTTTAATGGGAGAGAAATGTTTAAAATACTGCATTCTCTTGGCATGTTTGTTGGAAATCAACTTATCGTGAGAATAAAGGCTTATTACTTGAATCTCAACTTAATTCCATTGATGTGCATGCCTGTCTGAATTTATGCAAAGACCACACTCTTGATTACTGTATTAATGCAGTAAGTTTTGAAATTATTGTTCTATCCCTGCCTTAAGTTATTTTCATGTAGCACATATTGTTTGTGTCATATTTCCTTTGATTCAGGAACTAAGTGTAAGTGGCTATGTCTCTCCATTTGCCAAATACTGGTAAGTTTATTTGCTTGCTTCTACTTTTACCTAAGAATTAAATGCAAGTATAAGTTCTTGCGTATTTTTAGGACCTCAGCACATTGTTGTGTACCATTTTGTAGTATTTGTATTATTTTCTTAAGTTTCCACATTTTCAATTGCTGTTTTTTTCTTCTGATCTAAATCCACGTTTTAGGTAACCAGTTTATATCATTCCACTCTAATTTCTTAAGATTTACTTTTTCATTTAGTTGGAAAGGCAGGGTGATGAACAGAGGAGGGGAGTAAGGGAGAGGAAGAGAATCCTCCAGTTGCTGGTCCACCCCCAAATGACCATAACATACACAGTGGGGTCAGGGAGAAGTCAGGAACCAGGAGCTTCTGTCTGGTTTCCTAAGAGTTGACAGGACTCATTTTTGGGCCATCTCTTGCTGCTTGCCCAAGCACATTAGCAGGGAGCCAGAATAGAAATAGAGAAGCTGGGATCGAACCGGTGTCCACGTGGAGTTCTGGCCTCACAGGCAGAGACGTAACGTGTTTTGTCACACTGCTGGAACTCTGCCTTGATTTCCTCTCTTCAGTGTCATCAATTGTTTCTTCAGTGACATGAATCCAGTGATAATACTGAAACCCTGAGGATAAAACATATTGCATTGCACATGTATTGTAATCCTTGGTCTATCACTGAAGTCATTGTACACACAATTGATATAAATTAATGGGTATGTTATGAATATGAAGACATGCAATGGGTTAGCATACCTCAACTTAATAAAAAAAAGAGCATTTGCCTCATTATTTCCTTTTTCCCTTCTTGTTTGTTTTACATTTTCTCCACTTAATACTTCATTTCTCATTTCTTTTTGCTTTTCCCAACACAATTGTTTAATGTGGTCTTACTGATAAAACTAATTTTTGTATAGTCAATTTCATTTGAAAGATAGAGACAAAGAAAAGTTTTATTTGCTAGTTCACTCCCCAAATGACCACAACACCTGGAACTGGGTCAGGTCAAGGTCAACAGCCCAGAAAGATGACAACATTGAACCTATAACATCCAGCTTAAGAAATAAAGCTTGTGACTGCAAGGAGAATTTTCTGGATATTTTGCTCTTTTTGTATGTCTCTCAAATCCATTCTGTTCTGAATCTACTGTCTTTTTCACATATTTCATGATATCTTATTCATATTTTTCTCACATGTTTATTTTACTTTACTTCAAAGCCAGAGCAACAGAAAAGAGAGAGAGAAAGAGAGAGAGAGAGAGAGAGAGAGAGAGAGAGAGAGAGAGAGAGAACCTTCCATCCATTCCTAAATTCCTACAACAGCCAATGCTGTAACACACTAAAATCAGGATCCTAGAACTCGATCTGGTTCTCTTGCATGACTGGCAGGGGCCCACATATTTGAACTAGCATGGCTCAGAGGACACATTAGCAGGAATCCACATTGTAAGTGGTGAGGTTTGGACTTAAACTCGCTCTGGAGTATGGTACTCAGGCACCCTGAGGAGCTGTTTAACCATCTCAGTCATAGTACTTGCTCATTATTTGTATTTTATTATATTTGTTCACTTACATAATTAATATGTAATATTAGTTTGCTTAATTAACAAGGACTGTCATATATGTATAACTTTTGCTTTACCCTTACCAACTTGTACTATGATTTACGGTTCATTTTCATTTTAATTAAATGTTGGTGAAATGTTCTTCCAAATGGTTAAAATAATTTACTTTCCCATAAACAATTTATGTCCCTTTCTCATTGTTTTTCAGTCATGATCAGTATTAAGCAATTTGTAAATATCTTATCACTGTGATAAGACTAAGATGGTATTTCAGGGTAGTTTTAATTTGTATTTCCCTAATTACCAGCACAATTTTGCAATCTGTACTTATTTGTTGGTTTATTGTGATATGATTGTCTAGGACATCACAAGTATTTGTCCATTTTTCTGTTCCAATTTACTTTTAGGATCTATGCTTTTATTACGGACAATAAATACTACTTTTTGTCATGTTGTGCATTTATTCATCTCCAGCCTCTGGCTTTAGTGTTGCCAACTTTTAATAATTAAGAGTCTAACTTTTTTTTTTCTTTGCTAAGTATAGAATGCTAATTTTTATTGGAAAGTCAGATATACAGAGAGGAGGAGAGACAGAAGAAAGATCTTCCGTCTGATTCATTTCCCAAGCGGTTGCAATGGCCAGAGTTGCGCCAATTCAAAGCCAGGAGCCAGGAGCCTCTTCCAGGTCTCCCACGTAGGTGCAGAGTCCCGAGGGTTTGGGCTGGCCTTGATTGCCCTCTCAGACCACAAGTAGGGAGCTGGATGGGAAGCAGGGCTGCCGGGATTAGAACCGGTGCCCAGCATGTGCAAGGTGAGGACTTGAGCCGCTAGGCTACTGAACTGGGCCATGTTTCTTCTATTTTATATGGCAGCATAAAATTATTGCTTTTTTAAATTGTGTTAATATTTCACAGGTTTTATTAATAAACATTTTAACTTGCTCTGCCAAGGAATATAGCCTTTAACACCTTCAGTTCACCTTGACTGCCTGCATCATTTACTTGATACATTGGATAATTGCTATTAACTGTGCTTAGACATGAAAGGACTTTTGCCTCCTGTATTTTATTCTTGTTCAGTTCTTTCAATGCTTTAGGTTTTTCTTCATTTATTTTTAGATGGACTGTTGTTTGGTTTTCTTCTTTTTAGCAGTTTCTGTCACTTTAGAGTTATGCATATTATTTCTAATTATTTAATAGCTATTCTTAAATTATTAACATGCATGTTTAGTTTCTCAAAGTCTAAAATTAACCAATATTTCTACATCCTTCTTGAGTACTGCAAGGACTTTAAATATGTTAATCCCCATCAGCCTCTGGCATCTTGCAAGATAACCTCTAGGGATATATATAGAATTCCTTTTCTTTTTCTTTTTTTTTTTTTGTTTGTTTTTTGCTTTTTATTGGCAGGATGCTGTGAACCAAAAAGAAAATTTAATTTACTCAAACAAGGAGACATATATTCTTTAAGGAAATGGCTGTGGAATAGAATTTGCAAAGTAAATTTAGGATTAAATTTTAAAACTGTTTTGCTTTTAGTTTTGGTTTTTATCTTTCATTAAACCAGTTTAAATAATTCTAATTATTTCCCAGAATAACTATGATGTTTGCTCTTTGCTAAAGCTGCCTGATGCTCTTGATTATAGCTGATGAGGTTCCACCCACATGTCTGGGAACAAATGGAATCTTCTAGAACAAAATGGAAACCCAGATGCCATGAAATAGAAGCATTTAGTCTTGTCAAAGTGTCTGAGTTTGGTGTCTGGCTGTACTCCTGACTGAGACTTCTTGCTGTTACGCCCTGGGAGGCAATAAGCAATGGTTCTAGTGGTTAAGTCCCTGCCACCCACTTGGGGGATATGAATAACATTCAGGTCCATGTATCTGCCAGCACGGTTTCTGCCACTGAGGGCACTGGAGGAAAAGCCAGCTGCTAAGACCTCTCGCTCTCTCGCTCTTTCTCTACTCAAATAAACCAATAAAACAAAAGGCAGAAATCATGATTATTAAAAAATGCAGAACTTAATGTTTCCTTCACCCCATGGTTTATCATGCTGCAAGGCCCGTTTGGCATACTGTCATCAAGTCATGACTCCATTCTAAGCGAGACTACCTTAGCTTACCCCTACCTCTACTGACCCTTTTCCAACAAATGATAGTATCTACATCCCACGACCTAGAAAGGCACAGACCATGATGGCATTGATGTCATCTGGGCGCTATTGGAAATTCATAAAACAGGTGCCTGGTAACTCGTCTGTTAAAGTAATTTAGCAGTTTTCGCCTGTGGGAGGTGACAGGTGGTGTGCAGCCACAGCAGCCTTGGAACACACCGCAGGAGGAAAATTCAGCTACACACTGTGGAGAATTTCCGTGAATGGCACTCTGGAGATGTAACTTGTCAAATCAAAGTCCCTGGCGAGGTCACGGGAGAAAAGAAAGGCTCATGAGTTCATAAGAAATAGAGTGTATTCGAAAGATGTTTTCATTAGAAATGTTTGGGGACAAGCGTGTTTCTATGTCACCCAACAGGCAGGCCGCGTTTTCCAGTAGTACAAACCGTATGTTGATTTGGGTTTTCTTATTATTTTTAATAACAGTAGGTTCTAAAGTGTTTAACCGTTAAATTTTATGACAATTCAGGAAAGGAACTTTCATACTTAAACAACTATCAGGCATTTATCGCTTATTAAATTTACTGACAGAAAAATAAAGATAATATTAAACCTTTTGATCAATTTCAGCTAAAACAGATGAATATATCTCAATTTTCAATAACAAAAAGATGCTTTGAATTCCACTATTTTTTCTTAAAAGTTGTTTGTTGAGGGCAGCCCTTTTACCCTAACAGTTGTGCTTTTTGAAGGACAGCTCTTTCACCCTAAGGTGCTCGCAAGAGCTGGGCCACGCTGAAGCTGGGAGTCAGCACTTCAGGCTCAGTATGCCCTGTGGCTGAGAGTCTCCACCACCCGAGGCATCACCTTGTGCCTCCCATGGTGCACATAATAGGAATCAGGGATTGGCTGTAGAGCTGCCACTTTGCTAAGAATGCTGGTGTAACAAGGGTGAATTTTATGGGTAAAGGATACACTCCTGAAACGAAAGGACCCTAACCTTTGCTGATGGCTTGATGTCTGGCCCCAATCACGTGTGGTTTACTGCTCGCTACATCTCTCTCTGTGCATACACATTGCTTCCAGTCCACTCCTTTTTGAAAGTGAACATGCATTTTTGCTTGCTTGTTTGTCTTACCTTTCACAACCCCATAATGGAAGAAGGCTCGGAAATACTTGATTCGTGTTGGCTGTGAGGCCCAGTGGTTATGAAGCTACTGTTAACACTGTTGGACAATTTGACTATTTTAAGTGACATTTGCCATTTTTCTTAATGTTTTAATGTAGGAGATACATGGAAAACTTGAAAACATAAAGGTATAAAAAAAATTCCCCAATGTGCTGGAACTTTCCCCTATGTAGTTCTTGACTCCAGTATTAGCTCATTTCAGGTTATTGTGCTTTAGAAGTTCTTCTGAGTGATCTTTATTAATGATTTCCTGCTAAGAGTATTGATAAAATACTTCTTTGTTTTATCTTATGCTTTTTTGTGAAATCATAAGGATGAATCTATGTCTCATGTTTAACACTGCACGGGAACACACAAGGGTAACAGGTAAAGCTCAGATCCTCATGGACCTTAAAAACTAGGAATCAGTTGGTGCGTAAACTCTGGAGTTACTCAGGACGGTCAGGTGCTCATTTCATTCACTTTTCTGTCTGTGCAGCCCAGCACCATTGCCTTCGCTTAGGTGGCAGACCACAGGTGAATGTTTGTGTATAATGAACATAGGATTACTATTAGACATAATAGTACTATTAGACGTAAGTGCTTGTCCCTGAGCTATATAGTCATATCTGTAATGACAGATGCTGGCTAAGGAGGATATACGTTGGAAGATTATGACGTTAAGTTTTAATGCAATGTTCATATCCTGCATATAATTTAATCAATTCACTTCATTATCTTACAGGGTTTCTGTAAAATCTCAGGAAAGGAAGAAATATGCCATATATTTTTTTAAAGATGACAGTGTGATACATGTAGAGTCCTTAGAGTATTGATCAATTTGTTAAGACATAAAACTTTGAGTAACCCAGTTATCTACAGCATGCTTATATTGTTGAAAAGGATACCATACCTTTTAACTTTTATATAGCTCTTATTTGTTGTTGCCTAGCTGGTTATTTACCTTCTGGAAAGTATATGAAAATATAATTAAAATAAAGCAAAGAGTAAATTCACAGATGAATTATGTCTAGTTTCTGGTTCACAGAATTTTCAATGTTCTATGGAAAGAGATCATCAGACACATAGACACGCATGCGCACCTCTACACACGAGTGTATAGTTTGCTTGAACTCTTCCATTGGCTGAAGTTCAGTTTATCTTTCATGTTTCAAACTATCACTTTGTTGGCTGGAATTCTGTGCTTCCATCTCAAACAAGAGTTGTTGCATGTACTAATACTGATATATTAAAAACAATCAGGCACAGCAGTCAAGCACCACTTGGGGCACCGACATTGCCTCTGGGCATGCCGCAGTCAACTTCCAGAACTGTTCCTTCCAGTCCAGTGTTCTGAGAATGTACACCCTTTGAGACTGCTGGTGATGCCTTAATGGACTTTGGTTCCTGACACCCACTGGGGTGATAAGGCCATGATTACTTTCTGTTCTCCTAGCTGGGACCTGACCCAACCCTGGCTCTTGGAGGCATTTTGGGGTGAGAAGCAGTGTATGGAAACTGTTTCTGTATCTCTCTTTGCTTTTCAACTGAAGTAAACATGAATTTCAACAAGGGTTGCAAGACTAAGGCAGGGAAAAGGAGAGAGGAACGAGAATGGCAGGAATCCTGCAGGAGGGGGACCACACGTGATGTGGTTGCTCACCTAGGCTCTCTGTGGATCTGGAAGAACACCTCAGAGGGCACGTATGAATGATGGATGTGAAGCTGTGCGGGTACCCGTAGAGGAGAGACATTCACATGTTGATAAGGAGGAGCAGGGACAATTAGGGTCAACATAAGTTAGGTAAAGTAGATGGAGTGGCTGGAGCCCATGGCACTATTAGAGACTCACACCTTTAAACTTTGGTTTCTTCATGACAAGAAAGGAAAAATGTATCACCATTAATATACAATGATAAATCCAATAAATGAAAATGTAGGCGTAAGATGTAATTTTAACCTTTCTTTCCAGGAGGGGACACCTTCAGGTCAAAGTGCCCGTGGCTCGTAGACATTCTCATGGAGCACTGGAATTGATGTTTGTTGTGTATAATACACAGGGTTTCCGCTTGAGTCCAGGAAATGACATGAAGACTTGAGGCTGAAGATGAAGGGTGACTGCATTCCAGAGAAAGTTGCCTTGATGGCTTGAGGAGACCTGTCTATCACCATGGTCATCATAAAACCCATTTGTCTCAACTTCTTTTATATGGCAGAGTTTAGGGAGAGAACTCTTGCAGACAGTAACAGGATGGTTGATGCCAGTAACTGATCATTTGAGGAACATCTGCACTGGTTTAAGTACGGGTTAAGGAGACCACAAAAGAGAGAAAGATGGATGGTAATCAGAAACAATGAGGTAGATATTTGTTCATGTATTTTTGATCATGTACAGAGATACTTCATTTTGCTAGTGGAAGACCTCCCCAAGTCTTCATGACAAACTCGTGTTCCCATAATCTTTACAAACCCTATGGAAGGAAGGACCATGCCCATCTAAAGTGCAGTATCCTCAGGGAGTTGAACATGGAGATAGAAGCATAAACAGGAGAGGTGTGTAGACTCTGTTAAACTCACTTCAACTAGAGCTAGATCCCAATAAGTCATCCTGATCCTCAGACCGTATGCACAAAGCCTCAAGGATGTGACAAATGCTCTCCAATCCATAGAGCTGGATTATTATTATTAGGCACAACAAAATGGAAGAGCACCAGAAATGTTCATTACAATTTATTTCAAAGTTTTAAATGATTCCTACTTGGTTTTCAAATTGGGAACTCTCTGCCCATAGTCTATGACGAAGTTAATTTGCATGTTCAAAATGTATGTATTTTCATGGAGCATTAACTTACATCATAAACAGAAACTTACAACAACATGAAGTTGCTTATAGCTTCTTGAGAAGAGCTATGCTGCATATAGACCTGTTAACATTGTCACTACAGGAGCCAATTATACAGTACCAGTAAGGGATGTACCAACCCTTAAACATGAAAAAAGTGTGGCAAACAGTGAACATACATTTGTTGCTAGGAGAGCTGGTAATCCAACATGAACTTGGACTTCACAAACGAGTGGTGATGTTTGCATTAAGTATTGAAAGAGTAAATGCTAGTCAGGTATATCAAAGCAGAAGAATATGTTTATTATTAAAATTATCGGTGTTAGGGGGTCAAATTAGAAGACTAACCCCATTTATAGCACCTATGGATATGTGATAAACATATTTTGTGATATTGGTCAACTGTTTCCCACATGGGCTAGGCAAGACACAAGAATATTTTGTGGAAAAAGGTATTTAAAAGATGTTTGTTTTGCAACCAAAATTTCCCAGATACTGAATGAGTTTTTCATACTATGTATTTCCACAAACCTATTGTCATGCACAAAATCAGGATAAATGTTGTGAAGAACTTGATGTTGAAGAAAGGAAATATTTGCCATGCAGTTTTGATGATTAAATTAATTGTGTTTTTGGAGATGGAGATCACCTTTTTAGAGAGTAGAATAGGTCCATCAAGAAAATCTTGCAAATTTTCAAACACTGATTCTTTGATTCAATAACTTGAGAAGTATGAAGGATAATAATCTGTAAAAATCACTGAGGAGATATTTAATTCTCTGTGAAAGAAGCAACATGATTTTAAAATATTGAGATGAGACTGTACAAACTCTGAGAAATCACAGTCCTATGGCGACTGTCAGCACATCCCGTTTGATTGACAAGGCTTAGAGGCAGCCACAATGTCATGACAATGTTACACATTCAGGTTAGCATCTTGAGACCTGAGCCCCTTGGCAGTTGGAAAGCAACAGGAGTGCGCTCCTGTCTTGTCTGGCAGCTTTGGTGGGCGGGCGAGGTTAGGGGGAGCAGGTGCGTATCCAGAACCTTGGGGTGAAGGTAGAAATGGGCCCAAGATGATGTTACTCTCCAGGTGAAAGGTTTGTTCCTTTCACTCAGTTCCAACTGACAGGCTTCCTGCCACCACCTCCTCCTTCGCCTACCCGTCAGTGTGAAAACATCTGTTGAATGGATTTATTGACTGGATCTTGTTTTTCTTTTCTCCCCCCTTACTCTATTTTTTTCCCCTTTCTGCTTCACACCGTTTATTATGTCCCTGACCTGATGAACTTAATTTGCTGACATGTCGCTCTCAGTGTCTCCCTTCATCCTGGTCTCATGTTTCTTTCCACTGTGCTCTTTTCTTGGCAACAGCCCTTCCTGGAGGCCCAGCACACACGTGCACTCTCGATGCGCCAAGCTCAGCTGGCTGTGGTTGGCATGGATGGATTAGAGAAACACCGTCTCGTCTCCAGGGCACATTCCTCCCCAGCCGCCTCCAATGTGCCTCACCCAGCAATGGACCGCCCTCTCCGGCCTGGCTCTGCAACTGGTAGGAATCCCTAAAGACCTTCTAATAGGCAGACAAAATGCACCATTCTTGTAGGATTAACCGATTTAAATGCTCTGAATAACTCTGATAGGAGAATGCTTCATTTTAACCCAGCACAGCCCCCAATTTTATGAGGTTATATTGGCCATAAGACAAACAGCACATCTGATAAATCTTGGGCTTAGTATTAATAGCCTCATAAATTGTTATCATTCAAGGGCCTGGAAAATGCATCAACAGGTGCATGGGTCCCTACTGGAAATAAAAATCCCCACAGCATTCTTTAACAGTGTTTCTCCAATCTGTGGCCTGGCCACTAGCAAATTTATGGGGCTTGGCTTCCTCGTTGCACTCTCAAGACGCCCTCTATCCCAGTTTGTTTTTGTGTGGTTTTATTTCACTGTTGTCTTCTGACTCCCCACGCAAATGACAGGAAAGTCAAACAGTGCCAAAGCTACCCTGGCTTGATTCTACACATAAGGGATCTTCAACAAGTTGTTAGAAATGTGTGTCATGAAAATGTTGTGCCTTGATTTGAGTAAAGAAAATGTGTGCGTCCAAATAGACCTACCTGGATTCCATTTTTCCACGGACTTTGTGAAGTACCCTTGTGTTTGATGCTCATTTCCATTTACGCTGGGACCTCTGGGTGGGCTGTATGACTGACCTCTCCCTTTTCCTGCAGCTGCGTTTGATATTTCAGAACCTGGCCACAGAACAAAACGAGCTCGGGGAGGGTCAAGTCAGGAATGAGTACAAGAAGGGAAGGATGCCGTAGCCTCAGCAAAGCACTGTCAACTTATGTGTGAGCCATTAGTCCCATTTGTCTACTGTACCCTCTCCCTGTTGGGCAACCGTGGTTGATGAAATGAAAAATATCCTAGCCCCCAAAATAACAGAACTTGGAGGCAATGTGGGAGAGTTTGTCTGTACCTGCCCAGAGGGCTATCTGATTTATTTTTGAATCAATTTTCATGATTCAGGGAGTATGCTTTTGTGGCTTCCGTGACCTCATGCCAACTTTTGTTGGTTAGAAAAGTTAAAATACCTCTGTGGAAATCCTGTTCCCATGCCCCGCGATAATTTCTTTTAATCAATGCACTCAATAGCCAAGTTCTTTACGAAGAATGCATAGGACCTGTTCCTTTCCAAGGCGTTGCCCTGCAAGGTGGCATTCCACACTGGCACTGCAACCTGGTGGGTTGTTTTCACTGCGTTAGCACTGCCTTTGATATGTTTACTGCCTAGAGCTAACCAGATCCGCCTGGGCAAACTCATACTGCTGCCTGGCATCCTTAGAAGCCGTTTGTCGTGGCCAGGTCTACCTCTCTGTGTTCAAAGAGGTTTTCCAGAACAAGAGACATAAGCAGGAATCTAGAACAATCCTAACTTAAGTTTTTGAATCCTTTGTTTCTCCATTCTTTTGTTTTAAGAACTGTTTTATTCAGCCTTAACATTTTATAAAACACGAAATAGCAGCTATCCTATTGTTATGCATTTCCTGTGACTAAAGCAGTCATTCCTAATTAAAAAGTGAACTTAATTATAGAGTTTTGTGTTACTGTTACCATGCAGGCTGTAGTCTGTTGTTAGGAACCTGCGGAAGACATAACATAGTTCCCTCGTTGACAAGGGATAGCTTGTTTCTGATACTGGGTTCCTCTACTTTTCACACCTTCCTTCCACATGAAGGAGGTAAGGTCTCAGAAATTTTGATAACACATTGTCAAGTCCAAGTACAGTGGAGTGCCATGGCATCATGGTATTTATCCCCAAACCTTCGAGTCCTCTCATACTTAATGTATCTGATGAGGAAATTATCCAAATGAGAGATTACACACATATATATTTGAACATACACAAGTGTGTCCACACACAAACACATACACTCCCTATGGGATTTTTATCAACTTGTAGTTACAATCAATAAATAATAATTGTATTCTTTCACTAGCTAGCAATAAATAATAATTTATTAGTTAAGATTTGAACTCTCTGGATTTGAATAACATTCTAATTATAGTCCTATTAGAGAAAGGCTAGATCACTTGCTTCTTTTAAAGATCTGTTTATTTGAAAGATAGAGAGACTGAAGCAAAGAGCCAGGAATTCTTTTGGATCTTCCACACAGGTGCAGGGCTCCAAGTGATTGCACCATCCTTTGCTGTTTACCCAGGCCATTAGCCCGAAGCTGGTTGGGAAGTGGAGCAAGTGAAATTGAACCTGTGTCCAAGCAGGGGCTAATGTTGCAGGCATCATCTACCCAGAAACCATGACGTGGGCCCCAGTGATATAGTTCTTTATGAAGCTATTTTAAAAAGTTTGTGGAAAATAAAATTATGATTAACTTTTTTTAGTGTCACACAAGTTTGAAATTCATGAAGTTTTTTCATGAATCTGCTTATTACTTTATTTGAACTTGAAATCTGCTACAACTTTACGCTTAAAAACAGAAGAAAAAGATACAGGGAATTTTTTGAAATTGCACAAAGTATGTAATTTATGATAATGACCTCTCAACTGACATTGGGATTAGAATATGTATTGATTTGTAAATTACATTTAGTTCTATTCCAAATCCAAAGGATATCAATTGCACTATTTTCTGTATATTCTTCTAGATATTGGTCTGGCTTTGATCCAAACTTAAATTTCTCCCATAACCTGCATACTCTTAGAAATCTCGTGGTATCAAAAAACACTTCGTGTTTCTAATATAATCATGCTGTCTACTATGAGTGCCTACAGCTTCCATTAGCATGGTAGACAATGACTTGTTTGTGAACGTCAAACCCCTTTATTTTAAAGCCATGCCATTCAAATCTTCATTCTCCTGATAGACACTTCGCAACCTAGAGGATGCAACACACGACTCTTGTAAAGGACAAAACAGTCGTCTGCAGGAGGGTGTGTTATCTTAGTTGTGGATAGTCTCCACTCCATTTCCTGGAGGATACAAATGGACCCCAAGCAAGAACTTGACAGATCCGGCGCCTGGCAGACCTAGGGAGAGCCTTGATGAAACTCTCTAGGCAGATCAGTGGAGCCTGATTCTTCCTGCTGCTTTGCTGCTCATGAGGATGTGTTGTGTTTATCTTCCCTGGCAGTCATCTCTGATACTCAGCTATTCCCAACAGAGATGTGGTTGGCCAGGTGCACAAGAAAGCATCCCACTGATGATAAAACCAAGCTAGTTGATACCAAATATTATTTACTGAAACACTAATGCAATTGACAGGAGATTTGATATGCTTTATTTTCCCTATCACCAATCATAACTTATGATCTTTTCCTAACACTGGATTACATTCCATAAGCTGTGTGAGAAAATTATGCCCTTGAAAACAAAATCACCTTAGTGAAATCTAATGTAGAATAGTTATACTGCTGAAACTCAACCAATACTTATAAAACTTATTAAAATAAATGTAATGAAAATGATTTTTAACTTTGTGTGCTGTGAGGGGAAGGTATATCATGACAAAGTGAAAAATACTCGGATAGTTCACGGTGGAAACAACAATATTGATCCTTTAAAAAAAAAGATACTTTTCCAATTCAGGGTTATCGACAGCTTATCCAAGTTTTTCTAAATTTCAATTTTGTATTTATTTCCTTCAGAAAGTCTTGCTTGGTTGTTTGAACCCAGGTTAAATCCACTATGGTCTTTAGATCTTTCTGTCAGAAATCATGATTATTTGTTAGGGGAATTGAGTTCCCGTGAATTTTCCATGGTTGAAGAGACCATCACCCTGATCTTTGGGGCCATGGGGGTTAAAGGCAAGATGTTCACTGTATATATTTATGGTATTGTGAACAAATGAACCAGCCAACATGCTAATGGATGATAGTGACTAGATATGAATTGGGTAAAATTGTCCAAAAAGGATCATTAATATAGTGTGTGAATTTTGGGTAGTATTTTTGTTATTTGTACAAAAATTGATACAAAAACTATGAAAGATAATCACTCATTTTTCTACCATTCAGAGATTAGCACAATTAAATTCTTACGTTTTCTAGAGCTTTGTGGTACTCTTTTGAATCCCTTTTTGACAGAATAACAGTGTTTTGTGCAGACAGCTATGTGTGTGTGTTAGTGTGCCTGTATTTGTGAGTATGTGTGTATAAGTCTGCAATAAGCTTTTGTGTATTTGTAATTGTCTTTATGTAAATGTATCTACTTGTGCTTCTATTTGTACTACTTGTATCTACTACATATATGTGTGTATCTGTCAGTGTGTCAGTATTTGTGAGAATATATGTATAAATGATGTGTGCCTATATATTTATGTATTTATGTGTGTATATATAGTGTATAGGTCAGTGTGTGTACCTGTGCACTTATTTGAGTATATTTATGTGGATCTATGAATATTTGTGCATGTGTTTGTACGTGTGCATATGATCTTACAAGCAACTACTGTTACTACCCACATCAGAATGGAGACATTCATTTTCAGATGTTATTATTTATTATTATTTATTCAGTTTTCTGACAAGTCTTATGTTCAGCTTTCTTTTTACTAATTCCATTGTGTTCTTAGTTAAGTTTAATCTGTTTAGCTTTGGGCTCCATTTTTCCATTGCTTCTTAATATTTGAGGATGCTAAAACATTTTCTAAAATCTTATGTTAGTTTCTGTGGTAACTCATGTTCACCATCCTAAGTAGTATACACGCTATTTCCTTTGTAGTTTCTTGTAGTATACTCTCACAGCCCCTCCCTTTTCCCACTGCTTGCTCATTCTTGAATGTGGAAAAATCCAGAGATTTCCCCAGGAAAAGTGCAGTGGATCTTTGGCTATACATTTTGCCGACGTATGTGCTGGTTGGCTCTCTCTCCTGGCACTACGACTGTGATATCTACCCCAGTTCCTAGGCTTTCATAGAGTGGTAGTAAGTCCACGCTGGGAACTTCTGTTGCACCTTGCCTGTTTTTTGACAGCTTCATGAAGTGATTTACATGACAAGCAAAACAAAAGCCTGTAAGTCTTGGGAATTGTTCCTTATCTAGTGAGAAGCATATGTTGCCATTTTAAAAAGAATCATTTGCAGTATACACTGCAATTCACACAATATGCAAAATTGTCTCCTTTGGTACCTTTATTTCTGTGAAAAAATGTTTCTAACATTATAGGTAGTAGAATGGAAAGGGTGTGATAAGAAAAGGGTAAACAAGGTCATGACAGACTTGACAAGAAGCAGTAACAACAACAGCCATGGACACGATCAGTGGTGTTAAGTGACTGTAGTTCTTTCTATCCGTTGTGGTAATTCTGTAAGTCCTAAGTCCATTTGTTGATTAAGGGATTTTTTAAAACACATCTCTGGACTCCTATGATTCCCATGATTTCCTATCCCCTTTATTAAACAGATTTTTTGAAAGTGAATATATGCACTACATTGGCACATCATACTTTTACTGCTGGGTCATTAATCTAACATGATCGTGTGAGGCTGCTGGCATTGGGAACAGGGTGAGCATCAGGTAAATGAGTCTTGTGGAAAAAGTGCCATGGCATGCACAAGGTCTAAGCCTGGACTCTAGGAACATTTTAATAGGTGATATTTCACAAATATCTTTGGAAGTTGTGAAACTTCACACAGTTAGCAGAAAGGTAGCATGAAGGTGAATGTCAGAAAGTAGGAGGAAGGATCAGGAGTTTTGAAGCTCAAGATTCTAGGTTCAAGTTTCCTGGTAGACTGAGTCGGGCTTACTGGAGTGAGTATAAATCTGAAGACGTAAATGAGTTCTATGATTAACACTTGGCTTAATTCTATGAAATGAATAAACAAAGACACTGCACTACAAACTTCATCTGCATTATCTCATTTAATAACATAGAAACAGTAAGAAATCCAAGTTTATCTAAAAAAATTATTGAGGTTTTTTTTTTTTAAAAAAAAAAACAAATTACTAAGGTTTAAAATGTGGTAAAGATTTTAAGACTTTGTTGTGCATTGGAAAAGTCCTGTTTTTAAACTTCTGCCCTACTGGTCAAGAGAAACATTACTCCGTTGACTTGGGTTTTAAGTGGAAACCAGTGGGACAGAGAAAGACAAGGTCAAACAAAAGTAAAATTCCATATGAATACCAGAGAGAACAGAAGGGTTATTAATACTTGTTTCTTAGAAATAATAGGACAGGAGAGAGAGGGAAAGAGAGAGATGGTAGGGGAAGGGATGAGGAAGAGAGAGAGAGAGATGGAGTGATGGAGAGAGGAGATGAAATTTGAGGTTGAAGTTTCACCATGCAGTCTACCTGTTAACACTTCATTGATATGTCATTAATGTGAGTCAGGAGAGGCCTGGGGTTCCAAGTTTTATTTATTTCCCTTTAAATTCAAATATGTTTCCAAAAGTTGCTGGACTTTGTATTATAATCTCCACATAACCGGTAATAAATTCTAGCTACCTTATCTTGTTTCACAATTTTCGTTTTCTTGGCAATGGATTGTGGGGAAAATGTTACTACAAGGGGGGGAATTATTCTGCAGGTGAGTTTGGATCTGTCATGACGTGGAATAGAGAAGGTTAAGCAGCGTAGTGAATAAAATCACTGCTCTTAAGCAATGTATTTCAACAAGATAATATTCTATTTGTTTTCATATCGCCAGTAATTTCTTTCATTTTATGTGGTAGTGAAACCGTATTTGAAAACAGATAAAGCCATTCCTGATACGTAATGTCGACTCAAGGGATGATCCTCAATTGTGAGGACACACACACACACATCTGTGTATTTTGAGTGACATTCTTCCTCCCATCAGCCTGCTTTGTTCTCTGCCTTCCTGCATTACTTAAAAAATTATTCATGTTGCACCTGTCCATAAGGAAAAAAGAAGACTGTGCAAAATGCCATGCAGAAATAGAAGGTAGAGTAAAATAAATTCTTGTATTATTGTGGGAAATAAGGCATAAAGTCAAATGAGAATACTAAAGAGGTAACACCATGAGATTACTGGAGTTGAAGGGGATCCACCAACTGATTCATCAAGAAAGGCTCTATCATGGAGACATCTGGCGTAATCTAGAATTTATTCATTTACTTTTCTTTCTTTTCATTAAGACATACTTCTTTTTTTTTAAGTTTTTTCCTTCTATTTTAGTTTTAATTTTATGGTACAATTCCATAGGTTCTGGGATTTCCCTTACCCCTCCCCATTTTCTCTCCCCACAACTGATTTCCCTTTTATTATTATAATAGAATAGTCTTTCATAAGTAATCTAGATAGTCCCGCACCTTATTGTCAAGATATATTCAACAGTTTCATTGGAAGTCCATCTTTGATTTGGAAGTAGAGATGTATATTGCATTGTATCTTCATATCTGGATATGATAGTCTCTATTACACAGTTACTATACATTCCCTTAAATGAGAAGCCATAAAACAACCTCAATGACAGGAATAAAGTTGAAAAAAATTACAGCACAGTGGAATTAAATAACATGCTATGAATAACCAATGGGTTGATGAAGAAATGACAAAGAAAACAGAAAAGCCTTGTTGGAGAAAATTATGCTACTGTGTGATCTAGTAGTTAGTGAAGAATTCAATAAGAGAAAAACTATTTTGAAGAAATGAAAATAAAAACAATCAAACCCATGGGTTTCAGCAAAAAACAATATTAAAGGGGTTATGATCTTACGATTTCATGAAGGTAGCCTTATATCAGATAAAACATATGGTGTTGTTCTTTCGGGGATTGACTTGTTTCACTGAGCACAATAGTCTCTAGTTGGGACATACTTTTAATGAGCCCCTTTCTTCCAAACATTCTTTTTTTTTTGAGATTGAGAGTTCAAAAGCAAATAATACAACTAATAAACTTCTATTTCATAGGTCTTCCCATCTAGTGAGGGAAATGTGCAATTGACAAATTACCCAACAGCTACGTAATGCTGATAAATGTTCCAGAGAAAGCCTAGGGGTTGTTGTGAGGGCGTGCGGGGAATTGACATTGCTGGTGAGCCTGAAGGAGTTGGAGACACGCACGGATGAGGATTGCAACGTGAGAGTCAGGGAAAAGCAATGGATGCAGGAAGCACATACAAGCGCACATACAGAGTCAAAGACTGGTAAAACGTTGGTCTTTTTAAGGCATGGAAGGGAGCGCTTTGAAGGAACAGTAGAGATAAGAGAAAGGAGGGTTAAGAAATGAAGCTGGAGTGATGGTGAAGGGAGACGTTTCAATCCTTTCAGTGCAATTACTAACCAGTTTAAGCGAGACTTACTGTGTTGTGTAGCAGGTGGAACACAGTGTAGCCCATTACGAGGCTGTCTCCGGGGACCAGACACCTTGGGTTGGGTATGGTTTTGGTAGTGGAGTAAACACGAGTGATTCAAGATCGGATTTGGTAGGAAAATTGGTGCCCGCACCTCAAGGTTCATGGAGAGGAGTTGTTCCGCGGGCACTCGGATTACTCACAGAAGCAAAGGGCGAAGTTTAGAGTCTTTGGGAAAAAATGAACAGCACTGTGTTTGATTGGAACGCGTGAATTTAAATTCAGGAGCATTGGCACACCAAGAAAACCGAGAGACATCCGAAGGGAGGTTTGCGGTGGGCGGTGGCATAGGCAGGTGCATGTGTGTGCTGCTCACAGCGGAGGTCAGGGCTGGGGATGAAAGAACAGAAGACATGGACCAAGGGGTGGGGCTTTTGAAGCCGTTTGAGTCTTAAGAATGGATATTATTTGGCCCAGTAAATGGTATTTTTTTTCTGAGAGATAATTTTTACCATATGGTTTTCAAATACATATGTCATTCTTCTGCATGATTTTAGTACACTCAAGGGAAAATATTCTCCCTCTCTTGGGTAACATTCCTCTAACACAATAATGTAAGTCAAAGGGAGAATGAAGTGTATTTAATTAAATGCACTTTGCAATGTAAAATACTGGTACTTATCTGTTCTTTGAAAAGATTTGGGCAGTTTTCTCATTTCTTATCTTGGAAACTCTTTCCCCCCACCTGACAGAAAATGCCTGTAGATGGTCATTTATTGGCAGGGATCTGATGGGTTAAATGATTTCTTATGGCAGGAAATTTTGTAAGTAACATGTTTTCCCCCGAGGAATCAGGGTTAAGGGTGGAAATCTTTTTTTAAAGGAGCCAGAGTTATAATTAGCATCTAATTTGTTGCTTTAAAAAGTCCTATTTTATATGCCCCTAATAATTCATTTCATCAAAATTTTATAAGATCTTTCCCATCATACTGTTTAACTGAAACATGAACTGTCTTGACTCCCAGCAATTGAGAAGCATTCTATTCATTGTGTATCTATGTAGTTTCTACCAAACGTATTATAACTGACAGTCATTTTTAAAAGCAAAGACTTCAATGGTCCCTAAGATTTACAGTATCTATGCTGTCTAGCCAAAGACATAGATTATGAGAAAAACGCAGGTAAACAAAGAAGAAAGTCTGTGCAACACGGAAAAAAGTGCTAAACCAAATAGATGAGATACAAATGACAAAGATACAGTCCTAATCTGCAGTAAGGCTGAATACTAACTCATGACGGGAATTCAGATGTAAAGGGCAGCTCATCTTATGGCTCTGGAGAAGAGTAAAAGCTTAACTGAATGATTCAACAAAGCTAGGTAAAAATATGTTGGTGATATTACAGTATTTTTGTTTTAACTGGAGGGTTTTCGTTGTTGATGTTTTGATTTTGTTTCTGAGATGCCACCATCTTCATCACATAACAGGTGCACTAAACTAGGATGTGAATCCTGGTTGGTCCAAGGACTGATGCTTGTATGTTCCTTTGCAAAAGCCTGAGACGACAAGGTCTGAGTTGCTCCTGAGAATGAGTCGATGCGTTAATTCTTTCCTTGTAAACGTCTACTTTTAATAGAAGAATAGCTTGTTTGAAGCGGCTTGTTCAATGTGCATCACCCCCCTGTGCTCTTCCTTACCCTTGTGCTGTGTTTTCTTTGTCCTGAAGGAATTGCCTATGACCCCCTGATGCTGAAACACCAGTGCGTTTGTGGCAATTCAACCACCCACCCTGAGCACGCTGGGCGGATCCAGAGCATCTGGTCACGGCTGCAAGAAACTGGGCTGCTTAACAAATGTGAGGTAATCCCGAATTGGCCACACTCTCTCACTTAAATAAATCATGCAAAGAGGCCCATCTTCATTTGGCCAGGACTAGAAAAATGTTAACCATGTAACACAAACACTGTGATGGATGAGCCATAGTAGACGCAAATAGCGTGGAACCTGCCACCTGCCACTGGGCTGGGCACATAGTAGGGACTCAGTCAGTGCTGATGGACAGAGCAGCTGCCTGATGTGTGTTCTGTTGAGGAGGCATTGTGTACACACGGCAGTATCTACTGAGTTAATCTGAGAGACTCCCAAGTGCTAAGTAATTTTTTTCTTGTTGTTTTGATTTTCGTTATAAGCTGCACCTTGAACTCAGATAAATGCCACTTTGACCTCATGGAAGTAAATGGAATTTAATGATCAATTGTTTTTTAACCTGGAAAAACTACTGTTAATTATGGAGGTGTCTGATATTTCTATAATTTTAGGTAGATTTTGAAATAGTCTCCAATTTATCATGTTTCTGCAGTCACTTTTCTAGATATTCCTGACAAGCTCCAATCTCCTTAGGGAAAATCTATTCCTTTAGTGTTTCCAAAAGTTGAAACTGAAAGTAGCAGCAAGTTAGGAAGGCTCATTTTCAAATTTATTGAAAGTGGAATGGCTGAGGGGTTTGATTCAGCTGCCGTTAACTGCCCCTTGTCTCCCCATTTCAGCAAATGTGTGCATTTGACTCTAAAACATTTCTCATATATTGCCTCCTATTGTTTCGAATCTTTTTAATGACCATTTTTGAAGGAGGCTATTTTAAATTCAAGATACTTTCCAGACATTGGAATTTCAAAACGTCACCTAACAGATGTGGTCTCTGTTCTCATGAATCCACATTTCAGCATGTTGCTCTTTGAGCCTACTGTCCCTTTTCACAGAACACAGAGCTTTTAGATGCTCAGAAAAAAATTCAATGGATAATACTTTGACTGTAACTATGCCGTAAGAAATCCAATACATCGAGATCATATTAATTTCACTATCCTTCAACAAAATAAGAAAAACCTTTTGTCAGTGCTTTTCAGTGCTGTTTGCAAACTACTCATGATTATTTGCATATATACATTCTAAGGTCAGGCTTTTAAAAATGACCATTGAATAATTGTTTATGCAGTGGGTCTGAATTGACAACTTGTCTTTTTAAAATTTGTAAGAGTACATTATTTTTAGCAACCCCAAGTGTAGTCAATAAAACTCACATTCAAATTCCATTCAGTGCAAAATAAACTGGTAAAATGTATTGGCTGAAATAGAAATGCCGAAGCAGACAGAACCCTCAAGTTTGAATGCATTGCCTATTTTAGGTGGAAATACAGCAAGCTGGTCTCTTATCTTTGCAAGTTAGTAAATACAATTGATCCGAGAAGATGAAAATTTTCTAAGGATAATTTCCTCTATGCTTTTTCTCGTTAAAAGGTAAATGTTGTATTCCATTGTTCGGTGGACCAAACTTGGCTATTTATTTTTATATAAAATCACTGGTGATATGGTTGTTGAATCTTTTCACAATGGAGATAGGGAAGGAATATGGAGAGAGAGGGGTGTGGATTTGGACTCAGGGTTTGTTCTATGCGTATGATAAAATTATCAAGCGTGTTTTATACTTAAAGCTCTGCTTTTCATTAAATGTGCTCTTTGCTAAAAATCCACAAAGCAAAGCAAAATGAGCTAGATTTATTTCTCTGTGTTTTTTTTTTCCTGAGAGAAAGTCTATTATTCATCTTTTTGCCAATGGCATCCATATTCTATGGCAGAAGGTTTTCATATACTTTGGTTAATTTTAGAGTTATCTTCCAGGCTTTCATGTTTTTGATAATGCAATTTGGAGGCCAAATCATTCTGTTTTATACACAGCCCCATATGGAGCACATGGAGTAGACCAGCAAGGAGAATTATTTGTCAAAGGCGGATCTTCATGGGCGCTTATTCATGTGAACATTCTTGTCTCACCTGTGTCTCTGATGTAGATGCTCTCCTGGTGGCCACTTGCTCTAGGCTCTTTTCACCCTTCTACTTGCATTTTTCCACATGAAGCTTTTTCTAGCAAATGGCCTGGTCTCAACTGTTAGAACTAACAATAACAGATCAGAGCCTTTAAAACCATTGTTGGACAGTGGTATCCTTATGGTCTATGCTGTGAAGAACTCATTGTGACAGCAGCAGAGTGTAGAAATAAATGGAATATGGTAGGGTTTCACACTGTTTATAAACCTCTAAGGTCTTTCATCTTCCTTTTCTACTCAACCTTCTTTTTTTTTTTAAGATTTATTTATTCTTATTACAAAGTCAGATATACAGAGAGGAGGAGAGAGAGAGGAAGGTCTTTTGTCCGATGATTCACTCCCCAAGGGACCACGACGGCCGGTGCTGCGCCGATCTGAAGCCGGGTACCAGAAACTTCTTCCAGGGTCTCCCACCCAGGTGCAGGGTCCCAAAGCTTTGGGCCATCCTCCACTGCTTTCCCAGGCCACAAGCAGGGAGCTGGATGGGAAGTGGAGCTGCCGGGATTAGAACCGGCGCCCATATGGAATCCTGGTGCGTTCAAGGCGAGGACTTTAGCCGCTAGACCGCCGGGCCCATCAACCTCCTTTTTCAAACCCTTATACATGACATCATTTTGTCCCTGTGTTATTGGAAAACACACAGTTTATTTATCTAACACATTTAATTGATAGTGAACACACGATGAAATGTTAGCGACAGCATGGAACTAAAGCAAATGAGGGAGGGTAGACCCAACTCAGTATTATAGAGTCTTCCGGTAACATTGCTGCACGATATTAGAAAATAATACACTTGAGGTCCAGACTGGCAGATTTGCATGATAGCATAACAGAACCCAATTCTGTGTTGTAGCTGGCAGCTGACCAGGTGGTTGCTTAAGTGAAGAGCTTGTTGTCAGGTGCAATGGTTTACTTCTGCATTTTCAAAGCTTCTGCATCATGAAAGATATTGCACTGCTCTTACAGATTCCTCTCACTTTTTGAGGTGTTAACATGAACCAAAACCAGAGATGGGATTTCTAAAACCTTAAAAAATCTGTGCTCAACAAGGCATCTATGAATTGATTGTCCTTCTGGCTTCTGTGTGTAAATGCGCAAAATTAAATTTTAGAAATCAAGAACTAATCACAATCCAAAGTGAAAGAATGCTTTCCTGACTTTTTTTGTGTGTGTATATATTAGGTTTTTCCAGAAGAGGGAAGAGGAAATAAAAAGGTAACAGTGAGATCAGTTTATGTCAGCCTCACCCACTCGGAAGCAGTAGAAAGGATATTACTATTTGCTGTCATCTTAACCCCATCCCATTACTTAACACAACTGAGGCGATGGATACATGTTCTTTGTGAATAAACTTTGAAAATTTTAATTTGAGATGAGAAGTTTGTAGACAAAGCTCGAATATATTATTAAACGCTGTTGTCAGGGTGAGCATCCTTATGTCTCATGCCAAATTATCTTGAGAATTTCGATGTTGTAAACAAAAATCTCATGAAAATCAGTGTTGTTAAGCATCACGAGACACACCCTGAGATGTGTGATCTAGTGGGGCTACTCGTTGGTTTAGGTGGTCGGCACTTTGGTGAGTTGAAAGGGCAAGACCGGTCCTACCCCCAAACACTTCCTGATTAGAGATGCTGAGACTTCTAAAGACATCAAGGCCTATGACACTTTGCACCTATGGGGAATTCACTGACTCACTCCAAGAGAGGAAACTGAATGCTCGCATGGGTGTGAATGCTTTATTTACTAATATACCCCAAGCTCTTAAATCACCAGGATCGCTCTTTCTAAATTGGTAGGAGAAGTGTTAGGAGTTGAGTTGAAACTCCCTTGCCTCACGGTGGTTAATGCATGTAAACACGAGGAAGGCTCCACCTACCAGCTGGGGTATCAGCAACTTGAATACCAGGCCTGTTGTCTAGGCTCAGCTGCAGGGACTATTTTTGTTTGTTTTCTCAGTGGAGAGAAATAAAGACTCTATGCAATTGCTTCCGATGCAAGACATTTTCACAGTTTCACAGAAAAGGCAGTACTCCACTCATTTTGGACACCAATTTCCCCCTGGTCGGGGTAGCCATCCATGATTACAGGTCTCGTTGTGCTTCCAGAGATAAACCTTTCCAAAGTTAGTGCACATCCTGACTGGATGCACAATCAGAGAGTACTGAGATCCAACCCTACAGTCTCTAATTAGATAAATCTAAACCGAGATTCAAAATCTTGTATTGCTAGCATGTGTACAGGTGATGTGATAGGCTGTAGGTGTGGATACCGCACCTTGTGAGCCCGCATCTATCAGTTCAGTGGTATGGATCAGTAATGTCAACTTCCCAGGCACCTCTGCTAAGACATACGGAACCAAGCAGAATGTTGCAAGGGGGCTACTTGAGTGGTCTTAGTTGTTCTGGGAGGTTGTCATCTTTGCTTTACCAGAGATATGAAATTCTTTCTAAAGCCTATTGGCTGTCCTTGTCAACCTCAATGTACCAGTAGATTTAGGTGCTTGTTGTAGAGCCTGGCCTGGGAGGTTATTCAAACTGTCCATTCTTTCTTCTGATGAGGTTCTTGAAATCCTCTGTTGGGCCAAATGAGTTGGCTGTCACATCTTTTGTGCTCATCTGGGCATGTTCTACACTCTTGCTCGAGGGTTTGTGACCGAGGTGGCCCAGTCCCACAATACCTGCTCTGTGATTTGACCTGAGTCTGTGGGATTTTCCTTCAGGTCAGGCATTAAGCACACTGAGCTGGTAGGGAAGCTCCCAAGAAGCCTTACCTGCAAGGTAAAACGTAAACATTCTCAGCCTCACCCTTCTAATCAGAATTGAGATCTGTAACTCCCACACCTTTGTATTTAGAATGAAATAGTAAAAGAAAGAAATAAAAAAGACAGGAAAATGTGTACTAAGTAGAAAAGATGCATCCCCTGTTTTCAAGGCATTAAATACTTTCGGCATTAGCAGATATTAGTTGCATAATCAATCAAATAAGTATGTGATTACAGTCCCAAGGGGGTTTGAGTCCCTAATTATACATTGCTTTGATTTTGAAGACCTTTCATAATTGGGCTTAGGGAAGACATACAATGAGAAAATGAGAAAGACCCTCAGCACGCACCTTTAGATCCTGCGTGTGGTGGAGGAGCGCTGTGAGATCCAGGGGAGCTAATGCTACACGTCAGAGGGCAGAGGGGCAGGTGTCTCAGATGTCACATCCGTGACTTGCTTCCCCTTGTCTTCACCTATGTCCTTTGATGCAGTGACATTATGATTCTTTGGGACACAGGATAAGGAATCTCCTCTTCGCTAGAAAACAGAAAAGACGGCCTTCCTCCTTCAACAGAGCAGCTGGTTTTACAACAAATGACGTAGATTGAAATCATAGAAAAGATGGCACTAAAAAATGTTTAAACTGACAGAAAAAGCAAACTTGGCATTGTATGTGTTTCTCCAGCACCACAGCAAATGCATGTAAAATGGATTTCTTCAGAGATGGGTTCTTCTACTTTAGCTTCTTGCTCATCTTGCTATTCATTATCTGTGTCCTTTTGTCAAGCCATTTGACACTGCTGCTCTTTGGGTTCCCCAGGTCTAGATAAAGGGCTGGTGAAGAGTATTTTCCAGGGGTTTTCCAGCTCTAGCACTGTAGCAAAGAAGAATGGCTATGGAGTTCATTTGAAACATAGTGTTCTCTTGGGTTAAGTATGAACTAAATGTTTAGGATGCTTTAATAAATGCCTTGCGTTTAGTCTGTAAAATATACAAAAGAAATAGTCACCTTCACATATCATAAGAGTAAATTCACTGTGCTTTTGTGTCCTGATGAGCAGCCAGAACAAACATCTCTCCTTGGTCTGTTAGATTACAGCGGCTATGTGGGTAGACTTCTTTTGGCATGGTGTGGCATCATTGTTAAAAGCTGAGGCGCTTAAGCAGTCCTTCATGCCAGTGCCACTCTATTTCTCCCCCGTATTGAAATGTTCCTGCTTAGTTTAACGATTCTGCTGAGAGGAAGAAAGCAAAACTAGCAACTTTCTTGTCACCATGAGAAATGGATCTAACGAGGGCACCGGGTACTCTGACAGGAGCCCTGAGAACAGGTTGTCGCAGGGTCTGTGAAGTGTGTCTGCCCGTGGGCACTCTGAGGGTTAACAGAGATTGACCCATCATCTGTTGTTTTTCCAGAAGTGCTCCTACTCCCAGCCCCACCAAGCCACCCACAGACATTTGTTTGCTCTCACATTTGTTTTGAGAATAATAGCATTTTCTAATGCTTTTGTTGGATTGCACATTATGTGGAATTTGCATTGCCTCTTTGTGACTAATTTTGAATAACTTTGCTTCGCTCAATTCATGAGTAAAAACACTAAGCAACACACTGTGCTGAAATGTTTAACTCTTTTATTCACGTGCCAACATAAAGTAATTGCAAAACAATCCTGGGACAGGAGACCAAGCTACTGTGGCTCCTTCTGGGGTTTCACATCAATCCCACCGAGAAAAGTGGAGAGCAAGTTCAAGTGTGAGACCCGCAGATTCCCAGGAATTCTGGGACGGCTTTTCCTGCATACTTTCCTGCACATGCAGGTGACTTAAAATATCTTTCGAGAAAACTAATTCAGGAAGGGCATCACTTTGCAGAGGAACACTGAGAACACTCAGGTTTTCTCACATCAAGACTGCAAAGCACTGAGCACTGCAAGTTAATGGCAATTCCATTGAACATTTGCTTTAGGGAGTAGCCTAACTAGATGGCAGCACATAACAGCTCACTGTTATGTTTAAAAAATGAAATTTATGGGTTTGTGTCTGAGATTCTAAGTACAAAATAGTTAGGAAACTCAAAACACGGAGCCCTGGGAATTGTCCCTAAAGGTTATATTAGAATGCAGTGCTAATGATGCAGACATGATGGTCTAGGTGGGTGGGGAACATTGCCATGATAAGCACTTGCATGCTGCAGTGGACTGGACCCAGGCAAGTGCGTACCTCCAAAAGCTAAGTCTGTAGTTTATAAAGGGAATTAAAATGATTTGGAATTATATATCTCCCAAAGGGGAAAACTGAATGGGGAAACAGACAGCAGAAGAAAAGAAAGTAAGATTGCCAAAATGGGAAAAAGAAGTTTTGAAACAGCAGCATGAACATTGGCTAATAAAGATGAGTTGCTATGTATTTTCTCAGCCCTGTGAGAATGGCATTGCCTGAGTGATATAAACTATTTATTAAGAGAAACTTGTTTCCTGCTGATTGCTATCAAAAGGGATTTCTTGGTAACATACCCTTTCCGCTGCCTACAATCTTGAAAATTACACTGCAAGAGGTTCACTTGCATAAAAATAAATGGCCCAGGTGTTTGGCCCTCTGCACTCATGTGGGAGACCCAGATGAAAATCATGACTCCCAGCTTTGGTTTGAGCCAATCTTGGTCATTGCAGTCATTTGAGGAGTGAACCAGCAGATGAAAGATTCTCTCTCTCACACACACACACACCCTTCTCTGTAACTTTGCCTTTAAAGTCAATAAATAAATCTTCGTAAAAAGATTTCTTACACATGTATTCTACCATCCCAGAGATTTAGTACTGAATAAGACTTGTATAAAGTGTATAAGAAATTGCTTTATGTCCTGAAATATTTAAAAACCACAGTAAGAGCTGAATCATACAGCATCCAGATAAAATGAAAGGCATTGGATATTTGAAGAGAAAACAGACTTTTTAATTTATCAATGCGTTTTAACTATTGTATAGACCCAAAATATTTGTCAATACAGTGTCATTATCTATATTATTATTATTATTACAGAGAGGAAGCATGGGCAGCCCCTCTAATACGTGATTCTTGGCCTATGTTGTCCATTAGAAACCACTGTGTGGTTCTAAGGTATCTGGGTGCCCAGGCTGCTCCCAGAACAAGTAAGTCAGTGGCTCTGGAACTAGCCCCATGACATCAACACCTCTTGTAAACCTGCTGGCTAATTCCAAGCTGCAGCTGAGGTTAAGGACTTTTGTCACTAGCCCTGAACTTCTCAACATGAAGTTCAAGAGGTAGAGACCAATGGGCAAACAGATAAAATAATTGGAGATGCGAGAGTAACAGAAGCATGCATTGGCCTAAGAAAAAAAAGCAGCATGAAGTCAGATGGACCACATGTGAAAAAAAAAATTAAGAGCTGGGGAGAAGTGTTCATCATAGGATGGAATGTGAGCTCTGAAAAGAACTCTTATTTTTCAGTTATAATTCAATTTCTAAGAAAGGGACTTTAAGGGATAGTTCTGCAGCTTGTGATAAATTTCATGGTTAGGTTTTTTCTTTGCCTCAGCCATGGTCATTTATCATTAAAATTATTTTATTTCCTTGCCTAAGAAGACCCACCAAATGAAAGCATACTTTGTTGAATTTTTATTGTGTGTTAGATTGCTTTGCCTAGAATCTTATCATTTTAGAATGAAAGAGGACATCAAAATACTGCAAGCCATCTTCATTAGTTTTATCCAAGGAAGGAAGGTCTGGCTGGCTCTGATCAGCTAAGGATACCTCAGTTCAATAGGCCAGGCATCAGGACCCCCACGTTGCAATTTACTGTCTTTGTTTGGGCCACGTGAGGCCTGCTAGTCTGCCTGCTTGCCTGCCTCTTAAAATTCCCCTTTGTTTGCGAGAAAATATCTGAACAGAACAGGAGGGCTATCTAGAAAATAATTGTACAGTTGTGTGGGGCAAGGCTGTTAAAAACCATCTTTTATGTGACATTCAGGGAAGCCATTGGTTACAACATTTGAGACTGTAGGATATATGTTTGGCTAGGAGACCACTATGAAACCACATTTTTATTTTTGTTTTTAAGAGCTTTAAGTATGTCAAACATTATCTACAGACTGACTCATTAAATTATATTTGTGGGAGAGAATAATTTTAACGCTGAATATCTCATTTATGATTTAGTTCAGAAACTCTGAAAGTTTGCAACCCTGTGAGTCTTTGAGGGAAAAAAAAAAAAACTATTCTTATATTTAGGGACAATGGATAAAACATTTCCAGAAAACGAGCTATTTCAGTAGACATTCTTGCCTAGTATGTCACCACTTTGAACATGATTAAAGAAAATAGAGTCTCTCCCAGCACAGCCAGGTACTTTGACTTGTCAAATTGAAGTTGGACATTTTCTCTTGGTCTGGAACTGCCACAGAACGCGCCCTTTCATGTCCTCAGTAATACCCAACCAATGCACTGCATCTGTTCTGCTAAATTATTTCTAGTTCCCTAACCAAAGGCACTGCTTTTTCATGCATTTTATCATGATTTTATGCCCTTTATTATATTTTACAAAAGGTTTTGATTCCTCCAGGGCCAATGAGAACTGATTAGGACGCTGGCTTCGATCCAGGCTTTGAACATAGGAGGGCGGGAATAAAACTGTTTCCTTTTTTCCTTGCTCTTTGGCAAGGAAAAAAAAAATATATATATATATATATATATGAATCTATACCGTGTGTGTGCTCTGTGTGTGGGTGGGTGTGGGTAGACTACATTTTATCCTGTCACAGTATGACTTTATAGATTGTGTTCAGGACATTCCTTCAGTAATTGAGTTGAAGTAATGGCCTTTCTTTCGAAAAGACTCAGAAAGAATTGTTGTGCATTGTAGGACTCAATGAGGCCATCGTTTTCAGTGAGCCAAGCTTTCTACCCAAGTGTGGAGCGTTGAGGGCTCTGATCTACCGAGGTTCAGACCAGAAACATCCCCAAGGAGCAGAAGCTCTTCTGGAAAGATCGCGATTGGCTGCATGTCACAATGAATGCAGCTCTACAACCCAGTGTTTTCTTTGAGATTATGAAAGCGTAATGACAGGCTGGCTTTCCTATGGCCTACATTAGGTAGTTATGACCTGTTTGAGTTCCAACCAAGAAACCCTCCAAGTCTGCACCATCCCTCGTGTGTGAAGTGGGTTGTCCCCGTATCTCAAAAATCCTAGGTCGAATATCCTAGACAGTTTTATACCGACATCCTGCAAGCCAGTTATCCCTGAGAACAGAAATCTGTGTCTCCCTGATCATGAGTGTCAGAGCTGTATATGCAATTCTGTGACTCAGTACAATCGTGACCTTTCTGGCATGAGAGTATCTTGTGAGATAAATTAAGTGATAGAGGGCACACAGAAAGCTGAACATATGGGACAGGGTTACATGAGAGTATCTCATCTGAAGCATAAACAAACAGAATCCAAATGACCAATGGGAACAGTTGGAGATGCTGCTGTAAAAGAGAAGGTTACATGTAACAAATGTAAGGCATCCTCTGAACAGAACTGCCAGAGACCTTCTAGGTTGAAAAAAACTGAGAAGATCATTGCTGTTTCGGCATTTTCCCTTTGCCAATCACTAGGTCCCCAGAGCAGGCTCTGTGTGGTATGTGCATCTCATGCTGTGGCAAGCAGTGTCCCCCAGGGAGAGACCTTGCCCTCACTGCATTGGTTTCAGGTGCAATTCTCTGCTGAATGGGCACTGGGGCACTGTGATAGCGGGATTTTCTGGCAGGTGGATGTGTGTGCCTCCTTGTATTTAGTGCAATTATCTCTTAACAGAATAATATTTATTACAGTAATAAAAAAAGCTAATTTAAAGTACTTGTTGAAAGTCAAAAGGAAGTAGAAAGAGGAGGAGGAGGGAAAAATCAAAGTGAACATTTGCACCATCAGTAATAGTTTTAATAGCAAGAATGAGAACTGGATTATGAATTTGAAGGCAACACCCAGAGTGAGTAAATGCCAGATGGACAGGGCCAGATGCTCTGGCCTTACTGTCAGTGGAATGATGTCTCGTCAGGGGATGACTGAAACTCAGGAGGAGTCACCAGCACTTGAGCCACTGTCAACTATAGTGACACTAGTTAAACATTATTCTTCAAATGTGCTATGGAGTATTGAGTTGGAGGGCTGGTGAGACTGGAGATTGAGAAAAGGGAGTTGTGACAGGCATAAAGGGCAGGCAACGTAAATTTATCTGACTAGTGTAAAAATTACAGACTATTTTCTCCCCTTAATGGTATTGAATGTTATAGCAGGGGAAAAAATTCAATTTAGAGCTTAAAAAAAAAAAAACAACAACTTGAGAGAGAAAGAAGACAAAATTGATGGAGATCTGTGGTGATCATCAGAATGTGGGTCTGCTGGTTGGCAGCAGTCCTGACATTGTCTGTAACTTTGACGTCTGAGTGCCTCTGCAGCTCTGATGTCAGTGGCAATGGACTTCAGAGCTCTAGAGAGAGGCGAGCTGTGAGGCCTGCTATTTCATGGTCTTTGTTCTTGCTTCAGACTGGGACCGCTTGTCAGAATCTATTTTCCAGGGCTGAGCTCGTTCTTGTTTTCGATGCTTCAAACCATGGAGTTACCACCACTTAACAGGGGGTGTTTCCACCCGCTCAAATCTCACCAACTGTTTCCCTTTAGTATTGACTTTGAATTTTTCTCTTGCTCATTTTTGCTCTTTGTCATTGCACCTCTTCTGTTGGTCTGATTTCCATAAATGTTCCAAGGGTTGGAATGTATTGATAAGTCACCTATTTCAGTAAGATGCTTACTGCTTGAAATGATAGCAGATCAGGGGCTGTCATGGTTTGCCTTAGTCTTTAACATTAGAATTCTCATCTTACTTATCCAGGAATAAACTTGCCAAAGTATATTTTAATTGTTCTAGACATGTAAACTGTGCTATATGATGCTGAACAATTGGTTGAAAACGAGTAACTGCAGTGCTATGGTGCTGAAGATAATGCCAGAGGAGTATTTTGGCTTACAAGGCTAGATTTGCCTTCTGTCATTTCCTTCCTGTTACCCCAGAAGCTCTCCAGCAATCTTCTCTCACCGCAAACTGTTTACTTTCAGTGACAAGCCCAGCTCTGTCTTCTGGGTCCATAAGTCCCATGTCCCCAGCCTGCACTGTCATGACCCTCACATCAGCATTTCAGAGCTTGGAAGTGTTTGCAGCCCCTGACATGAGGGAGGTTGACTGTGGGATAGTCCTGGTCCAGAGAGAGCAGCTGGCGTCACCTGCCATTTCTGAGTCAGCTGATGCTTCTTTGGTGTGCAAGATGGGAGAACACATTCTCTGTTCAGATTCTCTGTAATTCCATTGCATGTCTGCCTTACCACTGTTTCTCCGGTAGTGTTTAAGTGGCGTGTGAATGCTGTCTATAATTTTAGGGAGCACAGCAATTACTGATGGTGAAAGTGATTGAACTTTGTTCCCTAGCCTGATGTTTATCAGGCCAGCTGAGAAGACTAGCCAGTAGCCAACTCTACCTATTTGGCTAATTGAGGTTTAACTGAATACGCATTGGCTAAAGGACCATGCTGTGTCAGGTGAAGCAAGTCCCTACTCAGCCTGAGTGTGAACCATTCTCTGAGTGTGAACCACTGAGTGCGAACCATTCCCAGTAAGACATCCACAGCAGTTTGGTGTCTGTGTCATTTCCAACCTCGCCTTGATGGATGCTTTCACAAACCTGTTAATAGGAAACACTGAAGAACAGTGAACACCTACAAGACTGCATTAGATTCAGAAGATATGAAAACACTCTTCAGTTGTCACAAACATTTCTAAATACTTATTTTTTTCTGTGCTTACCCTCATCACGAGCCATTGGCCATGAACAGTTACCCATCCCGTGGTATAATCTCAGAGCAATGTTGGTCTACATTAATATTACAGTGAGGTATACACAGATTAAAAGATTAACTCACATGTCTGTTTAATAATCAAATATGTTAAAGATAATAGCATTTCCTTACATTCTTTGAGATATTCCAAGAACTTCAGGCGGATGTAATAGAAGATGGGAACAAATGAACTTCTTATCTGGATGGTAGCCTTTTTTTCATTTTTAATTTTTAAGTGGACACTTTTGCAAATAGACAAACAAAAACCAAAGCTCTCTGTATTTGTGACAGATTTCCCTTTGGTTCCCAAGCAGCGTATGCTTGAGGTCAAGTGTCTGTTCAGGTTCCAGAATCTACTGGGATCTTGCATATGGTCCTTTTTCAATCCATACGTTGGTCCAGTACTCAGCAGATCAGTGTCCTGTTTATGTCTGGCGAAGCTCAGCCCCCGACCCATCGATCATGTGAAATGTCATGTGAAATGTTTCCTTCTGACTGTTGTTCATGGAGTGCTGCTAGCTTCTGTTGTTCTCTTTCAGCGCATTCAAGGTCGGAAAGCCAGCTTGGAGGAAATACAGCTTGTGCATTCGGAGCACCACTCACTGTTGTATGGCACCAACCCCCTGGATGGCCAGAAGCTGGACCCCAGGATCCTGCTAGGTCTGTACACTCCAGCACTGTCATGATTCCAGGGCTGGTGTCAGCTCAGCAGAGTGGCAGAGGGTCGCTCTGGACCATGAGCCTTGCTGTGGAAGTCAATGCAGAGGAGACACCTGCATGGGAAAAGGACAATGCCTATCTCCTCATAAGTCCTTCCTCATTTGAATGCCCTTTAAGTAATGTGTTTTTACCTATAGGAAATATACACTGTGTGATCTCTTACTTAGGATTTGATGTGAAAAGCAAAAGAAGCTTTAACATTCTTTATTTTTTCATCACGTTTTCTGTTTGTTTTGTGTGTTTTAATTCTTTTGTTTTATGTCCTTTGTTTATGTCCTATATTCTTTGTTTTATGTAACAACTTACTTTGTATGAAAACCCTTAAAGCTGTGCCTACTAGCACACTGCATTTATTAAAAGATGGCATTTAAATTCTGAATGCAATTTTGTTGATTCCCTACCTGTGGAATTAAACTGGACAGTAAAAAAGTAGCAAAGTAATGAAGATAATTTGTGTAATGAAAAAAGTAGTGAATATACTACAAATGAATATTATATTTAATGTTTTTGGAACTTAGCTTCAGATTTTTAAATGAAATTTTATGTTGCAGAGCTTTAAATAAGCTTTAGATGCACCAGATTTGTGGAGAAAAATAGTAGCTAAGCCTCATTTCAGTTGCAGCAATTATCTTATTGATAACTTTTTATAATTAAATAACTATAGATCACATGGCAGTATCTGCTGAATTGATCCTGTTTGAAACTAAAAAGGCACATTAGGACTTTGTAGAAAGTCCCCTGTTTTCAAGTAAACCTTGAGTCAGTTCCAAATTATTTGACTCTTTCCCCTAGTTCACATTTCAAAATATCAGCTGGTCCTAAAGAATTCAGAAGCTAGTATGTGACATAAAGGAGATAACAATCATGGAAAGGAATTGGAAGAAGAAAGGAGCAAATATTGTTTATTACCCTTATGATCTTACAATGAGTGGTTAACATCCAAAAGTTTTTGAAATGAAGACATTTGGATATTTGTGTACGCTTTGTGCTTTTGCGTGAATAACATAGAGAGGGGCCAACACCGTGGCCCAGCTGTGTGGTCATCTACCTGCAGCAACAGCATTCCAGGAGGGTGCCATTTGTGTCCCACCTGCTGCACCTCCCTCCAGCTCCCTTCTCGTGGCCTGGAAAAGTTGCAGCAGAGGTCAGCTCAGCTCCTTGGGCCCCTGCACCCACGGGGAGGACGCGGGGAGGCTCCTAGCTCCTGGCTTCAGATCAACTCAGATATTGCTCTGTCTCTCTTGCCTCTTCCTCTTTGTGGAAATCTACCTCTCATATAAAAATAAATTTTAAAAAATTAGAATAGACAATGGCAACTTGTGAAGAAGTAGGTAGAAATGGGAATGCATATGCTAAAATCCAGAAGAGATACTGTTAAAATTTAGTGATGGAAAAATAATATTTACTATTATATAATATAGATGTGTAATATATAATAGAATTAAAGCTATATGTCCATAGAATTACAAATGAGTCAATCTGAACAGGTGTGCTATGAATGCGTTTTCTAGTTCCACGGGAGGAACCAGTCTCCATACATATAGATACTTTATATGAAGTCTTTTTGCTGTGGATACTGGAAAATAAATCTTACTTTAATATAAATTCATCATCTTACACAAACAACCACAAGGATGAAGCAAACCAGACATTGTAATTTTCATGGTGTTATGAGTTCAAAATAATCCCATGGACACAGTTTAATTATTTTTAGATTTACTTAAGAGAAATCAAGTAGAAACAGTACCCCCACACATTTCTTTTTGCATTTTATTAAGACCCCAAAGCATAAATCAACTTAGTTGTAGCACAAGTACTCATGGACTTCATGAGAACTGCGTAAATTTGCTCATATGTAGAATATCAACCATGCAATTTGTTGGAGAGGTGTTTGTAAACAATTCTGACTCTACATTTTTAAAGACATATTTGTGAAAGAAATGAGGTCTAAAATTTGGCAACATCACTCTTTTATTTCTGAAATGTGTCAATATCATTGTTGATTTGTTTTTATTGAAAAGTCAGATATACAGAGAGGAGGAGAGACAGAAAGGAAGATCTTCTGTCCACTGATTCATTCCCCAAGTGGCAGCAAAGGCTTGAACTGAGCCAATCTGAAGCTAAGAGCCTGAAGCTTCTTCCAGGTCTGCCACACAGATGCAGGGTCCCAACGCCTCAAGCTGCCTTCTACTGCTACCCCAGGCCACAAGCAAGGAGCTGGATGGGAAGTGGGGCTGCCGGTGCCCTAATGGGATCCCAGCATATGCAAGGCAAGGACTTTAGCTGCTAGTCTACTGCACTGGGCCCAATATCATTGTTGATTTTTTAACCTCACAGTTTTTCTTTAAGCTTGACAACCCACTGTCTTCCACAGACTGATACACATGGGTATCCCTGTTCTTTTTGGTTTTGCTTTTTCTGTTCTCTTTGTGTTCAAAGTTCTATTACCCAAATGTAAAAAAGAACTCATGGTATTTGTCTTTATGTTTCCAGCTTATTTCATTCAACATATTGTCCTTCAGTTGCTTTTGAAAACACCCCTTTTTTTTTCTCAAAACACTCAAAACGTATTTCATCTTAAACATCAATGATTTAGAAATTATCTTAATATACAGCTCAGAACAAGGACAAAGAACCTTCTCATATAGGTACATGATGAAAGTACCTGTGTCAGTAATTAACTTGGCAATGTTTCAAAAATGTTGAAATTTTTTTTTTATGTGAGAGAGTACCTGCCCAGTGGTTCACTCCCCCAGACAGCTGCAATGGAGACCCAAGCTGGGAGCTGGAAACACAGTTCCTTTTCCCGTGTTGGTGGCAAAAATCTAGTTATTTGAGCCGTCTTAGTTGCCTGCCAGGGTCTGCATTAGCAGAGAGCCAGTATCAGCAACTGCAATCAAATATCCAACCGAGGACTCTGGACTAGGGTGCAGGTGTCTCAACTACCAGGCTAACTACTCGCTTCCAGTTTGAAGATTAGTTGAAAGGAGTCACCCATTGACCTCACCGACTTTGAATGTTTGGTGGGAATTCATGTCCCTCGTGAGCGCAGTAGCTTTAGCATCGTGTGTGAGCATGGATACTTGGATGATGTGCAGTCAGGCTCCGGTGTCCAGCACACAATTCAACTTTGATAACATTTCTGAGCTGTTTCATTCGCTCGATAAATACAGAAAGTTAGCTGATTTCCACCAATATTGATTCTAAGTGAACAATTCCTTTCTTTTTCAAAGCTTAATTTTTCATCTATTTTGTCATTGTCCTTTGTACAGTTTGTATCTTTGTGGCTTTTTTTTTTTTAACACACTTTGAAGACCAGGTTTAAGCTGCTAGGTATGAATGTATAGAAATACAAAGTTATCATGATATTTCCTTCCATTCACGCTCTTACATCCTACTGCTTCCCCAAACACCACAAACCACAGATGGAGTATTTTTTTTTTTCCTAACTTAAATGGACAGTTGCTCTTGATGGCTGCATAGTGAATCTTCAGTGTGACCATCTGTCTGCCTTTGTATCTTCAAAGACACTGCAGATTATAAAATCATTACATCTGAAAGTCTGCCGTAGCATTAATACTCCTGTTTTTCTTGATTTGAAAGGCAGAATAATGGAAAGAAGAGAGAGAGAGAGATCTTTCATGTACTGATTCACTCCTCAAATGAGACAAAAGTGTATACTGGGATGGCCAAAGTCAGGAGTCAGGAACTCCTTCTGTATCTCCCAACTGAACAACAGGGACTCAAAGTGGTTGCAAGTTCATCCACTATTTCCCAGGCACAGGAACAGGAATCTTGCTAGGTGGTAGCTGGCACTCCAACCAGTACAGGATGTGATGTCACAAGTCATGCCACAAGGGCTGCATTTCCGGTTCTCATCATTTTATACTTGGAATTCAGTCCATTAAAAAGGCAACATAATGGAATGCAAAAATAAATCCAGTTAATTCAGTGAATTAAAAATTTCTTATACACCTCTAAACTTAAATTAGCCATTGTTTTCCCATTTTGTATTATATAAACATTAGTAACAAGCATCTTAAATGATATTTTGCTGGTTTCTTCAATTGGGATTTAATAGTTTTTGAATTTTTCGTTGCCACATAACATTTTTTTTCCTTTCTCTGTAAACAATGAGTTCACACATTGAGGATATGCATACACATTTTAATTTTAATATGAATGCAATCTTTAAAAATATTCAACAATGCAGACATATCCATATCAGAAGCAACAAAGAAAATATAGCTTTCTCCATGCTTTCCAGATATCATTTTTTAAGATTTTATTTTATTCTTATTGGAAAGTCAGATATACAGAGAGGGAGAGAGACAGAGAGGAGATATTCTGTCCATTCATTCAATCCCCAAGTGGCTGCAGCTGGAGCTGAGCTGATCTGAAGCCAGGAGCCAGGAGCCTCTTCCAGGTCTTCCATGCAGCTCAAGCATCCCAAGTCTTTGGGCCATCCTCATCTGCTTTCCCAGGCCACAAGCAAGGAACTGGACGGGAAGTGGGGCTGCTGGGGACATAAATCAGTGCCCATATGGGATCCCGGAGCTTGCAAAGCAAGGAATTTAACTGCTAGGCTACTGTACTGGGCCCTCCAACAATTTTAATGTATTTATTTATCTGTGTTTCAGTATCCCAGTTTAATAATGTGTTTTTTTCTATTGACTCCTCTTTCTAAATGAAGATGCCTCTCACTAGATATCATTTTGTTGGTGCACTCATATTTCTTTATCATTTTCCATCTATTAGTAAGTGCATTTGAAGAATTATCATATACTCTTATTTCTTACAAAATAAATTTGATCCAGTGACAGTAAAGCCTATTTAGACATAACTGACATTTGAATTCTACCGCAACCCTGTTCTCCATCTTAATTGTTTACTTCACTGGTGTTCAGGGGAGCCAATGGATGGGACAGATACATTGGAGGCCCTGCAGCTGGTCTACCCAGTGACCCGCAGGACTCACTTCAGAGTCACCTGTGTGAGAGGCAGAGATGCTCATAACGGTCCAAGAGGCAATCATATTGGAGGTTTTTTGAAATACATTTTTAAAGAAGAGATTTTATATTGATATTGATGCATCTCCACGTGGGGATTGTATTTGATTTTTTTTTTAAAGGTATGAATGTTGGAGAGGTCTTTTGGGCTACTTGACTTAGCGATATCTTAACTAGGCATGCTCAGCTATGTCTGAAGTATAAAGTAAAAATAGGCCTGTCTATTTGAGAAGATAGCTTAATTGTGTCCAACATGACAGGCTGTGCTTTCAGGAATTTTGTGTTTCAAAACGTATCAAAGGAGGAATTACTTTCAGCAAACAGCTGAGTTAGCATAAATTATATATAAATGTCATAATCCATTGTATGAGCGTATAAACCAACAAAAATTTTATGACCGATATTATAACCGTGCAGGCTCTCTATATAATAATATTTGTATTTATTTGATTTGGAATTCTGTGGGTTTTTTTTTTTTAAGATATATTCATTTATATTGGAAAGGCAGAATCTCAGAGAGAGGAGATAAAGAGAAAGATCTTTCATTTGCTGATTCGCTCCCCAAGTGGCTGCATTGCCTGAGCTGAGCTGATCTAAAGCCAGGAACCAGGAGCTTCTTCCAGGTCTCTCATGCAGGCACAGGTTGCCAAGGACTTGGGCTACGCTGTGCTGCTTTTCCAGGCCACAAGCAGGGAGCTGGATGGGAAGTAGAGCAACTGGGATATCAACTGGTGTCCCTATGGGATGCTGGTGCTTGCAAAGGGAAGATTAGCTAGTTGAGTGATCACGACAGACCCTTAATTTGAGGAATTAACTGTTTGTAAATACATAACACATTGGCACTCAGAAAATTGATTTTATGGAATAATTGTTTTGAAACTTCATTAATTTCCTTGTGTGGCACATGATAAATACCCTGTGAATAATATTATATATTAGCAAACATTAAAAATTTTAATGTATTTATATTCCCAACTTACATTTCTTTTTCATGTCTTTTTTTACTGTGTAGGTGACGACTCTCAGAAGTTTTTTTCTTCCTTACCTTGCGGTGGTCTTGGAGTAAGTATAAATGGGCTTGCTATTCTCAACTAACACACAGTTACTCACAAAATCTGTGTTTGTGTGTTGGTTCGGTTGTGTTGAAGGCTTCGGTAAAGACTGTGTCAGATTGAGTCCTGGCCCCGTTGTGGGTAGAGCTGGGGGCCAAGGCAAAACATGGGACCCTGTGTTGGCAGAAGATATGGGATGTTGAGCCAAGAATGGGGTGCTTCTCTTTGTGAGTTACTGTGTGTTACGACACAGGCCTCTAGACCGCTGTGTTACTGTGGAAAGACAAGTGGAGTTGATTCAGAATTCAATTTGTGACAGAATCAGATGGGCTGGACACATTTCATTCCTGGGGAAAGTGACATAAAGGGCACGCAACGCTTTGCATTACGGGGCATTTTGCTTTTGTATCCGTAGGGGCTGTTTTTACCTTCCATAATTAAAGAAAGTCGTTGACCCAAGATATTTACACCACATTTCAAGAACAAATTTGTTTAAATCCAAAGAAGAAAGTGGGCTACATTTCTGTGGGTAATTAGAACGCACTGTCTAACCTGCAACTGATTTAAAGTTAACCCTTGCCAGGAACAAGCCGTATCCTGCGGCCTAAGTGCTGAGTCATGTTAGGACAAGGTACTTTGGCATCAGGCTCCTAAGCACGAAAGTATCTAAATCAATTGGATTTCTTGGATATTGAAGGGGAAGGAGGAAAAAAAAAACAAGCTGGACTGTATCGCATGCTTGATACTGTGTGTGTGTGAGAGAGAGAGAGAAAGAGAGGGAGAGAATACATAGAATACTGCTTGTTAATACTCAAGGCAGTCTTATTTCTCAGGAAACATTGTGCTTTTAGCCACCCTTAGGTCTTTGATTTCGATGCAAATCCTAGGAGTCACTCTCGGTCTTTTGGCTATCATTTAATTTTCACCTTTGTGACAATCATGATATATTCACATAGAGAACAAGGCCTGGGAATGAGCTTGGGGTGATTGTACTTGGCAACATGGGGGCACCGGGAAAGCCGGGGACCCGCTGACCTTGCTTTTGTCTTCAAGTGCATTTTTGGTTCGAATGATCTAAGATGGACCTATTAGTTTCGCTTCCCACAAAGTTCACCAAGCCTAACTATGTAACTATAACTCGCTGTTGCTTGAGATTTTTAAGTTTCTTCCAGTTGGGTTTAACATCCACCTCTTTGCATGGACCTTTAGGGACACTACGTGTGGCAGTAGAAGGCCAGAAAACCGCTGGATGTTAATAAAGAAACCCCGACATGTGTATGTGGTCATGAGAGTGCTGGCCAAGCAGTGTCATGGGCAAACGGTATCTAAGGTGCTTGTAATTACCTTCTCCCGAGTGCCCTGCGTGCCTCGATCCCTACGTGTGTGCATGCCTTTGTGTTTGCTCTGGTTACTGCACTGTGCCTCATTTGGGATCCCCTGTGATCGCACTACAGGAAAATGCTCCAGTTGCAAAAAGGATGTTTGACCCACTCCTAGGCCTTGATTGCTGTGTAGAGAAGTAGATCATTCTGGAACTCTGGAAACCAAAGCCAGGGCAAGGCTGCTTTTTGTTCTCACTCCTCAGGGTACCTCCCTGTGCACACTGATCGTTTTCTTGGCCAGCTGACCTGCTGCTGTGTGAAGAAATCTTGAAGTCATTTCTGCCTTCCTTCCCCCCCACCCCCCCATTCACTTGATAGGCCACAAGAAAACCCACAAAGGCAGGGACGAGCAGGCTTTTATGATAATGTCGTCATCAGCTCCCAGCTTCAAACGCTTCTGCGGCTTTTGAGTTGTCATTTATAACTTGGAACTGCATCGACCCAGAATTCCCCCGATACACTTAGAGAAATTGATAACAGGCCCCGAGCTGCTTTTATGGTGCGGGGGAGGCGACTGCGATCACATCACTATTGGCAGGCAATATTATTCTTTGACATGGTTGTAAAAGTATAAAGGGGCTTATGGCATTTGTTTAGATGAGGAACGGGCTCTCAAGCTGTGCTGGGGTTTACGGGACCAGATTAGTAAGAAGCAAAGGGAATATGATGTTTGCAAACAGGATATGATTTTATATAAGTTTGGGTTTCATGCCCATACCCTGGGGAAATCCCTGCAGACAGCAGAGAATTCCACTTTTATCCTACAACAGATGAGCTCCCGGTGCCAAAAGGCAGAAGGAAAAAAAAAAAAAAAACAGAAGAAGAAAAGAAAAAAGAAAAAAAAAACCTGGGGGGATCAGTGGGCACTGGGAGACTGCAGGAATGGAGTCAGCACGAGGGTGTGTGCATGGCAGAGCAGTTCGCCCCCAGGAATGTGGAAGCCTGGAGTCGGGGTGCAGCTGGGACCTGCTGCACTGGCCCAAGCTGTCCCCACCACGAAGCTCTGTGTGGTTTCCCAAGGCCCCATGTGCTACAGCCACCCTGGGAATCTCTGGACACGAAGCCACCTTCTGATGACCAACTTGACACTGTTTTGTCCCTGCTCCATTTAATCCCACTTAGATTTAACTCATTCACAAGGGTTATAGTTGTCCTTCTGTGGTTGGGGGAGGGCAAAGAGGAGGAGGAGTAGGGGGGAGAGAGAGAGTGTGTAGGTGGTTAATCTAAAGTTCCTTTCCGTTACTCTGAGGTTTCCTCGTGACGTCATACTTATCATCCTCACTTACTCCACAGACAGCTGATGGGCATGAAATGTTTGAAGTTCTCTCTCATCCTGTCAAAATGCAAATGTGAGCTCCCACTTTGATAAAAGTGTGCACGCATGTGTGTCCGCACACAGTAAACGCGCATATGTTGCCATGCACGTGTTGTTACATATAGACCAGTGCAGAAGGAAACTGTGATAGTTGGTCCACATTTATATCTCTGTCTTGCTTTTCTATGTATTGTAGAATGTTCATTCATCTAGAAAAGTAAACAGCTTCTAAGGGAAGGCTTCGCAAAAAGGTGCTTTGGTTTTTTTTCCTGTTATTTGTGATGTCAGGAAACTGGCATTTACCTTATGACCCACTCCACGGACACAGGGTTAAATTCAAATTCTTAAGCCATCACCTGCCCCTTCCAATTCTGCCTTTGTAGGAAGCCAGAATCAGGGCGGAGATGGATATTAAGCACAGGCACTTTTCTGGCCAATATTTTAGAAGGTGTAGGTCATGTCATCTGATGATGAACCAAGAGCAGAAGCTGTGTTGCCAGTGATCAAGGAAGCTGCGGGAATGCGAAGGTAATGAGAGGAGACCACTCTTTTTGGTTGCTCAGGGCCTACCCGTTGCACTGGTTTGGATGAAAATTGCACTATGGGATCCCAGAGGAAGTGCTTCCAGTTGAGTAAAGAAAGAAGAGGGACTCACTTGAGTCCTCAGGAAGAATCAAGAATGGATGTGCTTGTGTGAGTTGTGTGTTAAGGGCTGGGAGAGGCTACTGAGAGTGCAGGGTCAGGGAAGTAAGGGGAGCATGAACTGTTTAGGCCTGAGTGAAACACTGCGTTTTGGACAATGGTACCATGCTGTTGCCAATCAGTAGATGCACTTTTTCCTTTTTAGAAAAGAACAGGTGGAGATGTTTGTGCCAAAGCCTTGCATGCTCTTGAGGTCTGAACGTGGACTCTGGAGCTTCTTTTATCCTCTGTGTATTTCATCCTGGGTTATTGCCATCCGGTTACCCTGAGCGGGCACAGTGCCTTTGGTGACATCAGCAGAAGGAGGCAGGGGGGCATCTGCTGTTCACATGCAATAATCAGGACAACGCTGATTTCCTCGTATTAGTGCTCGGGCAGTCCTGGCTTGCAATCAGTGCTTCATTTCCTCCCTTTGCTATCACCAAGAGATCCCAGTCCTCTTCCCTCCAGCACTGCACGAGGATCCTCCCTGATTGGGCATCTCTTCTTCCCCACCTCCCCATCCTAATTGTATTTGGATTTTCATTAGCTTTCAACTTGATGCAAATGATACCAGCAGGAATCCCCTAGGGCACCTGGAAAAAAAGTAAAACTGATAAGCTGCCTTTAATGAAATTGTTTGAGAATTTTCATTTCATGTTGCGGATTCCACAAAAAGATCATATTGCCCCAGATTTGGAAAACACTCCACAATATTATTCAAGCAAGAGCATGCCTTCCAAATAACAAAGGCAGTTCCAGTACTGCCTAGATTATGTTAATTGTGTATACTCCTTAATGGTCTCAGGGAGGCAGTCAATCTGCCTGCAGAGATAAACACGCACACATTACTCTGTGTTTACTACACGATGTGAACTTTTATAGAATCAATGAGCATCTTATGTCCACTGCAGGAAAGAGGGAAATTAGAAAGGAAACCCTAACTTCCTCCTTTAATTCACTTAGTTGTAGCATCCCATCTGCAATCCAGTTCTTTCAATTGCTTTGACGTTATGGTTAAACACAACAGGATGCATTTTGAAATAAGAATACTCCATTTTCTTCCTCAACGTAAATACGACTATCACAAAGCTATTAAAATTCTTCCTGTTGTGTTATCAGCATGAGAGTCCTAAAAACACTGCCATCAAAAGTTTACACATGTGTCTTTGGCATTCCAGGGGCCATGATGCTTATTGGGGGCAGACACACACAGTTTCACAAAGTTTGCTGAAAACTGAGATGAAAAGAGAAAAGTAAGGCTGAAGGGTGAGCACTGGCCCTGGCAGTTAGGATGCCCACTAAGATGCCCAGGTTTCACATCAACTACCGGGGGTAACCCAGGCTCCTGACTACAGCATCCTGGCATTGCATACCCTAGAAAGGGCAGTGATACCTCCCTGGTTGGGTTGCGGACCCCCATATGGGAGCCCTGGATCGAATTCCCAGCTGCTGGCTTTGGCTCCAGCCCAGCCTCAACCATGGTGGGTCTTGCACAGCTAGCACACATACACACATGCACAGTCTCCACTGGTCTCAAGAAATTAAGGATCAAAGTAAAAACAAATAAAAAAAAATTGTTAAAATTTTGCTTTTTTTCACTTCATCTTCAACATTCTCTCACTCCTTTAAACGAGTTATGTGTTTGTAAACTGTGGCTTTCTTTGGTGCTTTGTCCCCATAAACTTCTCATAAGGCATTAGTGATATTGATATTTTCCCACCCAAGGTCACCATTTTTTGATGTTTGTTGTTACTTCAATTTGAGCAGAATTAAAGTTGCTCTAATAGGGTTTTTCATACTGTTGTCTTACCTCAGTGTCTCAAAGCCAGTGCCTTGATCTTTTTCAGGCATATTATTTCAAAGTAGTTCTAGGTTATTTTAGTCCAATGAAATTTGAGATCCAGGCATAGAGTTTTCATAAGGTGCAGTGCGCGTGCACTCATTGAAGATGCTTCTTCTAGTTGTTGTTATCTAAATGCAGCTTAGTTCATCGAAGTCATGTCAAATGTAAGGAGGAAGAAACAACCTTCCTGGGATTTCTTTCTGTATGATTTTCTCTATAATAATTTTGTCTACTTGCCCTATTTGCCTTGATTAAAACATTGGCATAAGAGGAGAACTAAATCTGGAGACTTTGTGGTTGCTGAGCTTGATGAACATTAAGCTTTTATCTGAGGTAGAGGTTCCGTTGATCTACAAAATGGAAACTAAGCAATTAAAACAAGACAGAATAATTTGGACAGGCAGTCTTCTTTTATCAGTCACTAGTGATTGCTAATAAAAATATAAGGCTTTTGCTCAGTGAAAATTTATTTATTTTTTAAAAATATTTATTTTTTATTACCAAGTCAGATATACAGAGAGGAGAAGAGATAGAGAGGAAGATCTTCCATCCAATGATTCACTTCCCAAGTGAGTGAAGTGCTGTGCCTATCCGAAGCCAGGAACCAGGAACTTCTTCCGGGTCTCCCACGTGGGTGCAGGGTCCCAAGGCTTTGGGCCATCCTCAACTGCTTTCCCAGGCCACAAGCAGGGAGCTGGATGGAAAGTGGAGCTGCTGGGATTAGAACCGGCACCCATATGGGATCCGGGTGCGTTCAAGGTGAGGACTTTAGTCTGTAGGCCATGCTGCCGGGTCCTCAGTGAAAATTTAGAGTGATCAAATGAGATTGCTTATAATTATGTGACTTCTTGAAATGTACATAAATATAAGCCCGAATTTTTGATGCCCAAAATACGGATTTTTTTTCCTTTCTTGTATTCCTACCTGAGTATTTTCAGATCCAGATAGCCACCCTGATCATAAAGTAGAAGTCAATAAATAACACTGACATGGCATCATTAGCTTGTATTCTACCTAAAGCTTAGTAAAGCATAGCTATGAAATTTCTTTGGCTATAAACAATATGCCGATTTTCTTTTCAAATCTAAAACTGAAATAAATTAACTCACTGTTTGGGCTCTGTGCATGTATTCAGAACAGATTTCCCAGAATTTAATATCATAGCTCAAAGCAAATTATAGCCCTGACTCCTAAATCAGAATGTCACTATTATTGCATAAGGCCTTATTTTAACATAAAAATAATATGTAAATTAATGGAGTTGAATGACCAAATGATGATTCAGTTATCAACAAAGCATGCATTAAATTCTTGTTTTTATGAAGACTTAACAACATTGTTAATGTTTCAGAAGTTTATGCATCAACATACTTTGATAAATTTATCCTCTTATAGTCTAAAAATGTGATTTACATGGCGTGTACCTGGTTTTTACTGTAGCTAACTTATGTATTAGTTATTAATATGGCCAAGTAAGGACTTCTTAAAATGCTGCCTACTGTTTTCAAATGTGACCTTCCAAAGAAATTTAAAAATCACAAATACCTATAAGTAGCAAATTTTTTGTGCAGCTCAGTATTCTTCCACTTAGCCATTTTAAAGACAATTTTCCATCCCTTCATTCATTATTAAGTAAACACATGTTGAGGGTCCTCTATGTGTGATGCATGGAGCAGCATTTAAGCTCATGTTTTCCCTTTCATTTTTTCACTTTTTATTCCCTGCTTAATACCCACACGTCTCCTTTCAAGTACTTGACACTTGGTGCCAATGTTGATCTTCTGTTTTCACTCAATGAGTTTGATTGGAGTGATATGGAAGCTCACGAAGATGTGGATAGAAGGTAATAAGCATGTGTAAACAAAGCTCAAAGTAGTTTGCTAAAGACATGTCAACAGAATAGTTTTTCTATTCCATCTTTCTGGTGGTGATGTCAAACCCGCATCCTCAGAGCTGTGAAGTATGCACACAGTGTTAGTTCCTGATTCCATTAACAGCAGACATGAAAGAAGTCAGAGTCCTGTAGTAACTGCTGTACAGTTCTTTGTGCTTTTGGTGGTTGAATTAGAATCAGCAGGATCCATTCACTTGCTTATTTTTCACACACACAAACACACTCCGAATACTTACTCAGTACTAATGTGTGAGGAGATGCGGGTATAGATAGCGCTGAACAAAACAGGAAGAAACAATATCTCTATGGATATTTACATCCAAATTGGGGAGACAGATCAGTAAGAGTGCATGGGAGAGAATTATACACACGTGTGTGTGAACACGTATGATAAATGTTAAAGAACAATGGAGGCAAGGTAGTGGTTGTAGAATCTACACTGTTAAGGCCTGGAACGGGTGGTTAATGCTGGAATATAGGATGGATCAGTGAGGGGTGGAAAAGAAGTTCTCGTATTTTACATTATTTGATTTAAGAGGAATTCGGAGACTAAAGAAATCCTTGCCAAGGGTCTAAAGCTGAGGTGTATGGGGAAGCAAAAGAAGTTAAGGTTGTGGAGTGAGGCTCAACAAGAAAGCTCAGAGATTTGGGATCCTGTCAATTGCTCTCACCTGTGGAGAACTGCCCCCCACCCCCCGCCGGTTTGTTCTACAGATTCCACAATGCACCTGGCTTCCCTTTTGACCCCTGGGACTGAGGGTTGAGGAGACAAATTAGATTTACAGACACAATCCAAAATGCTGAATCTTCTCTGTACATCTGATTATTTAGCAAGTTGGGGGTCAATCAAACTTACCAGTGCACTAACAGATCTGGGCCTTAACAGTAGGTGCAGGGCTATGAGGTAACAGTCCAAATGGCTCCAGTTCTAACCAGCATTATAAGCTTAGGAGTTCTCAGCCCCTGGGGTGTTGCATGTCCATATTTTCCTATTTAAATTACGCTGCCTCATGTTAGGCACCATACTTCAGTACCTACCAATTTTCAAATCTAATGAAAACATTCTGACATTTGCATGACCTTTTCCAGTCCCTTTTGCAAAACATTTCGAGGCTCCTTGGATGACACTGTTATCTGTGGCCTTAGTTGCCTTGGGCTGTTTTCTTCCTGACTTATATCTGAACTGTAAGATCTAGCATAGCGTATTTGTTGATCCTAGTTATTTGATGCACGTGCCAGAGGATGATGATTCTAAGTTTCCATGTGCCCAGTTTTGGGTTGCATGTGCATTGTGCAGAAACAGACTTTGTGGTTCAAGTCCTGGCTGCTCCATTTTCTATCCACCTTCCTGTTGATAGCTTGGGGAAGCATCAGCAGATGGTTCAAGTCCTTAAAGTTCAAGTTACAGGGATTCCTTTGACTAATACCCATTTGTTTTGATCCTCAGGAAACTCGATGACAAATGGGATTAGTTGGCAAAACAAGGTTGGCTCTTCTACAAGACTGTGCTCACGTGATTTTGAACCTCTTAGATCCCTAGAATTGACTTAACGGCTGGATTGCCCATTGGATAAAGGGTTGAGTAAGATACCATGGAGTAGGCTGGGCCATAGAGAATCCTTAAAAAATATCTTGTTGGAGAACTAGGCTGATTCGTGAATAGCCATGCTCTACACAAAGCTGCTAATCACTGCCCTGTTCAAGGTTTTAAATCCTCACAATAATCACAGGGGTCTTAATACTCAAAATGTAACTGAGATGTTTCTGTTTCACAGAAAGGGAACATTAGCTCAAAGAGGTGTGGAACTTGCTCAAATCACGCAATTAGCAGTGTGTGATAGGGGAGAGACGGCATGATTCCAATTCTTTTAACCACAATACCATGCATGCAGAACTCACCGTAATTTCCATCTCATAGGATTGTCAACACTCCTTTCCCAAATGACACCAGCCCTCATCATAGGAAAGCACACCTACTTCTCTTGCCAAAAGCATTCTCTTTTTTATTGAAATTCTTATGAAGTATTAAATCCATGCACTCAAATATCATCAGTCTGAAATAGAAAAAAAACTACACAGCTGTACAGAATATCTTAGCCCTAGCTGGAATATTAAAATACTTTCTGCCCTAGGATAACACCATTGAGGCATGAATGAGAGGAATCTCATGTTATACAACTCCTGAGTTACAGTTCATTTTGTTAAACTACTCTTCCTCAGAAAAGGACTCTACTGTGCACTATTTACTGAATGAAGGCATTGGCGTGTTATGAAGTCCTGTTAACAGGGAGTGCACATTAAATTAAATGAAGAAGCAGTGAAACTGTGAAAATGGTATCCCTTGGCTCTAACTCTATTTGGTAGATCTGACCAGCTATTCCCTGAAACTGAATAGCAATGACAGAGAACATTAAATCCATGACTGGCCATGGAACCCACAAGAATCCACATATTACTTGACAATTCTGGGAGCCCACTAGTATCTTCCATGAGGGTCTTGAGAGTCCCTAGATGTAGCGTTTTTGCCAGAACAAACATACCCTCTACCCTTTCTTGTTCTGAGTAAGCTATTAGCAAAGGAATTTTTTTTTTATCTGTAGATGAAGAGTAGCGAGAAATTGCGCACACAAGGTCAGTGGAGCTGCCAGCATGCAGTCAATCATACTTGGAGATGGTTTGTGGCACAGTTGTAATGCACACGGCATGGCCCTGGACTCTCCAGCTGCCGCACTAATAGTTCACGCCTTCTTTCCATATGGAATATCAGTCACAGTATTCATTCATCATATCCATGGCCTTGCTTGGAATCCAAAGGTCTTCCCTGAGCTTCTCTGTTTCTGTTTCATCTCACCATGACTAAAGAACCTAAGGTGTGTGCATTATAACCTACAAGTGGTCCCAAGGGAAGGAACTGTCATTCATGTCTCCCTCTTGGTGCTGAACAAAGGAGAAAAAGCATGCGAATTCACCCACCCATTGTCATCACAAATCCATCCCAGCTCCATTTCAAGGGTCTCAGTGTTTCAGCAGAACATCCAACGTGAAATGAATAAATACGTTCAAGTTGCTGGCATGTTGCAGCGCTCCGGGATGTGAGACTGCCATTGCTGCAGACTGCAGAGATGAATGAAAAATACGCTTGAGAACATCAAAGTGAAGATGCTCAGGACCAGAACTATGACTCAGAGTATTATCATGCAGCAAGAAAACAATAAACTATCACCCCACATTATAAAGGGCCTTTGAGAAGTTTTGAAGCTGCTGATGCTGAAGTAACCATAGACCTAAACCATGAATAGTTTTATAGTTTTAGAGGGTAATGTCTTTCCATCTAATGCCAGCCTGAGAAACCAGCAATTATTTAGCTCTATTAATTATTATTTAATTTCTCAAGGTCTCCATCTCAACTATGAATAGAACGAAATACATTTTCATCTTTACAATATTATGGAGATACAGTGTAGTGATATAGGGTGTAAATTGTGGAAATGGCTACTGATCTGTAACTTAACAAGTTAGCCCTGAGTAGCCTGTGTTCTGTACAGAGTCTGCCACAGACTGCATGATCTCTAACTCCTTGCAACCCTGAGTTCTTAATCGATTTGCCTACTCAACATCTGGTCTACCATTTCAGTTACAACAGGATCAAAGTCATGCCAGGTGGGCTGATGTGGTGTGTGAATGTTCTAGGATTGAAGCATTTGGGCACAAAATCACGGTTTAGGGATTCCAAATTCTGGATTCAAATCTTCACATTTCAGTACTTCCAAAATGCTCTTCCAGCTCCAAAGTGCAGGGTCCACTGCAAGAGACCTGAGTGGGACCTGGTATTCTCTGTTTCTCACAAGAACATCAGGTGATGTCGAGGTTGCATTTTCATGCTCTGCACTTGAGAGTCAAGATTCTGTAAGACCACGATAGGGCCAATTGGTTAATGGAGCTCTGGGTCTTTGCCTAAGCAGTAAAGTGATAAATGAAATGTGATTGATCACCCTCTCTGGAGATGAAACATGGCACAGCTGGGTAGTAATACTTTGTCCAAATCTGAAACAGCTTCTTAAAAATTGTATTTTTTGAAACATCAGATAGCCAGCCCCGATTAGCTTGTCAGTGGGAATCTGATTGACCAAGTCTTAGGCAGGCTGTCTTTCTGTGGTTAATAAACATATTACTGAGCAGAGAAGTTTCGAGGGAAGGCATGGAGGATCCATGACCACAGCGAAGGCTGCAGTTGGTGGTGAAGAATGATCACCGCAGGGTGATATACAAAGCAGGCCAAGAAGGCTGGCTAGAGGTGGAGATCTGCACATAGCACTAACCAAAGAATTTGGATAGGCACTGACTCCTATTGTAGTACTAGATGGGGAAGGGATTCTGGTACCGTACTTTACATGTTCACAGCCCTAGAGTATATGAGAGAGAGAGAGAGAGAGAGAGAGAGAGAGAGAGAGCATGTTTATTTGCAAGGTAGAAGGACAGATCCTCAGAAAGCTCCCATCCACTGACTCACATCACAGTTGACCAGCAATGCTGTGATTGCACCAAGCTCAGGCCAGGATCCAGAAACGCCAGGTTTCTCACATGGATGGCAGTAGCACAATTTCTTGAATCATCACTGTTGTTCTGTAGGGTATGAATAGAGACTAGAGTCTGAGTTGGAACCAGGCATTGAACGTAGATACTCCAGGAGGAGGCCTGGGCATTCTAACTGGCATCGTAACTTGTGCGATAAATGCCTGAGCCCTCTTATCCATATTTATTAAACATCTGTTATTTGTCTAACCCTGAAGGCAGAGTGATAAAAACATCCAAATCCCTGCACTTCTGGTACTTACATTAGTTCTCATGGTATGCCTTTGGGAAGAGAGCTGTATAACCAACAATACGGATGATCTTTTTTAAAAATCCAAACCAGTCTGCCTAGGGATGCCATGACAAAATAGCAAGTATGAACCAGATTAAACCACAGAAATTCACTTTCTCCTAGTCTTCGTGACTAGAAGTTCAAGAGCAAGGTGTTAGAAGATTTGGTTTTTCCTAAAATTATTTTGCTGGATTTCTAGATGGATGTTTTATGACGTCACATAATCATTTCTTTGTGCATGTTCAGCCCTAGTAGCTCTGTCTTGTCTTGTAAGAAACATAGGCAATATTTAGGACCCACCCTTATGATTTCATTTAATCAGAATGAGATCTTCAAAGGCCCTAGCTCTAACAAGAGTCCCAGTAGGGGTTTAAGACTTTCACATAAGATTTTGGGAAATCCAAAATCTTTATCCACTATTTAATTCTGATCAAGTTACTGAACTTCTTTGCCAGTTCCTTCTGTTATAAAAAGTGACTAGTAACACCTTTACTAGTCTAGCAGGAGGACTACAATAAGTAAGATCTGTAAGATGCTTAATGGCATCCAATATCTAGTAGGATTCCCAACCTCATTCCTCACATTGTTCTTTAGATGCTGAATCATGGTAGTTATCTTTTGCCATTTGTGAGTAACAAGTTTGGCTGTATTACCAATAAATAACATTTTCCTGTCTCCTAAATTCACTGCTCCCACCAGTTTAATCATCATGACCAAAAGTTTAATATGTACTGTACATTTTAGTTTTAAGAATAGAGAATTTAGAATAGCACAATTTTAAACTTTAAAGATTTCTTACACATGAGAAAAAGTAGATATTCTATTTCCCAAAACATGGAAATCAGAAAGTTGGCCTGAAATTTTCATTTTATATATGTAAAATAGTATAATCTACTGAAATAAAACTAAAATGTCTTAAAAATTAAATGAAGCCACAATATTAATTTTAATTATTTTAGATCATTTTAAGTTATCAAGATGCTGTTTGCTGATGTTTCTTTTTTAAAAAAATCATTTTAAATGATAGAATGCACAAGTTTAAGAAGTTACTTGCTTTTCTTTCACAGTTTAGCTTTTACGCAGCATGCCTCAAATGGCACAAGCATTCTATTATGATAGAAAATCTCTTGATTAAGTCTGGTGGTTTCTAGTGTCAGTAGGTTTCTAAGATCATTTGATTATTATTTAAACTTAAACTCGATTATTCAGATATTCCTTGGGTTTCTAGCAGCATCTTTGGGTAGCAGCACAAGCAAACTAAACTCTGCAGGATTGGATGGGGCACATTTACTTTCCCAACATTTACGGTGAAATGTTCAAGGCATTTGAGGAAGAATCATGTAGCATATCCACTATGCACAGTGCATATGAAACACATTTTGTTAATGGGCACGTTAGTTTTATATTTAACTCTGGGAATGTTTCCGAAAGGAATCAACAAGCTGTTTTTAGATTCTACAAAGGAGACTGCCTAAATTCCTTTTCTTCTAAGTCATTGCCTTTCCATTTGAAATACCTCCACAACCTCTTGCAGGACAGGTAGCTTAATCTCTCTCATGTGCGGCTTCTCGGAGTATTAGCTTTGTTTCCAGTGCCAGTGATTGAACTATGCTGAATGTGCTTGGAAAAGCCTGCAAAGGCCGGCATTCATTCAGGAAACTCCAGTTGAACTAGATCCATATGTCGCTCAAAAAAAAAAGTGTAGTTTTCTGATTGGAGATCGTTTCTGACTCCCAGCATTATCACAGATGATTTTTGTTCTTTGATGTGCTACTAAATAAAAAGTAATGCTAAGTACTAAAACTGAGGGGTTTTTTTCTCAGTTAATTTTTCTTTCTTTTTTTTTGAGAATATACTATTTCTAGCATTGCACTGCACTTAAGCACTTTACACATATGGAAAAATTTAATGCTAATACGGGAGGGTGGTGTTATCTCCATTTTCTTAGGGTTTGGGTCGGTTAATGAACTATTCTGTTTCATTAGTTTGCAACTAGAAGTACAAGTTTTCAAGGTCTCTAATGCTCCAGTCAGCAAGATAAATGCATAATTAACCTTCTCATCACCAAATGTCCTTGGCAATGATGCCACCCAAAAGAATGGGGAAAGGTAGAGGAAAATTTTCTCCAAACATTCTTTCTCATATCTATTAGCATGCACTTTAGAAGCCCAGTAATGTCTCCAAAATCTGAAGTTATGGAAGTTTGAATGTGAAAACTGTTGGTGAATTCCTAGAAGGGTTATCAGCAGATAACTTGGTGGACTCCAAGAAAAGTTATCAGAACACATCACATCGATAAGACCAGCACATTTCCAATCTCATTTCCAGATGCACCTTTTTTAAACTTCTTTTACTCAAAGTTTTTTTATATTTTTTTGGAAGGGAAATCTTTCTCTATGAAATCAATGCTTCTCCACTTATCGTGTGCTAAAGGACAGACTTCTGCTTGTTATTATTTCATGTCACAGGGCCATAATTTAAAAAATACAAACCATAAAAATCAGATACAAGCGACTTTCAAGATAAAAACTCCAGTTACGTTTCACTAGCATCACCACCCCATGTTCTAACACTGTCTTTGGGCATGGTCTGGAATCCTCTCTACACACACTTCCTTGTGTTGCAGTGGTTGCCGTCCTCAGACTCCCTGCCCTGAGAAGTCTCAGGTTAAACATCAATGAGTGCCATAAAGGAAGCAGCCCAACTACTTCCTTTGAGAGGCTTTGGCTTTTTCTGCCTTCAAGTTTTCAAACTTTGTGTAAAAATAAATCACCCAGGACAGCAGAAGTCATGCACTGGCAGACCAGGCACTGTATTTATTTTTTTAAAAAACCATGACTAGGGATATTTTTCAGATGAATTCTTGTCAGTAGTTATAGTTGTAAAATTGCACCTAAGAATCCAATATCTAGCACTGCCAGCGAAATTTCATGCCATCATTCCCTTATGACAAAATGGGTTAGAACTCTGTAACTTTTACTCTTTTAGACAAAAACGCAGGCACTCCCGGTGAGCCACAGTCCCACCCAGGATACTCCTCCCCCACTAACAGGCTGCGACATGCGTCTGAACTCAGGACTCATGTGAACGTGTGGGCTGCAACTTCACTCCATCTTCATGACTTCTACATGCAACCATCCCCAGACTCCTTTTTCTGCTTTTGCCTTATCCTTGACTATGGACTCCGGTTGACTCCAATAGGTAGATATTGACCGACCAATCTCTCTAACACAAAGAAAAGTTATGAAATTCTAATTAACATATAATTTCTTCTTGTTCCAGATATAAGGAAATACTATAGGGGGAATGTTATTTTTATAATTGTTCTCTGGAAAGTCTAAAATACTTGACTATGTATAACACCTATGTATTTATGGCTGATTAACTTACTTAAATTCCAATTGTTTTGTGCAGCGCCAATAACTTTTTTCTTATTCTGATGATTACTTTTATGTGATCAATCTCAGAGTGAACAAGAAAAGAACAACAACAACAACAAAAGGAAAGACGTTAGGTGCTTGCTCAACAAAGGCTGACAGAACTACAAAGACCACTGAATCAAGGGGAAACTCAGGAAGCAGCTTCACAATTAAAAGATCCTAAATTAAAATGGTAAAACTCAAGATCCGATGGCAGTAAATCAAAGGAGAAAAAGAGATGCTGCCTAAAAACCAAGTGCTTTGCCGGGGTCTTGCTCCCAAACAACAGCTGGCGCCACAGACAGCAGTGCAGAACGGGAGCCCCCGGGAAGTGGAGATTCAGGGGAGGCTGGCTTGGTGCCGGCAAAAGAAGCAAATGGGAAATGTCCTCAGATTGCGATTGCTTTTAATGAACAGAGACTAACTCTGCATTCTTGTCCGGAAGATGAAGCTAAGTAGTTGTCTGTGTATATATATATATATATATATATCATATATACACACGTATATATAAAATCTGAGTCTTGCATTTTGATTTACTAGCATGAAGAAATAACTACATTCTAAGGAAAATAAAGTTCGATATGTTGTTTTGAAAATAATATTGAGGGAGTTGTGATTTTTCTTTTTTTTTTTTTTGCATCAGTAGCACTGGTTACTTCTAACAACTTTTTAAAAAAGCTTTCTGCCATTGCTTCCTTTATCTGCAAACAGCTGCTGCCTTTTTCTAAACATTGTTCTCAGTGTCAGAAGCTGATTCTCATGCCCAAAGACCATTTTGGGTGGTTGTGTGTGTGTGCAGCATAATTTTATAACTGATTTTTCTTTCTTTTTAAATTTCATCAAAAGACAAACCATTGAAAGACTCTGTTGTTGAAATGTCATCCTGAGCAATCTAAGATATAAATCCCTTCAAATTAAACTATAAAAATTGTCATGAAGCCAGAGCTGTTGGAATAATGTAAGTCACTCGGACAGATTAGATAGTTGAGGAGAAGCCATATCAGAATCTCTCTGGATCGACAGTTGTAAAAGCCATGGCTCATACAATCTTTATTGTTACTGATTAGTCTCCCTATTCAGGTGAGAAAGGGAGACCCCCTGCTGTCCTGTAAAGGATGAAGATAAATGAATATCGGACAATTTCTTTTGGCAAGCCATTACTTTGAGAAAGTCAAAATCTATGTGCTATTTTTGACTAAAATGAATTTCTAAGACTTGATTTAGAGACTCTGCCAATTTAGGATCTGCTGTCGCACTGGATGATTGGGCTATCACAATCTAAATCACCGACCTGCATGCTTTGTGTTTGTCTCGTTTCTTACATGGAGGCTCAACCTGCACTGCTTGGGTTACTAGTTCAACAGATGCTAGGAAAAAAAACAGTAATTGTTGTATCAGAATGTTGTCCAACTCTATTGTTCACTTTGTTGTAAATACTGGTGACCAGTTGTCAATAAATAGTTTTATTTATAGTGGCATTAATGGGTTAAACAGACACCTGCAATACACACATTCCATACAGGCATCCAAGTCCATTGTAACCTGCAGCCACAAGAATGATCTTGAATAAGCTCCTGGCTCATGGTTTTAGCCTGGCACAGTCCCATGGATGTAACCATTTGGGGAGTGAACCAATAGATGCAAGATCATTCTCTCTCTCTCTCTTTCTCTCTCTCTCCCTCTCTCGCAACTCTGCCTTGCAAATAAATAGAAATAAATTATAATAATAAAATCTGTTGCAGCATAATTCTGTTACATAGAATTATTGGGATAGAGTCAGGAAAAGGACAATTTTGATAAAAGTTATTCTAAATAAAAGCAAGAACTGACGCACAACTTTGGGAACATAATGAGGAGAGTACCGAGTGTTTTCTCCCTCGTTGCCTCGGTCTCCTCTCTCTCACCATCTCTAGCCCTCTTGGGTACATTCTCTGTCTCTCTTTCCTTATTTTGCTTTTTTTTTTCTACCCAATTTAGTAAAAGAGTTAAGATGGTTTTCAAAGCAAACAGCCGTAAGCAGGGTGTCGGGTTTTCTCTCAAGTAGGTGCGGTGATGGCCTCCAAAGTGAAAATGCAGGGGTGATGAGATTTATGTGCTGTGGTCACTGGGACTTTTAGTCAAACAGGACCGCAAATTTGCCTTTGAAATTTCTGGCAACATCTTCAGGAAGGAAGTGGTGCTATTGGTATGTTTCTCACTATTTCAAGGGCAGAATTTCTCAACCTAGGCATAACTGACATTGGAACCAAAAAGTTCTCACTTCCCATCCACTTCCCAAGGCTGGGCTTGGGAAGATTGGGCTGTGGAACCCACGTGATTCTGGGTGCAGGCATTGTGTAGTGTTCAGTGAAGTGGGTATGGGGATGTGTGGGAGGGAGGGCCACTGAATGCCTGGATCATAACAAGCATTCCACAATAGTAGGATGAAGACGGTTATTACTACTTTTATTTTCTTCTAAACAGTAGAGAATTTTGTAGAGTAAGGGGATGCATAGTAAGAGTGAAAAAGTGTGAATTAGTAGATCTTAGTTTTTATCCCTTTCTTTGAAGGCCCCTACACGGGCTTCTGCTGTACAGTGGAGTGAGTGTAGTCTCCTTACATTCACATCAGTGTTTACTTCCATGCTGCTCCTTGCTACTGTCTCTACTTCTGTGTGAGATTGCAGCAGGTTCTTGCACACGTGGCTAGTACTTGGCAGGACTAAGGGTTGGTAACTTGATGTATCCCTGTTAGCTTTCCAGCCCTTTACTCTTTCTGCATTAACAGTTCTTCCATAGAGAATGCATCCTTCTAATTATTTCGGTAACTTTGGGTTGTAACTAATAGGAATACTGCCATATACATCTGACCATAAAATGTTTGACCATCTCCTGTTTGATTTCTCTCTTCTCTCCCTCCTTTATACCTTTCTTTGCTTTCCCCACTTCCTCCTTTACTGTTGCTTTCCCTTCTTCCTAAGAGCCCTGCTGGCCTCTTGTAATGTAGGCTATCGTCATCTGAGATCTTCACATTGCAACTCTCCTGGATTCCATAGTCACTGCATTCACTTCCTGTTTTACGGTGATTATTTTCAGATTGATACAAAAGTGTTCATTTGCATTTAAAAACGTGTTTCTCTACTTATTCATTTAAGATAAAGTAAGATAGGGCGGGGTAAACCGGAGGTTGAGACAGGTTGACATACAGAGAGTGTGCTCCCATCCACTGGTTTACTTTCCAAATGCCCACGATAGCTGGGATTAGGCCAGAGGGAAGCCAAGAGCAATGAACTCAGTGACTGGCAAGGATCCAGCTATTTGAGCCAACATCTCAGCTTCTCAGGGTTGACTTTAGTGGAAAGTGAGAGTCAGGAGCCAGACCTGGGAACCAAACCCAGGAACTAGAGTGTGGAATGTGGCATCCTCATGGGTCAAGCTCTTCTGACACTGACCCTAAATCACCCTAAAGTCACTCACCCTAAACCGCTGTTCCACCCCGCTGTCTCACCCAATATTTTCTAATGGAATTCTCTTACTCATTCACTCGCCAAGTGGTTGCAGTAGCCAGGGCTGTGTCAGGCTGAAGTCAGAAACATAAAATTCCATACAGATCTTCCTCCTAGGTGACAGGGATCCAGGAATTTGGGCCGTTTTCCATTGTTTTCTCAGGAACATTGCTAGGGAGCTAGTTCCTGATTAGAGCAGAGAGGGCTCAAACTGAAGTTCTGATACATTCAATTGTGCTGGAATTGCAAGATGTGGCTTAACATGCTGTGTCACAGTGCTGGCCTCAGATTTTGTGTTTGTTTAGAAGTCAATGAGGTAATGATGAATCCTACACATTGCTAAAGACGAAAACTTGTTGAATATGGGTCAAAGCCTCAAGTATCTTTGAGAGAAATAACCTTATATTTATTATAAAAATAGCTCCTAAGTAGGACTCACATATACACTCAATGAATATTAGCTGAATTGAAACAAAACTTTTTTGACCAGTAGACGATTATACATCAAGTGCATGGCACAGACAAAGTATTCCTGCAAGAATGCTTTAGGAAGAGGGACAAGCAGGTGGGTTTCAACAAAGATTTTTCTGTCTATCTAATGCACCTTGAGATGTTTTTCTTGGCTTCTGGGATATTTTTGTAATAAAATAGAGCGTTTTTAACTTTTGGAAGGAAATTTGCCACAGGTTTAAGACATGAAGAAGGAATTAAAGCATACAGTGTATTCCAATGTCAAAGAAAAAAGGGTTAGGAATTCTATGGTTTTGAATCATCAACTCAGTGTCCGGGGCTTCCATGATTTGTTCTATCTTTATTTGCCTTGCTGATAATTTAGAATCTGATCAATGTAGAGTTTTCCTTGGCACTAATGGCTATGTAATAGTGAAAACTGATTAGAAACCACACGATTTAATGAAAACATTGGCTTTTTTGCTTTTCAGTGTACAACCTGAAGCTCAAATGACTACTTCTATTGACTCACCAAAAATAAAAGAGAAAAACACAACAGTTTCAATGCAGAGGTCATATGATTAGTTTGCAGGGTGCACGCCAGTGCTTCCTCCTCTCTTCAGAAGATGTGTTTGTTGACTAGGATGGTGTTTGCTCTGGTACAACTGAGGGCCCTGCAAAAGCATGGGATCTTCAGAAGTGGCGGAAAGGCAGCATGGTGGGCTTAAAGGTCAGGTGAGGTTCTATGAAGTGGTAGAAAGGCAGTAGAGGACTTGCAAGCGTTCTATGACCAGCTGAATAGCCTGACATTGTGCTCACTGACTTCTTAGCTCTTTCTTATGTGCCAGATATCACAAAGTGGGTGTAATAGTAACCAAAACAGATGTAGCCATTTGATTGTCACTTGCTGATCTCACATTGAAAAAAGAATGGTCTATGGTTGTTATTGTTCACAGGTAAGGAAACCAAGGCTCAAAAAGAGTCCATGAAACTGTCCAGTGTCATTCAAGTTTTAGTGATTAAAGCTGAGGTTTCACCCCAACAACAACCATGGTATTGTCTAGAGAATCTTAATTTGTATTATGCATTCATTGTCATCTATTATTCATTAGTTATCATAATTCTCAGTCATTTATTCATTGTTCTTGATAGCATATGAATTGGAGCTCAGAAAATGGGGCATGTATGCATTAGTATTATTTACTGTTTGTTTCTTGGGATTAGGCACTTGCATTTAGTTTTTTCTTTATAAAAAATGCTTCTGTGCAGTATTCTTTTCTTTGATTCATTTGGGAAATTGTGACATTTATCCAATCACAATCTTTTGATTTTAATTCCTTTTGATTGAAACAATGCATGTGTCCTAAGATGACAAGTTTCTGATATAGTCAGTTTTGATATGGCAAAATATTTAAATTGTGCACCATAGATGATAATTATAACTCACTATTGTGTATTTTCTCTCATTATAACTATATACATGAATTTTAAATACTCCAAAGCAAAATATTTGTATTCCAAATTCCACATTTGGAAACACCCTAGCATATGTTCTCTTAATACACATGAACGCAAGAAGCATTTTATTAATAGAAAGAAGTCCAGCATATTGGTACACATTTTGTTTTGATGATAATGTCTGTAGTTGAGCACCAATCATATGCTTTACCAGCCCATCCAGATTTAACAATGCTGGCACCAGCTGCGAGACTTCACTAGGTGTTAGAAATTCTAAGTTTGCACCTTGAAAGCCCAGGTACTCTCTACACTTTGCTGTTGCTCACCATGTTTGGAGACCATGCACTCCTTTCATTCCACCGGAGAGGCCGTCCTGCGGCTGCTTCAACTCCCCACTCCCGGCTACTGCTACCTGCCCCATAATTGTCTTTGGCTCCCTGGAAGCCTGCAGTCAGAAAAGTATTTGCATTCCCCCCTCGCCCCCACTCCCTCTAGCAATTGCAAATCCAACTTTTATGTATAACTAAGTGCTCTTGGTTTTTACTCTATCTACTGCTGGGGCCTGGTTTCTAACAGGCCTGTACCGGAGCCAGATCCAGTCTATGTAATGCTGTTTGTAATGAGAAATCTAAACAGGGAATGGCAGTGAGGCATGGCAGGAATGTGTTTCCATTGGAGGAGAAGCTGCAGAGAAAATGTATAAGCAAAGCCATGTCCAGAAGGCCTTTTCTGCGGGCCAAAACGGAAGACTGATGTTATTCTGCATAGGCGGTTCCCCTGCCAGCCCTTCCTCACAGATTTGCTTTCTCTCCCCGCTCTCCTCCCCTTGACACCCCTGCCCCTTCCGTCTTTCCCTCTCTCTTTCTCTCTGTCTCTCGCTCGTTCGCTTTCTTCTCCTCCCTGCCGACTGTTTGCTCAGGTGGACAGTGACACCGTTTGGAATGAACTTCACTCGTCCGGCGCGGCGCGCATGGCTGTTGGCTGTGTCATGGAGCTGGCTTCCAAAGTGGCCTCAGGAGAGCTGAAGGTGAGGTCTGGATTGCGTGAAGTGTGGGAAAGCCAGGGAAGAGGTCGAAACTGAGATGTTGTTGGTTGGGAATTTCAGAGAGGGCGGGATGGTCATCTACGGAGGAGGAGGAAAGAGAGGTGCTGGGTGGACGCGGAGGTGTGAGCATCACTCCTCTGCAGGTAGGGACCAGCTCTGAGAGTCTCCTTCTTCCCAAAGAATATCTTGCGGTCAGGGCTCACTGTGTGTTTAAGACCATGGAAGTGGGGAGCCCAGCCATGGTCCGAGCTAAAAATACTCTTAGTATATACAGACCTGTCATGCCATGCTGGCATCTCCTTTGAAGCGATTTTTAAAATATGATGACTGAATAGAATATATAAGCTCTGAATACCACCCAGGGAGAAGGGAGTGGGTGGGGGAGAAAGGTAAATACCAGAAGGGAAGCCTTGGGAGGAAGGAGGAAATTGTTGATTAGGAGGGTAATGAGCCAAAGTATGTTTTTCCATGAAAGAGCTTCAAAAATGAGCGATGCTTTATTGTTCTTGTTCCTTTTTATGGTCTCTTCTTTTCTACATCGCAAGAGAAGAACAATGTCCAGCCCCCAACCTTGCCTAGTCTAAACAATTTATAAAAGCCAGAGGCCTGACAGACGTTGACACTTTATTTGGTATTTTAACGGTGCAATTTAAAGGTATGCCATGTGAGTCTTGAAGGCAGTTACCCCCAATAAAGGTTGTTGGTGCTAACACACCTTTTAATGCACTGCTTCGCACACTTCATAATGCAATCTGGGTGGTGATGGATTTGGTATTTTTAGCAACTTGTGGGTCTAATGGGAAATACATTAGCGGCAATGTAGGCACTGTGAGTTTTGTTAATCTAAAATAAATCTGATTAGGGTTATTTTTCTTTAAAACTAATGAATTTTTATTCAATTACACCTGACTGTTCCACTGTGATTAAAATGTAGAGAGGAATATGCCCCTCATAGTGCATTATGTGTCATGGGAAGTTTGGTTCTGGCTTTTCATCTCTCAACCTACAGGCAAAAATTTTGATACGTTCACCATCAGGACCTTCATTGCTTGTTTGGGGGAGTGCGGAGGTCATTAGAGTGGTGCCTCATCTTACTTTTGGTAAGGAACAATTTTTTAAAAATGGAAAGGAAGCAGCCCCATGGAGAGATGTTGGCCATCTGTCAGTAGTGTTTTATGAATAATTCTTCCTGTTGGAGTAGCTTCCTTTGTAGTGTTGCAATGGACTGGCATTTATAAAAGAATCCTTTAGGAGTGTGTGACACCGAGGGCTGCGCTGCTGTTTGGGCCACCTGCAGCCTGTATCCCAGTGTGTGATTCCACTTCGCATCAGGTTCCTGCTAATGCACACCCTGGAAAAGAGCGGGTGTTGGCGCACGCACTGGGGACTTGCTACTCTTAGAAGAAGCAGCAATCTGGTTCCTGGGTCCTGCCTATCCTTGACTCGACTCTGGCTGTTGTGAACGTTAGGGAAGTGAACTAGTGGGTGAATGGGATTCTCTTTGACACACATACTCTCCTCTCTCTATTCCTCATTCTGCCTTTCAAATACATTTTTTAAAAAAATTAATGAATATTCATTTTCAAAAGGAGAGTATTTGGTGGTGGTGAGGTCTCTAGCTTTCAGAAGAATTCAAGTGAAAGACATCATCCATGCCACATATTATAACTTTTAAGATGATTCATATGGCTCCAGAGAACAAAGAAAATGAACTATACAAGTATTCACAAATCCTCATTGTTTTAAAGTCTGTGGAGTTACAATCCCTCATTCAGAAGATGCCCCAGTAGCATGCTCACGCATGACTTATGCACATCACAATCATCATCTTCATTAGTCTCCCTGTGGGTAGAGTTGATAAACATGTACAAAGAGAGTTGAAGCAAAGCCTAATTCCATTTTCAGAAGCTGGCTATTTCAGGTAGCCAATTACGGGCAAAATGTCAACAAAATATGGCACGGCCATGAGGCCCCAGCTGTGCTAACATTGGCTGTTGATGCTGAGAGCAAGAATTCAGGCAAACGTTTTCTCTCTTCCTGGTAAAGCAAGCAGCAGACAGAGTTAAAGAAGAATGGAGGAAAAAAAAGTGCCAGGCAGCCTAACACCAAGAGAACTTGGTGCTGAGACTGCTGTTCATGTCCTGTGATGTTAGTCGCAGCTTCTCGGCGACGCCACACTTTCCTGATCTGATCATGTGCTAGTTTGTCCACAGACCTGACATCTCATTGCTCTACAGACACGAAGTGCAGCTGAGCCTCAGTGCTGCATGCTGTAATACACCCAGTAGCAGGCATTCCATCATAATTTCAACTCAACTGGGTGAATGTTCCAGATTTGGGAGATGGTTTACCTTTCTGACTGTCAAGTCCCAAGGAAAAGAGTTTGACAGGTAGAACCAGAGATGTACTGGTGCCGTGTCGGCAAGTATAAGTTGGCAGGTGAGTCCTTTGGCTTGTAAAAATTGAAGCAGGACTGCAGGAATGCCTCATGGGAAAGGTAGGGATGACAGCGAAAGGCCAACAGCTGTGTTAGACAGCTGGTTAGGGACACTTCCTCAGCTTAGACCTTGAAAGCACAGGAATGTGGAAGCTACTGACAGGATGGTTAGTACTCCTGTCTGCTGCATTCACTCGGAGAAAGAAAAAAAAAAGCAAATTCTGTGAGAATGCTGCTTAGTAACTCTTATAAGAAATTCAAATGCAAATATGAAGAAAAGCAGCCCTGGGCGTTGCTCATTTTCTGAACTTTTACTGAGTTCTCACATGTTCTGTCCCATTCTCCCAACGATCAGTCAGTACTTATGAAACAACAGTAGCACAGCGGAGGGCCCGTGGTGTAGCAGTCGGGATGCCTGTATCACAGAGCAAAGTACTTGACCTAGAATCCTAAGTTCTTCTCATTCCAGTTACCTGCTAATGTGGTTCTTGGGAGTACTTTGATCTCCTCTATGCACATTGTGTTCTAGGCTCCTGACTTTGGTCTAGCTAGCCCTAGCTCTTTTGGGCACCTGTGGACTGAACTAACAGATAGAAGATCGCTTTCTTTCTAAAATAATGTATTTTTAAAAACTGAAACATTATAGTATTTTATTTTGTGAGACTATACTAATTGCTCTTGGGAAATAGAAAACAATTAAGAATTTGGTTTATTTCTTTGAAAGGGAGAGAGAGAGAGAGATGTTTCATCTATGGTTCACATCCCAAAGGCCCTGACAGCTAGGGCTGGGCCAAGCCAAAGGCAGGAACCAGAAACTCCAACTGGTTTCCCATGTGGCTGTCAAGATGGAAGTGGCTTGAGACATCATATGCTGCCACCCATGCGCATGAACAGGAAGCTGGATCAGAAGTTGGAAGTAGCCAGCACTCCAGCAAGGCATGGAATGCAGTCATCCCATACAGTAGCATAACCCAGCCGCAAGATACTCATTTCAGATAAGGTGGGATAGACACAGTGCTGAACTGGGAAATGAGAAGTGACTGGAAGGAGTTCATTGAGCTCATAAGGGACTGGATCCTGGCAGATGATAAAAATATACAAGACAGAAAATGTTGAAGTCAAGATTAGCTATTCTACAGCTTTCAAGTATACACTGGGTCTTACTACAGCCACCTTAATAATTCGGAAAAGGTTTGTCCTTTCTTTATTCATCTGACTGAGGGGCTGAAAGGATCAGAATGGTCCATTCAGAGAGTGTGAGTTTTATATAATGACTGAATACAACATGTGCAGCCATGTATAATAATGCTTTTAGTGCATGGTGACACCATCAATGGAGCTCAGGGGAAAATAGAGGGACTTGCAAATTTTCCAAGTTTCAGACAAGCTGTGCATGTGCACACACACAAACGGGAATTTCTCAAAACTACACATGCCAAAATTGCTTAGTTCTGAAGATGCTGATGTGTTTGGCATATTGGAAAACATACTCAGAAGAAGGGTGATTTCAAAAGCATATGTAATCTTACAGCACGTTTTAGAAAGTGTGTCTGGGTTGTAGAGATATCTTTGGGATTGTTTCAGCTTGTAGATGAAAAAGATGGTCCAACACTTGCAATTCATTGTAATGACTCAATTTGACAATACTCTGGTGTCTCCATTAAAAAAAAAAAAGCTTACGTTTTAAAACACACCATTGCGTTATCTGAGTATTGGGTGGAATTCTGTATGTTTCGGTGGCTATTATAATGTCATGCTGCTTTTCTACCATTCACACAGCACCTGCTGTCAACCAGGCAGTTCAAATGTCACCCGCCATTGTTCTCATAATGTCGCCTTGTGGTGGTTGCCCACAGGGTGTTATGTAACCTCCATGCACAGGTTAACACATCGCAACGTCTACAAATCTCACAGGGATTCCGTCCCGCTCAATTGTTCCATCAAAATTACTTCTACAGGTAGTACAAGTTTATGAAAGAAAAAAAAAAGGTTGGAACCATTGAACTTCAGTATTCTCTACCCTCTCTTTTACAATGTCATAAAATATTTGCTAGATCTCAGAAGATTAAAATGTGCATCCTTATCTCAGTAAAATAAGTATTCTTGGACCCTGGATCCAACTTCAGAACTGAGCTTTTTTCGTTGTTACTGTTCCCTCCCTTCCCATCTTTCAGAACCAGGGACACACATTACACTGCTCTATGGTAAAATCATCCATTTCCATTTCTTCAATAGCTCTAAATGTGTTTTATCTTGTATAAAAATTGAATGTTATTCAATGTACTCTTTTTCAGCTTTGGCTTATGTTCAAATGACCTGCGATTCATTGCAATTCATTCATAATCATCTCTTGTGTGCAACATTTTGTTTATTATTTCAGCTACTGGGCATTTTTGTTGTGTCCAGGACTTTGCTCCCTTGAGCTATGCTGGATGAACCCTCTGACTCATGTCTCCTCTCTCATTAGAGCAAAACTAAGACTTAAATAACCACTGCTAAGTCAGCCACTTAACAAACTTCAGTTGAGGATTCCAAATGGGATTCCAGGTCATTTTGCCACAATTATATTAGCAAAAACTATGAGCTTTAACTTCCAAACATTCTTTCTGCCATAAAAACATAGCAAAATGGCAGTATTATCAAAATAATTTTTTTTTCAATATTCTGAAATTAACTGATGGCTTATAACAACTCAAGATCCATGTTAAAAGGACAAGCTGCCTGAGACCTCATAAGAACTGTGAGCTTTGTGCCCTTGCTCGCTCTGGGCGGTGGGAGGGTAGCCTTAATCAGTACTAGCCTGTGCACTTCATGAAAGCCGGCAGCTTGGCAGTCCGCAATATGGGCATTAATGCATATTGGGACTATAATTTCTTTTTAAGACTCACTCCCAGAAAAATTGTTATTATTTGGCTGGCATTGTGCTTTTAGGTAAAACCCGTGCTGTAAGGCTGTCTTTATGTAGTCATATTCACACAATGTGGAGGCCATTTTCCCTGAAGCTTTCATTGAAAAATAAAGGCAATTGATGGACTTTACAGCTGCCTGAGATGGTGGATCGTGGTGGAGGAATACAACAGGCTAAGAAAAAGCGTCAGAGAAGAAACTGGGCAGTGTGATGTGCGTAAGAGCAAGGGAGAGACCCTCAGAGTCCTAAAAATCTAGAAGGCTGCAGGCACAATGGGAATGTGTAGACAGGGCTATTCACATGCTGGGGAAAGATGGGAGAAGGCCCTAATCCCTCAGCTCAAGTTGAAGTTGATGTTCTGCTCCAATAAGAAGTAAAGGCAAAGGTGGAATATGAGCTGACTGTATATCCAAATAGTCTCTAATGCAGATATAGGCCTTAACCAAAGCCAGGGGATGAAACACTGACACACACGGAAACTTAGCAAATGCTGGGTCACGATTGCTCTGTTGATTAGACCCCTAATAGAGTCCAATGCGAAAGAGAGACAGAGATCTGTGCTACACAGCATCCTCAAGCCAGAAGAATTCCCAAATAAATAAATTCTGAAATGTATCAAATTACTTATAAGGGAATCTTGATTAGACTAACTCAAAGAAATTTTACAGTCTACGAGTGAACTGGATGATATAATTAAAGCACTAGGAAACCTTGACAAAAATATCCCACCAAAGTTATCCTTCAGAAATGAAGGAGAAATAACGCTCTCAAACAGAAACTTACAGAATTCATCGCCACCAGACTGGCCTTATAAGAAAAGCCCAAGGGACACCAAAGGACAGCCATCATGGAAACACAGACAGTACAACATTCATTAATATTGCTAATAGATTAAAAATAAAGGAAATAAACCTTATTACAGAAATTGAAAATCACACAGACTCATGAAAGGGAAAAAAAGAAAAGAATGACAAACAAACAGTCAGGAAATACCTCACTAAATACAACTGTGCCTTGATTTACCAAATAATACCTTGAATGTTAATGTAATATTAACTACTATAAAAATGAAAATATTTAGAATAGCTGAGTAAATAGGAACGTAAGACCTAATGATATGCCGCCAACAAAAATTAACATTAACCCTGTAGAAATGCATAGAGCAAAAATGGAGCGCAGAAAAAGATATACTACACAAAGACCAGAAACAAACACTGGCTGCATTTATATAGTAAAATAATATATGTATGAAAGGAGACAGTGACCCAATATGATAATGCTGAGCTGCTCACGCAATTTTATCACTCAGTAAGCAATCAACAGAGAACCATCACAATTAAATTATGAATTAGACTAAGGGACCCTAAGTGACACTGACAGAACTATGTCCTTAATATTACAGAAGTTTACTGATGTAGCCTCTTCATTCTCACTTTGTTTCTTCTCTTTGCTCAGTTTTGTCAGAAATTTGTCAGTCCAAATTCTCATATGACAAATTTTTAGCCCTTTTAGATGTAACTTATATTTATAAATTTCCATGCTTTCTTTCTTTTACCTGAGAGGGCTTCTTGAACATTTCTTTAAATTACCAAATGCATCTAGTAATTTATTTCAAAATTATTAATTTTATTTAGTAAATATTTACTCAACTCATTATGTTTCACGCTTCAGCTTTTTGTAATTCGATCAGGTAGTATCTAACAAAAAGGATACATTCTGAGGAATTCATCAGTAGGCAATTCCTTTGTCATATGGATGCCAACGAATGTACATACGTAGATTTAGATGAGATGGGTCAATCTCCTGCGCAGGCGTGGACAAGAGGCTATGGCAGCCTGTGACAGTACACTGTTTTATAGTTAACTTTTTATGTGACTAGGAATGCAGTCTAAGCCAGTGATAATGATATGGTGCATTATAATAGATAGATGAACCAACAAGTCATTTTTACCATTATCAAATGTTTTTACCTTATATGCAGTATTTTTTTGTGAGCAGCAGCACGTTAGATTTGCATGCCCACAAATAGATGCATAAAGCTTTTAAGTACAATGTCATGGCGGCTACGACATCACTAGGTGATGGGGATTTTCCAGCTGCATTAAAGTTATGTGGGACTGGGATTGATGCACTGAAACGGACAGGTTGTCATGACTGAACACTGGTATGTGGTATATGAATGGGTATGCATTAAAGCAATGTTTCCTTTAAGTAATGTGCTATATATATATATTTTTTTTAACTTGATAGTTTGTTTTGAAAGGTCTTATTTTTATTATTTTCTGTACCACATATATGTTGCAATATGTTTGTTATAAAAATGTTTGAGGGCCCAGCACAATAGGTTAATTAATGACTACATCCTTTGCATGATCTGGGCTCACAGTTGGACGCCAGTTCATTTCCGGGCTGCTCCATTTCCTTACCAGCTCCTTGCTTCTTGGCCTGGCAAAGCAATAGAGGACAGCCCAAAGCCTCGAGATGCTGCACCTGCGTGGGAGACCCCCAGGATGTTCTTGGCTCCTGGCTCCTTTTAGATCAGCTCAGCTCCAGCATCTGTAGCCACTTGGAGTGAACCAGTGGACAGAAGGTCTTTCTCTCTGTATCTCCTTCTCTCTGTATATCTGTCTTTCTAGTAAAAATAAATAAATCTTAAAAAAAAAAAAACCCTGTTTTTGAGAAAGAGATACTGAGAGACATACAGAGAGATTGACAGAAAGTACTCATCTGTTGGCTCGTGTCTACAAAGTCTGGGAGTGGGCTAGGAGCCCCTGGGAGGAAGGAACTCTGTAGGTCTGTCCTGTGAATGGTAAGATACCAACTACTTACACCATGACCTGGTACTTATAGGAGCCTGCATTGGCAGGAATCTGTAAACACCACTTGAGCTACGGCCTAAATGCAAACACTCTGATATGCTTGACAATCTCCAAATTTATGCGTGGGTTTAAATTTTTGATTTTACTTTATGTATTCGAGAGAGGAGAGAGAGAGAGAAACAGGGAGAAAAATCTCCCATCTGCCAGTTCACTGCTCAGAAGTTACCACAGCCAAGGCTGAGCTAGCCCAGAGCCAGGAGCTGAGAATTTAATCTATGTCATTGGTGTGGGTAGCAGCAAGCCAGGTGCTTGACACTTTACCTGCTGTCTCCAGGGTGCAGTGCAGCAGGAAGCCTAAATCGGAAGCAGAGCCTAGGCTTACATTCATGCTCTCCAATATGAAATGGAGGTGATCCAGGAGGAGCTGTAACTGCTGCACCAAACATGTGTCCCTCAAGCAAATTTTGCTAAGGTTTTTTTCTACTCTTGTGTAAAATGACATTGGTGTTTTGGCAGGAATTGTATTGAATGTATAAGCTGTTTTGGTTGTATGGATGTTTCAAATTTTTTATAAAGAACAGATTTGTATTTATTGCAAAGATAAAAATTCTAAGATGAAAACCCTACTTCTTTCGTTCTCCCCTTCTCTCTCTCAATCTTCTTCCTTATTTTCTCTTTTCTCCTTTATTTTTTTTTTTGCAGAAGCATAATTTCAGTCCACATGATTGTCAGAGGCTTAATGCACCACTCATTATAATATTCAACAAGTAAAATGTACACAGTGCATGGGAGTATAAGCAAGGGCTCAAAATATCACTTAAGTTAGAAGATGTCCATTTAGTTCTTATGCATTTTTGTGTGCTCTCTATGAAGTAATACATGTCAGGGAAAACATATGACTTCTGTATTTTGGGGACTAGTTTACTTCACTAACCATAGATTTAGGTCATTGATCCACTGGGAGCTGAATTTTGTATAACATGTAAGGCAGGGATCTTCCTTTGTATTCTCGCATGAGTAAATCCAATCTTCCCAACACCAAATTTGAAGAGACTGACCTTTCTCCAGGCACTCATTTCAGCTCATTTGTTAAAGATTTGTTGGTTGTAGCTGCATGGATTAATTTCTAATGTTTCTATTTTGTTTCCTTGGTCGACATGTCTATTTTTATGCCAGTACCAGGTTGTTTTGATTATAACTGCCCTGTAGTACGTCTTGGAATCTGGTGTTGTGATGCCTCTGGCTTTGTTTTTGTTTAAGATTGCTTTAACTATTTGAGGCTTCTCATGTTTCCATATGAATTTTAGCTTTTATTTTTTTAGATCTGAGAAATGTTCTTGTTATTTTGATTTGGATTGTATGGAATCTGTACATTGCTTTGGGTAGTATGTGTACTTTGATATTAATTCATCCAATCCTTGAACATGAGTCTTCCACGTTTTTTGTCTTCTCTTTTGAATGTTTAGTAATTTTTACTGCAGACATTATTCACACCCTTGATTAAACTGATTCTAACTTATTTATGATTTTGTAGCTATTGGATGATATTGATCTTAGAATTTCTTTATCAGCCACAATGTTTTCATGTATACAAATACTAACCAGCTTTGCCTGTTGATTTTATATCGGAATACTTTGGCCAAACTGTCCTCTGAGATCCAATGACTCCTACTGCAGTCGTGTGGTTCCTCTCTTTCTATAGGATTGTGCCATCTGCAAATAAAGATAATTTTGCTTCCTCCTTTCTGATTTGTTTCACTTTAATTTCTTTTTCTTTCCCAATGGCTCTGGTGAAATTTCCAGAGCTCTGTTTACTAACAATACTGGAAGTTGGCATCTTCATCTAATTCCATATCTTAGTGGAATGCTTCCAACATTTTTCTTCATTCAGTATGGTGTTGTGCACTGCCTCTTGCCTGTGGCTTTGTCATATATTGCCTTGATCATGCTCAGGACTGTTTCTTGTGGTACACAATTTGCTTAAGGTTTTTCATTATTATTACCGTTGAGGCTGTAATTTATCAACTGCTTTCTCTGCACCTGTTGAGGCAGTAATATGGCTTTTATTTTTCAGTTTGTGATGTGATGTTTCACCGTTACTGATTTGCAAATGTTGAGCCATCCCTGCATACCTGGGGTAAATCCCATTTGGTCTAGGTGGATAATGTATGCATCTTTTAATGAGCTTGACTCTGCCAATGTATGAACATGGGAGGACTTCTACTTCTTTGTTTTCTCATCAGTAATTTACAGTTTTATTTGCAGATATCTTCTTCTTAGATTAAGTTTGTTTCTAGGTATTTTTTAAGGTTATGGGAATAGATTACTTTTATGGATCTTTTTTAAGAGAACTCACTCTTGGCGTTTTGCAATGCTACTGGTTTTCTCGCATTGCTTTCTTGTCCTGTAGCTTTGGAGGGTGCTTAGGCAGAACAGCTCTTTCTTGCAGTTGTGATGTCACCATACGCAAATCATGTCAGCTTGACAACTGACTTCCTGCATCCAACGTGGATTCCCTTCATAATTTTTCTTGCCTAAAATCTTTGCCTAGAACTCCTCAGTATTAATAATATCATTAATAGTAATAATAATAATATGAATGCAGGCATCCTCATCTTGTTCCAGATCTTAGAGGGAAAACAGAGCTTTATGGTTTCTGCATTCAATTTTATGTCTCTTGTCGGCTTGTTTTATATGACCTTGGTTGTGTTGAGTTACATTCTTTCATACTTTATCTGCTCGTAGTATTTGCCATGACAAATGTCTTTGAAGAAAAGACAAGCATATAAACTTATCATTGTTTTCATTCTTTGATAAGGTGTGTAAAATTTATTGATTTGCACATCATTGAACTTTCCTTGCAATATGGAGATGAATTTCACTTGATTATGGTGAGTGGTCTTTCCAATATGCTATTGGATTTTATTTTGAAAACATATGCATGCATTTTCATCAAGGATATTGGCTAGTAGTTTCTATTTTTTGTAGAATGCTAACTTTAGTATTAAGTCAATGCATGTCTCATAGAATGAATTTGGAAAAGCTTCTTTTTTGGAAGATAATTAAAAATGATTGGTATTTATCCTTTTTTAATGGTTTGTTAGAACTCAGCATTAAAGACGTCTGGTCCTGAACATTTCTATTATGGTAGAATTTTAATTACCGATTTAATTTCACTATTCTTTACTGAGCTGTTTAGATGCTGTGTTCCATCATAACTCAATCTAGGTAAAATGTATGAGTCCAGAAATTTTCTCACTTCATCTAAGTTACCAAATATGTTGTCAGATCATTGCCTGCTTTAGTAGTTTCTTGCAATTTTTTGGATTCCTGCTGTGTTATTGTAATACCTCTCCTTTCAACCACTATTCTGTGCATTTGGATCTGCTCACTTTTTCCTTAATGTACTCAAAAGTTTATCAATTGTTTCAAAGAACCAAGTGTTAATTTAATTAATCTTGTACATTAATGAATCAGTCTCCATATCTTTTATTTGTTCTCAGAGCTTTTCTTGTTCCTTTCCCTTTGCTAGCTCTAGGTTGAATTGATCTTTCCAGTTCTTGGAGGCGCAATGATAAGCTTTTCACGTGGGATCTTTCTGCTTTTCCTTATACATGAAGATTGTTATGCTATTCTCTATTAGCATTTCTTTAAGTCCTATAGTTTTGCTGATGTTGCATTAATATTTTGATTCATTTTATGAAATTGAAAAATTTATTTATTTCTTCCTTGATTTGTTGTTTATTCAGGAGTATTTTTAAATTTGTTGTTGAAAAGAGTGTGTATTATTGCAGCTGTTAGATGAAATATTCTCTACCTGTCTGGTCCAATGTATGGACATTTTATTTCTGCTATTTCTTTGTTGATTTTCTATCTGGGTGTTCTGTCATCATTGACTGTGAGATGCTAAAATCTCCTACTATTATTGTGTTGGAGTCTCTGTCTTTATGGTTAGTAATATTTATTTTGTGTGCTTGCGTGTTTTTATATTGGATATATATGGATATATATATATTGGATATATATGAATGAAATATACTGTATATATATAGCTATTTCCTCTTGATGGATAATCTCTTTATCATTACATAATGATAGTCCTTGCCTCTTACCAGTTTTGGATCTAGTTGTGGACATTTAGCCTGTGCATGGTGGTGTAATTCCTGTGCCTCCTATCAGAAAGTATGAGTTTGGTATTTGTCTGTGAATCCTGACTCCTACTTTCTGTTCATGTAGACCCTGGGGGGCAACAGTCATGACCCCTGCAACGAGTCCCTGCAACCTGTGCTGGAGCCCTGGATTGAGTTCTTGGCTTCTGACCTTGATTAAATCCTGGCCTTTGTAGGAAGTTGTAAGAATTTAGGGATTCTCTCTCTCTCTCTCTCTCTCTCTCTCTTTCTCAAAAAAAATATATATAATCTATTTCATCTGATTTAACAATGACTATTCTTATTTTCTTCTGGGTTTTATTTGTGTTGAATTATTCCATCCTTTATTTTAGTCTATTCTTACAGATACAATGAGCTGCTTGTCAGAAATAAGAGTTGTGTCTCTTTCAACCCACCACTCTACATTTTTAAATTGGGTGATCTAATCTTTTTACATTTATGGTGATTATGGATAGGTTAAGTCTGATTGCAGCATTTAAATACCTGTTTCTTACTTCTACCTTATATTGTTATACAGCAAGAGGCTTATATTCTAGCTTCTTACTTTCCCTGCTACTACGTCAACATGTGACTAGGTGATTTTTTTTTTTTAATGACTGCATTTTGATTCCTTGTTTACTTTTAGTATGGCTATTATGATTTTGTTTTGTAAAATTACAATAACATACACAAAATGATCATTTGATCCTAATAAGCTGTTTTTGGATAATAACAATTTAACATGAGTATATGGATAGGAAAAGGGGTAAAATGATAAACAAAATAATTAAAAATGTTAATAAAGAGCTCTGATGTCTGCTCATGTGTTAACGTAGTTACTATGTTCAATATGACTTAGTTTTTTAAAGATACTCTACCCCAGCAAGAATAAATATTCACCTGATTTTTTTATTTAAAACCTATTGTTTTTCCTGGCTTAGTGTTTCATATTTATGGCAGGTACAGTGCCTGGTGCTTTTTGCCTTAAGAAAATATCTAAGTGATTCATCCATGTCATTGACTATATCAGTATTTTGTTAACATTTATTGCTCAGTCTAATTTGTATAATGACTGTGCAGTGTGTTGCTTCATTTAGGTTTTGGACGATTATGAATACTGATGATATAAAAGCATATTTCCAATCTGGTTTTGGATATATGCAGATATTTATACTCCATTTGAGCAAATGCCTATGAACAAAATGACTGCATATTACATTAACTGTGTGTCTGTCTCTATAAGAAAAATAAACTATTTCTAAAGTAATTGCCATGTCATCCATAGAATTTGCAGTAATGTCAATTCTAATTTCTGATAGAGTTAACTTATATGCTCCATTTATGATTATTTTGGCTAAAGGTTTTAAAATTTTTTGTGTGTGATTAGCAAATTTAATACAGTTCATAGATAGAGTTCTGAGAACATTTTCCCTTTCTCCATCTTTTTCTCCAAAGCTTTATCAGTGTTTTGACACAATTAGGTATGATCTTGTGAATAATCTTTTTTTTTCTATTTCACGGATTTGAAATTTGTCCTTTTCTTGCTTATGTTGAGATCCATTTGTTATCTTTTAGACTCATGTCTTTTTAATATCTTTCAATACCAGTATCTTCATGCTATAAGGTTTTTTTTAATGCTACTTTAAATGAATCTACGTATTTGCAAATGTTGTATTTTAGTTTTCATTAAATTCAGAGTACTTTCAAATTTCTTCTTCGATTCCTATGTAACACAGGAATTATTTTAACATATATTGTGCTGTGTGTCTGCATTCTTTCCAGACATTATTCTGTATCAATTAATTCCTCTAGAATATGTAATTTATTTTGGACGGTTCGAAACTTTTTTGTACTACTTTAAACTTTTATCTACTACTAATATACCATCATGAGAATTCTTACCTCCTTATACCCTTTCTGGTTTTTATCATATATTTTATTTTTGTATATTTTAGAGATCTTCACACTAAATTAGCATTCTTTTAAACAGGAGAAAAGTTTTAAACAGATTCAAGGTGTGTCTGTTGATAGGTGTTTGTGTGTAAGTATAACGGAGCATGTACAAGTACAACATAAAAATAACATACATTTTATGCTATCCCACGTAAGGAATATACCCGGTACTCTGCAATCTTCCGGACAGATTTCCATCTGGTATCATTTCCGTTCAATCTGAAGAATTTCCTTCAACATTCCTTTTATTGCCGTTCTCCTGTCCACAAATTTTCTTATCTTTTGTTTCTACAAAAATGTGTTTCTAGTCACTCAATCTTTGAGTAGAATTAGCATTTTATTTATAATTCTGTGGTGATAATTAATTCACACTCCAAAGATATCTTTCCAGCATACGTGTTTTTCCCCTTTTCTTGATGATGAGAAAGTATGATAAAACCATCATTTTGTCTTGTAATATTTATTATGAGCTAAGCAATGTGTTTAAAGAAAGGACAGGTTAGCAATGGCTGGTTTCTTTGGAGCTTAATTCTAAAAATGATTCTTTTTTTTTTATCACAGGTTCTTCAAAGGCTTTACAAAGCCTACATTTTTGCTGACTTATTGATTGTTGTTACTTTGGCAAGAATGTAGATTTTGTACATCCTTAGTCCTCTTTTTTTTTTTTAAAGATTTATTTTTATTATTTTTTAATCGGATATACAGAGAGGAGAGACAGAGAGGAAGATCTTCTGTCCGATGATTCACTCCCCAAGTGAGCACAACGGGCCACCTCTTCCGGGTCTCCCACGTGGGTGCAGGTTCCCAAAGCTTTGGGCCGTCCTCGACTGCTTTCCCAGGCCACAGGCAGGGAGCTGGAAGGGAAGCGGGGCTGCCGGGATTAGAACCGGAGCCCATATGGGATCCTGGGCGTGCAAGGCGAGGACCTTTAACCACTTGCGCCACCGCGCCGGGCCCCATCCTTAGTCCTCTTAATCAATTGTAGAGTTTGAAATCCAAGTTTAAAAGAATGGCAAAGTTCTCTTTCAAAATTTATCTCACACAGGAAAAAGACAAATGTCAGTGATTAGGACTGTGGCATCTGATAGTTATTCTACTTAATTCTTCAACTTCACTGAGGAACAGATGTATATATTGATAATACAAGTATATTCACTGCTATCTAACATCTGGGAAAGGGAACAACCTCGACAATTATCTGTTTATTCTTGCAGAAAGCTTTCTTCACTTACAGTATCTGACTTCTTATTGTACAGGTGTCCTAACTCTTTTTTGAAAACTCTTAAGTCAATCAGTTGTGATGTTACAGTTCTGAAAATTGAGAAGTCAGAAAACACCAGCTCTTGTGTGATTAAAAGCTGAGTCTATTCGGGGTCTGGCGTGGTGGTCTAGCGGCTAAAGTCTTCACCTTACATGCTCTGAGATCCCATATGGGCGCCAGTTCTGATCCCGGTGGCCCCGCTTCCCATCCAGTTCCTTGCTGGTATCCTGGGAAAGAAGTAGAGGATGGCCCAAAGCCTTGGGACCTTGCACCTGCATGGGAGACCCGGAAGAAGACCCTGGCTCCTGGTTTTGGATCAGCACAGCTCTAGCTGCTGTGGCTGATTGAGGAGAGAGTCAATGTACAGGAGATCTTCCTTTCTGTCCCCCTCTCTGTGTATGTATATATATATATATGTATATGTATATATATATGACTTCCCAATAAAAATAAAATAAATCTTTTTTAAAAAGCTGAGTCTATTCAGTATTCAGAATCCTGATGGAAGACCTGACACCCACTTGACCTGCCTGTGGTGCTCCTATGGGAGTCTTGATTTTTTTTTTTTTAATCTGTCCATCTGCTGCCTTGGTGTCTATTATTTAAACTTGTAGTTTTCTGTGAACTGCCTAGTCCATGGTAGCTGAGTAGATCCATTTCTGGCTTCTTCATTTGTGACTGGTCTTGAACTCTTAGGATTTCTTAACGTGTGTGTGTTTAGCTCATCCTGACTAACCCGTTCTGTGTCTTACTTAACACTCTAACTAGCTATGTTGCGAATCCTCCCAAATCTTGCTGTATCTTCCTTAGCTACAGTTACTTACTTTTCACTTTGAATCAAAGTCTTACTAATGTAAGTTGGTAAAAACTCTTTCTGGAATAAACATTTGTCTCAAATTTAGCACTGACGTTTTTTTCTATTGCTTTTGAAACTCAGTATTTCAAATACGCACCAAACAATGTAAGATGAAAATATCTTCCAAGAATTTTTATATTTGTATTTGGTGGTACTAAATTTGATATCCACAAGTCCATATCTATAGAACTTCATATATATTTCTTTTTTTTGTTTGTTTGTTTCAATCTTTGCAAAGCTCACTATTTTATCTTTTTTGATGGTATTTTCCAAATGCAATTATTATACATACTTGGAGAATGAAAAGGCTTTAGACCTTCTAATATTATATGGAAATAAATTTCATACATATAGTCACAGACATACATAAATGTTGTAAAGTCAAAAACTGGTCAATTGAATTGATATACTTTTAACATGATGCTATAATACTACCTCTTCTAATTTCTTTGTTTGAAATTTTTATTTTATTGCTTTGTTTTGACTCAGTTGATCAAATTTATTTCTTGGCATTTATCCTTTTTTTAAAAGTGCATGGTCATGGACAATTAAAATTTGGTGTGAGAGGAACATTCATATTCAGAATAAGAAAAAATGATCAAGGTTAATATTAGGTATTTAAAGAATCTGAAAATAACAGTTATATAAAATACTTGAAGAATCCATTCTAAATAATTTTGAATTTTCCAAATCTAATTCAAAATATCTGATTCTAGAAAATTTATTATCATACTTTCTTTTTGCTGTAGTTTATTTTTTCTGAAACTTTTCATACTGAGGATCCATTTATGTGATTTTTAAAAAACCTGATTTTTTTTTTAATCAATATGGTCCAAAAACTAGTTATATATCCAAACATTCAGCCAATGGAGTTGTTGGACCTTGTCTATGATGAAACCACTAGCTGTAAACTGAATAGATTTCTGAGTAGCTCTTTTCTTACCAGTATCCACATCCTGACGATTTCCCCCCTTGGACAAGGCTGTTTCCCAGTGAATCCATTGTTGTTCTTTTCACCATTGGCTCCACTGAAATGACCTACAATGTAAGCAGCATCACGTGCTCTGTCTCTCCAACAAGGAGCCTGATTTGTCGTGAATGCCTTTAGTCCAGTCTGTAGCCACAGGTTTGCCAGGGTATAGACATTGTGGGCCACAAATGCCAGGTTTCCTAAACACTGTTTTCCAGTCCTGTCATCACGCTCCTTCTTTCTGGACTCCTCAGGGAGCCGAGCCGGCAGCTGTGCACACACTTTGAGGTCTACCCTTCGGTTAACTGCTGATGCTGGGCTCCTGTTTTCTTGGCTCCCTTGAGCTTTCTCAAAGAGGCAGAATTGTATTCCCATATGTCCCGTATTGTTTTCTTGGCAGATCTCCCTCCTTCCCCTAACTTCTCAGATTCTAGCATTCTTGGGACAAACTTTGTGAGACATTTTCCCCTTGGAGACTATAGATTAATAGCACTGATTTTAAAGCAACCTTGTTTTTATAGAAAGTTCTTTCAAAGGCTGAAGTTAGCTGATTTTAGGGGTTATATTAGTATGTTCCAAAATATCATGTATATTGGTGAACTACAGCCAGAGGCAACACAGAAGACTGACCTTAATTTACCAGATTGAATGTCAAATTTTACAAATTATTCAGATATCCTAAGGACATTTCTGTTAACCGAGTGGTCCTTTTTCTCATAAAAACTTAAATGTTAAAATAAGCCCACGAAGTACAATCTTCTAAGTAAGGCTTGATTCTGACATTGAAGCTGGGAAAGGAAGCATTCTGCTTTCGCATTACTGTTGCTGCAATATCAATCATATGCAGTTATTTTTCATCACAGAGACTTGTGTAGCTCTGGAGGAAGAATTTAGGATATTTCAGGGATCTGCACTTGCGCTTGCATGGGAGATGGAATGAGAGCTGGTATCAGGTAGGTGAAATAAAGAACTGTATCTTATTCATGATGGTGAACCTGAGATCGCAGGTTGTTTATTAATTAACAAGGCTGCCACTCCTGAGCTATTCTGGTAAAATAGAATCAGTCACAACTATTGCACCAGTTCTTACAAGGGGCATAGAAGTGGGGAAGGGGAGACAGCAGAGGGATGGTTTAACCTTTTTACTCCTGAGTTGCTTGATATTATTCATCCACCTTACTATTTAGTGTTGTCAACCAGGTTACTGTGTTTGGTATCCGTTGAGCAATCTTAAGTTTCTTTCAGCAAAATAATGGAAGCTTGTATCATTGTGTTGAGCTTAACAGCCTCCCTTTGGGTGGAAAGGTAGAATTGAACCAAGTTCAGATGTGTTACTGTGTTTTTGCCTTATCCACTTTACCTGAGTGGAAAGGGAAAATATCCTTGTAAATGAAATATTTATGTTAGCAAGATTAACAGTGTTTTTATAGTTCTATTAGCACCAAGTATTTTAATACCTATCAACCCCAAAAGCAACAACAACAACAAAAAGCCCCGGTAGGATCAAATAGCAGCAATAAATAAATAAATAAATAAATGGAATTTTAGCCTTTGGAACCCAAGGCTTAGGAATACCCAGTTCAGTATTTCAAAATTACTGTGTCATTGTCCTGTTATGGATTTCTTGACCTCTATGCAGAATTTTCTAGAGAATCAGTTTATTTCTATGAGTTTGGAATTTCAAAGTGTTCAAAGACAACTACTGCCTCTTGTTTTTATTAATTTCTTTGTTCTGTCACCAGGAAGGAGAGTTTCTACATGGATGGCCAGTAAGTTTGTTGCGAGGTCAGAGAAGCGACCTATGAACAGACCTTGTTTTGATGAAAACAATAAACCAAAGTGTGCTATTCTTGCCCCGTCACACAAGTGGCTGGTTGCGGCTGCTCTCAGCACAGAAATAGCCTATGCTCAGATATATTTGATCCTTGTAGTTATTGAATAACCAGAAGGTTAAAATGTCCTCACCTATTCTTCTTTAAAGAATACAAGCCTTGACCTCAGAGTAGGTAAAAATGATTTTTTAAAAAACTTTAGTAACACATAAGTATGAATCTTTTTGGCATAATCTTGCTTTGGGTTTCAAGTTAAATTGTTCGAGCACGTAAAGTATTATCTGTGAATTTCAAATTTAGCAAAATGTTTTGGAAATAAAATTAGTATTGAAAGTAAAAATTCAGCCGTTACATCTTTACTTGCAGATTCATGCTCTAGAATTTTCCATGTTCTGCTGGATTTTGATACATACCACATCACTGAGCATTGATACTTCAGTACATTTAGAAAAATGTTAAGGGTGATGCTTTCATAAAGGGAGGTAGTTACTGAACTCTAAATTAGTGGTACACTTACGGGGGAATTTTAAAACACAAATTCAGCGAGCTGATCTGACATGCTCAATTGGTCTTTGTTTAGGAGACATTTATTGTAGAGAAAACATTGTTTTCACAAGATGGACTTCTTCCAATTTATTCTAATACTTTCCTAAAATAGTTATATTTTAAAATTATGCTAAAATAAAAAAGTTTATAAACTACTTATAAAAGAGAAGCACAACAGTCTAATTTTTATTATTTATGAATATCAGACTTGTGGTTATTCAATTATTCAGAACAAATAAATTAATATTGGTAAGTGATTAATCATACTACTCGATATTATGAATAGGTGTTGTTATTGGTATAACACAGTGCTTAGTATTGCTTAATATCTGTGTAAATGATCTGTGCTATGCTGGTTCAGACCATGCAGTTAATGGGTGATTCCAGACCATGATGCATTCGTGGTATATCATTGCTGTCAGAGATGGTTGATCCTTGTATTCTGTGAGTTTCAAATCCACATTACTCTTGCTAAAAGAAAAACTGAGACTAGTAGAAAAAAAGTTTCTGGGACAGGGCAATCCTTCAGACCAAGGATGGGGCAGTAAGAGAGTGTACCATGGCTTTACTTGTGTTGGCTGTATTTATAACACTTCTCAAGAAGTGATGGGAATGACCTGGCTGGCAACAGATGGCCTTAACCTCCTGCGGGCATGTTCTCATCAACTGGAAATCCGTGATGGGCTGACGTTCAGCTGCTGGGATTGGTTGAGATTGTTTCCTGGTAACAGGGTTTATGGTCATGTTGGGTTACAGTTTGTTTCCACACACACCTAAGGTATAACTTACTACGAGACTTGCTTGAGTTAAACTATTTCACCTAAGATTTCTGCCAAACTTATTTCAGTTGAGGCTTCTGTGTATATTAGAACAAATAGTGGTTGTTAATCATCCACGGGTCACCTCTTGGCCACGGGTTGTTCGAAACATGAAAACACAGATTTCCGCTGTCTCTGTAACAGTATTATTGAGTACAAAAAGAGTAATGATCAAATTATTCCGTACTTTCTGTATTTTTGGTATCCATCATCGCCATAGCAGGAGACTTGGTTTATGTGGAATCAAAAGAAAAGTTTAAATTGGCGGTAGTGATCTTTTTCTGCCTGCCTTTTATTTGCCAAGGAAAAGTTTCACTCTGTATGTAAGTAATAGAAAAATAAAACGTTTTATATGTTCATTCAAAAATGTGAACATCATCTGTTATAAAAATCAATCAATTTAAACATTTTAAGTGGTTTTTTTTCTCTAGTATGTTTTATACTTGTAGACAATGGCAAAGATATTTCTGGATGCAGCAGAACTATCTATGTCAAGCAAATATTCTGTCCTCATCTGATGACATCAAATTAGTTTGTCTCCTGGAGAACCAGAGAGAAACATGTATTACCCTAATTTAAACAACTTAAAAATGCAGGCATATCCACTCATTCAGTACTTGACTTATTTTTATTCAGGTGATACTGCAATATTTCCAAACTTCTATAATTAATCATGCTTACGACTGGAAAGAATTATTTAAAACCAAATCACTCGTGATAGGCAGTGTAGTACAGTGGGGTCTGCCTCTGTTTGAGACATCCGTATCCTTCCTCTGTTGCTGATCCAAATGCCTGCATTAGCACTAGCTAATAACAACTGCATTAGCATTAGCACTCCGTGGGAAACTGCAGATGATGGGTCAAGTACTTGGGCTCCTGCCATCCATGTTGGAGATATGGCATCACTCTGGCCTAGCCCCAGCTTTCGCACTGGTCTGGGGTGTGAACGTGCAGATGGAAGCTATCTCTCTCTGTCTCTGTGTCTCCCCTCCCACTTGTGTGATGCTCAAAGGAAGGTTTATCTCAGAACCAGAAATCTGTCAATTGCCTGTTGACAGCTGATGGCTGAGTGCATAAGAGCAGTAGCAGCATTGCCTAGGAAGTGTGAAAAGGAGGGCGGGGAAGCCCAGGCCTTGGCTCTGAGAAGCTTCAACATTTGATGATCAAGATTCTGGTTAGGAAGTTAAAAGAGAGATAACAAAGTCAGAGTTTGAAGCCACACAGTAGCCTAAGAGAGCATCTTGTGTAATGGAGTAGAAGCAGAGGGTAGAGGACTAGGCCATTACTTGAGGGGCTCATATTTCTAATCCAAGTACTGGTTTGCATTTTGACTGCTCTCTCTCTCCTCCCTCCCTCCCTCCCTCCCTCCCTCCCTCCCTTCCTCCCTTCCTTCCTTCCTTCCTTCCTTCTTTCCTTCCTTCTTTCCTTCCTTCCTTCCTTGGTTTTCTTTGCTCTCTCTCTCTCCCTTTCTTTTGCTTTCTTTCTCTCTCTCTCTTTCTTTTTTTGAGACTTATTTGTTTTTTTTTTTTTTTTTTTACTGGAAAGGCAGAGTAACTGAGAGAGAGGAAAAGACAGAGAGAGATCACCCGTCCACTGGTTCACTCTGCAACTGGCAACAATAGCTGAAACCAGGCTGGTCTGAAGTCAGAAATCAGGAGCTTCTTCTGGGTCTCCCACAGGGTTATAGGGTCCCAAAGACTTGGGTCATCTCCCATTTTTTTTTCCCTTGGCCATTGAGGGGGAGTTGGGTGAGAAGTGGAACAGACAAGACTACAACCGATGCCCTTAGGGAATGTCGGTGCTGCACATGGCGGGTTAGTGCACCAAAGGACTACACCAGCCTGGGCTGCTCTGATTCTAACCCAGCTCTGCTAACGCAACTGGAAAATGGCAGATGATGAGTCAAGTACTTGGGTCCCTGCCCAAGGAAGACTCGGTTGGAATTCCTTGCTCCTGGATTTGATCTGGCCCAGCTCACTCTTCAGCAGCCATCTGAGGAGCAAATAAGCAGTTGGAAGGTTTGTTTCTATCTCTTAGTCACTCTACCTTTCAAATACATGAATATTTCAACAAAATGAAGATGTGGGCAAGGGTGTGGGATATTCATGAGGAGTCAGTAGGCGAGGGAATAAACATATCGTTGGATTCAGTGGCCTTTCACTGGTGACCTTCATAAGAGAGTGTCGAGTGGATCAAGAGAGTTTCAAGAGAAATCAGAGGTTGATGTGCAAGGACGAGGTGAGGAAATGGAGAAAGCGGGTTAGACTGCCTTCTCAAAAAGCTTGGCTTTTGAAAGGGAAGCCAAGTGTGGCAGGCGGAGGGATTGAGCATAGATTATTTTGTGTGAGATGTCTTCAAAAAGTTCTTGGAACATGTTTATGGTGAAAAGTGTAGGGCCAGTGCACTGGTGTAACATGCTAATCCTCTGCCTGCCAGTGCTGGTATCCTATTTTGGCATTGCTTTGATTCTGACTACTCTTGCTCCCAATCCAGCTCCCTGCTTGTGGCCTGGGAAAGCAGCAGATGATGGTCCAGGCAAATCCTTTGGTCTCTGCACCCACATGGGAGACCCACATGGGGTTCCTGAGTTCGCAATCAGCTCAACTCTGGTCATTGCAGCCATTTGGAAAGATCATTCTGTCTCTCCCTCCCTCTATAACTCTGATTTTCCAAGTAAAAAAAAAAAATAAATCTTTTTTAAAAAGAAATATGTACTTACTTACATCAAATTTATTTACACCAATGTCTAGCTCATTTTTTTTTCCAAGTTAATAAATATGTACTTTAGAGGCAGAGAAACAGAGAAACAAAGAGAGCTCTCTTCCTTGACCTGCAATGGTGCAGCTGGGCCAGGACCAAAACTGGCAGCTGGAAAGTCAACCTAGGTTTCCCTGTGGGTGGCATGGTCCGGTGATTCAAGCCATGGCAACTGCCTCCCAGCATCAGCTCTTATCAGGAGACTGGAGTCAAGGGGCCAGAGCCCACAGTCACTCCCAGGTGCTGCATTTAGGAAGTTGGCTGTCCACTGAGGAGCTCTCTGACCTTTGGCAAACTTGTAGGAACGAATATGCAGAATTACCTCCCCACCTGCTTCCATTAATTCACTCATGGGAGCAATGCTAGTATGATTTAATTGTCTGTTAAGTTCCTAACTGTTGAGATGAAATTTTATTGGAGATGAAATTTTCAGTAAGCGCAATTAATTTAGAGGGACAAATTCAAACTACCAAAACTTCTGCTACGCTTTTTTTAAGATTTTCATTTTATATAGTAACTAAAATATATAGCAAATTAACATATCCAGCGTTAACTACTGTGATGTTTTGGGAAAGAAAAATCTATGTGTGTTTAAAGACCAAGGAAATAGATCTGTTTTTATCAATGCCATTATGTTTACATTGAAAGATTTGGAGGAGAAACAAACAGATCCAAAAATGCGTGGGCTGCATTGCAAAGATTTCAGAAGCTTCAGCATTAAAGAAACATTCTCTTTGGAACATGTTATTTGAATCATAGTTAAGTGAAAGTTGGTGTGGACCACGTGACAAGTGATCATTTCTCACATCAGACAATTCAACGTTGCTGAGCGTGCTGGTTTTGCAAGGATTTATAGCACTCGACCTTGGTGCTGGAGTTACTTCAGCTTTCCATGATGCATTCCAAGGAACCGGGAGGTTAAGGCATGCCTTGATCATGGATAGATCCGTTGTTACTCAGCCCTGGAATTCCTTCTAGAATTCCAGGATGAGGACTAAAAATTGACTTAGAGAATCCAATAAAGTTACAGGTCTTGGCAGGCATTCAAGACTGGAAGACATATGCTCTGCATTGTTCGCTTTTTCACCTTTGTGACTTTCTTTTTGGGTCCGTGTGAGCGTGTGTGTGTAAATTTATCATTGTGCTGACACTAGAGTGGAAATCACTGTTGAGGAGATCCAGCTAAGGAATTTTCACTTTGGATCTTTGCTAGGCTTTCTGAACTTTGACCAGAACCTGCACTAAGAGCGAATTTTTCCTCTCTTTGTAGGATGCTGATGTCATAAATTGAGACGTTGTTCTTGAAAATGAATCATGCTAGTTATAACAGCTCATGTGCCTGTTTGCCAGCTAGGTACAATTCCCCAGTCTCCGTTCATCCCCTGGCTCTGTGGGGCTTTCCTTTTTGAGACAGGATCTGAGAAAATGGGAAGATATTTATTGTGTTTGTTCCATCTATGGCATGCTATTGAGGGCAGGCAGACAAACTCAGAAGTGTCTAGAAGACTTGGGTATTGTTTGTGTACATCTGATGCCCTGTGGAGCGTAAGAAGGCAAGCAGTCCCCCTGAATCTGACCAGGGAACCCTTGTATTGTTGTTACAGAATGGCTTTGCTGTTGTGAGGCCCCCAGGCCATCATGCTGAAGAATCCACGGCCATGTAAGTACCAGGGACTATTGCCCATCCACGGTTCCTGGCGGTCACCTGCCCTGTGCTTGTTTGCGAAGTCTCTCTAATTGTTAGCAGATGGACTGAAAAATCTTGCGAGGTAATCCCAGAAGCAGATTTATGGCTTCAGAGATCATATAGCATTTTTTTTTAAAAATGCTCTGAACATTATTTATAATGGTTTTCCTGGATGATTTGCTTTTTTATTTCTCTGTTCTTCTCTATTCCACAGGGGATTCTGCTTTTTTAATTCGGTTGCAATTACTGCCAAATACTTGAGAGACCAACTCAATCTAAACAAGATATTGATTGTAGATCTGGTATGTATTGCTGACCAGAGCTGCCTTTTCAGTGACTTCAGATAAAAGGGAGTGAATGGATTTGCATTTCTCTGTTAGGTTGTGTTGCATTTTAGCACTTGCAAACAACTCCAGGATGTGTTTCCTTTGAATGTGGAAACTCATTAAATTCAAGATTGTAGTTCTGAAACCATAAACATTCACGTTTCACTTTCATGGTGTTAACTGCAATTTAATGAGAAGAAGGTGCAGATCAGGGCAACTTTTATGATCCTTAAATGAATTGATACTTCCACAGTTAAAATAACCCAACAGAACCTGAGTTTACTTTTCCCTGCAGAATATAGACTTTAACTAGTCAGATGTGCTGGAAAGAATGCTGTTGCTTTGGTAACCAATTGGCCACTTCCCCTGGTTAGCAGTCACGCTGCTTGTTGTGCAACAGTGGTGTTATTAAAGCAAGTTGGCGTGTCACTCTTTCTGAACACACCTCAGCTCTCAGATGCCAATTCGGGATGACTCCCTGCAGGAACTCCGGGTGATTAAAAGTCTGGGGCATCAGATTAGCCTTGTGTTTTCACATGATGCATTCTTACACAGTGGACTTATAATTTGTTTAACAAATGGCCTGTTTAAATACAGATGACACTTGGCATGTTGTCTGTGTACATTCATGAATAATGAACTGGAGATCTGCCCTGGACAAAAAGGACCAACCCAAGAAAAGACAAAAGAGAGCTGAATGGTGATTTATGAGGTCCGTTTGCAGTTTGCCTCCAGTTCAGGAGGAGGTGTAATAGGTTGTCTGACAAAGCATAGACAGGAAATGAACCCTGGCATCCAAGCCGAACCTGCTACATCTGCACTTAATTAATTTTTGCAGGTGATAAAAGATTTAAAGGCGAAATACGTTAAAGGTTTTTTTTTTGAAGTGCAAGGCTTAATAGTCTAAATCTTACACATATCTGCACTCATAATTAAATCTTATTGGAAGTCGTGGCCTCACCCTCCAGCCCTCTGATTGGGCTAGGCAGGCACACCAATGGGTACAACAAAGACATGTGAAGAAACAGTTAAGTTTAAGTGAAGAAGAAAAGAATGGATAACCATTTCTGGTGTCTGGAATGAATGTTTTTTTGCATACTGTCTTGTAACCTTCCTACAAGCTTTTGGTGCAAGCAATACTGCAATTGAAATGTGCATTCATTTTTCAAGCATGATAAGCTTCAGGGAAGTCATAGTTCACCATTAGAGAACTGTGTTGAAGGCCTGCATCTGCTACAGCAGCAAAATCTCAGAATTTTACAAAAATGAGACCAAATGCTTAATCAATGATATTTTCAGTAATTAATAATTATGGGTTTGTGTGGTTTAAAAGACATACATTTTAAGAAAGAATTTAGTAGGCTCCTACTTCTATAAATTTTGTGTCTGAAAGATAAACCCCAAACTGGAATTAGCAGATGGTGAGGAAAATTTTCTTGAATCTTTTTGAATATGACAGTATTGGAAACTGATTGGTAATCTGTTTGTCCTATTCTGTTTGAAAGAGTACCTATTCATTCCTTTATCTACTCATTGATTTGAAAGTCAGTATAACAGAGAGACAGGGCTAGACAGAAAGAGAGGGAGAATTTTCATCCAACAGTTCATTCTGGAGACATCCATAATATCCAGGACTGGGTCACACCAAAGGTAGGAGCCAGGAGCTCTGTTCTGATCGCCCACGTGGGTGGCAGTAACGAAGTACAAGGGTCATCTTCCAATGCCTCCCAGGGGCGTTAGCCATAAACTGGAGTGGAAATGAGGTAGCCAGGACTTCAATTCACACTCTGATATAGGATGCTGCTGTCTTGAGTGGCAGCTTGACTTGCTGGACCACACAATGCCTGCCTCTGTGCCTCCTGTTTATAATCATCTTATGGAAGAAACTCCTTTGTTACTTTATGATAGTTCTTTAAGGATAATCAATAGCCGTGAAAAAGCCCCCTTTGAAGTCACATTTGTATATTCAAATACAGATTGAATGGTTGAATCAATCTGAAAGTTAAACTGTCCAGTTCATAATAGATGCATAATTGTTGCTTCACAAAATTCACATGGAACACTCTGCTTTTGTGCACTTACAGTCAGGAGAAAAAAAAAAAAAACCCCGCTGGAGACAATCTTATACAGTTTATAAAATGAGTGGCTTGGTAGCTCCAGGAGTTTCCTGTGAGATTACTGGCCTTTGATTATGCATTTGCTCTATTATCCAATCACAAAGGGTACTGATTTCCCAACAGGCCATGGCAGATGAATAGTTTTTGTTTCAAATTCTCCTAATGTATGAAGTTCTGTCCAGAGGGTTGCCTCTGAGATCACCACCAGCCCACAGATTCTTACTTCCAAGTCTTCCAAAGTCTGCAGCTGCAGGACTACTTGGAGGAAATACACATCTCTTCCAGCTGCTGAGCAGGAAGTTTGAAAGTGCCGCGTGGTGCTGAGGTATGCCTCCTCCCTGGTTGACAAGTCAGTTCGGCAGGTTTCCTAAAGAGAAGAGCACAAAGCAAAGGCCCTTCCTTCCCACACGTCCGACGTCCTACACACTCGGAGCTGCCAGACATTAGAGAATGCCCCGATTTCTAGAATCAGCAGAAGGCAAACCTCCTTCATTGTATCACAGTCGGTCTTGGCCCTTTTATATGCCTGGTAAACGCAGAGGCAGAATTGCAGTTCATCTCGTCCCTGCGGCCGTAGCCCCATGTAGAGGCACTGGGTGACTCGGGCAGAAGCGATTCGGGTTGCTGTGGGGGCAGCTCATTCCTTCACAATCAGATTGGTGTGGAGAAGAAACAAACCGGCAGTTGTGTTCAGGACAGGACGCTTGGACGATCTGTCTGCTTGGCAGGTAGCTCTTAGGTGCTGTGACTTGTAGGAGACAATAGTATTAATTTATTTTCATTCAAAAGGCAGAAAGACAGAGGGAAATCTTCTATGGAGCAGCAATGGGGGCATATATTCCGAGAGCCCTGTAGAGCCCACAAAATCCCTGGCTCTGATCTTGCCAAGAGAACTTCAGGCAGGATTTCAAGGTCAATAAATTTAACGCAAGCTCATTCTCTAAGCTGATAATTTCAGATGGCCTATGAATGATGTTATGAACATCCAAGTGGTTTTGGCCAGCGGAAGAGTTCCTCACTCCTGGACAGATCCATCCCCTGGATCCCCACAAAATCTGGGTTGGACCAGGCCAAAGGAAACCAAACAAAACCTTTAGAACTCCATCCAGGGCTCTCCCAAGGGCAACAGTGACACAAGTACCTAAGCCGACACCTGCTACGTCTCAGGGTGTGCGTTAGCAGGGAGACGGACCTGCTCGTGCGGCACAGGCTTAATCCAGGCGCTCTAACAGGGCATCTCAGTGTCAAACACTCAGCAAATTGACCTTGAGATTTTCTTTGTATACAAGAAGATACTTTAAATGTGTTTAGATTTGGAGAAATTCTTTCGTTTCTCAAGTCCATTTAGGTCTTCGTAACCAATCTCTACACTGAATAATGATATAATCACGAAATCTGGTGGACAATAGGAATATGATTTATTCAAACTGTTATGTCATGATAATGAAAATATTGGATGTAAGGCCTTGTATTGAACCAATTTTTAATATACACATGTTAACCAGTAACATTTCAAAATGATTTTATTAGGATCTCTAAGCATTTCTTAAATGCGATGCGTATTCACAGCTTCTAATTATCCAGTTGAGCTCATTCCCATAACTTCTCAAAATAACCAATAATTCTCTTATCTTATTCTATGTGTTTGCTGTCTGAAGAAAGAATATATAGATCACTATGAATCATGAATAACTTTGATGTATTACAGCAAGTGAGACAGAAAAATATATTCTGACGGCTGTACAGTAAAGTATTGCTTCAAAGAAAAGGCACACGTGGCTTGAAGCCTAATCTCTAAATACTTGATGAATGGGAGTAGACACGAACTCAGGATTCCCCAAGCATTACAATGGAACTATTTGTTTTAGTGAATAATGTCTGAGGGAAAGAAAATCTACAATCAATAGGCAAAACTCAATTTTTTTTGTTTGGGGATTTATGAACTAACAAGGATCCAACACATTATGGAAGAACAAGTGCATGATTTTATATGTGAGACATACTGTTATCTTTCCTTTGACCTTCTGAACTAAATATGTATAATGCCCCTAGAGAAGCAAAGGCAACAAGGCAATACTTTTCTACGTTTCAAATTTTGACAGCATTTATGCTTAGAGCAAACTTTTTCTCCCACTCCTAACTAAAATTATTCATACACAGGGAAAATGGCATCAGGCTTCACTGTTGCTTGTCATGGTATTTTGTTTGTCCATTTTCTAGGTATCTCATACACAAAAGACATTTTAGCTTTGATTGTTTCATTTTCGTTTATATGGAGAAAAGTAGCTTTATTATCTACTCCTTCCTTTCCTTGAATATTCAAAAAAATGCAGGAATTTATATTTTCAATTGGATTTTTTCCTGTGTGTATGTCTTTAGAACAAATTTCTAGTATCTGCTGAGATGTCATAATTCTCCTATTCATTGTGTGTGTGTGTGTGTGTGTGTGTGTGTGTGTGTGTTTACTATAAAAATTGAAACAGAGTTACTGCCGTGGCACTGTGCAGGGCCTGCATAGGGCAGTATGCCAGAACTCACTGAGAGAAGGCACCATCCCGGGGTAGTGTCCACTGAAGGACTCCTGGGCTGGTGCCTGGAGTGGAATCCGCTTACAGAAACCTCAGCCAGCACGGTCATGGCCAACTCAACTTTTGGGTTTACCAAAAGAATCAGAGAGTTCACAAGTGTAGGTTTAAGTTAACAGAGTAAGAACTAAGAGCTTAGCTCTTAGAGTAAGAAATAAACTCAGGACCTTTCAACTTATTCCCTAGATGATCTCTGAAACTTAATTAATTTGTTTTATAAATTAGGAAAAAGATCACACACTCCCTACAAGCTTATGAACAAATGAAATTAAAAAAAAAACCTTTTTCTGATACAAATATGCTGAAATGCTTGAAGATTTTCAGAATATATATTTTCCACAAAGTTTTTGAAAACAGTTCATATAGTTATTAAATAAGCCATACGACGTATTTAGTGGACTGCCTAACTAAAATTGGATGAATCATTATGGAAAATTGTATAATCCTTACTGATATGAAATAGAAGACACTGGAAGTATGTAGTTAAAAGTTATAAAAACTTGTTTGTATGATATTTTTGTCTGACTATTTTAAAATTTGTTATTGATTGGACAGAGAGTTAGAACTTGAGACAGACACAGTGGCATGCCTTCCACTGCTTGTTTCTCTTTCCAAATGCCTACAACAGGTGGGGCTAGGGCAGGCTGGTGCTAGAAGCCTTCAGCTCAGTCTGGACCTCCCCCAACGGTTACAAGACCCAACTACTTGGATGATCACCTGCTACCTGCCAGGATGTCCATCAGTAGGGAACTGGAGGCAGAGCTGGTTACCTGAACCCAGGTACTCTGGCCTGGAATGCAAGCATCCCAAGCAGCATATGAACAACTGCCAAATGCTCACACCTTAAATCTTTTCTAAAAGAGACCAGAAATTATACAATGACAGGTGTATCAGTCACACCCGACTGAGTAAAAACATGCTTGTCATTAATATCTAGCTCGTTTTATTTTGTTCCGTAGATATTAGCAAGCATACTCATTGAGATCCTTACCATCTGATTTCTTTCCATGAACATATTTTTTTAAAAACAATCATTTTTCTCTTTTTCCCATTTCTTAGAACAATTCCACTATGTCTGTATCCGAAAACAGTAAAAATCAATTAAAATTTAAATGATCATATACAGATGCCCTAGGAATATATTATTTAAATGTTTAATGGTAGACACTTAATTTTTTTTTTCTAAGTGGGAAGGAAGATAGGTAAAAGGAAGGGAAAAAAAAAATAGTAAACAAGGATCCTGGGAGGCAAGCCATGATGTAATATTAAATTTAGGAAAGTTGGACAAGATTGTATAACGCCCACTGCTGTCTTTCTGCTTTTGCCCGAATGATTTAGGAGCTCATGAACTCGAGCTCCTATCTCTTCTACTCCTACTGTCATGAGTTTACCAAAATGAAGTATGAAGCCCTTTTTTCATCTGGCATCCTTTTGAAGTGATTCCTCACTGCTGAGGGATTGCTAACGAACTGAAAGTTTCAAGAAAGCCAATTTATTCAGCTGGTTGCAAAACCTTTGACCTTCACGGTGGAACTTGGCAATCCAACACACACACGTATGCTTAGCGTTCTGTCATGAATTCTAAAAATGCTGTGTAAGCCATGGGCCTTTTGCAAAATGCTAGTTTGTAGTTTAAACATTAGTCTATTCGCCGAGGCCAATGAGGCTAGTTAATTAAGCCTGAGGGGTTATGAACTGTTGGCAGTTAATAAGTCATAAAATTTCCTCATAAAGCAGGATGCGAGATTCCATCACTGAAGCTAAGAGTACACAGAGCCGGTGTATAAATATCTAATTGTGCCGAAGCACTGGGCTTTCTCAACAACTGCTCATCTGGAGTCTCCAGGGCATGCTCGCTGTGGTTTCCTGATTTTTAGAAGCCAGTTTTAAAAATGAGTGCATTAAAGGGTAATTTGCCTGAAAGTTCAGGAAGTGCGGGGGGTGGGGAGGAGGTGTGGGGGTGTGGAAGCAGGCTGAATGGGAGAAAGAAAGGGAAGACAGTTGAGAAGACAGAAATGCAGGAGAGTGGCTGCGCTGGAAAGACAAGAACCCAGAAATCAGAGGAGATGCCTCCACGAAGAGTTAGGCATGGCTGTGTTGGTCATCTGTGTGTTTTTCCCTGTAGGATGTGCACCATGGAAACGGGACCCAGCAAGCCTTTTATGCTGACCCCAGCATCCTGTACATCTCACTCCATCGCTATGATGAAGGCAACTTCTTTCCTGGCAGCGGAGCCCCAGATGAGGTTCAGTTTATTTCTTTAGAGCCCCACTTTTATTTGTATCTCTCAGGTAATTGCATTGCATGATTACCCCTCATTTTCTTGTCCTTGGCTGGTGTTTTAAATTACACCAGATTACCACATTGTCCCATAGGACCGGGAACCCGCACAGAACAAGTGCCTGACCCAGAGCACCGGCTGTCAAGAGAGGCTGAACTGATCTGACACAGTGTTTGATGTTGATTTCAAGAGCTCCCATGTGTTTGTTTTCTTCTGCTTGAGCATGCTTCCCTTCGCCCTGCTCTCCACCCACAGTGGGCTATCTTTCTCTTCTCAGGTTGGAACCGGCCTTGGAGAAGGGTACACTATAAACATTGCCTGGACAGGTGGTCTGGATCCCCCCATGGGAGATGTTGAGTACCTCGAAGCATTCAGGTTAGAACCACTTTCTCTCAGGATGGGGAAGATGAAACAATGAGTCTGTATAGAAACAACATCCGATGTGAAAGATCAATGCGAATTTTATAAGGTAAAACAGAAGTCCTGCCCCACCCACCTGCTCAACCTGGCGCAGCAGGCATTTCTCAAGCTTCATTGCAGCATAGAATCCTTGCCCTTTTTCATTTTTAAGATTTATTTTATTTGTGTGAAATGCAGCATGGCAGAGACAGAGAGAGAGAGAAAGAGAAAGAGAGAGAGTTTGGTATATTGGTTCACTCCCCAAATGGATGCCATGGCCAGAGCTGGGCCAGACCAAAGCCAGGAGCCTACAGTTCCATCAGGGGGGTCTCCCAAGCGGATGCAGGGGCCCAGGTACTTAAGCCTTCTTCTGCTGCTTTCCTCAGGCACATTAGCAGGGACCTGGATCAGAAGTAGAGCAGCCAGGACTTGAACCAATGCTCCCACACAAGATGCTAGTATTCATAGGCATTGACTTAACTTGCTATGCCACATGCCGTGATACCATTTAGTATTTCCATTCTGAGATGTCTGTTCATTCTAAGAACATTGTCACGAGCTGCCTTATTTAAGAATAAAGTAAATGGTGCCCGGCACAGTGGCGCAGTGGTTAAGGTCCTCGCCTTGCACGCCCAGGATCCCATATGGGTGCCGGTTCTATCCCGGCAGCCCCGCTTCCCATCCAGCTCCCTGCCTGTGGCCTGGGAAAGCAGTCGAGGACAGTCCAAAGCTTTGGGACCCTGCACCCGCGTGGGAGACCCAGAAGAGGCTCCTGGCTTCGGATCGGCATAGCATCGACCGTTGCGCTCACTTGGGGAGTGAATCATCGGACGGAAGATCTTCCTCTCTGTCTCTCCTCTCTGTATATCCGCCTTTCCAACAAAAAAATAATAAAAATAAATCTTAAAAAAAAGAATAGAGTAAATGACTTATAGCTGCTGACTCTCACATCCAAATATCACCTAATTAATACATGGTTTACACTCTGATATATTTTTTTTTCTAAAGAGAAACTTAGCAAATAATTTTGGGTGTGGTGTTTGGCTTAGTGGTTTAATTGCCAGTTGGGATATATTCATGTTTCTTATCAGAGCTGCCTATCTGGCTTCCCATCCACATACACTCTGGGAGGCAGCCTGTGATTGCTCATGGTCATGGATCCTTCACTCATTTGGCACTTCTGGACTGAATTTCATTCTCTGAACTTCAGCCTGACCACGGCCTGGATGTTGTGATCATTTGGTTTGGTTCGGTTTGGTTTTAAACAATTTAGTTATTTTTATTGGGAAGGCAAATTTCCAGAGCAAAGGAGAGACAGAGAGAAGCATCTTCCATCCACTTCCGTTCACTCCCCAAGTAGCCACAATAGTCAGACTTGAGCAATCTGAAGTCAGGAGCCAGGAGCTTCTCCTGGGTCTCCCATACCAGTTCTGGGTCCCAGAGCTTTAGGGCTTCCTCTACTGCTTTTCCAGGGTCACAAGCAGGGAGCCTGAAGAGGAGTGGAGCAGCTGGGACATGAACCCGTGCCCATATGGGATCTCGGTGCTTGAAGTGAGAGCATTAGCCAATTGAGCCATTGTACTGGGCTCCGTAATGAGCATTTGGGAAGTGAACCTGTGAATGAAGTGTTGCTCTCTGTCTTTCTGCCTCTCAGATAAAACAAAAACAGAAATGAATTAACGGCTCTTTTGAAGATGGAATTTATTTTTTGTTTTATTATTATTATTATTTTTAAAATTTTGTTCACTTTCTTTGAAGTGTGATCTTATTTGAGAAAGAGATGAAGCTTCCATCTGCTGGTTTGTGCCTTAAATGGTTACAATAGTCAGTGTTGGGTCAGGACAAAGCCAGAAGCCTGGAACTCCACTCAGGTCTTCCACGAGTGTGGCGGGGGCCCAACCTCCTGGGCTGTTTCAGGCTGTTTTCCCGAATGCATTAGCAGGGAATTGAATGGGTTCTGGAACAGTCGGGAATCAAACTATTGCCAATGGTGGCTTTACCCACTTACTATACTGGCCACATGGAGATGGAATTTTAAAATTGGATTTTTTTTTTTTGTATTTTAAGAAACACTTTTAGAAAGCTCTCTTAATGAAGGAGAATGATCAGATTTTATCAATATTTGCTTCAATTGCAAGATGCTACATGAACATGTTGCTTGTTATTGTAAAATTTCTCGGACACTTATCTTAGTTAAAAGCCAAAGAAAACAACTGTATGAAAAGAATCATAGAGGTAGTCAGAGTTTTGGATTTGAGTCTTTATAAGAAACATTATTTTCAGATACTTTCAAATATTTCGAAGAAAAATATTTTCAAAAATGTAAACAAATAATGAAGTTTTTCAATATGTGAAATTTTGGTGAATTTCTGCTTTACAAACAGAGTCCAGGAAAAATAATAAAGAAGAATACTAATTTTTCTGGAACTGGCATGGTGGCAACCAGACTAATCCTCTGGTTGCAATAACTGGCATGGCATATGGGTGTAGGTTCTTGTCCTGGCTGCTCCACTTCTGATCCAGCTTCCTGCAAATGACCTGGGAAAGCAACAAAAGTTGATCCAAGGCCTTGGGCCCCGGCACGCGTGTGAGAAAGCTGGAAGAAGCTCCTGGTTCCCAGCTTTGGACTGGTACAGCTCTAGTCATTGCAGCCAGTTGAGGTCTGAGCCATCTCCCTCTCCATCTGCCCCTCAACCCTGTGTAACTGACTTTCAAGCAAAATAAATGATTTTAAAATAATAATTATTATTCAAAAACTGCATGTTAAATCAGGAAATAGCCTGACTTGGGATTCAAGATATGAAGGAAATTTTTACCCAAGTTTCAGCTGTGTATCCTGGGGAAAACTCACATGGACATACTTACAATATTTATAGAAAGATACTGAAATTTATTTATTATAAAATCGAGTCACATATAAAAATATTTTACCTTTATTATTTTTTTGAATTGTCTGAAGAGACTACAGAAGTTTCAGGGTTTCAAATTTTCTTTGCCTACATTTGCAACTTCACAAACATTGTTAGCATTATAAGTAACCGTAATGAGATAATAATTTTCGTATTTTATCACAGTGAACAGACTGCTTAGAAAGCTAACCTGGTGCATGAAATTCTCAACATTACTACTGCGTGTTGTCATAGCCATGGTTTATCATACAGAGTTTTTAGATGTGTAACTATGCTAATACTTCCTATGATACAATAGCCTTGCATAGAAATGAGTCAGGTGCATCTAGGATGGTTTCTGTTCTATCATCACAAGGTGAGTAGAAGATAAGCTAGTCTTTCAAAGAACTGCCTCGAAGACAGCCATTCTAAATAATGTGGAAACATGTGAAGGGGATGATACTGTTGTGTGATAGAAGTGGGGCTATAGTGGGTGACTGTCATGAATGGCACTTTCCTTGTCTGAAGAGTGAATGCTGTATTAGCAAATCCTGGTAAATTGTTATGGGCACCCTTAAATCGAGAAGTGCCACTATTCGCTTATACAACAATAGTTTAGTTTTGTGGCTTTTAATGTTCTTAGTTATTTAAGAACCAAGCTCAAACTATAATACCCCTGTTAATTTTGAACTAGACCCTTGTTTGCTATTCAACGCTTCTTCCTAGAAACAGTTTTCCATGTTAAGGATGAGTCAAGAAGGTAATCCTTTATGCAAAAAAAATACTTGTTGGAGATATAACCTGTGCCAGGCACTGTGGCAATCACTTAGGATGTCTTGGCTCTCAGAATCTACATAGAAGTGATACTGCATTAGAGAATGGAGGCGGACACGGAGAGAGTGGAGAGATGAGTTCTTCCTGAGGTTTCAGAAAAGACCTCTTCAAGTGCTGTTCAAACTGTAATTTCAGAATGCTAATCATTTTCACAGTGAAAGTGTGTGTGCTGAGGGGTGGTTCATAGTAGGAAAAGCAACTAGACGGAAAGTAGAGAGAATAGAAGGGTATTTCTTGGCTCAGGGGCCTGAGAGTGGTGTTAGTGGAAGGAAATGGACAAAGCTGATAAAGCACTTGCAAGCAAGGAATTGTCCATCTTTATCTACCATCTATCATTGTGACTGCTTATGTATCTATTTACATACATATCCATCATCATCTTATATATATATATAATTTATATTCCATCTATCCTAATCTGTCATCATAAATCATCTTTATCATCTATTTATATCTAATCTGTTCCTCTGATTTTTCCCTCTCATTTGGTGGGAGAATGGATCAATCTTAAAGCCTTTAAAGACTAAATTTATCCACCTTGTGTGTATATGTATCTTTGTGTGTGCATATGTGTACATGGGCATATGTGTGGGTGTATGTAGGTACGTGTGTGTATGTATGCATACGTGTGTATTTGGTGTGAATATTTGTGTAGGTGTGAATGTGTGTATGTGTGTATCTACTTATCATGTTTCCATCATCTGTCTAACCCCTCTCTGTGTATTTGTCATTTTTTGTATATTAGTCCATGGATACCCAAGTAATTTTTTAATGTAGTATTATTTTCATCCACTTATCCTTCTCCATGCAACCCTTGAGGTGAGGGTCTTCCTGCATGAGCTTGTGGGAAGCCCCTCTCTGTGGTGTTTCAATTGGAGTGGGTCTAAGATGCCTGCTTCTTTTCTAGCCAAAATATGCCTGCTCGTGTGGCTCCTGTTGTGTGCTTTCTCTATCCCAGGAAGGAAGTGTAATAAATCTGTGCATCCCCACGCTTGCTACCAGCTTTCATGATCATTAAAAGGCGTGCTAGGATAGTTCAGGAGTGATTTCTTCTAAGTAGTTCTCATTCATCCTTGAAATAACTGAAGAGCACACTTACGATATTTCATAAATTTTGAAAGTAATCAGTGATATCAGTATCTTTTATGTCCAATGAAAGCATATCTCCAAGATTGTCATGTTATAAAACAATTAATGCTCTTTTATTGAATGCTTGGGTACCAGAGCCTAGATTAGAAATGTTATAGACATTATAGTTAACAGCAAATGCTTTGTGTAAATTACAGAACTACTGACAGGACAGGCCATGGTGTGAACTTGGTTTAGTATGCTAAAAATCTGTACTCCTTTTGCCCACCAAAATTCTACTATCTTTTAATGTTGATTACTAAATGAGTGATGAAACACAGTGAACTTCTAGCAGTAGGTAAGAGCTCATGCCCCCACTATTTCTCACAGTTCACAAAGGCCTTAGTGCGCAGCGTGGTTGGGAGCTGCTCAATAATGTTGGAAGACTAAGGGATTGATCAAAAGCATGAGTCTGAGATGAAGTGGACGTAGTGGCTTTGGAAAGCTCTGATACTCAATATACCTAACAACAGAGTTGATATCTCAAGGAGTGATATCTTTTTTTTTTTTTAAGACTCGTTTGTTTTTTATTTGAAAGTCAGATATACAGAGAGGAGGAGAGACAGAGAGAAAAATTTTCCTGTCCATTGATTCACTCCCCCAAATGGCCAAAGTGGCCAGAACTGCACCAATCCAAAGCCAGGTGTCAGGAGCCTCTTCTGGGTCTCCTACGCAGGTGCGAGGTCCAAAGGTCTTGGGCCGTCCTCTACTGCTTTCCCAGACCACAAACAGGGAGCTGGATGGGAAGGGAGCAGGCAGGATTAGAACCAGCACCCATATGGGATCCCGGCACATGCAAGGTGAGGATTTTAGTCACTAGGCTATGACACTGGGCTCAACAAGTGGTGTCTTATAAGGAACTGTGAGCATCCGCTCATTCGATTTTAAGGTGGTTGAATATCTTCTAATGCAACAAATGCTTTGCCGAATGCCTACTAAGTGATTTCTTTTCCAATTATTACAGAGACTTTCTAATGTTTCTCTGTTCTTAGTATGCCTTGGTTTTTCTAAAGAATTTCTATGAGCCGTGGAATCTTACAATGATTCTTTATTAATGTAAGATCATTGACATGGTTTGTTTACAGTGGACAGGAGGCAGTGGGTATCTCGTGCTTGTAGTTAAATCTAATGAAGAAAACAGCTGCAAGTGTTTGAAACATAAGCAGCATTTTCCAGCGTGAGAGATATTAGTAGTCCATTAATTTTGCCTTTTTCTTTGAACAAATGAATAAGCAAGTGAGCCAGTAACAGTCTCTGCGTAGCCTTTTCATTTCCAAAGAGAAGTGCAGGCAGCTTTCTGTGTCTAAGGAGTCTCGCTCTGTGGATTCAACCAGTTTGAAACCTAAAATAACTTAGCAAAAAAAGAAAAATCTGTGCTAATAATGTGGATTTTTGTCTTGCAATTTTTTTAAACAATACAGTATAATGGCTATTTATATAGCATTTACATTTTGGTAGGTATTATTAATGATCTACAGGAAGATACGCATAGATTGCATGTAAACATTACCTTGTCATATACATGTACATACATACAAGAACATAAAGCACAGCACTGAAAACACTTCACTGCAAGAGTTATAGTGTAGACAGCAAAGTTATTTAGACTAGCTGTGGGAAATCCCTGAGCCCAAATGTTGGCTTTAGTGAGGTTCTCAGTATGCCAACTGAAATTGGTTTGGAGAGTGCTGTCTAGTGGAGGAAATATTTCATCAACCTTTGTGCTGTTATGATAGACAATCTACTTTTTCTCTCATGGACTTAAGGCATCTCTCCTTTTTCAAAATAGGATGTGGTAGTCATTGAAGGCTTTGCTAAAATTCTTTGATCGTGTAACCAAATAGAAGCTTAGAATGTTATACGTTTTTTGCTGTGGAGCTGAGATTGTTGAACCTTTTGAGCATTCACAACCACCTGCCACTCCTCCTTCCCCTGCTGTGTATTTGATACATACCTGTTTATTTGTAAAACATAAGGGGAGCTATAAGCCATCAATACGGAAAATGTGATTTGAACAGGACTGGATATCTTGTCTAACTTAATCAGCAAAGCTAAATCCCTGCCTGACCCAGGGCCTTTCAGCTAGGCCCGCAGCTTTCCATGCCTTCACCCCTGCCTGCAGCAAAAACAGAAAAGGTATGTTTGTGAATAGGATAGAACAGAGATTTTTGCTGTCATAGTTACACAATAGGTTCTTCTCAAACATCTGATCAGTTACCGGTGGCCTACAATTCCCTTATGGAGTTGTTGTGTTTTCCATGGAGTGATGGTTGATCATTTAGAGCATGAGGTATAAATAAACATTACGTCTCATTTTCTCTCATGTTATTTTATCAAATGGTTAATTTTAGAATATTCTATTCGTGTGCCTGAACTGAAAAGGAAGTTACTATATTCTGACTCAGAAAGAAAATAAGACTGTAAGTATTTGTGTCCTTTCCTTTAGTAATGACAAATAAGTAAAAATATGCTTATCTTCATTATATTTTAATATAATTTCAAGCCACTGGAGTGAAAAGTCATTGTAGAAAGAGTAACATATTAGTGCATATAAATGAAACTTACTTGAACAACAGGAACAATAATGTTGATATAGGCAACTTGCTAATAGGGGATATTCATTGAAGACTTAAATCTTAACGTGTTGTTGAGTCAAGTGCTATCACTTTGCAGATCACATGCCTTTGAGTCTCAGGAGGTTTTCTGGTGTCACTGAAATGATCATCATTTCCAGGGATTTGGTGGCAATAAGTGTGGCTAGAAACACTCTCCTTGGACTCCACTGACACTGTCAAGAGGAGCGAGTGACAAAACCAGAGTAGCGTGGACACTCCTTACAAAGGCAGTGTGTTCTACACTGCATTTCTGTTGGAAATCTAAAGACTAATCCAATGATTTTTTGCTACCTGCATAGTTTGTCTAAAACATTTATCTTTTACTCACCTTGACATAGAGACTCTATTGAAGTTTTGCAACTCTTCTTTTAAAGTTTTTTATGTATTTGTTTCAAAATCAGACCTGTAGATAGGGAGGTTTGAAGGAGAGAAAGAAAATCTTCCATCCACTTGTTCATTCCCCAGATGACTGTAAGAGCTGCGTGAGGAATCTGGAGTCAGAGCTTCTTCCAAGGTCTCCCATGTGCCTAACAGGAGCCCACACAATTGGGCCATCTTCCACTGCTTTTCCTGGGATGTTAGCAGGGAGTGGATTGGAAGTGGAGCAGCCAAGACATGACCTCACTCTTACATAGGATTTTAGGCATTGCAGGCTCTAGCTCTATTTGCTGTGTCACAATGCCAGACCCTCCCCCCGCTTTTTTTTTCCCATTTAAATAGCCAGTTTCGTTTTCCTTTAATCTTAAAAGATAGATGTTTTTTGTATTACTATTTGTTAAGGATTTTTATTTCATCTTCACCTTTGCTTATATGTAAAGGGTTGGTTTCTTTAAGATTTATTTATTTTACTTAAAAGTCAGAGTTAAGGGGTAGGAGGTGGATCGTCCATCCAATGATTCCCTCTCCAAATGGCTACAATATCCAGAGTCAAATCGATCTGAAGTTGGACCTGGAAGCCAAGAGCTTCTTTGGGTCTCCTGCATAAATGTAGGATTTGGGCCATTCTTCACTGCTCTCCCAGGCCATAAGCAAGAAGCTGAGTTGGAATTAAAGCAGCCTGCTATATAGAACTGCTGCCCATAAGGGATGCCTACACTGCAAGCAGAGGATTAGCTTGATAGACTACCATGCCAGCCGCATGTATACTTGGTGTTAAAATGGGATATAATTGAACTTGAATAATACCAGTTTAAATTTTAATGGGACATAGAGTGATAAATATTTAGATGCAGTTTTGAAAATTAAAATGAGGTGTTGTCATCAAAAAATCATCTTTGATATTATGAAATGATTTGGTGTCTTATTTGTCTATGAGAGCTGTGGTTGATGCTTCCCAGTCTTGCAATGAATTCTCAATTGCTAGTGACAAGCAAATAAATTATTCTCGTGATAGTATGTATTTTCCCAAGGATGCCGAGGACATTTTGGGGAAAAGGGTAGAATTTCTTGAAACAATTTGCCAATATGAAATACTGTACATATCAAATTGGCCCTACTACCATCCTTCCCACAGCATTTATCATAGCTCACAAATCAAGCCCACATTTTCGCTTTCTGAAAGATTTGGTTAATAAATAAGATGTGGGCTTCAGATCCAAACATGTCAATCAATCCTGGAAACAAAGTAGTAATGATTTTCATCTATTAATATTTTATTTCCACAAGGAGCAAGGCACATGGATCTGCAGTTCGTGTGAGCTACAAGTTCCCTCATTGTTCAGCTTGTATTTCTCTGTGTTCAGCTAGTTGAGCTGTTTCAAGAAGTTTTTTAAAAAGCAGGCGACAAGAAAAAGATCCACGGGGAGAAATGTTAGATGGCGGTTGGCTTTATCTTCTCTGTAGTTTCAGAAATGAACCTAGTTTAAGAACACTTCCCTCCCCCCTCATCTGTACAACATATTGTACCAATTTTCATCAAAAAATTACAATTTCTCTAGGTGAGTGTCTCTAGATACCCTTAGAATTCCTGCTCTTTGACCCTGGGAGTAAAGTGATCTTAAACACACCTGTCTTTCTCGAGAAACTTGCAAAGTTGATTTTTGAGCTGAGCATCAAAGAGATATGACGTTATTAGACAGTACAGAGCTCAGGTAAAAAGTCCAGGAAGTGCCTGGAAGTGCTTGAAGTTTTAAAAGGCGAATGATGTCGTCCGCGAAGAACCCTGTCGAATGCTGCAACTAATTTACTATTACTGTTATTATTATTACTATTTTAATAAGTCAAATCAACTTTTAAATTCCAGACAATACTATTGGCCCTGCCTCACAGCATACTAAACTAAAAAAATGTCTAGGAGTCCATGTAAAAATTTAGCAGTCTTCCAGATCATAAAGTCTAATTACAGAAAGTGACTGACTTTTGTCCTGAGTAGAGCTCTGTTAGAAAGTAATTGGTTTCTAAAAATGATGCTTTTATTTTCACTATTTAAATTGAGATCTAAAATCTTTGGCTTGCAAAAATCTGCTGCGTGTGTGTAATACTGTGCAATATCAGGAAATAATTTTGAACCAGAAGCAAAGGACCCTTGTGTTATCTAGCAGCTCAAATCACTTCATGAACTTAAATAGCATCATCTAAAAATGCAATTGTTTTGTACCTAATAGCAAGAAAGATGATACAATGAACCGATTATGCAGCTGCATAGTTTTCAGATTTCCAGTTGATGTTTAAACATTCTGCTTCATTTACTAGTAAAGTAGACTCCTGGCTCATTTATTTTCTACCTTTTATACCGAACAATTGGGCAGCTGCTTAGTAACTACATTTGAACGTGTTTGACTTGCAGAGTGGATGTTTTCTTGAAATTCAAACTTGCCCCCTCTTTCCATGATTTTACATTTGAAGATTATGGTAACTAGGTTTGTTAGATGACCAAAATTTTAAAAAGAAATTGTTTTTGTTTAGAGATGCTTTAACTTCAAACTTCTAATTCCTTTTTTCTTGAGAGCTAGAAAAATATAATGGTTTACTAATATGAAATTATATCTATGAATAAATAGATAAAGAAATGATTCTCATTCAAACCCAAATCTTTACGAAAGTACACTGGAGGTGCAGGATTGAAGCCTGCAGTTCACACCGTTTTCTGCTGGGCAGGACCAGTCGATCAAATCTTTGCATGACAACGAACATCTGGCTGATAGACTCAGTTTTCCATATTTCATCCCAATGATTTGATGTCATGTCAATGGAACTTCTAAATCAACATCTGTTCTCGTTTATGCAGACATTCAAACTGCTTTGGCACTCATCTGAAAGGGTGATTGCTTCTCCTTGTATCTGCTAAGAATATACCCATCTTTCTTGTGGGTACTGCGATACTGGGTACTTGTTGTCTAAACATCTTCTGTGCCAAAGGGCAGCTCTGATAGCATGAAGCCATATGGGGGACAGTGAGCTGTGTAACTTCTGGTGGGAAAGACGTAGCAAAAGAACGTTCCAGCTATGATAGTTCATATTTCACAGTTTTGAAAGTGGGTGGGAAGGAGGAGGGGGAAATGAGGGAGTTACACTTCCAGCTCAGATTTTAAAATCTATCCACATATCACTATGAGTATATTCTGAAATAATGTTTACGTATCCCCTTTCCCATTATAGAAACAGTGTACTGCAATGCAAAGCGAAACAGTGATTCCAACAGAATGTGTATCTTCATTGGTTCATAACTTCTGGAAATTAAGGCAGTATTGAAGTTCATGAAGTGAATTAAATTTGAGAATCCAATAAGCATACACACACACACACACACACACACACACACACACACACACACACACACACACACTGGAATGGTAGCCAAAGGTGAAGAGATGAAAAGCAATTTATTCCAAAGAGCAAAAAAAAACCGTGAGTGTAGAATCGTTATTTAAAAGTTTTATAGCCGGACGAGGGCTCGCGCTCTCTTTCCTTTGTGCATTTCACTTCGAGAAAATTCTCTCAGCTGTTAGAGTTGTCTCACTGGCTTTGGTTTTGCTCTGTGTGTATACTAAGTTGTTGCTCTTGTACAAGTTTTGACATAGTTCTTTCCTTCTGTGTCCCGAGAGTTCAAAAGGAAAAGACGATGCAGAAGGGCTGCAGAGATCCCTCGCACCCTGAGGCATGTAATCACACCACTAGCAAGTGCCATCGCAGGTGGAAAATGCAGAAACAGAACAGCAATATGTGCTGTGTGCCCTAGTTCATTGACTTGGTGTAACTCGATTGATGAAGTTATAAATTACTCAGAGACCAGGAGCCAGCCGAAAGTTCAAGCTATTCCACTTACAGTGTGAATATGCAACAGTTGGTGAAAGTCAAATGACTCCCTCTAAAATTCAGACGCAGGTTTTTAATTAGCACAAAGGCAGGCTAATTTGTTAATTTGGTAGCAATGATATTAAAAAAAATTAATAGATATGTTCTCTATTTTTACCAATGAGGCAGACAACAGATCTTTGAAAATGTACAATAAAAAAAACTGGGTGCTTCCTTTTTGCTGATACCAGAGATATGTTTATGTTTTAGTTTTACTTTTGCAGAAACTTGCTGAAATACACTCAAGCAAGATTTGGTACAATACTCTAAATAGGCTTTAGAAGAAGAACTGAAACCGTAAAGATGCTGTCCCACTGTCAGGTTTGAGCATAAAATCCCACACCCAGTTTGAAACTCTTACATGACCCAATTTAAAATTTTCTTGTTTCATAATGACATGGGAGAAGTGTATTGCTCCTTGTAAAATACCCACAAGCTCTCCTTTGGATTGGCTCCGCGCCGTAAATGAGCCACACAGCTGCCTCCTTGTGTTTTATGTATTGTTTAATTGTCTGCCTAAGGTGGATGTTCTTAGTAAAAGCCTGGTAGTTAGGATAAGACCCAAGTGTCGTTCTAAGAACAACAGAAGCAGACTTGTTCAGTATCATAGTTCATTTTCATAGGTGTGTTCATGAACATTTGGATCTAGCTAATGACCTTGCTGCAAATGTTTCTTGTCATACTGAAAAAAAGAGCATCAACAACAGCAAGCAAAATGCTAGATTTTTCTTTTTCTCCAATAAAGCAAGGTGAGATAAGCCAGAGGAGCCGTGAGGCCATATGACTGTGTGCGGGGCAGGCAGAAGCATCTGGCTGTGTGTCCACTCCGGGCTGTTTTGTTTCGAGGAGGAGGTTGGTATGAAGCCGGAGGAAGCTGAGAGGCTGGAGTTCTCTGGCCTTCCGGGTCCTTGAACAGCCCGTGCAAATGGTAGTGTAAATCAGAATTATGAAGAAAGGTCTTCATGCCTCCCCTCTCTCCACAATCCAATCGCAAGGTAGCTATTGTAGCTTAAATCAGCCTGAAAACAAATTAGATCTGGCCAAAGCCTGCAGTTCAGTTTTATTGGCGTTCCGTGTCTTTTTTCTCATTGGATGTTTTCTGCAGTGGCATCACCAAATCAATGATTTCTCAGAATCCGGCAAAAAAAAAATCACCATGTTTTCTCACACAAGTCTTCAATACAAACAGCAGGCCAGGGTTCCATAACTCCTCCTCTTCCCAAGCTGTTCTTGGGGATGGTGACACAATCTCATACAATTTTTAGGACGTAACAGATCTCATTAAATTTGGACTCTCGTTATCATGTCGATGTTTGAGGAAATATGATTATTGACAAAAAATGTATGCCTGTTATACACTATTTCACTTCAAAAGGAGAAAGACCATTAGGACATAATTGCATCAGAAACAGTATACACATTTGGCTAGTTTATAAACTGTCACTTTCCAAAGCACTAAGACGTATAAAAGTTTCCAAAGGTTCCATTATGACCCTATTTCCAACAGTATTCTCTGACAAACTAAATAAATTACTGCATGTATTGGACCTTTGAGGCTTGGGGCAAAGAATGGAAAAATTATTTACAAAAGCTTGAAAATATTTAATCACTAGAGGTGGGGAGGTGGGGGCAACTGTGTTTTAATTAGCAGGTCCTCAGGCCATTGGCCGAGTGCAGGCTTTCTCAAACAACCACACAAATGCACTGAGTCCTGTTTGCCAGCCTTAGGGTCAGGCCTGAGATGAAACAGATAAGATAATTGGCTCTAATGAAATCCAGAAGGCCTTGGCTTTCTTGTTTGAGCTTGGATTTGAAAAGTGCGTGTGGAAGTGAGGCTTAATTCAAACCAGAACTGAGCTAGGACCGTTTCTCAGTGACTTTGATATTGTTTGAAGTTCTGAAAGTGTTCGCCACACCACTAGCCTGCTGGGCTGAACCTCCTGGTACCCTTAATTACTAAGCTTTATTGCTGACTTTACTACACAGGAAAGGGGCCATTATATGTTCCATCAACATCAGCTCTTCTCAGATTGGAGGAAAGGGCAGGGTTAAAGGCCACTGTAGGAAGGCAAAAACTTCACTTTGAGGTAGTCAGATCATTTACCAGTGTTGAATTTCACCGTTGTGCACATACATTCCTTACAAAACAGAAGCCCAATTTCCATTTTTTAAACAAGTGATTACTTTTCCAAACATTTTTGTTTGTGCCTCTCTTTCGCAGAGAGAACATTTGTTTTTACGGCCTGAAAGGATTGCATATGATGCACTGAATTTAAAAAAACAACAACAAAAACACAGCACTATGACACCTCCCAATTAATCATCGCACCAGCAGAGTCTGGTTGGGTTCTGTAATAATGAGGATTATTATGAATGCCCCTTTGAAGTGGAAACAAGTTGAGGAACCCTCCTGTGGAGTGAGAGCTGTCCTGACACCCTGAGGAATGAGGAACCTTAGGCAGGCCCTGTGCAGTTAGATCTGAGCCTCTGGAGTTGCTTACAAAGACACTGCACCGGAGTGCTCCCCACACAGTTCCCAGCTAAGCACAGACGTGAGGAAGTCTCCCTCTGAGCTCGGCAGTGCTGTCTCCCGGGATGCCCTCCTTTTCCACCTTGCTGCTGCTCTGCTTTAGGACCAGCTGCTAAAGATGGATGTTGCATCGGAGTCAATTAATAGTTACTCAACCTCTCACCCTCTCAGAGGAGATCTGCTCATGCTAGGAAAGCCGAGGGACATGGAGTCTGGGCCCATTTCCTGTCCTATATATCACCTTAGGGTAGGAAAGTCATGAGTGATACCATCACATTTGGCGTCTCATGAAAGAAAGGAGTAAAACATTTCTGCATTCTTTAAGTCCACTTAACATGAATGTGCTCTGATTTCATGCATAAACCTACTGCTCATTCATGCTATTTTCTGAGTATTCTACTGCACAGGATGACTTGGGTGCTAGTTCCCTAGTAGACTGATACAGTCTTGGGTTTAAGTAATCATATCCAGAACCCAAAGAATTGGAAAATATTGAAAATACAGAAACTATGTCGCCATCCCCATTGGCCAATGGCTGCTAAGAGGAATTAAGGAAGCTATTGACAGACCCGTGTCCATGATGGATGAACATATTAGCAGCCTCAGGATATTCACTGTGAATCTTTTTGTTTTTCCATTAGGCACAATTATGGACTGGATGCTTGGTTTCTTCCAAAATTACATGTTGACATTCAATGTGGTATTCAGTATTCAACACTGATATTCAAGGTGATAATTGGAGATGGGGCTTTGGGTGGTAATTAGAATGAAATGTGTTCTTGTGGCTGGGCTTTGCACTGATGGGAGTAGTGTTCCTGTGTGAATTTACATTAGAGCGACCAGGCACATGTACTAAGGAAAGGTCATGTGAGAACAAGGCAAGATGGTGACCGCCTGGCAGCCAGGAGGGGCCTCACCAGAATCTGACCCTCTCAGGAGGCTGGCTGCAGACTGGCTGTGGGCTGGTTCCAGAAGTGACAGCATAGATTTCTGTTGTTTAAACCCTCAGTCAATACTGTCTAGAGATCAAACAGCCCATGAATGGCAGTAAAGCATTTTAAAGTTGTATCGTGCTAAACTCTAGATATCAAGAATGAGAATAAGGTTTTTTCAATGATAAAGATATTCCATGGTGAAAATCCTCCCCTTAGAAATGTATTAAATATAAAAGTATGTTCAACTAAGGATTCCAAGAGTGATTATACATTAGATGATGTCTGATCTCCTTATATTGTATGAAGATGGGACATCCAACTCCCTTGATGCTTGGAAATATCACAGAAACTAACATTCTACAGAGCACAAATAGAAAGGATAAAAGTAAGTAGCACACATCTTCCCCGAGGCATCTCGTGGTCAGTATAAGAAAGACATAAGAACATGATGTCACATGGTAGACTACTCCGAGCACTTGAGTTGTCTGTTTGCCGTTGGTTTCAGCTCAGTGGTCCTTAGGTAACACGAACTCATAAAGCCAAAAAAAGGGGAGAAGGAGAAACAGAACCAACAGTGGGAAAAGGCAAGGAGTGTTGTTTCCTCTGATGTCACAGCTAAATCATCCAGTGAGTTTTCCTAGTGTAGTTACTGCCATTCACAATTATAGCCCATTAGTGATATTTTACAGCCACTGGGTATATTTTGATTCAGTTTAAATATGGACACATATCATCCGCATTTATTTTATATCAGATGTGACACATTAAAAACATAGATTTTAAAAACCTGAAATAATTAGCAGCTATTGCAGTGTGAACATAAAACTGGTTTTATGCATAAATCCATTTGCGGGCTGGCTATTTTTTTTTAATGATTTCATTTTGCTTAGGGAAATAAAGGAGGAAATGATTTGGGTATCTCCACATCAGTAAGAGTAGAGTATCTATGATATGAATACTCTCCAATGAGTAAGCACTCTGCAAAACAACGCAGTCAAAATTAATGTTATAACTTTTCCTGGCTGAAAAAGAGTTTGAGTTTGGGAGAAGATCCTTCAAGTATTGGGGTATGGCGATGGCATTTTGCTTCCGAAGCTAACATTTCTAGCTATTCCTGTGTTTTGAATATTATTAAACCACAATTAAGGTGATCACATACTATTCAGAAGATATGACAACCTTTAAAACTGTAAGTCAAATCTTTAGTCATTTGCTTAAATACTTTGTGACCCTACTGCATATGCAAGCATTCCACCCATGTCTTTAAAGTGTCTATACTGATTGAATTCTGAAAGTCCAGGTACAAACATGCATCAGTAAGCAAACTCAAAGCATTATTCAGCATTCCAAGTGGTTCTTTATGATATTTATAAACTCTTGAGGATGAGTGCAGCTTTGCTCTTCTATATGGGCTCTGCTACCCCCAGCCCACCTGTGGGGTCTCCTTGGGAACTTATGACACAGACTCTTGTCCTTGTTCAGGGGAAAGCAGGGCTGGGCTGGGACAGTCCTCTTCCTAACAGGACAGATTCCTCCCTGGAATCGTCTTGCAGATCATTCATGGGTTCTCCGTCTCCCCACTTCCTGGGCAAGTATCTCTCCAAATCTCAAAGCTCTGAGGCCATGTTGATGTTGTGATCATGTGATATTATGTCTTTGAACGTTTTTCTGGACTAGACAACATGCTTTCAGGACAGTCCAGCAAACTAATGGCATGGTCCCCAACTCTCTCACCATGGATCCAGAGTGGGAAGCTGAGTGACTTCCCACCCTGGATCAACAGGGACACTACATCAAACAGACCAGAATGACCAACCAGCAACAGAAATTTATGACTTATCGCATGGAAGCTTAGGAGTCCAACATCAAGTTGTTGGTAGATGGCTTTCTGGCCATCCAGCTGAGTCCTCCATGCTCAGGAAGACAAAGAAACAACACCCTAGTGTGGCTTTTTGAAGAAGATGAATCCCAATCTGGGGTGCTTTGTTCAAATGACCTAGCCACTCCCTCAGCATCTCACCTACTGATACTACTCCCGTAGGGTTAGAATTTCAAGTCATGCCTTTGGGGGACAGTCTGTCAGACCAAAGCAAACTCCAGGGCAAACATGGATGGACCAGGGAGTATTGGAGATGGACTTCCCTGGGTCAGCTTTTCCCCATCAGCTTCTGACGTTCAGTGTCTGCCTGCTTGGCTTTTAAGGCCACTTGGCTTTACAATAACCTCTTTTTAATGATCATCCAACCTTTGCCTTCCCACGAAAGCGTATTTTTAATTTTCAAGGAATATACTCGAAAGGTCAAAACCTAAATTTACATGATGTCATTCTTCCAAAATGTTCCTTGGTGTGGTGATTTATGTGACATCATTTAGGCGGCCTGCTCAAATTCTGCTCATATCAAATGTCTGTAATTTCTTGCTCGACTAAAAATAAGCTTTTTAAAGTAAACCACTTTGTATTTTCCTTTATTTTATGGCAGCATCCGTTCACAGTTGGCTTCCTGAACATATATATGTGTGGGGGTGTGTGCAAACACCAGACTTCCTTTTACAAGGCCTAAGACTAGTCACTCAGCAAAGCTATCAACCTTGTCCCCTGCACATCTGTGCCTGTGCAGTTTATTGTTGACCTTCACCTGCAGAGGGCGCTCTCCTGACGTGTCTGCTGAGGGCTGTTGCACCAGCTCTGCTCTGTTCTGGCTGCTTGGCCCGTGTCTCCCTGTAGCTTTTGGTGCCTTCTGAGAGCATTTATGAATATGAATGTGCATCGAGGTGCCTTAGAAACAGCCGACCTTCTTTCTTCTTTGTGCTTTACTATGAGCTAGTTACTGTGTAGGGAACTGAGGAAGTTCCCTGGTTGGGACTGGAAGTTACTAAGGGGCCACATACCTGGGATGTGTGTAGGAGCACACACACACAGGAAGAGGAAGAGATACTGATCCAAGCCTTATGAAAGCAGCCGTTCTTCCGCAGGCATACACAGGAGCCTGGGACATGAACGGTCAGGCAAGAACGATGGCAAATAGTACAGCTGTGTTATTCTGCCTTCTTGGGCAGACACTGGTTTGGGAGTCTCCATCTTGCACAATTCTAGGAACTCTCAAAGACAGAACACAAAGGCAAGTGTTTAAGAATAGATCGATGGAGTCCACGGCGTAAGTGAGGGAATCTGAAAACTGAGCGGCATTTACTCCATGGTCAGCATACTTTGGTTTGTGTAAACAACGATGCTTTAGAGGACTGTTGGCTGGGATGGGAACAATGCACACGACACTGGTAATGAGTCACAGGAAAACAGTACCTCTGCTAAGTAGGGAAGGAACACAGAGACTCCATCAGTGCGGGCACTGAGAAGGCACGATGTTGACATACAGCTTTCACTGAGATACATTTTTCATGTAAGGGAACATGCTGAGAACATCAAAATAAATGAGTTCTCCGGCAGTGTACGGCAATAGAGATCAAACAAACAAGCAGGAACCGTGGACTGAAAATGATGAATTCAATCACAGTAATGCAACAGATCAAAATAGGCAGAGAAATCAATGTTTAGGTGGGGAGCACACACTTCCTGCTGTTGGGTGTGAAGAGCCTTCACCTGTGTATGAAACTGCTCAAATCTGGACTGAGGCTGCCCTCCAAGTTGGCCAGGTTAGCTTTCCTCCTAAGGGGCAGAGTCACTCTAATGCAGTTCACATGCAGGATGTTTCATCTTAACCAGGGTGATTTATGTTAATGAAATGAAACAGAGAAAATACCCTTGACATCCTAGCCTCCTTTTAAAAAATATGAAAGAAATATGCCCAGGACTTTTGTATGGTTATATTTATTAAAACAAATGGAAGATGTCAATACAAACCAGAATAGATTTGTAGGTGACCCCATGAAAGGTTAAAGCCATTAGGAAAAAAATGGGCTTTGAGGTTTTTCTTACCAATTTTGAGAACTCTAAACAGCCAGTAAGAACAGGACTAGATGGCTCTGATATGGAGCATCAATTCTGGAGTAATCTCTTTTGTGATTTAGAGTATTCCTAACTGGCCACTAAGAATAGGATCCTCAAATAGAGATTCACAATCTACATTCAGAACAACTTTATAGAACTAATACTGGTCCTCCTTACTGACTTTTTCAGGATTAAGCTTTTGCCTTCTTTGCCTTTATGATATTCCTTTGCAATAATTTAAGAGTCTGAGTTCTAGTATTTGATTGTTTTCTCCCTTCTAACAGAACAAAAGTGGGCATGTTCATAGAAGTTACAAACATCAGAAAGCCTCTGTTCAACTCGCAGATTTTATTAGTGCTCATTTGCCCATGCCTACACAACATGATTATGTAATTAGATTTCATGGAAATTCAATTAGTCAAATGAATACACTTTTCAAAAGTAAGTTGATTGGCATTTTTTTTCTCAGAAGCTACCTCCTGGATGGAAAACATTAGATAAAAGAATAATTCACATGTCTGGTTATCTTAACTGCTGATTCAATTGCAATTTATTCAACTGATTGTGACATTTAGTCAAACCAGAATTAGCCCAGAAAGGAAAAAAAAAAAAGAAAAAGAAGTTTGGGAACATATTGACATAATCTTAATTCTTCTAGTATGAGTAAATAGTAATCTATTTTTGGAAGACTTTTGAAGTCAAGATTAAGGAAGTAAAACAATAATGCTTGCATTATATTAGAGATTTTTTTTCCCATTGCTTTGTGGGCATATTTCATCAGAAATTTACTGAATGTGATGTAGCTGTAATTGATAGGCATGCCAGTATGCATGACAATTGCATACCTGCCAACGTGCATGACAAAAATTAAGAGGAAAAGGAACACTTGCAACATATTTCCAAGAAATGCTTAAGTCCATGTGTGGGTAGACCTATTTCTCATTACCATTGTACATTGGAAGCAGGAATTTAAACATTCTTTTGATCACTTGGATTTTCCTATGAAGCAAATGAGTTTTTGATAGACTCATGATAGTGACTGCAGTTGTGGTGATGTGGTTTGATCATTTCTTAAGTACCAAGGCTGTGTCACTATGTTCTGGAATGCAGAAACCAAATCTGTGATTATGCAATAACATTATCAATCAGAGGAAGGGCTAGTGCAAAGGAAAAGAAGATACAAACATGGCTGTAAGAGAAAGAGACAAAGAGAGATGAGGGCAGAGTACAAAGACTTGCGTATGGAACCCTAAAAGAAAAAAAAAATCAATAGAGAGCAGCATAGAGGGGAACAGAAGAGTAAATAACCAAATTACGAGTAATATTTTTGTGTTCTTTTCCTATCATCTACCTGTCATCTCTTTTATGAAGCAGAGAAAGATCGCATCTACTGGTCTTACTCTTTTAATGTTTGCATTGGTTGAACCCAGGCTGGAAACCAGGTCTACTGTGAGTGTGGCCAGGGCCCAGTTAGTTAAGCCATTGCTGCTGCATCCCTGAAGTTGCATGGGCAGGATGTCGGAGACAGGAATCAGTGTAAAGGAGTGAACCTGGGCATTTGCTTATAGGATGCAGGTGACCCCACAGGCATCTTACTCAGTAGACTAAACATCAGGACCCTGTGGGGCTACTTAATTAAAAATGGATCAGAGTCATGACAGCAGCAACGTCATAATAGAAAATCATTAATGTCACCATTTTCAGTTACTGGTATTGTATCATAGTTATTGACATGGTAGCTCTTTTGATCCAAATATTTTGATGACTTACTTAAGCTCTCAAGAGAGGCAGTGTGATTGGTGCTTCTAAAAATTGGTGAAGTCTTGGGCTGTTATTGTTAAGCCTTTGGAATATCACCAAGGTTGAAAAGGGACTTTTACTTAATGGGAAAACAGGTGAAATTCGTTGCCATATGATTCATGTCAAATTTCGGAGGTAGAAGAAATTAGTGAGAAGGGATTCTTCAATCCCTAACTTCTACTCTCCAAAGCCAAGATCGGAAGCCAACACAGTCAAAGGACGTTGCTAAGTCAGTACATGGCAGAGCGTGATTTTAAGCTCAGGATTTACTCTAAACTAGCTTACATGCAGAGAATTTTCTAAATACATATCCCCTCAATTCTGTCTCACCCTAGGGTTGTGCTGTTATTTTGGATTTTTAGAGATGTGTTTTACTTTTACTTGAAAGGCAGAATCACAGAGAGAAGGAGAGACAGAGAAAGAAGGTCTTGCATGCATTGATTCACTCTCCAACTGGCTCTAACGGCTGTAGCTGGAGCAATCAGAGTAAATCCAAGAGCCAGGAGCTTCTTCTGGGTCTCCCATGTGAGTACAGGGCCCTAAGGACTTGAGCCATACTCTGTTGCTTTCTCATGTATGTGGGGTGAGTGGAAAGACAGGCTGAAGACAGGTACTAGCATCGGACTCTGGGTTTCCAACATGCATGACAGGAACCCAACTACTTGAGCCATCACCTGCTGCCTCCCAGGGAGCTTTCCCAGTTCAAAGCTCAAATTGGGAGTGGTACTTGAAAGCAAACCCAGCCACTCTGATGTAGGATTTGGGTCATTGGAAGCAGTGTCTTCAGCACTGCCCCAAATGCCTCTTCCACATTGTATCATTATAGGTAAGGGAGGTGGAAGCTTGACCGATTAGTGGCCATTCTTTGTGAACCTAAGTGCATGTTTTCTCTGTTTGGGGAAGATAGTTTTACTTACTGTTTTCTACCTGCACTCCTGTCAGTAGCTCAGTTCCCCTTCTTGTTGTTGCAAGATGTCCTTGCCTTTTACATCTTCAGCAGGAACTCTGCTTTCCTGCTCACCTTCTGCAGTCATTGTTCATGATTCACGGCACCCACTGTGTTTAAATGCAAGAACATTCTGAACTGGATCCCTTCTTGCAGCTGCCTGTGGTCTCACCACTTCAGAATAGGTTACATGTAATTTGATTGTGGTTGCTAGCCCTTAACCTTTGTGCTTACAACTCTGTCGGTTAATGTTTCCCCTGGCATAGGTCAGACAGTAGAGAGGGAAGAAGAGAGGACTCCTTAGCTGACTAACCAAATGGTAGCAGATTCTTCGATTCACTTGGCCCCTGTTTGCCGCTCCTTGGGACCAAGAGACTTTTGTAGGAATGGAAACATTTCTTCTTTTGATTCATGTGCACCTTCGTCTTCCTCGATATTGTGCAGAGAATCCAGAGTAGGCAGAAAAATGGTAAGCATTACAGCCCTTCATGCCAATGACCTTGATTCTGTGCTGCGAAGAATGTCTAATTACAAAGAATTCTGCACAGACCACATGAGTAAGGCTGATATTTGCTTTGCACACAGACGCAACATCTGTTGTATCTCTGGAGTCAGGTTTTGGTTGTGGGAGCTAAACCCTGCTGTTCTCTTAAAATGCATGTTTTGAAAAGAAGAAGGTTCTTACAAGATTTTAGCCCTGAGAGAGATCACACACAGGTTTACACTAATGCTTCTCAGCCCTCACGAGAAACTAGGAGTAGCAGGCTAGATTTTGGATTGTGGCTCAAATCCCTCAAATGGCTTTGGAAGTCAGAATCTATTTTGCTGTTTTGGTCATTATGATGAGCAGAGGAACGTGGGCCATGTGGCCATCTCTGCATCCCTCATGCTACTGCAGAGAAATGGTCCCCAAGGGTGTCCATGTGACTGATGTCTGAAACTCTACACGTACAACCTCTAGTTTCCTGATTTTGAACTTAAATTACACAAAAAAGAAGACTACTTTCTATAAATACATTTATGTCTTCTCTAATTTGAGTGTATTGGTTTCTGACATAAATAACAGGAAAGAAAGAATTTCATATGCACTAATCTTTTGGAAATAACACTGAGATTTAATCCATGTATTCTATTAACCTTTTCAGAGGGGGCAAGTAGTGATGGTGAACAATACCATCACATGCAATATTTATTCGGATAGAAACTATATCTGCTTGGGACACGTGTTTTCTCGTTTGCCACAGGATAATGCAATAGTCATGACCTACATTGAAAGGAGTCTGACTTCAGGAATTTGTGATCTTAAACATCAGTTTAAGATCAGGAAGATTCCACTTGCTGCCCACTTGACTTTGGGCAAGTTGCTTAACACTTCGGAGACTCAATTTTTCACACCTGCAACATGGGAGAGATGATCAAATATATTTTTCCAATATATTATGTGGAATCATTGATTTTATCCATGTCAAGTACAAACAATAGGGGCTGGCAGGTGGTAAATGTCATATTCTTGGCATTGTTATTATCACAATTTTCATAGAGACTTGCTAAGTGGTAAAGCTCTTCCAGGGACAGTATGTAGCTAGGGAACAATTTAGATTGTCTTTCTAGTTTGTACTGTGCTTCCATAGCACTTCTCATTTTTAATACTAAAGAGTATTCGTAGCCATGATGTCACCAACTAAATGCTTTTCTTCCAGAGAGGAACTGCTTTTGGCTTTTAATCATCACACTCACCAAGTAGAGATTGTATGTTCCCTTCGCAACTTTTAAATGTTTTATTCCTAACGCAAAGACTATGCTAATTGATTGAGGATTTTATAATTAATCTCAGTAGAAATAACCATAAATGCTATCATGAAAGTTACATTTGTATATTAAATTACATAAATGAGGGGGCCTTCCAAACATTTGTGAAAATTCACATTATGACTGTGCTTGGATTTTTAAATCCTTTTGTGCCAAAGTAAACACCTTGCATTCCATCTTCCATAAACTTTTTGAAATACCTTGTATATGCTAAAGCTTACACAACTAAGGCAACACAGTTCTCAGCAACACAAAAGGTAAATATTTGTGGGAATAAGGGAACAAAGAACAGTATGCTAATCTGAGTCTTCCAAAAAGACAGAGATAGTGGGCCTGGTCATCAAGACATCACGTGGGGATGGCTCCATCCCATTACCAGAGAGGGCTGGAGTTGTTGATCTGCTCCCTACCTCAGCTTCTGCCCATGTGTGTCCTAGAAGGCAGCAGCTGGACCCTCACATGTTTGGGTTTCTCCCACCGACGTGAGAGATCTAGGTTGAGTTCTAAGCTCCTGACTTCAACCTGGGCCAGTTATGTCTTCTATTGACATTTGGGGAGTCAGCTCATGGAAGAGTGTGTTCCCTGTGTGCGTCTGTGCTCACGTGCACGCGAGCATGCCTGTCCCTCTGCCTTTCAAATAAATATAAACGTAAAGAACGGACTGCCTCAAATCCTCACTGCTAAGGCGTTTGCATTCTATACATAGTGCTTAAGCAGGTGCTTACGCAGTTCCAGTGTCCTGCTCATGTGCCCTCCAGGATGTATCAGATGATGGATCAGGTCGTTGAGTTCCTACCACCCATTTGAAAGACACGGATCAAGTTTCTGATCCCTGGCCCAAATCGGTGAAGTATGGAGAAGTGAACTGGCAGACAGAAGCTGTCTGTCTCTCTTGAATGATACCTGCACCCACATATGCACATTTACACGCACACATATATGATACAGACATAAGTTCATTAAGAAATTGCCTACATGAGGCTGTACCCAAAAGTTTCTCTTTTTCAGGACATGTACCTGTTCTGATACTGGCGCTATGGAGCTGGAGATGTGCTTCCGTGGCTTTATTGGAAGCCACTGGTATGCAAACAAACAAGTGGAATAATTGCAGTCTGTGTATAGGTGTCTTACCTATTGCCCATGTATCCATATTTCCACCGCAAAAGCTTCCATTTCTTTAATAAGCTATTCATTGGATCAGCACCTATCCATCAAATCCAAACCCCAAAGGTCTCACTGGAGCCTGCCATGGCCTTCTTCAGTTGCATTGTCACTTGAGACTTTATCTATGTCTTTGAATTTTGCTCCTTCCTGACCTGGCCAGTACTAAGGGCTCCTGGATCTCTCCTGGGAATGTGAAGGGCCCGTTCTCTTGTGGTTTTTTTCTTACAGGAGCTCCTCTGGCGGGGGTGCACTTGTGGGACGCACTGGTTCTAGTCCGAAGGTACCGGTTCGGTTAGAAATCTGATGCACATTTAAAACAGAAAGGCTTCCATTGGTAATCTGGGCTTTAAAAGATTATGTCAGGAAATAGTTGGAAAATACAAATACAAAAAAGTGTATCACACAGAATGCTGTTGGTGAAAGACAATATAATGACTTCATTATTAGTATAATCCTTTCTTGGTATGTAACAGTGTAATCCTAATATTAGTAAATAGTATAACTTAATTTAAATTATGTTTCCATTAGAAAATTAGCTTGTAGAAATCTTGTAAGCTGCTTCTAATTTTGACAGCTGATTCAGGTTGCAGATGCTAAGTAGAGACTTCTTGTTGTCACAAAACTCAAAACTATTTGACTATATCAATTCAATGAAATAATTGCAGAATGTAGGTGTCATTTTCTGAGAAATACACAGTTTTAAGAATATAATTTTTTTAAAAAGAAAATAAAACAAACAAACAAAAAGAATATAATTTTTTAACCTCATTTAATCCTTGAACTCTAGGAAGTATTTCTGCATATCCACTCAGTGGCTGTGAAACAAAACTTCAGAAATACTGTGCTGATTAATAAATGCTGATTATAATTTTATCTATAAGTACTACTGGTATTTTTATTATATCTTATCATGAAATGGTGTTTTAATTACCAAAAACATGAAAAATAAAACATAAAAGGTAATTACTTATAATTATAAATCTTGATATAGCCTTGAATAATTTTGCATATTAATTTATATGTACTTTGACTCCCAACTATTATTTTATGTGTTTTTGGATAGTATATGACACTCATGCATTTGTACTTCTGACCTCCTTGTACACTGTATTCACAGTTCTATTCAAAGTGGTAGTTTTTCTGTGTTACCTACTTGATATTACTCTACTCTATTTTATTTTCTCTCTTTCTCTGGTTAACTTACCTGCCACTCCTTATTAAATATGTTCTGAAATATGTCTGAGGTTACCAATTATTAAGTTATGGTTGCATATGTGTTTTGACCTACCAGAATTGGGATCTAAATACTAATTCTAAAGACCTGACTTTGTTGTTTGTAAAATCAGCAGTAGGTTCATTTCCTCATGTCCTTATTTAAGTTTTAAAACACTCTTAAACCCAACATATTATTTTAGTCAAATTACAATGTATTTTCTAATGGCTTCTCAATATTTAATCAGTCCCATAATGGTGAACTTTGAAGGTATTCCTGTTATTTTAAATATTGAGTAGACTTAAGTTCTACTCAATTTTATCTTCTTCTTTGAATGATTAATTCTCGTAGTTGAATTAGTTGTCAACAGATGTGTTAATACTTTAAGTTTCTTGTTACAAACTGCCCAACCTGATTTCCAGAATGGTCACAGAAATTTACAGTTCCATTGATAACATAAATGGGCATTAGTTTCAATTCACTTTTGAAAGGGAAAATTGTTAACGTTTTGGGAAAAAAAAAATCTTTGTAATTTGATAAGTGAAGATGGCACACTCATTTTGGTTAATATATATTTTGGGAAAATCTTTTAAACATTTATATATTTAAATATTTATATGTTTAAATATTTATATATTTTATATATTTAATTATATATTATATATTTAAATATATATTTAAATATTTAACTAAAATATTTAATGGAGGTCCATATCAATGTATTATATGTTCACTTGTAATGATAGTTTAAAGAATTGGGTTTTTGAGACTCTTCAGTTGTGTTTGTGCTTTGTGAATGGCTGCAATTTTGCAAAAGGAAACAACTGATATTTTTACTGGCTTTGCACTTCATCATCTTGTGTGATTCTAGTTCTAATGACTCGTGTGCTGCAATGGCCACTGTTTGAACTTGTCTCCCTTCTGAGGAACATGTCTTGAAAAGCACCTTACTCTCTCCACTACTGTAGCCTGCTTGGCTGAGGTCTTCATATAGCCTCTACCCATGTTTCCATGGGTTCCTGTCTTCCTCTGCATTTGCTTCTCTCCCTGGAGACAGGGAAGCCTGGCCTTTCCTACCTGCGTGGTCTCTGCTGGCCACTGGTGCCATAGCATTAAGTTTCTCTGAAGGAAACCATAGTTCATAAATGCACAGCTGCTCCTCCGTCTGTGTACTCCTCAGCCTGATCTTTCCTTTTCCCTCTGTGTTCCTTGAATCTCTTGAGCAGCTCCAGTCCAGTTTTCAAATCTTCATGCTCCTGGATATAAGGGGTCATACGCCACCCACTAGTTTTTATTTTTTTCAATATGTCATAGCATTGGTGATTCCTTTACCTGGAAATTTTTTCCTAATAGTTTTTTTCTTTTTTTAAAGTAGTCGTTTTTTCAAATGTGAGCTGTTTCTCCTTAGAAGATATAAAGTCAGTTAATGGATCAAGACTTGCATTTATAGTAGAATGTGTTAGAAAATATGAGAGTGTAATTATTATGCATACAATACATTTTAGTTGTTTGCATATGTATTGTGTATGCGTATGTATACTGGTTCATGAGGTGAAATGTATTTTTGGTGTTAATTATACTTTGAGAATTTTGCAACCCATTAAACTATCATTTAATACTCTGATATTGTTCCATCTATAAAATTTTTTCTTCATGTTTTAGAACACTGAGTTATTTCTATATCTACATGAGCCACTATTTTTAGGAGAAATGTCATTTGGAACTGGAAGAAAAATGTGCACCTGGATTAGACAATGTAGCCCTTTGAAAGGGGCAGATTTGTTCACAGATTTATTTCACACATGAATCAATCCTGACAGTATGAAATCTGACATGTGACATCTTGGCATTGAGTTTCTGTGTAGACACTCAGTAAATGAAAGGGAGAGGGACGAAGGGATGAACAAATGAACACATCTTAGAATAAGACAAGCTTGGCAAGATCACCTGCAGCTATTTTGTTTCCAAATTAGAATATGGCAAATGCAAGCCAAGTTGAGTATAGAATCTGCCATATCTGCTTCTTGGAAAGGTTTTTAATAGCTGCTAAAACCTTGTCCATGTGAGATTGTGACATTATTGTGCCCATAACTGCAGACTGAGTGCAAAGCACCTATAGATGCCCAGGAGAAAATCCTCTTGAAATCTCAGATTCTACACGTGTGCACATCTCTTTGGCATGCCCCGGTACCGCAATAGCGATGTCAATGGTGTTGCCCCACCAAATACTGGCCTGGCTTTGGCATTGAGCTCCACTCTGCACTCTGGAACTCCATTTAGGGCCAAGCTCTTTCTTCTTAGCTCCTTTCTGGCAATGCCTCAGGGAACAAGGATTTGGGTTACTAAATGAGTTTGCCTTGTCTTGTTCATCTCACGTTGTTATTCAATTAAAAAAAAATCTTGGTTCTGCCGCCTCCCTCAGAAAGGCCACATCAAAAGGTAGAGTTCACCAAAAATAATACACACTTTTTCCAAAGACACAAACAGTTCCTTGAAAAGGATGTCATGCTGTAATTTGTTTTGTGAATTGTATAAACCACAGAACATTTACTTACAGTAAAGTTGGACTTTTCTTTTTCCTTCTTTTTATGCTTACAAAACTCCATCTTCTTTTCTTTTTGAAAAAAAAAGGTAACACACACACACACACATATATATATATATAATTTTATTGTAATATTGAGTTTAATTGTTCACCAGAGTCTATTGGCCTTCATGCAATAATATTTGATGGAATGCAATCACTTGTGCAAAGACCAAAGAGAGGCCCATTTGAAACGTTACAAAAAGAGTGTTCTGTGCTGCTCCAAGCATGATGGGAAATGCAATATGTGTACTAAGCTCTCCATTGCACCATACCGAAAGCAGAGAAAGCCCTATGACTGATTTGATGGTAGTAACATCTCTTTAGGGATTTTTTTGGATCAAGAAAGTAATAACAACAAATGGGCACATAATTAAGTTTCCAAAGTGCACGTGTCACAAGCATCTTATTGTCCCTCCAGAGGGGGAATTTCTTATTGACTTGGGCAGAGCTTTCTCCTACTACAAGCCCATTAAAAAACTCAGCCTTCTCAAGTTCACCAAACCATTCTCTGCTATTTGCTTTGCAAGAACATTTCACTGCCATTTATGCTCCATTTTCTACTCATTACAGCAATGTTTTACTACCATCAGGTTGCTGTGGAGATGAAAATAAACAAAGATCTGGAAAAGTACATGTTACAGGAGTTTGCTCTGCCTTTCTTGCGATTACAGCTATTATGTCCTTTTTTGATTTGACTTTCTTTTCTCCCTTGGTTATTCAGTTGGTCTTCACTGTAAAGCACCAAGATTAAAGCATTTTCATTTGTGTAAAGCCTGTGCCAAACTTTTCATAAATTCTTTTCATGTTCTTTATGAATAAAATAAGCTGAAATGATTAAAAAGAAAGAGGAAATAATGGAACATTGAAGAAGGAACAAAGGAGGAAAAGAAGGAGTGATGTACGCAGGCATGAGCAGACATGGAAGCAGAAAATTACCAATGGAGCTAGCATCTCTTCATCCATGGGAACCCAAAGGGGAATTGTTTCTACCTGGGTGACTGTGACTTTCTTAGCAAGGAGTTAAGAAAGAATCCACAGTTCCTATGGATTATACTGAAGCCCTGAGTGCTGGTTTTCTAGCATTCATTCTTTGGTTAATTGGATGGCAATAGAGGGGTGGGCTACTGTTCTTTCCAGCTCTAGGCTTAGAGTTTTGGAAGACCTAACAGTAATACTTATGCAACTAAAGACGTAAGATCTTGTGTAAGTTACTGGATCCACATTTGGAATCATAATAAAATATTTCTGGAGAACTGACATTGCAAAATTATGACCACATTTTGGCATATTAAAATCTATGATATTTATATACTTCCACACAGTAATGACTGGGAAGCAACATATGTAAACATGTCCAGAGTGCTTTGTGTATTCCTCAGAAAAACAATGTTTATTTCAACAAAACTTTAATAGTAATTCCTAAATGATTTTAAATAACACCAAACTTAACACCTTTCAGAATTCCCTCATTCGAGACAAGATTTCAGTACAGAATTCAGCCAAAGCAAAATCTGTTAATTCTATTTCCATGGTGTTTATATATGGTAACTAGATAAGAATTACTTTATCCATTGTGGTAGACCAGCAATCCTACAATTCTGCCCAGTTTGCTATGCTTTATTGTAGAGTTTTTGCCTAGGGAGGCAGGCAGTATCACTGCACGTTCAAGGAACAGCAAATATAAACACTTTATTGTCTTGAACTCACCCACTAAATCGACATGTCAGGAGGAGATACTGTAGAGAAATTCTTATCTCCCTGCTTTTAGCTCATAGACACATTGAGTAATAATATCCCTAAATTAGTCAAAATATTACTGGCTACATGACACATGTTACGCACAAAAAAACACCTTACTTTTCCAAGAATTCATTCGTTTTTATTTAAAAAAAAAATTCTGTTTCTGAATCTTTGTGGTTGAATTATGAAGCTTATTCGTTTTATGTAAATGGAAAAATAATTATTGTTGAAAAATGGGACTTTTAAAAGTACCAGTGGCAGTTTAAGTTATGAAAGCAGTATAAATGTTCATATTTAAACTTTAGTTAAGGGGCATGGTGGGTAAAGCCATCACCTAAAATACTGGCAGCCCATATGGGAACCAGCTCATTTCTCAGTTGTTCCCTTCCAGTCCAGCTCTCTGCTGCTGCTGGTTTGGGAGAAGAATTGAAGATGATCCAAGTGCTTTGGCCTGATAACCACATGGGAAAATTCAAAGAAGCTCCTGACTGCTGGATTCTATCTGGCCCGGGCCTGTTTGCTAAAGCCAACTGGAGAGTAATCCAGCCAATGAAAGATTTCTGTCTTTCTCTCTCTCTCTCTCCCTCTATAACTCTGACTTTATAAATAGTGTGTGTGTGTGTGTGTGTGTGTGTAGTCTTCCTTGGTTGTTCAGTTGATCTTCACTTAAAATAACAAGATTAAAACGTTCTCGTTTGTGTGAAATTCATTCCACTCTGTCTCTCCCGTGGCTGAACTGTTTCCTATCCATAATCTGAATGCTGCATTCTGGGTGAAGCAGCTCAAGTGCTCAAGTCCCTGCCATATGGGAGACCTATCCAGATTCCTGGGATACCCCGGCTCCTGACTTTCGCCTAGTCTAACCTCAACCATTGTTGACATTTGGGGACAGCAAATGAAAGGTGTGTGTGTGTGTGTCCCACTGCTGTTGGAGTAGATAAAAACAAATAAATAACACTTATTTATACAAAGTATTATAATTTACACTTGTACTGTATTATAGTAACTAATATAAAATTCACTGAATGTAATTAAGGCTCTAATCATGTTAGAAATGCTAATTTTCATAGAATGCAGCTCTTATAAATGTGATCGTCGGTGTGAAGTGGCGTACTCCATGCTTTCGCATTAAAGTCATCAAAGATCCATCAGAATATTTGAAAGGGAAGCAGGCCTTTGGCAATGTGGAAAAGTTGGCTCTTGAGACACCAGTATCCCTTACAGAATTGTCTGTGCCCGACTCCAAGCTACTTTGCCTCTGGTCCAGCTTCTGGATGAAGAACCAAGGTCATGGGTCCCTACCACCATTTGGGAGATGCAAACAGAATTCTAGGTGTCTGTATTTGATCTGATCCAACAACCATGTCTATTGCAGGTGCTTGGGAGAGAAGCAGCAGATGGGAGATTTCTCCCTCTCTCTCCCCATACTTTTAAGCAGTGAGAAAAAGAATGGAAGGAAGGAAGGAAACGTGAAGGAAGGAAGGAAGGAAAGAAAGAAGGAAGGAAGGAAGGAAGGATGAAGGAAGGAAGAAAGAAATCTGCTGGAAAGGATTACAGTAAATCAAGAGAGCTTTCAATGTAAAAGGATGTTCAAATTTAGCAATAGTTTTTTATTCTATTATAAAATATTTTAAAATAGGACCTGGCATGGTGGCCTAGCGGCTAAAGGCCTTGTCTTGAACGAGCCGGAACCCCATATGGGTGCTGGTCCTAATCCTGGCGTCTCTGGATCCAATCCAGCTCCCTGCTTATAGGACACCACTCCTTGAGTATGGTACTATATATAGCCTAGTGACTAAAATCCTTACCTTGCATGCACCAGGATGCCATATGGGTGCTGGTTCTAATCCTGGCTGCTTCCTTCCCATCCAACTCCCTTCTTGTGACATGGGAAAGCAGTTGAGGATGGCCCAAAGCTTTAGGACCCTGTACCTGCGTGGAAGACCTGGAGGAAGTTCTGGCTCCTGGCTCCTGGCTTTGGATAGGCATAGTGCCGGCCGTTGAAACCACTTGGGGAGTGAATCAGTGGACAGAAGATCTTCCTGTCTTTTCTCCTCTCTCTACATCTGACTTTGCAATAAAAACAAATAAATCTTTAAAAAATTTTTAAATAGGGCCCGGCAGCGTGGCCTAGCGGCTAAAGTCCTCACCTTGAACGCCCCGGGATCGCATATGGGTGCTGGATCTAATCCCGGCAGCTCCACTTCCCATCCAACTCCCTGCTTGTGGCCTGGGAAAGCAGTCGAGGACGGCCCAAAGCCGTGGACCCTGCACCCGTGCGGGATACCCGGAAGAAGTTCCTGGATGTTGGCTTCGGATCGGCATAGCATCGGCCATTGCACTCTCTTGGAGAGTGAATCAACGGATGGAAGATCTTCCTCTCTGTCTCTCCTCTCTGTATATCTGATTTTCCAATAAATAAATAAATCTTTAAAAAAATTATAAATAAATTTTGGCTTTGATACATAATATTGGAACTCATTTATGGATGACAGAGTTATTCAGTGCGTGCATACAAGTATTATTTTAAAGATTTATTTATTTTTGTCACAAAGTCAGATATACAGAGAGAAGGAGAGACAGAGAGAAAGATCTTTCTGTTCGTTGAATCATTTCCTATGTAGCCACAATAGCCAGAGCTGAGCTGATCCAAAGCCAGGAGCTTGGAGCCTCTTCTTGGTCTCCCATGTGGGTGCAGTGCCCCAAGTCTTTTGGTCATCCTCTACTGCTTTCCCAGGCCACAAGCAGGGAGCTGCATAGGAAGCAGGACCACCAGCATTAGAACCAGTCCCCACATGGGATCATGGACCTTGCAAGCTGAGGATCTTAGCTGCTAGGCTACCAAGCTGGGCCCAGTATTCTTTTTTCTTTTTTTTTTTTTTTTTAAGATTTTATTTTGATTTGAAAGGCAGAGTTACCAAGAGAACGAAAGACAGAGGGTGAGAATCTTCTAGTTCATTTCCCAAATGGCTGCAATGGCCAGAACTGGGCTCTTCTGGGTTTCCACTTGAGGGCAGGGTCCCAAGGATTTGAGTCATCTTCTGCTGTGGTCCAAGGCCATAAACAGGGAGCTGGATTGGAAATGGAGCAGCAGGGACTTGAACAGGGCCCACATGGAATTATGGCACCACAGGGAGAGGCTTCTTAGCTGTAACAGTTCTCTTCATCCTTTTGTTTCCCCTTGGTTTCCCTCATTATATTATTAGAATGGTATCTATGAACTACATCAGGTCACATCCACAGGAAACAATAAAATAAAAAATGAGTTAGGCATTTGCGATACATCTGTGACAGGTGCAAAGGCTGTGGAGGAGTGAGTGACCACAAAACATAAGCTGAGGACGTGAAAACCCAGAAGGTATCATTTGAGCTTCCGTTCATCAACTGGTGCTTGAGTGTTCCCCATGGGCCAGGCACTCTTCTAGATCTCCAAGTCAGTTACCATAGGAAGCAGGAGAATTCCAGAGAAGCGGGGAAATACGCTCACAATGACGGTAATAGATTAATCCTATGACACTTTGGAAGAATCTGAGTGTAGTGCGGTGAGGGGGAAAGAATCAGAACCAAAGAATTAGGAGTCTTCTTGGTGAGGGGAGATATGGAGAAGGTTACTGGTGACAGGTCTTAAACTGAGAATAGAATCTAAGAGTGTCAGTTTGCATGAGACCAGGAATGGAGTTTGTTGTCTGGGGAAAATGGCCAGCGTCCATCCCCACATCACTTGGCATGATGCTGAAATAAAGGCAGGAATGCCAAGATCTCTCAGACCTTCCAAGTTACCCTCTTTTGGATAATTATGCTTGGATGGTGTCTTCTGGTACTTCCAAGTTTGTTGCAATGCAGTGTGCATCCCTACTTCTAGATCAAAGATGAACTCTCAAAGAAACACTTAACTATATTTTGATAATAGGATGTTGGACTCTCTGCTATTGTCCAGGCATGCAATGATAGACATATGATTGTGTGTGGAGAACTATACTATAGTAACAATATAGTGGAACTCAGTAGGAGGGGAGGGAATTTGGGGAGGGGTAAGGGAAATAACCAGGGCCTGTGGGACTATGTCTTAAAATGATAACAATAATATAAAAGAAGTAAGAAAAAAAAAAGAAATAAGCTACATGACTGTGAATTGATGCAAGAACAAAGTCAGAGACACACAATGGAATGTTATTCAGCTTAAACAAAGAAAAAACCCTTGCTGCATATGATAACATAGAAGAATCTGGAGAACTCTGGGCTGTATGAAGGTATACAGTCACAAAAGGGTGAATACACCATGGTTTCTCTTATGTAAAGCATTTGCAATGGGCAATGGAACAAAAGTAGAGTACAATGGCAATTTCCAGGGTCTGGGGCAGGGGGAGGGAAATGAACCTTTGTTCAGTCTGCGAAGTTTAAAGCTAGGTAAGATAGTAAATTGCAGATGACTGCTTCCCCACATCCTGCTTAAGAACAGCAATACTATGTTGTATGTACACTTACTTCCTTAAGAGTGTCCTAAGAATGGAACTGGAAGCTCAGAGGACTATTGCTAATTAAGTGACAAGTTGTCATGCTTACTTTCTCCCTGATTCAACCGTTGTATTCATAGAGGCAGAAGTTGGCACTTCAGTTTAGGAAGTTGAGTAAGTTCTGGAGCGGGATGGTGGTGATGGTTGCACAATGGTGAGTGTACTTAATGCCACGAAGTTTCACACTTGAAAAATGGCTAAAATGTTTACCACAATTCAAACATTTTAACGGTAAAATAAGTCCCTTTGGCAGGAGTGAGTCAGGCACAGCTCTGAGTAGAGACCAGAAAGTGGGTGGCAAGATATGAAGCGAGTAAGGTGCTGGGCAGCTGCCCTGACCAGTGACACGAGGGTCATTGAGAATGAAACTTGGCTTTCATGTTACAAGGTGCGGTGGGGGTCTGATCCACAGATCCACCTGACTGGCTGCTGGATTGCAAACAGGGTAGACAGTAAAGGTAAGAGTATGGGTACCAGCACACAGAACTGCTGGCGCAAGCCAAGGTGATAGCAGTGCAAATGTTGAGATGTAGTGGGTTTCTGGATCTAATTTGAAAGTGTAGACAACAGGATGTCTTGATGGATTGGTTATGGGTGAATGAGAGAGAAAAGGGAGAGGAAAGAGATGAGAAATTGAGGCAATAAATGAAAAGAGGAGTGGGGGATGAGACCGTGTGTGTGAATGTGTGTATGCGTAGGCTTCAAAGCAGTCTTCTTCGCAAGCTCACATCCTAATGTGTGCCACTTGCAGGACTGCCTGTGTCACATACTTTTCCCATGCTTACTGCATGGCTTCCTGGTTTTGTTGTGAAAAGTGAAGGTTAGGGAAGAACAGGCTTTCCTCAGGCTTGAGCCAGGGGAGCAGCTGACTCACCTACCCTTGGTGGGCTTGAAGCTACCAGTCCTGACCTCCATGCCCTAGTGTCCAGGGCAATGCTCATGCGTGCAAGGTTTCTGCCCAGGCCTCAGCCCCATCCAGTGGCGCAGCAGGACATCAGGAAGCAGCCGGAGCCCAGCAGCTGCCCGGAATGTGTTGAGTTGCTGCCTTTGTCAGCGATCCAGGCGTGGACTGTCACGGAGAGTTTTCCCTGGGAGTATCTTTCCCTTGTCCTTTAGGCACAAACATAAGCCAATGGATGGAAAAATGTGCGTACTGTAATTTGTGCTTTTGTTTTTGGAAAGGGAAGCCTAAAAAGAACAAGAGTCCTTCTACCAGTTGGAAATGTGTAATTTTATAATCTGATGCTTTTAGGCCGTGACCTGCAATTAGACTATAAAGAAAAATGTTGGCTTGGCTGTTCACCTCTAATTCACATGTGCATGATTATAATATACCGTTATAAATTACGCAGGGAGTCTGAATGTGCTGTCTCAGAGGTGACATAAATCAGAGCATGACACTGTCTACCCCAGGGTCTTAGCTTTCCCTTCTTGTTCAGAATGAAATCCCAAGGCCTTAAGGTGACTTCCAAGGCTTGACATGAGCTGGCCTTGGGCCACGCTTCTGACTCCATTTCCAGTCATCTCTGCTTTCATTCACTCAGGTCAGGCACAGGGGATGCCCTGAATACTTTCCCACCTCAAGGCCTCTTTGAACCCTCGGACAGCTGCTCTTGTTCCTAATTCCTCCTGAGCTGCCTCACTGGGTGCAGTGCAGTTCTGGGTTCCACTATCACCTTCTTGGAACAGCTAGATGCACTCATCTCTATGCTTCTACCACCCATGGCTCTGCACAGCTTGCTTCCTCACATCATGTTTGCTTGTCTGTCTATGCATGCTCTCCAAGACCAGAAACTCAGGACCCTTGTTGCTTTCAAACTTGGTTTGGTATGGTGCTTGGTGTATGATAGGTGGTTGGTATAATGATTGTTGAGTGGAGAAATGGAATGAATTGAACTTTACGCAGTTGTGCAATTGCATTTAGTCAGTATGTACTCTCCTGTTCTTATAACACTCACCACCACCCCTAATCTCTTCTTCCACCCTTCCTGATACTAAGCTGTGCTGGTTCTATGTGGGGAATGGAATTTGGCCACCTCTGCAATTGCTGGCCCACATGCATCACTTGCTTCTTGTAGAAAACTGTTTGTCACCTCCCCCATGCTCTTTCAGATCGCCTTGACTTTGCCCTCACAACCCATCTGCCTGAACAACCTTCCCTCCTTGTCTTCTGACAACCTTCTACTCTAACTCCAAAGTCACTTTTCATGTATCCACTTGTATTCCTGGTGGGTGCTCTCTCTCTCCCATTTGTTCTTTGGCATGTGTGTGTGCCTGGCATTGCACTATGTCATTCTTCAAAGTCAGGTTGTTTCTTGTCTTTCCTCCTAGTCTGTGGTCTACTTGAGGGAAAAGCTACAAGTTATTTTTTTTTATTTTTGAAGCTATTGTTCTATCTCACTTCTTTCCCCAGAGCAAGGTCTGCGTAACAACTGCTGATACTGTTGACAAACTATACAGGATGAAAGATGTTGGTATGTTTTAATGCTTGAGTTTACAATTGGTCTCCCTTAAATCCAGAGTCGTTTTTCTAGTCTGCTCTCTTACAAGTGAACAAGTCAAGTGACTGGGTAGCGTCTTGTGCTGCTCACTCAGCACATGCTCGAGTGAGTCATGGGAAATTACTGGTGTGGTTCAGCTTGAGGACAGTATTTCACTCAACATCAGTGCATCCCATGGTTTGGCCATTGACTTGAGGTGAAATAGTTCCAGGGATCTGATTCTAACTCAGGACATTTGAAATATGAAAAAAGAGCTCCAAAAGTCATGTGAAAACTGCAGAATTGGATTCTTTCCTTCTTACTCTATTTAAAACTTGGTCACACAAGCTATGCCTACTGTAATAGTCTTGGTATTATATAGTTATGTGTTTTTTTTTTTTTAATTTTTAAGAGGTCACTGTACTCTCCCAGAATGAGTCCAGCCAGGGTGAGCAAGACATGCTGGTAAGAAGGAAAAAGTTGTCCTTCAAGTGCAGCATACCCTAATCACCAGTGATAGGGAAAGTAAAAATAATGGAAGCTATGACTGCAGTCACTTAATTTCTAGTGATGAAATATGTGTACCTATCATCATTGAACTCTATGCACTCTATTATTGGCATACCAACTAATCCAATCTTGTACTCCTCAATTGCTTTGGTTTGCTGATTTGTTGTCTTGGCTTGAAGCAATATGTCATCAAGTCAATGTTTCAGAAATAGTGCATTGGAAATACATTTCTGTACTGTTACATTTCTTAAAGTTGCATACTTGAGTAAGAGCATGGAATGTCTGAAAGCAAACTTTCCTGTGATAGTAAGGATTTGCATTTGCATGTTACAAAACAGGACTTTATGGTCAGATCAGCTTGTTCTTTTGAGATTACTCTTTCTTAAGGATGTCTGTGTGCCTGAGGATTCATCTAAGTGCGTCCTTTTTTCTTTTTTTTAATGCATAGAACTTCACAGGACTTAGAAATTTGCAACTGAATGCTTACCAGTTTCTGAAATTTGTCTTCTGTTGTTGATAGCTTTGTCTGCTCTCTTTTCTGGACCCTCTCAGGAGCACATTCTGTCCAGAACCCGGACTAACAATAATGATTTATGCTCCATGTTTTTTTTTTCATTAATTTTATGTTTTATTTGCTTACTCTTCCGAGGAATTATTTCAATTTTGTATTTTCAGAACTTATGTTATTCAAATATTACAGTTGACATTTTAAAAGTTCATTTTTATCTGAAAGTTTTGTTAACATGATCTTTATAAATATTCATGGCATTAGAGTATAATATCTTGAAACAAACACATAGCATAAGTCAGTGAAATCAGAAAAAAAATGAACTTTCATTTTCTTATCTTTATTTTGTGTTGGAACCTACCAGCTGCTGTCTTCTAGTTCTTGGTAATGTATTCAATATTTTAGGTGAGTGATATACTTCATTGTGCCATGGGACACTGAAAGTTACTATTTTCTGCTATCTGTTCTGCAAATCCCCTCCCCTAGTTCCCCCACAGTCTCTTCATCTATCATGAACGGACATTGAGGTAGACTCCATATCTTTACAATACGGAAGAGTGCGACAATGAACATGGAAGTGCATTTATCTCCTTCACAGGCCTGTTCATTTCCTTCACAACACACTGAAAAGTAAAGAGCTGGATCAAACGGTGAACTATGTTCAGTGTTTGCAAGAGAACTGTGATGCGCTCACATTAATTCCCTCTGGCAGAGTAGAAGTGTTCACTGTACTTCGTAACTTTCCCCAAATTTATTATTTGTAATTTTGAGCATAGATATTCTAGCTAGAACGTAGCAGTATATCAGTGTCATTTGGGTTTGTACTTCATTGGTGGATAGTAGTATTGCATATTTTTTTCATTTATTTATGGGTCATCTGTAATTCTTTTCAAAAATGTCTGTTCAGGTTTTTTGCGCATTTCTCAGCTGAAAATTTTTCTTGCTGTGCTTGGGTTCCTTACATATCATTCATTAGTCCTTTGTTGAATGAATGGCTTGCAAATAATTTTTCTTCACTATGCTTCCTTGTTATGAAGATTTGGGGTAATCCCATCTGCCAACATGTGACTTTTTGCTTTTATTGTCTGGACTTCCAGAATCTTAACCGCCCCCCCCAAAAAAAATCTTGAGGGTGTCAGTGTTTTGAATTATTTTTCCCTATATGCCTTTCTAGTATCTTGACATGTGGCAGTCTTACCATGCACATTTTGATCAATAAGAGTTGATTTTTACAAAGGGTTGAGAGATGAGATGGAGGTGTATTGCAAACTTGCAAGCTTCAGCTCTCTCTCTCCATATATGTTGTTGCTGTTGTACTTCTTTTCAAAAACGTCTGTTCAGGTTTTTTTGTTGTTCAATTTTTTTTACTAGTATTGGATTAAGTTTAATAATGTCCATTTTGTGAAATTGGATGGTCTGGCACTAGAGGCATATCCATTTAGCATCTCTCTGTTGACTTGATCCCTTGATTATAACATAGTGATTTTTCATCTCTTCCTTAAATATCTCGTGTACCTTAAATGTACACGAGAGGTGAGTATAGCCACTCCTGCTCACTTTTGGCTTCTGTTTGCATGGAAAACATTTGCCCATAATTTCCCTTTCAGTCTGTGTTTGTCTTTACTAGTTACTGAAGTTGGTTGCAGGTGCTATATCATTGACTTTTTAGAAAACTATGCAGTAATTCTATGTAGGGAGTTTAGTTTATTTACATAAAGCATGATTAATACGTAATGGGTTAATCTTGTCCCTGAAAATTGCTTCTATTTGTTTTGAATATACAAAATTACTTTTCTAATCAGCGTCATTCTTTAACATTTTCCTTTTCTGTCTGTAGGCTACCTCAAAAAACTTTCTGTTAGGTCATGCTGATGGTAATGGATTACTTTAATGTTTGTCATGAAAAGTTGCTGTTATTTATTCCTTTTGGAAAGATCCTTCTTCTGGGTGAAGTATTCTTGGCTGGAATTTTTCTTTTCTTCTAGGACTTGGAATATGTGATTATCTTGTGTCCTGCTATGTTAGGTTTCTGTTGAAAAGTCTGCTGTTATTCTAGTGGGGGTTTCTGTAACAGTCAGGCTGTGCTCTTCCTCTGTGGATTTTAGGATTTTTGCATTATACTTTCTGGAGCTGAACTAGAATGTGTTGAGGTAAGTATTTTGGCTTGACATGTGTATTTTTGGGTGGTGGAGGCCTTCTATATCTCAGTATTTGTGCTATTCTAAAATTTTCAGCTATTACTTCATTGAATATGTTTCTGTGCCTTCACTCTGGTTTTCTCCATCACAAACTTTCATCATTCAAGTATTAATCATTTAAAACTCTCTCAAAGTCATGGAAGCTGTTTCATTTTTGCTTCCTTTCTTCCTTTCCATTATTATTGTTGTTGTTACTATTATTATAACGATAATGATGATGATCTAGGCATCCAAAAGATCTCCCTTCATTTTCAGATATTCATTTTTCCATTTGACATCATGTTTCCTTGAGGGTTTCAATTCTTACTTGACTTACTGAGCTCTTCATGTCTAAGACTCTCATTTGATTCTTTTTTCAAGATCTCTTTGCTATACCTTGTTTGTAACAAACCTTACTGTTCTAATTTCTTTTAACTACATGTGGCATTCTCTTTTATCTCTTTGGGTATCCTATCATTATTCTACTGCGTCAGCAGTCATTTTGTTAGTCTGGTTTTTTGGTGCTTGATATCAAAGAACAATTCTATTCCTTTATGAGCATGATATTGACTTGATTCTTCATACCTCCTGCATCCTTGTGTCTTTTACTAGTGAGTGGATCAGCTGTCTCTCTTGCACTGAAGAAGTGGTTTTGTGTATTGAGTGCCTTTTCCTGGAGGTTTGTCATCAAGTGTTGTTTTGGCAGCTTACATTTGGCTTTGGTTCCAGGAGGGTGAAAAAATGGAGTCCCCTGTCTTCCACCATTACTGACAGTAATGATGTGACAGCTCCTGTTACTTCCACCTTGGGGGTGTGTGGGTGGATTTGGAGGTGAATGGAGTCAGGGTGATGCTAGACCTACTTTCTGGGTGTGTGTACAGAGCTACCTTTGCCCGTTGAGCCAGGGAAGATCTGTGAAGGGAATTCTGCAAGTCCTGGTCTGGGTCCTGGGCATGGTTTTGGACTGCCTGTATTTTCCAAGATGGGGTGGGCTCTGGAAGGAAGTCATGGTGGAACCAGCATTCGGAATATTCACCAAAGCTGTGTTGGACAAGGACACAGGCGCAGGAAGGACTGGGGCTGGCCCATGTCCATGGCAAGTATGTGTTGCCCTAGGGCACAGGGCCGAAGAGAGTCAATGGCTCTGGGTCTCAAGAGGCCTGACCTTCCAACTCCCTGATGTGACAACCACCCTGCAGCACTGGACACTGCTAGGGCTGAGCTAGGGGGATCACTGTGGCTGCTGGGAGTGGTTGCCTTGGTGCAGCTGTGGTCATGTGTGCTAGTGTGATGGGATGTCTGTGGAGTCTTGGTGATGGTGATGTTCGGGGAATTCTGTCCTCAGGAGCAGTGTAGATTCTCACAGTGAGCTCCTGACCAGGCATCACCCTGCTGCACTCTGTGCTGGGGGAAGATGTGAGTTCCTTCTCTGAAGCCAAGTTACTTTGTGTGTCCTGGGTAGCTCACCTCACTGGCTCCACTGGCACTGTAACAGCTCTGCATTTCCAGTGTGGCTAAGACTGCCCACATCCAGCATTCCTGGGTATGAGCTCTGCTGGGCTCTCTTTTACACTTTGTCCCCAGGGTGTGGTGCTAGCGACATGTTGCTGGTTCGCTTTGTTCCACTCTTCATGCTGCCATCCCAGGTGTCTGTCCTGTGGGAATCCCCTGGCTTCTTGCTGAGTTCTGGAGTTCTCCCTTAGCTACCGATCTAAAATCATTTTCATAATATACCTTTTGGTTTTCCTCTATAGAGGAGAAAATGAATATTAGGTTTCTCTCCTCAAGCCTTTTTGTGTATAGTACTACAATCAAAGTTGTTATTCTTTCAATTAAAATCCCTTGTTCTTTTATTATCCCTTTTCTTATAACAGTGTGCCATTGTGCTAAAGCCAAAATATTTTCTTCTATCATTTCAAAAGTACTGTTTCTGCTGCTCAAACTGCCTCTGCTTTCTTCAGAGTCACATATTTATGTTTTAATCTGTTACTGTTTTTCATACCATTGGATTGCCTCATATGCCAGGAACCCCCTGCTCTTCTACTGCTGTTTCAGAAAGTACAGCTGCACAACTGCTGTTAGTTTTCCCTGAGGCTATGTCAATGGACATTGAGCATCCTATTGGCTGGTATGAAGGAAAGTGCATGGATCACCAAACCTATTTTAAGGTTTAACATTCCTGAAGATGGCTCATGGTCTCTGAATTTTCTTAAGTTAAAAGAAGTAAGGATCATACTTCGGTATATGAATACTCATATTCAAACACTTACCTTTGCCACACATGTCTTTGCTTTAACAAAGAGGCATTCTGGGTCCAGCACCGGGTATAGGTCAGAGATCTTAAAGTTTGTCAGCAGCTCTGCTTCGCTGTGTTTGCAGCTTCGTCTCCCTTTCCCTTCATTCTCTACCTTGCCATCTTTCATCAGCAACCACCATTTTTCAAAGAAAACTTTAAAGGAGCTTTTCTAAGGATTTGTTCTCAGAGAAATATTGTCAGTTTTTCCCAAACAGTACTGTTAAATATTGTTCCTGTTTGTTCATACACCACCTTAGTTCATTTTGGGTTGCACGAACAGAATACTGAACTTGGGAAATTTATAAAGAAGAGAAATTGTTTTGGCTCACAGCTTTGGTGTCTAGATTGTGGTGCTGGAATTGGGTTTTGTTTTGCATAATAATTTAGTAGGAGGGCATATGAACATGAGCTAAACAGAGGGAAAAATTACGCCAAACCTATGTCCTGCTTCAGCCACCAATTTCTGTGATAACGGCATTGGCCCATTTCTCAAAGACTCTGCCTCTGACCACTGTCACAAGGGCAGTTCAGTTCTCACATGAGGGAAAGTATGAACCACAGTTGAAGCTGTAGATCTTTTGAATAAAACCAGTCTACCCTGGCATAAATAGAAGAGTGCATTGCTTCTGAGGGTATTTCTAAAATAGTGGCTAAAATAATTATTTTAGAAGTCTGAGGAACCTGAGCCTCACAAGCTTGCATCAGAGGTAAACAATGGAGCATTCAGTGTCAACAATCTGAAAATATTCAAAAATGATCACACCATTAGACCAAAACAGTGTCCAAAACACAGCAGACACTCAATACACCCTTGTTGAAGTGAACGAAGCAACCAGACCAGTATCTCAGCGTTACCATGTGTGCCATGTGGTTCTTCAGTTTGATAGGAGATACACAAGGTATATTACAGCAATATATCCCACATCTGTGTTCTGCCACACATCACAAATTGGTCCAGCAAACACCATTCTGACACAATTTCAGGCATGTGTATTTCTCAGTCGAAGGAGTCTATCAGGTGATATAAGATTCTTTTCCACCTTTTTGTGTTTTTGGAATTAATTAAAATCTATAAAATTGGTTTTGTGAGACAGAGTGTTTTTAAACTTGCTTGAAATTATGAAAACCTGTATGTTTGTGAATTCAGGAATCATTCCTATAACCAATGTGCTGTGTCTTGAGAAATCAGCGGATTCCGTGTATTTGGAGATAACTGATAAACGTATTTCTCTGGAAAGAGGGAAAGATATGCTTATGAACAGATTATTTGCAATGGCATGAAAACCTGCTCCGTTTCACGACCAATTTCCAGTAAACGGGCAAATTGCCACTATCTGTTCTGAAGTTAGGAAACATTATTTTAAATCTTATGAAATAATAGAACTTTTCGAAAACCACATGCAATAAATGACTGGTTCTCTTAAGTGAAACATAAGGAAATAAGGGAATTAAATCTATGTGCTATTTTTTTTAGAAAAACTGCAACATAAGAGTTGGTTTCATTGAGAAAGGGAAAAAAAGTGTATTTCTGCCTTATTCCCCAAAATATAGCTGTTGTAAAGATTCTTAACTGATTGAAAACACAATGAAAAATACATAACAAATGAAAGTGAGTATCATGCAGCTTCAATGGTGGGACATTTCTGCATATGTAGCTTCCCCGTTCTTGAGAGGATGACTCTGGATGGTGCTTGCCTGAACTTGAAGGTCGAAACTTGAAAGACACCAGCAGAGTTACAACAGAAATTTGACACATTTTATGAGTTTAGTAACTCCTTGTACATGACATACAGTTGATATTTTAAAATGAAGTTAGCAGGTGACCATTGCAGAAAATCTGAAAGACTTATACACCAATAAAATAAAAGAAAATAAACTAATGATACTGACACTCAAGAATCGCTGTTTTGATATTTAGGTATAGCCCCCAAGCACAATGCTGATTTGCTAGTTTTTAGGTTCACTGTGGTGTGCAGTTTCCATCTTTCATTCAGTAACTGTTGACATTTGAATTTTTATCATGAGATTCTAGTCTGGAAGCTGACACCCCACTAGAAAGGGGTGAAGGAGTCCTGAGAAGGCTGAAGAGCGAAAGTGCCGACGTGTGGGCGTGAGGCCAGCCGGGCTGCTTTGTGGATGAGGCTGCCACATTCCTGGTGTTTCTGACCTTGGACTCGCTGAACATGATAGTCTGGGTTCTATTAAGGGGAATTTCGTGATTTTTCCTTTGCAAGAGTCACCCCCTACCACAGCAAATATTTAAAAATGTTGAAACAAAAAAAAGTCAAGTTGGGAAAGCAAACTTTTTTCTTAAAGAAATTTATAGTTCAAATTTACACTGAGTTCTCCCCAACTGGAGCAAGCCAGGTTTTCATAAAGTTTTGACTTACCTCTGTAAAAGATTAGTCACTCCCTTGGAAATTTTTTTTTCTTTTTTATATAGGTAGGGGAATAAAACATGCACAGATGTGCATGTAATATGATGGCCTCTAGGATGTACCTGCAAAGTATGTGTTGTTGTTTTTTTTTCGATCTGGAGAAAAAAAGGTGAAAGAAAAAAGTCCTGAGTTTGGATGCTAAAATAACAGGAAGTCGGAATAAAGAAAATGATCCATGCTTTGATCCTGTTAAGCAGTTTTCTCTTTCCTTCTTCTTCTTTTTTCTAAATTCCTGGGAAGTTCTTAATGTTGTGCAAACCCATTTTGAATGAACAATTTTTAAAGATATCTGTTCCTCTGTGTTTGATGCATTGCCTTTTTGACTGTACAGGACTGTTGTGATGCCGGTGGCCAAAGAATTCCATCCTGATATGGTCCTCGTTTCTGCTGGATTTGATGCATTAGAAGGCCATACTCCTCCTCTGGGTGGCTACAAAGTAACGGCAAAATGTAAGTGCTCTTCTAGATGATGTGACACGCATGGCATCCTGACGCTGCCCAGGTCTATCAGATGGACCTGACCTGGCATGCAGGTCTATGAAATTTTTATTAAGTCATGTGAAGATGATTGGATGGTGTTTACTGTACTGTCAGACTGACGTCTGCTTAGAAATGGACTTTTTGAAAGGGTCAGGTTAAAGAACTGGAGTCCATGGGGCACACCAGAACATTTATAGTTTTCAGGTTTTCCAAAGGTTGCTTTGAAAAGGAGGAATAACTGAGAATCGTGTGTGCAACATACAGCTCATTGGCATGAGAAACCAGGAGCCAAGCAAACTCACTGGTCTGCTGGCAAGGAGTGGAAGTCACTACCTTGATTTCCTTGTATACTTGGAGTGAAAACTATGAGGGCACCGTGAATAGGTTGTGGGGGCCGTGGCAAGCTTCATTTGTTGCAGAAAAAAATTTAAACCCACGAAAGACTTTTTCATAAAACGGTATTTTCATTCACATTCTGACCATCTCTCATAGCTGTTTCAGTAATGTTCTATTGTTCCAGCTTTGAATACACAAGTGTTTTCCTTGCTTGGAAACCCTACATGTCTGTGAATATACCTCATTTTCTCCTGGTCTTCTATGAGCTTTTGGACTGGTCTCCTTAGTAGTCTGTCATCAAATGAAGAAAAGAGTTCTGTCTTGTAGTATATTTGAATAACATGAGTTAATACATTGGGGTTAGAAAGAAGTATTCTTGAATAACTTCATTGCTTTCTGAGAGTGAAAGTAAGACATGTCCAGGATCCATGCGTGCAGATGTGAGCTGGCTTTGTGAATATCTGCCAGAAAAAAAAAAGACGAAAAACTAAGATTACACCAAGACTAGGATCCACTATTGCATATTTTAGGTGCAGTCAAAAAGTAAACACTAGACAAACTGTCCCAACGGTTTTCAGTGGGAGGGATGAGTCTGGAACAAGTGTGCTGCATAAATTAATTTGGAAAGAACCAAAGAAACAGCATCATGCCAAACTCCGTTTTTAGTTGGCTTCTCATGTGAGACTTTTCTTAACTCTAATTATTTCAGTAACATTATTAGGTAGTGGCTATTTTTAGCATCTATAATTTCCCCAGGATTCTTGGTGCCTTGTTGTCTATTGAAAACATATTAAAACGGGCAACTCTACAAAGACAAACAAAGCATAATCATTCACATTTTGGAAGAGAATGGGAGAGAGAGGAGTTTGCATGTATCAAATGTCTTTATGATTATTTTTGTTTGTGTGTTTGTTTCTTCACGAAACTATTTTCAGTGGAAGTCACTGTTTCCACTGCAGGTAAGACTGGTGAATAATTTAGTTTAACTAAAGAAAAATAAGTTTGTACCCAAAGTTGACATAAGCCCAAATAATACAAAACGCATGGAGAGCAAAGACACAAATCCAGAAAAAAAAAAATATTTCTTGCCATTACATCGAAAAATTTTCTTCAGGAGAGGGGAATGCCTCTCCTTAGATCTTTCTCATTGCCTAAGAGGTACATTGTGACATGTTCTTTCCTCAAAATAATGTGGGTGAGACTAACCTTTTTCTTCTTTAGGTTGTTGGTTTTGGGTCAACCCAAGTTCAAATGTCGTCTTGGAATGTAGACTAGACAGACTTTTTACTCAAAAGTATATAAACTTTCTTGCAAGGTAACTGCTTCCTAAGCAAAGTGACCTAAGGTTTAAATGATACAAGAATTGACCTTTGGAAAAGATATACAATGAAAGGAGAACATCTTGGCTTCCATACTGTATTCAAAGTTGCCTGAATTAGTTTACTCATCTCACAGAGGAGGAAGACAATTTCTTTTATCCTCTGAAATAACTAGGCTCAAAACCTGATGTGCTTGTCCTGAATGTGCACTGGGGTAAAGTTGTGTGAGGCCTTTACTGTGTGTTTTTCCCTTAAAAAGAAAATCGTAAGATGTATGAATAATAGAGAATGCATATGCATCCTCTGGAGAAGCAGTCTGGTGCCCCACAGCCCTTGGATACACAGGCACTGTGTGAATTGGACAAGGAGTAGTCCCAGAACACTGGTATGAGAACCAACAGCACCTGTCCCCACATCAGCTCACCTTGGCTCCTTCTCTGGAGGTGCTGCCATGGTAACTGGGGTAGAAGCTGGGATCACCAGGCAGCTGTGATGCCATTCTCAGTGGCTCTACTCGTGATCAGCACTTGGTACTTTTTGCTTTCTACTTCCGGACAGGTGCATTTCTACCATTTTGATATAAATGGTCCAGATGGGTATTTAACATGGGCTCGTACTGTCCCCTGCCAGCAGACATCCTCTCTCTGGGGAAAGATCCTAAACAAAGACAGAAATGAACTGTTTAAAGAAAAGCTTTGTAGGATATATTAAAACAAATTCTACTCCTAATGGTTTGCAAAATTCTGCCAAAATACAGCTTACTGCAAGTAGAACATTGGATTATTTTAAGTTTTGGTTTGCAAGATGCTCTCCTGTCAGAGTTGCTAAGATTGGGTATCTCAAATGCCATTGAATCAACCTTTTAACATAGATGCTCTATCTGATATCTCTAAAAGGAAAAGAGGAATCAAGCCAAAACATTTGGGGCTTTTGTTTGTTTTTATATATCTTACTGATTGGTTTTTAAAAAATGGTTGGTACTATAATTAAAGTCTTAAATGTTGAACGATTTAAAGTTAATTCTAGCCATTACTATTTTTCTTCCTTGTTTCTTTAAATACTGTGTTCTCTGCTATGGAGCTATAACAAAAATATTGAATTGGTCTTTGTGAAACTTTTATTTACATTTAAGAATATTTATGTATGCATCCAAATAGCAGAGTCACAGAGGGGGAGGGAGAGAAGGAGTGAGAGAAAAAGAGAGAAAAGAGATCTGTTCTTTCATAATCCTTATGTGACCCCAGTGGCCAGGTCAGTCCCAGGAGCCTTAGCCATGTCTCTCATGTGGGTGCGGGGACCTGGGCACTTGGACGGTCGTCTGCTGCCTTTCCAAACCATTAGCAGCGGAAGAAATTGCAAGTGGAGCTGCTGGGACACAAACAGATGCCAGTGTGAATACTGTTGCTGCCAACAGTGGCTTAGCTTGGTATGTTAAATAAGTTATCTGATTTATTTATTTAGATCCCATGTGATTCTCTCAGTTAAGTACTAGAGTTAAATGTCATTCCTGAAAGACATTAAATAGTTCTGTGTCCTGCCCCAAATCAACAGAAAAGTTGACCTTGGAGTTGTCAGTTTATCTTTTGTAATTCTCATATTCAGACACCATTGTCTATAGGTTACAGCTTAAGAAGACTGTTGTGACTAAGTAGTATGATAGAGCCATAGCACAGCATCCCATAGGTGTGTGTAGTATTGCCAATAGTAGGAAAGTTTGTTTAGTAAATTCATTTTACTCAGAATTTATCTTTTTTTTCCCCTGCTCAACACCCATACTCTTCTGTATTTTCACTGATGCCATATAATGAATTCATTTCTACCAGCTACGTTTAACATGTGAAAAAAAAAAAACTATGTCTTTGGACTAATCTAAAATTCCTGCGAAAAGCTAGCTCCACTTGATAAAAACTCTGGATTCATATATTCACTTCAGAAACATATAAAATATGTTCCTTAAGTCAACATTTTTATGGTCCTTGAGGTCCAAATCATGTCCCTCACCAAATATCTGTGTGACTTTTGACAAGTCATCGTTGCTGGAAAAACTCCAGCAACACTCAGCATCTTCACAGACTCTCTCCTCCTTGGTGGAAAATTTTACTCTCCTTTGGCAATCTTCTCATTCCTTTCTTTCCCCCTGTGAATGTCTACAGGACAGGGAAGAGCATTCTTTGGGGTCAGATACTTGTAAAAATGTATTTCTATGTAATTGTGAGTTATCCTTGGGGCAGTACAAAGATTCCTTGATTAGTCAATCCTGCAAAACCAGGACTTCACTCATCTGCTAGCCTAACCAATAATAAGTGGCAAGAAGTAAACTGTATTATTCGGGGAAGTCTTACACGCTGATACTGTATTATCATTATGCTTCATCCTCTTTGTCAACACAACAATATTTTTAAAAGTTCATGAAAGTCATAGTGTGAAAAATTACGTGTGGGTTTCAAAATGGCTTGTGCCAAAATAAACCAACCTTTTAATTCCATATCCCAGAAACTTTTTGAAAGACCCTAAGACAGTTAGCAATGCCATCCAACTGTTGATTAGATTTCTCTATATTGTTGAATATAGACTGGATCAAAACTTCATTGTTATCCCCTCACCATTGTCACTTAGTTCTGTGTAGATCACACTTCTATATTTCATGTATTTTAAGTACCATAAATTTATGATTCTAAAATGTGTTTCTAACAATGGTCTTTGCCTTAATATTTTCATTTAATAAGTGAAAGAATATTAAAAATAGTTTTAAAAATATATGTGGAGGTTATGACTTCTTCATGATGGTAGCCTTTGAGCAAAATGCTGAGACCCAACTGTTAACATCTATTAGAATATAACTAATGAGGTAAAAATCATTTAGTTTCTACTCAGAAAAGCAGTCAGTGGAGGCTGGTGACATTATTTGAATAATCCAAGCTCAATCCTCAAAATGTGTGCCTCACTAACTTTGCAATTGAGTATGTTTCCTAGCGAGAAACAGAACAATGCAAGGGGAAGCATTTCAATATTCAATATAAGGAATATTAACAGATTAATTCAATGCAAGGGATACGTTAATACATTTCTTCAGTGAAAGAAATAAATGACTAATTATTGTGATTTGATAATCTCTGGATTTACATTGTTGATTTTACTTCAAAAATCTAGTCAATTAAAAGCATGTAAGTAGAAAATTATTTGACTGCTTTGAAAAAACGATAGTGTATTGAAACATATAGTAACAGCACAAAACTAGCAACATGAGACTAATTCTGCTCTCGGAGCTGGACTGGGCTGTGAAATCCACTCTGTTCCCACACCACCTGTGTGGGATCTGCCACTCTGTCTCTGTGCCTGGTCGAATCAAACAGACCAGCAGGACAAGCAGGATGGGCAGTTCTTTGCCTGGGTTCACCTCTGGAGCTCCTGGCAAACGTCCCTTCTCACCTTGTTGCTGGTGCCGTTTTGCCTGCAGGTGGAGTTTAGATCACTGCTCACTGAATGCTGCTGGGGTATCAGTCACTGCAGTACCTCATCACTGTTTCCACTGCTCTCCTGCTCTGTCAGTCTCTGGGTAGCCCTCTGCTGTTGTTCTGTCCTCTGCTATTTCCTGGAATGTGCCCTCTCTGCTTCACACAGGCTAATAATTCTCCATCTGTTTAAATGTGTCCTTACTCTATTCTGCCATCTTGATTCTCCCATTACGTGTGGGTTTCAAAATGGACTCTGAAAATAAGGCAAGAACACTATCTCATTTATATTACTCAAAAGAACAAATCTTTCATTACAAATTTAAGCAAGAAGGTGAAAGATCTGAATCCTGAAAAGCTCAAAGTAATGTGAAAAATTGATACAGATACAAGGAAATGAAGCCATATACCATGATCATGGATTGGGGAACACATGACATTGTTTTTTAAAAAAAAAACTTACTAACCAAAGCAATGTTTATAAAGCAATCTCTACCAAATTTTTGCATGCCTTTTGCACCCAAGCAGCAAAAGCCGTGCTAAAATGTGTGTAGAACTATAAAAGACCCTAGGTAGTCACAGCTTTCTTGAACAAAAACCACACTATCTGCTTTAAGAAAATACTGCGAAACAGTAGTATCCACACAACATGGGATTCACACAAGAACAAACACAGCCTCAGGGAAGAAAGAAACAAATGGAGATCCTGAAATAAATGCAAATGCTCTGAGATTAAAAGGTTACAGGTAAGACCTAAAATTGTAAAACTACAAGGAAACCTAGCCTGTGCCTAGGTTTGTATATAGGCATTGTAAAAGACCATGCGACAAAAATAAAACTGGAGATTTCATCTGTAGTGCAATCTGGGGATTCACAATACACATCATATAGTAACATTTTAATGAACTTAGTTCCAATTTACTATCAATGTTAAAGAAAAGAGAATTGAAGTATTGTTCTAGAACTGCAGTTCATGAAAGCTGATTTTTTTTTGCTTTAATATCTTGGCTTTAATATGTGCCCATGAATAATTATATATTCTTTGAATTCCTATACAGTGGTCCATTAGACACATCTGTACTGGAATAGTATATGTGCTCTCCCATTAATAGGGTGTTAAGTTGGATGCAGATTTTCACTGGAATTATGAACATTGACATGTCCTTTTTTTTCCTATCAAATTTAGTGCCACCATTACTATTTTAGTTGCTTTAATAACTCTTTCCTTTCAGCTTTTGGTACATAAAACCATGGAGACGGGTCTTACGGTAGATCTTATTTCAGACATCTGAGAATTCTCCTACTGTCTCCCCAAATGGTTTTAAACTAGCCCACATTCCCACCAATAATTGGGAATCTTTTTCCTCACATCCTGTTGGTCATAGGGAAATAAAAGTCTTGTCTTTTGCATTTAAATGGACCCAACTGGAAACCAATTTGCTTAGTGAAAGGAGACGATCCAAAATGACACCTATCATATACTTTACCTTATCTGTGGTTTTGGTTAATACACCGAGTACTGAGTGTTTCCTGCTGCTTTCCTGGGCGTACATTGACAGGAAGCTGAAATCAAAAATGAAGCTTAGATTCAAACCCTGGTACTTCAATATGGGAAGCGGGCATCCCAAGCAGCATTTTATCTGTTGTGCCAGATACTTGTCTCGGGTTATTTATTGCAATCATGAAAATGAAAGAGATTTTGGTCCTGGCACAATTACTAGTGGGTAAGTCTTCACCTTGCATGTGCTGGCATCCCATATGGATGCCAATTCATGTCCTGGCTACTCCACTTCCTATCCACTTCTCTGCTAATGACCTGGGAAAGCAGTGGAGGGTGCCCCAAAGCCTTGGTACCCTGCATCCATGTGAGAGACCCATGTGAGAATTTTTTTGCTCCTAGCTTTAATCTTTAAAATCTTTAATCTTTAAAATCTTTAAAAAAACCACAAACAACAGAGATCTCTAGAATTAAGAATGTGAAGTTGCTAAATCTGCTTTAATTGCTGTGTGTGGTTTTTTAATGGTGGAACTTTTTCTGTGAATGGCCTGAGATCAAGGTTATGTACAATATTGCCATTTTTCCTTCATCTTTTGCTCCTTTTTCTACTGTGGTAACACTCTTACCACCTGGAAAACAATTATTTCAGAAATTACCTTACCACACCATTGAGCATCTATGCCATCACTGTTTTCTGCCACGTATAAAGCACTCTTCTTACCTTATAAACCGTCTCTCTACACTCCACCCTCTGTTCCCCCTGCCCTCCCCTGCTCATCCAAGCAAACCATCCCATTGTGTCAGCAGACGTGATTATGTCAGGATCTCTCTACATGGGGAGATGCTTGGGTTTGGAACCCTCTCTCCCTCAGGGAATTAACTGTTTTCTCAATTCTTTTATTGTCTTCCCAGCCCATCTTTCATGACCAATGCACTCTCTGTCCTTACTCCTGTCATGGTGCATAATGTCATTATTAAAGCTGTAGCACTCTGTGTTGGTAACTACCGAGTATATGCCCGGGACCAGCACATCACCTAGCTGTTTGACCAGGTTCCAAGTTTACCAGCTTTCTTTGATTGAATCATTGCTCCATTGGGGGGTAGGGAGATGGAAACTGGGGCAAACATGAGACTTCATACCTACGATGCTTGTGTTCAACACCGTAATATCTGGGTTTGAGTTCTGATTTGGGCTCTCGACTTAAGCTTCCTGCTAATGGAGACTTTGGGAAGCAGACATTAGCTGAGTCCCTGGCACCTGCAGAGGAGATTTGTACTGTGTTCTTGGCTTCTGCTTTCCAGTTTGGACCTGATCCTGCCACAGCCAGTGTTGACATTTGGGAAGTGAATTAAGAAATGGATGATCTCTTAGTACTTCTCTCTCTGTGTTTCTCTGCCTCTTCAATAAGTAAAAATGATTTAAAAAAAAAAAAGAAATCATATCCTTCATTCAAAATGAGGACATTTACTTCAGAGTTTTGGTGTACACATATGTATTTTCAAAATCTTTTCATAACAAGCATCCATGGTGCACCTAGCCTTTGTTATTAGAAAAAAAGAAGAGTTTGTGAGCTTGCCAAAATGTGATATATAATGGTTCAGAGCAGTGGACTCTGCAATTCAGCTTCTAAGACCCACAGGTGATTTTGCAACTTTTCTAATTGTGAGACTTTGGGCAACTGATTTAACCTTTTAGTGGGCCTGAATGCAAGCGAGACTGCCTCTTTTATACATTTGGGAGGATTCAGTAAGCGCCTATTTTAAATGTTTCAGCCTAAAGACTGGTGCCTAGAACACACTCTCCCAGTGGGAGAGGGTCCCGGATTATTCTCACGTTTTAGAAGTATTCTGGCTTTCAAAAAGTTTAACATATGCATGGCATGTTACTGTCCCATACTGGAGTTCTTCTAAATCTGTGTTTTTATAACAGCACAAAGAGCTACAAAACTTTCACCTGTCTCATCTATTTTTAAACTTTTATGAACTGCTTTAGATTAAAATGCACCGTCTAGGACTTTTTGTTCAAAATGTATTTTTTGTTCATTTGTTTCTGAGACAGAGGCAGACAGTAAGACAGGGAAGGACAGAGAAGGAAGGATGGAGAGGAGAGAGAGAGAAGAAGAGAGAGAGCATGCATCTTCACTGAGTCACTACCCAAGCACCACAATGACTCCAGACTGGCCTGGGCTGAAGGTTTGGCAACATGGCACCTCAATCCAGTTCACCCATATAGGAGGGAGGATCCTAACTAACTGACCAGTTGCATTGTTTACTTTGCCAGGAGGCTGGACTAAGGATGCAGAGCTGGTGTTGAGCCCAGGTGTTCTGATGTGGCACCTAGATCTCCTAACCAGCATTGTAAAGGTTAAGCCAAAAGCCCTTCTTAACTGTCTGGCTTTTAAGTGCATGAAGTTGACATTCAGATAAACACTGGAATCATGAACAACTGCTGGAAGCTTGGAAGATCGTGTCTGTCTGCAGGATGTATACCTCATACCTCTATGAGACGCGTCAGCCTAGCTGGCCAAGCTCATAATGCTATGTGGGACCCAAGGCAACTTCATTCGCTCAACGGTTCCATAAACATATCAAAGACTTCCCTCTCTCTACGTAGAAAACCACTTGCTCAAGATAGAAACAAGAGATAAAACCAAGGGAATGTTTCAACTGGAGATCAGGATTAAAACTCATACATTGCCACTGCTTGCTGTTTTCTGAAACAGATCTTTTTTTAGACTATAAAATCGGGAAATATTCTGCATTATACACTTGTGAGCCTTAACATAGGAATTTATCTTGGATAGAATAATGATATAAGCTTCAAATAAAGATAGGAAAATAGACCGATAAAAGACGAGGTGGAGCTTGTGATGAAAAGGCAGAGGAAAGCCCCAAGATACCAGCTTTCAGGCTGAGGTAGTGTGCTCGGGATTTAATAGAGTTGGCCGACCCTTCCTTCACTCTAGTCATGTAGGTTATTTTGGCGAGTCTCTCTGAGCAGGGTTTTGTAGCACATATTTGTGAGCTCTATAAAATCCAGCCATCTCATTTAGAATCACTTATCTCAGATTCAAAATGAGTTGCCAGCTCTGTTCATTTATTTGCAGTTTTCTGGATCTGCTATAAACAGTTTTCTAGGATGTTGTTATTTTTAGTCAAAGGTTTCTTCCCCACAGCACTGTCCTTATCCATCATATTTCCTTCCTCTTTGAGGGTAATCATCTACATAATGCACAACGGAGTCCCTCCAATCACTCTATTACCCGAGTAGCCAGCAGAGGGAATCATTCATTAAATGGAGTTAATTTCAGTAACTGACAGGCGTATGAAGTGACTACAGAGAGCAGCAGTGTCAGGCTCCTTGGGATAGTTCCAGGAAGGTTGTCTACTTTAAGAGCTGCATTTTATTAAAGCTCCTGATGGTTCTTGGAACTTTTCCTGTTTTCCTCAGTGGTCTCCAGGGGACTATTTGGCACTAGGGTGCAAAATGAGATCAGCAATTAGGGAACGACACCACTGCAGGCACTTGAAGAGTAAATCATGGAGTGCCAGACTTCATAGCTAATAGGTACCAGGCCAGAGCTACAGCCTAAGGAGGCTGGTGAATCTGGCTATTCTTTCCAATCTGCCTGGGGTCCTGCCTCCTTGTGTGACTGCCCACAGAGGTGGTGTTTGGGTATTCTGCAGGAGGAAGGATGATTGTAATTATAAACCTCTGCATTGTCCATAGCCATCTATCTTGGGGCAGCCCCGGAGCCACTTTCCACAGCGACAGTGACCCTGCTGTCTCAACTGCCTCCAAGTTCTCCAGGGGAATGAAACAACCCCCTCTGAGGTTAGTAGAGTACTTGCTGCTGAAAACTCTTGACAAACAGAAAAAGAACTTCTTATTTGAAAGGCCAGATTTCCTTTTCTTTCTGTCATTTCTATTTTTTTTTTAAAGATTGAAAATAAATCTAGCACTTCAGGCTGTGCTAAAGAGATGGACACACATACACATACAGAGGGAGAGAGATATTTTCCATTCACTGGTTCACCCCCAAATGGCTGTAGTGGTAGAGCTGGGTCAGATCTAAGCCAGGGGCTTAGAACTGCATTAGGGTATCATACAGGGATGGCAGCAGACCAAAAGCTTGGACCATCTTCTGTTGCTTTCCCAGATGCAATAGCCGGGAGGTAGTTCCGAGCCGACACTTGAACCAGCATTCACATTGGGTGCCACTGTGCTACAATGTCAGCACCCAAAGCCACACCTTGTACCTCCAGTTCTCCACGTTCTGAGTACTTCTCTTACTTCGAGGTAACAATCAAAACAAGAATGGAGCGGAGTCAGGGGAAACAGTGAGCGTTTAAGTTAGTGGAAGAAACATTAAGTAGGAAGTAGAAGACCTGTGTTCTAGTCCTCATTCAGAGACTAAGGATCTTTAGAAGGAATAGCTACATGTAGTTATCACTTAGAAAATGGTATATTTTGAACAAATAAAAACAGGGGTTTGAGATTCTCTAGAATAGATGAAGGGCTGCAAACATCTAATAAGTGATTCTAATAAACAGTAATCATTTATACTTTCTCTAACAATGTTGTAAGGTAAGTCTAACCTCTATGATTCTCATTTTCCAAATATTGAAAATAAAGCATTAAAAGCTAAACAAAAACAGCCACATTTATGAAAATGTTGGAACCAGGAATCCCAGGAGGCCTGGCTTAAGAGCTAGTAGCATGTATTTTTAACCTAGGTTTATAAGAGAAATTGACCTTAAAAACAGGCATATAATACTGCCTTTGCCTAGCTCTGCCATTTCCGCTGTTTTCTCTTCTTTTCAGTGAGGTTGTGTGAATGGAGACCACGCCTCTGCCATGAAGGATTTGGGCCCTTGCCTTGTAACACAGAAATATGTAAACTTAAGCACTTAATCAAGGGACAGTACAAATTTTAAACAGAATGATTATACAAAAATAAATTCAGAAGGGTCAGGGAGATGTACTTGATTTTGTCCCAACACCGTTAAATCTTCCCTCTGTTAAACTGATAAAACTTTTCTTTCTTACTAGAAAATTAAAATATATATTCCGAGGATAATTATCATGGAGTTTCAGCAATCATGTCAAATCTTTTTTTTTTTAATCTCAGACATTTACTTGTTGCTTCTCATCTCTTTCTTCTGAAAGCCTACACAGATTCGAATTGAAGTTCAAATCAAATATACAAACATATATTTGATGGGAAGTTGATATCCTATCCATAAGATGGAAGTAGGAAGAGATTTCAATTTTATGATAAGACAACTGAGATTTTCAAGTTTTAAAAGGTTGATCATCATTGATGTTACTTTCAAATGACATTTGCAAGAAGATCCAAAGGTGCTGAAGGAGGCAGCAGTGAGACCACCAAAGGGAAGAGCATTCCAGGCGAAGGCAAGAGCCAGAGCAGCATGTAATTTAGGACTGCACCAGGAGATCTTAAGGAACAAAGCAACCAGCACTAGGAAAAGTGGGGGCTGTAATTGGTAAGAAGTATCTATATTTATAAAGATGGGTGAAATGGATCCACTGACAAACTGGATCTGGACTGAGAGAGCTTGGTGGGGAGTGATGGAATAAAGGATGTCTCTGGGCTTTGGGATCTGGACACTAGAGAGGAAAAAGCTGCTGTTTCTGAGATGGTGGTGTAGAAGGAGGTTCTTGTTGACCTTCAGGTACTCAGCGATGTACTTGTTAGATTTAAAATCTTTCCCAGGTATCGAAGTGGAGCCACCAAGAAGGTAATTAGAAACACACACTTGGAGTTCAGGATTGAAGTCAGAACTACAAATATCAACGCAGTTGTGAGCTACCTGTAGCTGGTATTTCTAGCCTTAAGCCCAGGTCGGATTATGAAGGGAACCAGTGCAGGTAGAGAATTCTGCAGAAGGAGATTTGCGACATGCCAGCAGTAGCAGAAAGGAGTCATGAGGAGGACCCACAGGAAGCATGGCTCTCTTCAGCAGCGTGGGCTGACCTAGGACCCACCTGAGCTAAGTGGTCCAAATAGAAGCATAGTTGGAATGTGTCAAAACTTGTCAACAGGTCAAGTAAAACAGGGTAGGCACTGATTATTGCATGCAGTAGCGTGGAAGCCAGTGATGACACTGGCAATGAAGCGAATGCAAAGCCTTGTTAGAAGAGGAATGGTACACTGCACATACTGTCTCCATCCACATACACATGCCAGGCATATGCCTGATGACATTGTAGGTGCTGGAGTTACATCAATGTGAAACCCGGAATAGGTAACCTCACCATTAAGGAAACAAATAAATGGATCATGTAGTAGAAGGAAGAGCTCAATTAATCTTTAAAAGCTAATACTAGAATTACAACATATTTCTGTGAAGATGATAGTGAACTACAAAAAAATTGACACTGCTACAGACAGAGGAGAGGATTGCTGTAGACATGCCCTAGAGTGTGAGAAGGGAATGAGCATTAACATGCAATTAAAGGTATGAGGTTTGATCTTAGGTGTAGTAAGTTATCCCTAGTGAAGGTATGGATCTGGTTGCGAAAGAGCACCAGGTTGCAAAGCAGCCGTGTGAGATACATGAAGGGTGTATCTGATCAACTTCTTTTGTCAAATTGGAATCGAGGTGATTGCTGAGAATTAGAATGGGGAGAAAACTTCGGAGGTTCCAAAGCAGGAGAGATGATAGGACATGATACTTTTGCATGGTGGCAAAGGGAATCTACAGAATGAAATGGCTTGAAATAAGCCAAAGGGCCCACGGAAGCTGCACCTTAAAGGGAGACCTGTCAACATAGCCTGTCACACTCATCAGCCAGATTCAGCATAGTTGAATGTTTACACGAGTTTAATTAAGGTAAAAGAGGCAAGGAAGTGATTGGGGGTAGATAGCTGGCTTACTTGTTAAGATCTCCAAGTCCCATGTCAGAGTGCTTGGGTTTGATGTCTGGATCAGGCTCCACGCACCGGCTTCCTCCTTCCGCAGAAGCTGGGAGCCAAGGATGATGGATCAGGTAGTTATGTTTCTGTCACTCTCATGAGATATGTGGAGTGAGACCCCAGCTCCTGGATTCGGCTTGACCCAGATCCACCTTTTGTGGTCGTTAGGGGAATGAATGAGTAAATGGAAGATCTCGGACACTCTCTCTCCCTCAAACCCACGTAAAATATAGATTCTGAAAAAAGAATGACGGGAACGATGACTGTATTTCAGATTTATTGCAGTTGTAGCAGAAAAGGGAGTATACTGAAAAGCTAATAAGGAGCAGTAAGAGGAGGATGGTTGGACTAGATGTTAGCGAGGGATTTAAGCAACTAATGATGAAACACATGAACAGATCTTCAGAAGGAGTCACTAGTCTCATTCTCAATGTCACTACATGAAGGCAGTAATTTAGCATATCTGTTTGGACTTCTATGGTGAGACCAGATAGTTCCCATTTGACCTGAGGCTTAGTCTTACTCTTCTTTCTCTCTTTTCTTTCTCTCTTTCTCTCTCTCTCTTTCTTTCTTCTTTTCTTTCTTCCTTCCCTCCTTCCCTCCTTCCTTTCTTCCTGCCTTCCTTCCTTCCCTCTTCCCTCCTTCCTTCCTTTCTTTCTTTCTTCCTTCCTTTCTTCCTTTCTTCCTTTCTTTCTTTCTTTCCCAAGTACTATGAGTTGTCTGTTCTTAGAAACTTCAGATATAACCGTGGTATCAATAGTGTACTCTATTTAATTTTGCTTAAACATCTGCATACATACTCCAATGGAAGAATGACAGTGTGATTATAGATTCTATAACCACAACAAAACAATCTGTTTATTTTAGAATAGTGGAAGCTTCAAAAGGGAAAAAATTTAGGTTTCCATGATGCAAAAGCAAACAAATGAGTGAATACTTTTCCAGACATATAGGAAATTCTAGCTCTTATCTGTGAAAGAACATGTTTGATAAAATACAGCTGATGCTGAAACTTATGTGTTATACCCTGTAGAGTCTTAGGTTTCCAGAATAGATAGACAAGAAATGTTGCTATTTGTTCTTGAGACACAAAGGAGGGAAAATTTTCTGCTTATTGATTTGAGGATTCATTGACATTTAACCATTAAAAATAAGAAAGGGAAAATGGCTTCTTTTGAAGAAATTTTGTATCTATTTCCCTAGCTCTAAAATGACTTTGCTAAAAATGCTCAATTTGGTCAGGCAGGACTCATTCACCATTATCTTTAAAAGCCCAAAGTAGAAACTTATCTTCATTAAGTGCCACTGAATGTCTGGCACCACATAACTAACCAGAGAATTCAGTAGCTTAGGGTCCAAGGGATGCCTCAAGTTCAAAGGAACAGAGACATCCTGTTTGGTGTTGTATTTCACTCATGCTGTTCAAAGTGCCCAGACGCTCTTAAGTGTTTTCTTTCTCGTTTTGAGCATGATCTTCTTTGTCTTGAATAACACAGGGCATAATAAAACCCAATGTCAGACCAAGTCATTTTCACAATGTGTCATGAGATTTTATTTTTAGGTATAAAGGTCTTCCTTTGTGTAGAAAAGTCAGTTAATGATGGCGAAAGCAGGTCATAAGCCATCCCCAAGGACCTGTGGCTTGTTAGAGAAGTAAAGAACATTGCTTCAGACCAAATTCCTTCCAAGTGCAAATTCTGTTTGTGAAAATTTTACTACAAAGGATGTCTATAGAAAAACAATGAAGATAGAAAATGAGCTCTAACTTGCCCAATGAGGAAAATGCATTTCGAGTTCTCAAGCCTATAAACATGGACCGAGTTCAACTAAGTGTTTTAAAATACCTCTCCATGGGGGACATCTCAAAAACTGAGCTGCATGTAATGGGTCATTCAGGTCACAAGATGCACAGACTTATTCTTTTTCTCAGGTTTGAAGCCATGCCCTAAGACTTTGCTGAATTTCCAAAAGCTAGTTTCTACTACTATTGATTTTCCTTATGGGGAAAAAAATGGGGCCCAGCATGGTAATCTAGTGGCAAAGCCCTTGCCTTGTGCACCAGGATCCCATATGTGCACCGGTTCATGTCCTGGCAACCCTGCTTTCCATCCTGCTCCCTGCTTGTGGCCTGGGAAAGCAGTTGTGGACGGCCTAAAGCCTTGGGACCCTGCACCCACATGGGAGACCTACAAGAAATTCCTGGCTCCTGGCTTCAGGTTGGCTCAGCTCCAGCCATTGCAACCACCTTGGGAGTGGATCAGCAGGCAGAAGATCTTCCTCTCTGTTTCTACTCCTCTCTGTATATCTGGCTTTGAGATAAAAATAAATAAATCTCTTTAAAATTGAATTTATGGAAACACATCTGCAGACCAACCTATGGCCTAACTGAATTATTTTTCAGAAATGGCTTTAATGCTAATTTTAATGCTAATTCATCTCTAATAATTTTCATTAGTATATTTGAATAATATAAGTCCTGTATAATCTTATGTAAGGAGAAATCTGAGTATCATTAAGGAAAAGATAGTGATTCCACCAAATGATCATTTTCTGAGTAATCTCTGTGCATTGAAGCAATCTTTAAATTAGGGGGATACTCCATGTTTTTTGAAATACCTTTTCCTTTATTCAGTTAGAATTGAGCTGCAAGATAATAAATGCAACGAGAACTCCTATAAACCACTGGTGGAATTTAGTACAAATTGCTTAAAGGATGCTGTGGGCACTCCCACTTCTTACTGTTTAGCTTGCTACCTTTATTACAAATTGTCAAATAAATCTTACAGGTCGCCTACAATTCGACCATGTTCTACTGGGTGGGGTCTGGTTGACTTGCTTGGTTTGGCAACTCAAAATGAGGAAAGAGGGGATCTAATTTGCCATATAATATTTTTAGAAATAGTCTCCTTTTAAAACTTTTATTTGCTGCTCATTACATGTGTTAAATGGGTATAATCAAATTTTAGAAGTGGGTTATAAAACAAATGTTATGTTTCTCCATCCCAATGCTCTTTTAAAATTTGGTAATTTTTCACATTGGTCATTCACTCCAGTGAATTTTCTTTGCCATGAAGGAACCATGCACAAACCTCATGCCTTTTAAGACAGTCCGTGTGTGATCCTTTTAGTCAGGTTTTAAAAAACTAGCATTTACAGTGTAATTTATGAATCCATTCATCTATGAAATAAGGAACAAGGAATAGTAACATACATGTTTTGGGTAGGTATATAAAGTATTTAAGCACATTCTATGCGTTCCTTAAATTGTTTCTTCTAGATTCATGCCTCCTTTTCTCTCCCTTTCTGTTCCTCTCTCTCTCTTTTTTTCTTGAGAGAAATTCCATCTGCCGGCTCACCCTCTTGACAGCTGCCACATCTGGGACTGCGCCAATGCAAATCCAGGAACCAAGAGCTTCATCAGGGTCGTTCACATGCGTGCAGAAAACCAAACACTTAGGCCATCTGGCTGCTTTTCCAAGCTCATCAGCAGGGAGCTGGACCATAAGTGGAACAGCCTGCACAAATGGGATGTGGAAACAGTGCACAAATGGGATGCCAGCATTGCAAGTGGTGGCCTCAGTAGCTACAATGCTGGTCCTACCCTGGTGCTCTTACAGAGTAGTCTTTTAAACAGTTGTCAGCAGAACTGGTCCTTAGGTATTGAATCATCTATTCATTCATCTATTCCATTTAAAACATGTGTTGAGTCACATGACAAATATGTGAACATTCATGGCAAGATAGATGAAAACTTCCTGTAATAACCTGCGGAAACATACATGAAGAAGTAGATCTGGCTGAGGAAGGGTATAACCAGCAATGTCATCCTTGGCCAATTTGAACAGACAGTTTAGGAGATTTCACAGAAGTGAAAAGAATCAAAAGTACATAGCATTTTCAAAGAAACTAGTGAGTGGGCCCTTGTGAACAGTGTTTGGGCTCATGAAGAATGATTATGAACAAGTATCCTTTTCTCAGGGGGTTTCTGAGCACAAAACAAAGTGAATTTTAGTTTAAAAAAAATGGAAGGATGCAAATCCCTCTTTTATCTAAGTTATAGACTCTCAGGAGGATTGGACAGCCCAGGTCTGCGTATGTGTGTGAGTGGGTGTTTATTTAGTTCTACCTATGGCACCTGTCACCTATCTTACCTGTGTCTCTCTCTGTCCATCCACCTGTTATCAATCTACTCACATTGGAATTCACATTGACAGCCTCTGAATGGAACAGATCACTAAGACATTTTCCTTGTAGAAACGTAAGTCTAGTTAGATGTTTAGTGTGACCAAGAGGACAGGTATCACCAATTTCATTTTATGGTGAGCAGTGGAATTGATTCTGTGAAACTGAGGATATTTTTTTCATTATACAAAGTGGTTAAAAGGACATCTTAAAGATATTCACTGACAGAAGCATGCAGTATCCCTATAAAATATTAACAGATATAACAGAAGGCACAGGGCTTTTTTTTTCTAGTGCTGTTAGGTTTATGCTACCAAACCCTGTGAAGATTGCTGAGTTAGGAAGTTATTGCATAGGGAAAGTTTCCAAGGAATGGCTTAAGTTTTGGAGTCTCCACGAAGCAAACTGTTATTAATGAAAAAGCATGTTTTAATCTTAGGATAGATTTGCTATGGTTTCACTGATTGAAAGCATAACTTTTGGATGAGGCAGAGATTGCTCTCTCCAAATCCAAATGTTAATTGGCTGTTGCATCTACAGAGGGTGCTGAGCAGTGCTCGTGCTGCGCTGAGCTCATGGTGGTGAATAACAGCCAGTTTGCCTCAAGTCATTACCTGGTGCACTACGGTGGACACCAATTTCTCTGCAAGTTGCTCACACTCTCCTCATACATGACCATGAGCTTGGTTTCTTGGATTTTAATTTTTTTTTATGTCTTAGGCACAGAGATTCTCCCTTCCACCTTCCCATCTTTCTTTCTTTCCCCATATTATTATAATAGTATAGTCTTTAAGCAAGTCACAGGTCCATAATTCTAATTAAGTATATCATGGAATCTTAGGTATAGACAATGATAGAAAATGAAGTATCCTATTGTCAAGGTATACTTAACAGCTTCATTGGGAATGCTCCTTTTATGCCGGAGATAGTGTTTTTTGTTTTTTGGTTTTTTTAATCTTTAGTGAGATTCATGAAGAATCCAATAGCCTTGGCTAGAGTATGTTAAAAATAGTGATGGACATTGTCAATTAGCATCAAGTTTTAACTAAACTTAAATAAACTAAATAAATGAACCCTTTAAAAATAAGGACTCCACGGGCCTGGCGCAGTGGCGCAATGCTTAAGGTCCTCACCTTGCACGCCCAGGATCCCATATGGGCGCCGGTTCTATCCCGGCAGCCCTGCTTCCCTTCCAGCTCCCTGCCTGTGGCCCGAGAAAGCAGTCGAGGACAGCCCAAAGCTTTAGGACCCTGCACCCGAGTGGCAGACCCGGAAGAGGCTCCTGGCTTCGGATCAGCACAGCATTGGCCGTTGTGCTCACTTGGGGAGTGAGTCATCGGAGGGAAGATCTTCCTCTCTGTCTCTCCTCTCTGTATATCCGCCTTTCCAATAAAAAAATAATAAAAATAAATCTTTAAAAAAATAAGGACTCCACAAGAAAAAAGTTTGAGTCCATTGGTTTGGTTGAATTAAAATTAATCTGATTTTAATTATTTCTTTTGAAATCATAATGACTAGGCTAAAGAAATAATATCACTACCATGGATCGATGTTCTTTATAATTGATGTCTGGTTTTCGAGTTCTTCAATGTAATTTGTCAAATAATGAGAGGTGTGGATGAGGAAAGGTGAAAAGATGCTTTATCATAGCTGACATTTAATGAACCACACATGCTTCATGACCTGCAGACAGAACTGATTTCATTCAGCACACAAAACTGATATTAGCAAGAAAACTTAACGTTTCTGGTCCACATTTCCAGATCTCAAAAACTGGCAATGTATTGTTTTTTGAGATGTAGAAATCTTTGAGAAAGTTGTTACTGCATGCTTTACTATTTAAGGGGTGACCAAAAGGAGTTTCTCTAAGTTTTACAATTTGAATTAAAATATACCAAAGAATCCAACTAGTCCAGGACCCCAGAGGGTTCTCTCACTTCCAAGGATGTGTGGATGTATCCTGAGCTTTGCTTTAGCTGGAACAGTCTTATTTCAAGTCTAAAAAAAAAAAAGCTTCCATCCCCCCAACACACACAGACACTCCATATTACAATGCATGCTTGTCTTTGCCTGATCACACACTATCATCATTTTAGAGATCAAAGGTAACTATGTTTGAAACCTATATCCTGAAGGTTGGGGAAGTTCTACATTGCTGACATTGGTAAGAAAGCTGCTGGGATGGTGTGAAAATGATGAGTTAGCAGACTCGGGGACAGATGACCCCTAATTACCCCATGGGGCTAAACACACAAATGCCCACCTCAGAGACGCCATACCTCTGCCTTGTCTCTCCCCGCCAGGCTGGCTCTGTTATATTAAGGGTTATTGCCTTTTTCGCCCTCCCTGCCATCTGCTTTTGAAGTCCATGGCCAAGAAGGCAGTGAGAGAATACCGTTACGAGAGAGGTGTTTGCTTAAAGACATGGTCGGGACAAGATCCCTGGGACGCCTTGATGATCCAGCAGGGAACCACAAATTCCAGCCAGAATCTTCTAATCTTGGAGCATTCAAAACTGCCCATCATAAAAACCTAATGGGCTGTCCATCTGAGAAGCCTGGAGATAACATCGGAGAGTTACAGTCTGGGTGGAAGACTGGTGACATGAAGCAGTAGCCCTGGAAAAACCCACGTGGACCGCCCACCATATAGATATCCCTGGGTGTTGCTCTTTCATGCTAACAAGAGCCACAATTTTCCCAACCTTTTTTCTATTAACTAAATGAAATAGACTTGGGAAGAAATGGGTGAAACCCATCCTTTCCTCTGCTCGCATGCATGGGACTGTTTTTGAAGTTTGGGACCATGTTAGGAAATATTCCCACTGGCACAATCAAGTGAATTTTTGTGGCACATTTTGACTTCTTTTCAAAGATTGCTAAAGTTCTGTGACATTAATCACAATTGTCTAATAAAACGGTGCAGAAATTCTCAACAAGATGCTCTATTCCCAGGGCTCTAATACTGTGGGAGATCTAAGCCTCTGTGTGTGTGTGTGTGTGTGTGTGTGTGTGTGTGTGTGTGTGTGTGAAATGTGTATGTAAAAATATGTTTCATCCTGTGATTCTTTTTGACTCTGCTTGGACAGAATTAAAAGGGGGGGAGAAAAATCCTTCATTTCCAAATGTGTGCTACTTTGTCTGCACTTCTAACATTAGAGAAAGAAAAACTCAGTTTGATATTTCAGCTGCCGGTTGAATACATAATATAGTAGATGCTTACCGCTGTTTGTTTCCAGTGAGCCTATGCGCCATCATCAGTGAACTGGGAAAATCAAATGCCTAGAGGGGACTCTTTTCCCCTCTCTCCCCTGCAACACAGCTCCCAAATAATGGGCCTCTGGAAGTAGGGATAGTGGTCAAATTAACCACCTAATTGCTTGACTTCATTGGACAGCATGGACATTTTAGCATGTGTAAGTATGGCCATGAACCAACTCTGTTTAACTACCTTGGTTCATTTTATCCATTTCCTGAACGTTCCATAGGACTGTTTATATAACCAATCCTATTTAATCACAAAAGTAGATTCCATATGCCAGTCCAATATTTTTCATTCAATCTTTTTCTAAATTTTCAGATATGCATAGATGTGCTTCTAATCCACTGTATTTAACAAGAAGCCTTCTTTTTCATTTCTCCCAGGGGTTGGTCATATGATTCAATGCCAGATTCAATGGAGTCATGAGATTTGCCTGGGCTTACCGACTTTATTTTCTACCCTTTCAATAACCCTGTAAAGTGGCAGGGGAAATATTACCTGCAAAATGGCTCTGAAACGGAAGAAACAGCCCCCATCACAGCCCTGCTGAGCCGTGCAATCAAGCTGCCCCAAGGGCCACTTGCTGCTGTGGGCCGAGGCTCCTGGACCCCCACCCCCCGCAACCCCCACCGCCCAAACCCTGACAGAGCTGGCCCTGTGTGGGAGCCAGCCTGACATGCAAACTTGCTCCTCTCCTTCCTAACTTGAACACGTTTTTATGGGCTTTCAGAATTTGTTTAATCAGGTCTGAGGGCTGGCCCTTCTGACTGCTGGGGCTGTTCAGTAAAAGCCCGGCCACGTGTCCTTCGGAGAGTGACCGTGTTGAGACACACTGAGACATGGATTTCTTCAGCCAAAACGAGGGAGAAATGCGAGGCTTTGGCAGGGAAAACTCCCTGCGTTTGAAACAAATGCATGTCAGGAAAAGAGATTTCCCCAAAGATTCGTTTGGAATAGAATCTTCAGGATAATGAAGATAAAGCACTTTTTTAGAACTCCTCCTAACAATATTTCATTCCTCAGAGACGTGCCTGTGAGCAACTGAAGCCATCGACAAGGGCAGGGAGGGTAATGGAACGCACTGAGTTGCTGAAAATCAAAATACGCTTGCCCCACCTAGATAGCTTCTTGGATTTTTAAAATATAAACACTATGCTAAGTTATCACGTTCCCCCATGAACAAATGAATCACGCTTTTTTGACTTGAGGATTTGAGGCAGATGAGTGCTGAGAAAAAGAGACGTGTCTTTTCTCCAAACGTAGAAACTTCCAATTCCAGGACCCTCACCAGTCTTGTTCCTTCGAGAATTTTCTAGCAAGCATAGTCAACTACACCAGGGTCAGGAGATTTATTTACATATGGTGTTACACAAACGGGTGAAATGGAATACATTTTTTAGGAGAGGTCAGGCTGATATAATAAAACATGATACAGGCAAATATAAACAGCCATAACCAGCAATTTTCTGGCATGAGCTATTTGTGCATAATTTGCATGTTCAGGCCAGAGAATCAATGTGATCATCGGAGTGGGGCAAAAGGGAATGCACCAATAGCTAATGGGATTTTAGCTTAGGCAACAGGACCAAGCAGCCCTGCATTTGGTTCCCGGTTGGGCTTCATAGGGAGGATGTGATTTGCCACAATTTGTGATTTGTCCTTAAATTCGGTTTTCTCATTTGTGAAACAGCGCTAACACCGGCACACAATACAAGCTTATGCTTGTAAACTTCCCTAAGCAGTGTAAGATCAAAAGTAGTTCATCAGTAATAATTCTTTCAAGTTCTAATCCATTTTCATCTTCCCTCACCTTTTTATGACATCCTTCCTCCTTCCAGTCTTTCCAATAGACGCCAGTGGAATTTCCTTTCATCTGCTTTCTGAGAATGTCCTGAGCATTTCTGTTGTTAGTGTCTTTGATTCTCTTTTTTACCATTATCTCGTTGGCAGGCAGCATTTGACCATGAATGCGGTGAGGTTTCCTGAAGGAGATGTTAGCAGCGTGCATGTGCTTTTTTTTCTTGCCTGTTATTTTCTCTCATGTTATTCAGTTATCTTTCTGCCAGACACCAATTTTTCTTTTCACTAACATCCCAAAATAAGCCCAGATAAAATGAAGCATCTCTTCCATTCCTAAAATCCTTTCTCTTTTTGTTGTCAGTCACCATGAGCCGAGAGCGCACCGTTTGGCTCACTCTGGCTCAGCATCTTTGTAGTCAAGAATGCTGTTTCTCCCCCACCCCCCAACTCTATTTTATCAATCTGGACTCGCTTTAATGTTCCAAAAGGAATTGGAGCCAGATACCTCATATGTTTTTTACCTCCATGTGACCTTTATACAACTGGCAAAGGATGGAGATTCCGAATAATGCTGGCTCCGACTGGGAGCAAAGGTTCTGCTGAGTGTAGTTTCAAGAGTCATCATCGCAATAGGCACAACTCCTGCCTTTCTCAAGGCACTCAACAATGGGAACATGCTGCAGGTTTGAAAATATTACAGATAAAAATAGTTATTTCTCTACTTTTTTCAGTAGATGAAGTTTACTTTCTACTTTCTTGAAAGGTAGGAACATTGCTGGCGTGTCCTGGTTTTCTACGTCGCACTCTTATACAAATGGGAAGACATACTCTTCTTTGCACCGCTGATACAGCTTCAAAAGAATGAAGGGCCACAGGAGTTAGCAAGTGAAGGAACACGTGGAGGAAAGGGCAGGTGTCTGGAGCCATGGTTAAGATGCTCCTTGGGATCCAAACATTCCATGTCCCCAGATCCCTTCCTGATTCCGCCCTCCTGTTAAGGCACAACCGTAGAGCATCACGTGATGGCTTATGCTCTTGAGACCCTGACACCCACATGGAAGATTTGAATTGAGTTTTGTGGTCCTAGATTTGGCTTATCCCAGTCCTGGCTGTTACAGACATGTGGGGAGTAAGCCACTAGGTGGAAGATCCCTTTCTGTGTATCTCTTGCTGTCCAAATAAAATAAATATTAAAACCAGATGAATCAAGTAACATGCAGAGTGAGATATTATGTTAAGGCTGTTAAAAACAATGTTTTAACAGCAATTCAATGTAGTTGTGATGGTCAGACCACTGTGTTTTCAATGTGGTGAGAAAGAGTAAGTCCTCTAAGGCATGATCTTAGCACTCAGGGAGGTTAAAACCCATTAGGAAGAATAAGCAATATGTAGAAGGACTGGATTCACTCCACAACTCTGTTTGTTCTCTGCAAGGTTAGGAACATGTCTAGGGTCAAGACGGTGGAGACAGTGTGACTGTTATGATTTGACTTTAGTGTTGTGCATCTATTTCTTACTAGTAAGCTTATGTTAAGGGCAATTGTCTCATCTAGCTATTGTCAATGTTGCCGTGTGTAGTACTACACTTAGCGTGTAGCTAAACCCCTTTCCAAAATGTTCACAAACAGGTAAATCTGAAAGTTGCTATGTGGATAAGCTTTCCTCATAGGCAAAGAAGTTGAAATGATTTCCACTGCACAGCAGATAAAATGGTGATGTGGTAATTTCCTGGAGTATTTCAGCCACCTTTTCACTTAAAGATGCCATCTTTTGAAATGTATCTAACCCAGAGGTCCCACTCATTTCTCGTCTTTTTCTTTCCCCGTTTATAACTAGAGTTGTTTTCCTGTGTGGAATTATTGAGCCATTTCCTCTTCTTCCTCCTGCATCTGCTCTGCTCCATCACCTTGTAGTCTCTGGAGCCAATTCTTGCCTCTCCAAGAACTTGCGCACCATATGTTTGTAAACTACACAGCTCTTTGGTAATGAACACTTGGAGTCATTAGGAGAGTACAGTTTTCTACACAGCTACACATGTGTGAAATACGAAGCAGAGGCTTAGAGCATCTTGAAGATTACATAGCATTTACTTCTAGTTGGAAAGGGGGGGGGTGGGGAGAGCAGGCAGGATGGGAGTGACCGAGGAAGTCTCTCTCTTTGCTCCTTCACAGCACCCAAACACGTGCAAGGATGATCCTAAAGGTGTTGCCAAAGGGCCTCCTCCTGAACTACTGGGCTTAGATTGGAATAACTAGAGCAATCTTGCATAAAACTCAAATTTGCCATCTTGGCAACCAGAAAATTGCAATCTGCCAGCTTTTTGCTCAACATTAACCATAAACTGTGAAGGCCACTAAGAGAGGAATGCTATGATAATAGTCAATAAGACCACAACCACACTACACTTTTCTTAAAAATTGTAGTCCCTTGAGGGACTTAATGTGGATCAGAAACTCATGGCCTAGAGATAAGACAACTTCAGTGTAATTTCAGAAAAAGAAAGAATGCAAGATAAGAAGAAAAGCTTTTTTTCCTTTCACAACATTGAGGCACCTAGTAAGAAACCAGCTGTGTGTGTGCAAGTGCTGAGAAACCACCAGGAGGCGCTATGCAAGAAATTGTCATTAAAACTTACCCAGAAGCTGGGGCAAGAGGGGAAATCTATCCTACGGGATATTAAGGGTCAGGGTTCTTTGTTGTTGTGGCTCTAATTTTTGTTTGATCATGAAAAAACAAAACAAAAAAAAGCTGATTTTGAGGTAGAGGTGGAGGAAGAGTCTCAAAAAAAAATCACTAGAACACTGTGATGTGGCCAAAGATTTTTCACGCAAAAGAAAATAATTCCCAGAATAACTCTTCAACACACTTATTATTCAGTGAGCTACAATAAATGTTTCAGCAACTTAAAAATTAAAAGTTTTCTAAAGATGGGGGTACAAGAGCTCTTTAAATTTAAAGACACCAAAAATGAAAATTGAGTCGTTTTTACACAGATACTTCCCTTCCTAAGGAATTTCAATGATATGGATTTAAGTAAATGTGAAATGTTGTGTCTTCATGGGGACTCAATAATTACTATCACTATAGCAGATTCACTCATCAAACTGACTTGAAAAACAAACAAACAAACAAACAAGAAGGATTATTTACTTAGCCTGGCTGAGATCTGTAAGCATAATGTCCTAGCGACAAACAGCAATGTACAACTAAAGAGATTTCAGAGGATGTTGCTGTGCAGGTAAGCAGAAGTGAATATTGTCCCTTGAGTATGAGGGGAATCTAGCATTCTTCAGGACTAGACCAAAGGCTGGATAAGTGAATATAAATAATGCAATCTTTTCAACACGTGGCTAATTTCCATAATCAGACTTTCTCCAGTTCTTATCCAAATCTCTTCCACATCCCTTCTGGAGCCAGAGATCTTTATTTTTTATGTCTGAAATCTGTTTGTATTCAACACAGTCACTCATGTCAGAGTAATATAATTTAAGTTACTTGACATAGAAATGTTTTCCGTTTGCAGATAGAGGTTGTCAAAGTAGGGTGAGATGAAGTTTGGCCACGCATTTGATGATTATTTCATACTTAAGGGATTAGGCTACTTGATATACTGGACACCTCCCATCCAGACCCTGACAGATCCAAATTCTAAGAGAATGACACTACAGTATAGTTTACCACCATGCCTTTTTGAAAAAGTACATATAGTTTTATTCCTGTTCAGTTTGGACCACATGTACTTGATTCTGTCCCAGAAAATCAAAGAACTCCCACCCCCAGGTTCTTAACTTACAGTATGTGCGTGTTTGTCAAAGATGTGACAGGTGACTCGGTGGTTGTGAAGGTTCCACTTGGCTCCTGGTAAAAGAGAAAGCAAAAAATCCTGAAGATGGAAATAGAAAAGGAAGATCAATGCACTAGTACTCAAGGAAGGAATTGACCATATCATGAATTTAAGGAAATCAAAGTACTTTCAACTGTCAGGAAAATAATTGTAATTCCATATATCTTAGTTTTTTAAATTATTATTATTGCAAAGTCAGATATACAGAGAAGAGGATTGATGGAGAGGAAGATCTTCCATCCACTGGTTCATTACCCAAATGGCCGCAATGGCCAGTCCCAAGGCTTCAGGCTGTCCTCGACTGCTTTCCCAGGCCACAAGCAGGGAGCTGGATGGGAAGCAGGCTACCAGGAGTAGAGCCAGTGCCCATATTGTATTCTGGCATGTGCAAGGTGAGGACTTTAGCCACTAGGCTATTGTGCTGGGCCTGGTTCCATATATCTTAATTCTAGTTTCCAATTTTTACTTGAAACTCCCAAGACAAAATAGAGTTAAAATGACCGCCAGAAATAGTGAATTAATTCTTTTGACTAATCAGGAAGAGAACAATTGGTAAATTCAGTACCCTGCAGGTGAATGTTTAGAAAGTAGCACTAGTAGCAACAGAAAACATAAAAAAAAATTTCCCTGTTCCATAATCTGAATGTTTGTACTCCCAAATTAGTATGTTGAAACCAGTTACCAATGATAAAATAAGGGTTGCAGGACACGTAAGAATGAGAGGAGTGTGGGCCCGGCGCGGTGGTGCAATGCTTAAGGTCCTCACCTTGCACGCCCAGGATCCCATATGGGCGCCGGTTCTATCCCGGCAGCCCCGCTTCCCTTCCAGCAACCTGCCTGTGGCCCGGGAAAGCAGTCTAGGACGGCCCAAAGCCTTGGGACCCTGCACCCGCGTGGGAGACCCGGAAGAGGCTCCTGGCTTCGGATTGGCATAGCATCAGCTGGCCGTTGCGCTCACTTGGGGAGTGAATCATCGGACGGAAGATCTTCCTCCCTGTCTCTCCTCTCTGTATATCTGCCTTTCCAATAAAAAAATAATAAAAATAAATCTTTAATAAAAAGAATGAGAGGAGTGCCCTCCTAAGAGGGTTGCCCTCTCAGAGACCAGCTTTGCTCTCTGCCCATGTAAGTGCACAGCGAGAAACCAGATGGAATCAGCCACATGGAAATCAGAAACTGAACCCTCACCAGACACAGAATCCATTGCCTCTTGATCATCCACGTGTCAACTACCAGAACTGTGGGAAACAAATCCTTATGTCTCTAGGTTGCTCAGTTTGTAACATTTGGCATAATAGTCCAGAAACGATAGCAGCCATTTTGCCTATCTCAGATCTGTGTGGAAGTCATTAGGACTGTTCCAGAAGAGAGGGGTAGTCAGACAATGTTTTCTACCGCATGGACACAAAAATTAAAGCAAGCTCTAAATCCTCCTAAGTAGCAGTCCTGTGGGAAATGGATTTATTAATTCAGGCTTTTGTCTTTCATGGATAAGAATACCAGGTGGAGACTGGTATTATGTGAAAATAAGAAATTAAAAGTGACAATGAGGAGATAAATCCCTTCATGTGTGAGCATGAGTTACCCCACACAGAGAAACGTGCCCCGAGAATAGGTCAAAGAATTGCCCATAAACTCAAAGAAGGGAAATCAGAAGCCATAGCTGTGAATGGGGAGGTCTCGGAGTCAGAATAGGGGAGAGTGGAAGCATGCCATCCCAGCAGCAAGGACGGAGTCAACGCCATAGCTACACGTGAGGTCCAGGACAGAGGGAGGATGCTCTTTGACTCCCACTCTTTTTTTCTCCTCTGTGATGTGGGTCCTGGGTGTAACAGTTCCATCATGGGAAGGTAGATACTTTCGGTTGCCCAGTAGGGGGTATGGAGGTTGGTAACCTATGACCTCTGGCTCCACGCAGGGCTAGTTGTAGGCCAGTTCCTGGTTCAGCAGACCCGTTTAGTTGTCTGCCTACCTATCCCATATCAGCAGCAGATTAGGTAAAATAAATAGGAAGTCTTAAGCTTGACGTATCTGATGCCTTTGTTTTTCTGCATAATTTTAAGTTGTGAATGTATGTAGTCTAGCATTTACTAATGGTATACCAACCTGACAACGCCCTTCTTTGTTGTCATCAGCTGCCATGAGTCAGCGTGAGCTCTCCACAGCACCCACTGACTGAGGCACTTACTTCCTATTTCTTGACATAATAAGGAGTCACTATGGGCAAATGGAAGGTCAAGATCTAGGATGGGGCCCAGCACGGTGGCGCAAGTGGTTGAAGGTCCTCGCCTTGCACGCCCGGGATCCCATATGGGCGCCGGTTCTAATCCCAGCAGCCCCACTTTCCTTCCAGCTCCCTGCCTGTGGCCTGGGAAAGCAGTCGAGGACGGCCCAAAGCTTTGGGAACCTGCACCCGCGTGGGAGACCCGGAAGAGGCTCCTGGCTTCGGATGGGCAGAGTATCGGCCCGTTGTGCTCACTTGGGGAGTGAATCATCGGAGGGAAGATCTTCCTCTCTGTCTCTCCTCTCTGTATATCCGCCTTTCCAATGAAAAAATAATAAAAATAAATCTTAAAAAAAAAAAGATCTAGGATGAAAAGTATGATTAAAATGTTTCTGATCATTAGTGATATAGCAGAGAAGAAACTATGGAAAAGAAATTTTACTTCTGAAGATGGAAACAGAATAAATTGTACCAGTCCCTTCAAAAAATTTTTACTATTGGACTACTCGCTGTGATAAGACCAAGTAGAGATGATAGGAATTTGTAGATTGTGCAAGATGGTTTGGGCTAAGAGCTTTTAAAAAAAGGTTGTTGGGTTACAAAGTTCCCGTGTGCCTGCTTCAAAGAAATCCTCGTATCTGTTGACTGACAACATTAAACCCATTTGTTTATGTACGTGTTGGTGTGTTTGAGGAAGGGTGTATGCATTTTCAAATATGGCAACTGTCAGGACAAATTTGAAAATCAGTTTTATTAAGAATTCTTCAAATCTTTTGTAAAGATCTTTTGTAAAGCGAGCATGGAAGCCAAGTAGATTTTTTTTTTTGGACTGCCTGAAAATTTAAGGTGTCTTTTTTTTTTTTTTGTCTTCTTGCCAAGAGACTTGGGTAGTTTAAGAGCTCAACCCTATATAACTAGGGCTTTTATCAAAAAAGATGCCATTTAGTATATTGTGTTGGATTTCCCCATTCCTTTCTTGTCTTCAGAAAACCACACTAAACTATTTCTTAGTTGAATAAAATAAAAGTAGAATGCCTTCCTTTGGAGAAGAAATGAATAGCTGAAGATTGGGCTGAAAGGGGGAAACATTACAAAAAGTTGTGTGCTACAATGAAGCATTGAAAATGAAGCCTAAAAAAGAAATGAAAGAATGACAATTTGTAAATCAGGGGTCCAGAACTTCTGTTCTATGATTATGCTGTAGTTTAATTTCTTTATATCTGTCTGCCATTATTAAAAAAAAAAAAGAAAGAAAGAAAGAAAGAAAAAGGAAAAAAAAAAACTTCAAAGGGCCCCGCATGTGTTCCAAATCAGGGCTTCAGCGCTGATGTCTGACAGCCCAGAAATTAAAACGAAATAAATGTGCTGTTTAACCTCACCCCCCCTTTCTTCCCCAATAGCAACAACAGCAACAAAATCACTTTTGTATTTAGCAGATTATTATTTTTTTGTTTGTTTTGTTTTGGTTTGTCTTTGTTACGTTAAAACTCCTGTCTCCTGAGATACTTTTTCATTTGCCAATTATGGGTTTAGACCTGCAAAGTGGAGGTCTCCCAGAGACTTCTGAGCGCATTTCAGACCCCGAGAGTAGATGCCAAGTCTTCAGAATGCCCGCTTCTGGGACATTTCCTGTACATTAAAACAGATTTCAGCCTCCCCCAGAGGAAGCAGGGAAAAGAAGTGGGGCTCGGTCAGGAGTGGAGGAGAAAGAAAGGAAGACAAAGAACCCTCGTTGCTAGGCTGGACCCAAACACCTGCGTTAGACTGTGCTTGCATTTTCTTTGGGGGATGGAGAAAGACACCTTGGAAGAACAAAGACAGACGTGGGGATGGTTTGTGTTTGAAAGTGCACGAGCGTGAATATGAAACGTCAGTCACTGGCCAGAAATTTGGCAGCCATTTGTTGGTGCGTCCAAGAGAATAATTAGACGGTGACCCATGAGTTCTGTTGGGGTAGAGGGTGGGAGAAGGGGAGGGGTGTGGGTGAAGATGGGTGCTGGACTGGAGAGAATGTCTGCAGGCTGAGGGACTTGGATGCCATCTGCCCTGATTTCTTGGTCTGATAAACAAGGAAGAGAAGATATGGCATCTCTGCGGGACCACAGCACAATACCAGGGGTTGGGAAGTGTTGCTGACTCCTCTGCTGCAGCGGATGAGGTGAACTGACCTCCAGGCCCAGAGTGACAGACACGCAAATGCTTTGGGGTCCAGGCAACTTTCTCCCTGCCTCTCGGGGCCATTCCTTTCTATCTTACCCCTCTGCCCTTCTCTGTTAGTGGAGATGAAGAAAGAAGCAAAACATGTGGACAAGTAGCAACCGGGAGAAAAGGACTTCTTGTCTTTATGAAAGCAGAGTGGAGAAAAGCAAACCGCTCTGGGAATATGCTACGTTTACTGGGCTTGAGTTCACTCTCTTCTCTCTTACGATGCCACCTCTCACAGGCTGCACATCTGGCCCGCAGAGCACCCCCAAAGGCTTGTTCCTGGACCCAGAGAGAGACTGTCCTGAGGCTGGCTGGGCTAGAGTCCATGCTTTGTTCATATGAGCTTACATTCTGAGTAGACCATGCCCAGATGGTCAGGATACATATGGGTTAGTTTTTTGTTTTCTCCTGGAGTTCTCTGATGGTATGTGTTGGATGGAACTAGCGAGCTGTGTGAGCTGCGATGCTTCCTTAAATGTGAAATCTTGACCCAGTCCTTCAGAAAGAGCCAAGGGAATGCAAACCCTGATCTCCACGCTCCCACACCAGCACCACAGACACAATCAGGCATGGGTAAAACTCAGGTCCAAGTACGTATACTGTATCATCTCTGTGTCCATCGGGTGTGTTGGGAGGAAAACTGGCTGTGGCATTTTTCAGTAAATGTGACTGGATTGGTTTCCTGACTCATGCACCAAAAAGTGGGGAGGTTGGGCTACCTTTTAAGTGTATCTCAATTAAACTGAAAAACAAGGAAAGTTGTATTTGTGAGAAAAGATGGTCTCTGATTACCCGAATTTGTTAAGCCACCTGTGTAGCAATCAGAGAGTTTTCTCTGAGTGTAGTGGTCACAGCAGAACCAGTTGTTGTGTGATGCTATGCATGGATGGGAGAAGAAGGGACGCCGGATACAAAGAATGATGCAAACAGATGCCTCTCGTTTGGCAAACCATTTGCTGGCCCTCTCTGAGCTCTTCCATGGTCCCCAGTAAATAGGTATATTTCTCCATGTATTCAACCTTAGGTGTTGATATTCCCAATTTACAGAAGAAAAGATAAGGACTTGGGGATATGAAAAAGCATATCTGAGATGACACTAGCAAGAGTGAGAGAGAGCATGATACAAACTCCAAAATCTATAGCATGTGCCAGCAGAAAAAAACTATTCAGAAATATCAACTGGATAGTACCAGCCTTGGCTACCATGACAAATGATTTGGGTCCTTTTCTGCTTGTTCGTCATTTTCACTGGTACATGCTAAGGTTCCAGAACCTAGATGCTCTAAGTGGTTCAAAATCCGAACATCAGAAGGATGGAGTGAGGAAAGGCTGGTAATGTCTGTATATTGGACAGATTTAATTAGCATTAGTGGATGTGCCCAGAAAAACCACCGTTGGCAATCTCTGATTGAAGATTAGAGTTAGAAAAAGAAGTAAGGGTTGCTGAAAATATCTGCAGGTGGGCAGTCCTTGAATCAGGAGAGTGAAGGGCTGAGGACAGAACCCTGTGGGTAGCCATGTTGCTCGCTGTGGTGCATGTAGAGGAGCCAGCATCCAGGCACGGAAGGGAAGGAGAGAGGAGGAAACCTAAGAATGTGATAACCTAAGCCCAGTGGAGAAAATTAGTTATAAAACAAGAGAGACAAAAACGTTGAGAGTCAAGAGAATTAAGAAGTATGCTAGGTCTTAAAATATCTGTTGTAGTATTCCTTGTCTCCGTTCAAATGAAGCCTTACCCTTTTAAGTAGCATATAGCAATGAAATGAATGGAGCACAGAAACCCTTCTTCCAAGAGCAGTCCTGATTGAAAAAAAGGCCTACTGTGAAGAAACCACAATATGCTTAGAGGAGAACTCATGATTTTTAGTAATGTAAAAAGCAGAGGACAATTTACATGACATTTTACAAATTATTGTTTTCCAGGGAACCTTTCTGATACACTAATCTATTTATTTATCGATGGACATCATGTTAACATCTTATTTAAAACTCATCAAAAGACTAACCCAACATTGATAACCAGGGCTGGTCTTAATGGAAGCCAACAGTTCCCTTTAAGTCTTTACGTTCTGAGAAGCAGGATGTGGTTTCATTCGAGAATTCTTCCAAATAGGAGCAAAAGCCTTTTATTATTCCAGAAGGAACACAGATCCATAATTATTAAGATGCTTCAGCCAGTTTCCTCTGAGTTTAACAAACCCTACCATTCAAATGCTGAGATGAAATCCTACAATCTAAGGCTACCTTGGAAAGACAGCAATTGGTGTAAGTGCACTGTGTCCGAGCCCTTCTGGAATCACGAACTCGTGGGCCTCGGCAGGAAGAGAAAGACAGGGAGGTTCATGTTGTAATACCACCTCCACATACCAGGGAGTACATCCTATTATTTTTATTTCTATGTCTATTTAACTCGTTAGGAAACAAAAGAGAATCTTAATTTCTTGGTTTTTATTCCTTGGCACACTAAAATTTTCACCTGCTATCAACCCGAGTGGCAAGTTTGGAGGATTATTTTGAGATTTTGTAATTAGTTGGTTCTGAGTCATCGATGCAGTTAGATGGACCTCGATAGACTCAAACCTCAGTGGGAGAGACATCCATTTATTTCAAAGGTAGAGGCTAGATTCACTCAGTCACTTAAATTGAAAATGGGCTGGGATGAGGCTCAGAAATCTGTGCTATGAGAAATACCAGTGAGCATCAGATTAGCCAGGGGTTAGTTTCACTGCTGTAGTCCAACAACTGTATTTGGCCCTCAGTGAAACAAAATCCTAGAGACGGGAATTGGTTGACTCAATTATCCAGTAGAACACAAAACTGGACTAGAATTTGGATAATAAGACACCTGTAACTGCTGGATGATGTTCTGCAAAATTGGAATCAGTAGTGCTACCTTGCTGTGACCGTGGATGCATTGTGAAGGCAGACTGGATCGTCTTTGCTAACATGTTTTAAGCATTGAGAACTGACGAATGCTTTAGAAGAATTTAAGCAGCTGGAGGAGAACATCTGGGTGTCTTTTATGAGAAGTCATTTCTCTCTAATGAATTTGTCTGAGGATGAAAACGATGATGATGAGTTACACAACTCTTCTGAGACACAGCGGTTATGATAAAAGCCATACTCCTTGCACAGTCACTTTGAATTTCTTGTGTCATCTATGATTAATTAGATGATTCTGAGTACTCCGCTAAAATGTTTTGTGAAGCTGTTGGGGCGATAAAAATGTGGATGGTCATATCTTAGTCAGATTGTCAAGCTTTTTCATTTCTCAGGTCTATCCATCGATATCCAAAATTCGAGATTATAGCCAGTTTTAGAAAAATCTGAACTGACACTCCAAAGAGGAAGCCACGGACTGGACAGCTGCGGGTCCCTCGTGAATTCCAGTTTGACTCACCGCCTAGGGCATCTGCGAGCACATCTTTACTCTGAGAATCAGTTGCCTAATCTCATCACAGAGCCTTGTTGAAAGATGTGCATGACCTCTTAGTTCTAACGACTCTAGATGGGCCAGCAGAGTGTGCCTCCCCATTTGGTCTAGAACATACCCAGCCAGCCCTAACAGTCCTGATAATCACGTTCTTCTTTGAGCTACTCACTCTGACTCTACACCCTGCTGGCTTCTCTATGTTCAATCCCAGTCTTATCATCTTCCATATCTTCCAAGTTATTGAAGTATCTGCCCTCAAATGTCCTTACCCTCCATGAAATTCCCTGTTCCCACCGGTAGGAAGTTGGGCTGGTATTTTATGTAAAGGAAGGATTGGTTGGCACTATGGTCTTATTCACAAAAAGGAAAGACTGACTCCCTTTTCATAACAAATAACTCCAATTTATGGGAAAAAAAATAAATAAGCCAAATAAAAGATACCTGCCAGATAAAAATCATGGTGCAATGTACTCTGACATATTTAATCTTATTTCCTATAGGATGAGATTTCTAATGAATATATTAGGGATCTCTACTTGAGTCTGCCTTAATGTGTATTCACATTAGTTTTAATGGCAGGTACAAATAATCTTAAACAGAACAAAACCACATCAATAATTATAATGTGAAGAGTAACCTCTACCTCATCTATATTGATAGATTGGGTGGACATTGTGTTGGATCCTGACCCTGTTGCCCTGTTGGTTTTCTGCCAAGATATTAGAGATTGGATTGCCTTTTTATTTTCACAACTACTCTGCTTTGCATATAGATTCTCATGAGGTTTGCTAAATGTGGTGATTTCCTTCGCAAATGTTCTTTAAGGATTTCCATTAAAGAGTGATTTATTTTAAAAATCAGAAATAACAAATTGGTAATGGAAGCCTATGTATTACAGAATTCTTAATCGTTACCAAATACATTTAGAGCCATTTTGTATTTATTTAACATACAATTGCTGTCTAATTTAATCTAAATTAAATGGTTGTTTGAAACCTACAATTTGGAGGGTTCCTGAACCTCTTTTTATGGCAGGAAAAATAAGAATTCATCAGTTTTACCCAGAGGGTAGATACTTATCTTTTAAAATCAGGTATTTGAGTCTTGAAATCAAAAACCTAGGTCACTTGTGTAAGCAATTCCAAGGAATGTTGTTGGCAATGAGGCATATGTCCCCATTTTTCTTACACGGGAATAATTTGTTTTTCTACCACTCAACAAACCTTTATAATTTGGCTGATACTTACCCAGAATGCATCAGATACTGTACTAGCAGAAAATATAAATTTTTTAAAAAAAATAAATAGGCATTGCTTCTCTCCCTTTTGGCTAAGATTAAGTGTAGTGTCTGTTCTCATCAGCTTATTAGAAATTAGGAATGGCTGTTAGGTAACTATGAAAATGAAAGGAACACACTACTGGTAAGCTTTTTAGGCAGTGATCAGTTCTATCTGTTGCCTTGATCATTATCATCTGTGCCGAATTTGGACAGCGTTGCCCTGAATTAAATCCCTGCTGATGTTGAAATCCAAGCTTAGATCCAAGGATTAGGTTGGAAGGGAATTGAGTGGCTTTTTGTGAGAGAAAAGGGAGCAGTGTGCTTTCTTGTCACATTGGAAAATATTGGAAGAATCAAAGTGAGTTATCTCTGTAAAAATCATTTTTTGTTCATATAAGTTAGTGCTATAGTAAGAAGACTGGGTTTTAGTCATTAACAATGGAGTATTATAATTCAGATGAAATTGACACAGAGATGTTCACACTAACACCATGTCAGTAAAACTGCTGTGGAGGTTTCATTTGAAATCAACCTGCCCGTAGCTGTGCCATTAACTGACTTTATTGCTTGGGCAAGTTCATTTCCTTAATACGCCTTTTCCCAGTTGGGTAGTTGGCTAAGATTGTGATAAGGTGGCTAAGGTGATAATGCATGCCAAACACTTTACATGGTGCCTGGTTATAATAACACTCATTGGCCTTTCTCTAGAAATGGCATGAAGGTAGAAGACACCTTTGCTTTGCTCTCAACTACATCTTCATTGGGCAATATTATTCTTTGGTCACCTTAGGACTCTCTCAATAAATGTTTTTTAGATGTATGAACTTGCTGCTGTAATGTTTTTTGGGCCCATTTGAAGATGTTTCTCTTTCTTACACAGAAACCAGCAGAACTCCCCATAATTTCTGCACGGCTGCAAAGGGAGGAATCTGTGACTAATAGGACGTAACTTTTCTCTGTATTTATCTGGAGTTGATCCTTTTTCCCAGACATTCCTCTCCTGCTCCAGCCTGACATTGAGTCTTTGAAAAGAATTTTATCTTTCAGTTGGCCACTGACCCTTTTGTTTCTTAAAAAAAAAAAAAAGAAAGAAAGAAAAATGAACAGTATAACAGCATACCCTTGTAAGTATGATTTTCTCCTCAAATTGCTCTTTTACAACTATGGGCCCTGAATTTTAAAAGGTGAGCATTGTGGTTAAGAACATTGGCTTCAGAAGGAGAGATTTAAAATGCCATCTTTGCTGATTTACTTCGGGCAATGTACTTTACTTCTTTGCGATTGTTGTTTCATCTTTAGGGAGAGAATTGTAGTGAAACCTTGTTCCTACCATTTGAGAGTTAAGTAAGTTGTACAATGCTTAGAACAGAACTTACTGTATAGTAAGCTCCATGTATAAAACTAAACTCTTTTCACATAGCCAGCCAGGTCCACATGATCTACACCCCCCTTCTCAACAGCTTATACATCAGTAATTCAATTCATGTATGTTGAGAATACTAGCCCTGTGTGTTACTTGGCATAAAAAGTCAGGTAAGATGAAGTCCCTATTCTGTAGCATGCTACAGCCTACTAGAGTGAATGGACATATGAAGAACTGTAGAGTACAGAGTGGGGGTGATTGGGGTACATCAGAAAACACCTGCATTGTGTAGGACATCATGAATGCTGCTTCCACTGAATTTAGAGGAAGAGTAAGGCATAAGCAGTTGGGACAGTAGTTGAGGTTTGAGTTAAGATGCACATATTCCTATTTCAGTCGGCCTTAGTTTGATTCCAGGCTCTGGTTTCCATAATCACTTTCCTGCTATACAAACCCTAGTTGGATGATGACTTAATGGATTTCAGCATTTCCATGAGAGATTTGAGTTATTTTCTGACTCTTGGCTTTCCTGGACCAGCCCAAGCCATGGCAAACATCCTGGGAGTGAATCAGTAGATGGTAGTACTCTCTCTCTCTCAACAGAAGTTTAATCCCAAAAGGTATGAGAAACAATGGAGCTTCTTGCCAGCTTTTTTCTTACAAAATATACAGGTTTAAAAGGTCTTGGAGTGTCCACACTGCTGTGGCAAGTGCTGTCCTTTTAACAGAGCCCTGGAACTCTGGCAGAGCTCACAGCTCCGTGAGTCTTACACTTAAAGAAAGTCGTTCTGTCTACATGAGCCTTTGAATCTCATGACCCACAAATTTTCCCTCCTGGGTCATGGAGAAACTAAAAGCACTGACTATATTCCTAGTCTTTTATCACAACTAGAAACTCATCATAATCTTGATTTCTTCCCTAGATCTAACAGACGCTCTGGCTTTGCCAATGTGCCTGTCTTGCATTTAATAATATTTATTTATTTATTTATTTATTTGGGGAGAGAGAGAGATTTCCTCATTCTGTTGGTTCACTGTCCAAGTGTCTGCAAGGCTGAAGCTGAGAGCTGGAAAATCATCCGAGTCTTTCACATGGGTGCAAGGTGGCAGGGTCCCAACTGCCTGAGCCCTCACCTGCTGCCCCCCAGGGTGTACATCCTCAAGGTGCTGGAGTCATGACTAGACACCTGCTGCCTCCTGGGCTGTACATCCTTAGGGTGCTGGAGTCATGACTGGACACCTGCTGCCTCCCAGGCTGTACATCCTCAGGGTGCTGGAGTCATGACTGGAGCTGTCTTAAATTCAGGTATTTTGATATGGGCTGTAAGGATCCTAAGTGGTAGCTTAACCACAACGTCGTGATCCCTCATGATCTTAATTTGTTGCATGAAATGAAACAAAGCTACTAATGTTTCTTAGGCCCATAATACAAGGTAGTTTTGAAACGCTTGTATCTAATCGGGATTAGAATATAATGTATATTTGCCAATAAGATTTTGAGGTACCTTGTTAGATTTAGAAGCTTACAACTTCATTAATTTATTACCTGGTGGTTCTCTGGATCACAAGTCTATTTGCACTCTCAACTTCAGGCTGAATGTTTTGTCTGATGGCTCTGGGGACACATTCTCTTCCAGCCCATTCAGGTTGTTGACGGAAATTCAGATCTTGTGCTTGTCAAAATGAGGTTCTCAGATAAGTCTTTTTTTGTTTTCAAACCAAGATGGTAGCATCAGAAGCCACAAGCTAAAGCTTGAAATTTCTATTGCTTCTTCTTTTCTAACTGGCTGGAATAAGCTTTATCTTTATCTATTTATTTTTAAAGATTTATTTATTTATATTGGAAAGGCAGATTTACAGAGAGAAGGACAAACCATTCACTCTTCAAATGGCCGCAAATCCCGGATCTTAGCTGATCCAAAGCCAGGAGCTTTACCTGTAAAGCACTTGCGTGATTGGAGTTCCCCCTCTCCAAACTCATCACTGCCCCAATTGCCCTTGTGATTTACTCATTGAAAATCATATCCAAATATTTTGGCCACAGCTCAAAATAGAGGTGATGAGGGGACAGTTGGTTCATTCTATAGCTAAGACACTCACATCCCACTCCATATTCTGGCTCCACTTCTGGTCCCCTTTTCCTGCTGTGGTGCACCCCGGATGTAACAGGTGGTAGCTGAGGTCCTTCAGTACCTGCCACCCACCTGGAAAACACAGGTTGAACTTCCAGCTCCTAGCTTTAGCCTGCTCCACTCCTGACTGTTTTGACTATTTGGGGAGGGACCAGCAGGTGGGAACACTCTCTGTCATTCTGCCTTTCAAACAAATAAAATTAATAACAAAAAAACACACAAGGTGGACCGTTGCAATACACCCTGGGTCACTGGGAGTCCTTCTGAGAGTACTGCTTCCCACAATATATAATTGAAATGGAATCAAGTGAACTTGACTTAAATAAGCTAACTTGAAATTTGCTAATTATTTCAATGAACATGTGTAAGCATTTACTGTACCCAGTCCTATATTTGAAAGTAATAAGTCTTGCAATTTTTCCTTGTGAAAATGAAGTTTAAAAAGTAGAACTAAGCTGTCTATAAACATAGCTTCCTATTCACCAATCTTTTTTATTCTATACTTTGTTCATTTTCGAAATCCAAATTCTGTGATCTTATGCCGACATAATCAAACAATCCTAGAGTGGTTTACTAATAGAAAAGCTAAGTAAATGAAAACAATGATACTTACTCACTTGTGCTTTGAAATGAAGAATAGGGCCGATGGGCTGGGATGAATGCAGTGGAGATATCCTATTGCATGTGAACTAACTAGCAGTATTCTTCCTGTGTCAGAATTGGAAAGCCAAGGCCACAGTCTGCAAATGGATAACCCTGCAAGTATTTAAACGTATGTCTTTGATTCTCTTCAGGGTCTCCTCTAATCAGATGGAAGTCCTCCACCTGCTAAGCTTATACCACTTCACATAAAACAACTTTCTCTTTGTTAAATCACACTTACCCAAGTACATGCCCCTTTCATTTTAGCTCCCTGGAAGTCAGAGTCATGAGTAAATTATTCTTGCATGTAGCTACCATTGGAGTATGTGCTCAGTAAATGCTGGATGGATCTGAGCAGGAGAAACCACTGCAAGGAGACCCTCATTGCTTAGTCTGAGCCCGACCTGCTCATTCCATCATCCGTGCCCAATTATGCAGGATCATCCATGAGAGAATAGATCCCATGTGTCCGACGCATTATTGAAAACAGCAGTCAAAACCAATGATTCACAAACCAAGCTGCAGTTGGGGTTTGGCATAAAATGATTTTTGTGGAGGGGTGGGAAGGGATAGCCCTGGGAGTCTAAAGCATTTTCTAGGGATTTTTCTTTTTCCTCATTGGTTTTATACTTGTGTATTTTAAGGGAAATTTAATTCATAGGCTGATGGCTTGTTTACACGTAGCGCATTAAAGCAATGATTTGGAAAAATCATTCGGTGTCTAGGAACTCTTTTGTAAAGTAATTCTTTTTGAATTGGAGATCCTATCTGAAAATATAGCCAGTGTTGGTATCTGGGTTGGCAGTGGTAAACTGTGGGAAATGTACTCAGAATAATTTTGCTTCTTGCTTTAGTCTCGTTGTGTATTTGCCTCTGTAACTCAACTCTCTTGATCCAAGCTTCCTCATCCTTTAAAATCCTTAATTGATTTATAAAGTCATTCTTGAAACTCAGTTCTAGATGTAAGGTTCCAGGAGTGAAGACTTTATTAAAAATACAAATGCCCAGCACCTGCTCTGTGTTAGGCCATGTCCAATAAATGAGATATTAGCTTTAAATGTGTGAGGCAGAGTAAATATTGTTCATATTTATAGGTTTGAGAACCAAGGTTCAAATAGAATGAGCTTACCACGTATCTATCTGAAGTAACATATTTACGTAGTACCTGTGTAGTAAGTAATGATTAGCGGTTGCATTACAGATGGGTAGGCTGATGGATGGTCATGATAGCAATCAGCTTTTCTTGCCATTTTTATTCTCTGGAATTCCTAAGGATAAGCTCTCTTTTACTGGATTAAAGGCACCGAGCGTGTCCATTGTCTCAGATTTTGTTTAGAATATTTATTTGCTTTCCAAAGGTGCTGAGAATATAAAGCCACTTCCTGAAGTGTTACTGACTGGAAAAGGGCTTTTTATTGCAGTTGAAAGTACCGTCTTTAAAACATATGCAGTATTGATGGGGCCTGCTTGGAGCACGCCAGCTGAAAGATTTAATTATAATAATCTCCATATTTCTTCCAAAATTGATTTCCGGTTTCAATGAATTTGGAAAGCGTCCTGGGACATCAAATAAGTAAAGAACTTAACATGGAATGGATCTTCAGAATATGTTCATAAATTTACATTCTAAACATGACCAGAAAATCTAGATCTTTGCCCATTATTAAGGTGATACTTTAATGAAAAATTTTCATTTGCATGAAATAAACCTTTTGGCTACAGATGAAAGGATTTTATGGTAGCGACAATGGTTTTGTGAGTGCAATGATCCCACCATCATCAGGAACGAATCACAAGTGCCTACCATATGAATTACAGCTCTCTGAGTCTTACAGAGGTATTTTTGTGGAAAGCATTTCGCCCATCTGCAACAATCAGGTTCAGCTTTGAAGTCCCGGCTGGAGAGGCTCAGGATCCGGAGAGCGCCACATGCTGCCACCTCAACGGCTCCCCCTGCTTGATTTTGACTGCCTTTATTCTAAGCAGTAATAACATGGTGACTTAACGACAAGGGGTTTCGGGAGGGAAGACTAAGGTTTTTGTCATTAGACCTCACTGTACCTGCATTCTTCAGTAATCCCTTCTGGATGTAGTGATTGTGGATGTGCACAATTAAAGTTAACGTTAAAAAGGACAAAGAGGCATGACTCCTTTGATCTCGACTCTATTGGATCAATGGAGTCTTCATGAACCATTGAGGCCTAAGTGAAACTAACCTGTCAATAAGTAAGGGCATTGATACTGAGACTTTCCAATCAGAGAAGAAAGGATTAGAAAAGCAGTACACATCATCTTATGATATTAGATACTTCGTGAGATGTCACTGCTACTGCTCTTCAGCAAACAGCAGCAGAAGATGGTGATTTTACAATATTATTTTTTTTATTTTTTAAGGCTTCCTTTACAAGATGCAAGAACAATAGGGGAAGGCCTGCAGGGAAAGGAAGTGTGACGTCAGTAAAGCCGGGAAATTCATGACAGTCACGATGCATCAAGACCCAGCCACCTTCCCCTGACAGCTGGCACCTGGCGCTGGAGTCTGATCCAGTCTGTTGCAGGTCACTGTGTTGTAGGGTGGAGAAAGCTTCCTTCTCCAACTGCAGCGGAGTGCCTTGTGTCTGGTTTCCACGGCAACTGTCAATACTGTGACAATGTCACGAGAAACACCTTGTCAGTCTGTAGACCTACACTTCAAAGATCCAGCTAAACTCATGTGGTTTATGAGGGAAGTGTAGAAAGCGCCGACTGTCCTTCGTCCCTCTTTCTTTTTTACATGCTTTCTATTGATGTTCTAGTCGTACTTTGCTTACTAAGAAAGAGAATTGAACACCGAAAAGAACTTCTCACTCTTAAATAACATATAATAACACAAGACTCAGGTAAATACTTGCATCATTTTGATCACACGCACAGAGATATTGTTTGCCACCTTACATATAAAACTGAAAACCTGAGAGCATTTAGAGTTCTAAAAACAGAGTGTTGCTTCATACATTAATGTGTTTATAATGATAGTGGAAGTGAAAAATGTTCCCATCAAGTTGCCATTTTTAAATGTAAGGTAAAAATTTACATGGATATTTTTCACTGGTAAGAAACATGTATGCCCTACACAAAAGGAGGAATTGGCTGTTTCCAATTGATAAATTTTGAATTAATCATTATAAATAATTATATGATTATGTGCTTATAGAAGAATTAATATACATGTTATTCAAGTGCTTTCAAAAGGGTCCATGGAAAACATATACTGTGAAGAAAAATCTATGCATGTACCAAAATAAGCATATCTTCCGGTTCCAATTTTCTACAAAGATTAAAAATAACCCTTGTATGTTGTATTTACTTTTATTCAGTTTTCTCTAGCATACATTTTCCAACTTTCTGGGACAAATGTGCAAATTTTGATTTCTAATGCTTTTTAAGGAAAATTAAAATGAAGTTGATTAGGGCATGTTTTCTCTTTGACTCTGCTAGTTCATTTAGTTCTCTGGGAACTCAGAACTATGAACCAGAAGCATCTCAAACTCCATGGAAAAGGATGAGTTTAGTATCTGAAGAGGTAGTTGCTCAACGCATAACTAAAATTTAACCTTAGAGTTTTAGCACAGCATTTGGGTCTCAGGTAATGTTTCTGAAATAGTAAAAATGCTGACATAATCATAACTTTTTAGGCAGAAGCAAACCCCACGGAGCATCAGGAAATCAACTTAAAATTCATAACCTGAAATTGCTCCCATACTCACAGCTTATTTTGTACTCCCTTTCAGAAGCACCAAAATTGAATTTGTTTCTAATAAATTAATGAAACCAGCAGATTGCAAGCTAAAAATATGTTGCCAGGCCCTTCCCTCAACAGTATCTTGGTGTTGGTAGACACCAGTTCAGCTGTGTTTAGTTATGGAGAGAAATGATGTGATAAAGTAGCTTCCTTCTCATGCTTACGACTTAATGCTGAGCAGACTCTTTTTTAAAACAACCAGTCTGCGGGTAGGATTCTTTCTCAGTGGGAGAAAACCTGGTAATGACTGGATTTTATTCATGTCTACTTCTAGAAATATCCAGAAGAAAAAAAAAAAACTAAAGGCACTATATCTTTATGAACAAAAGTATTTTTGAAGATTTACTTGTTTAATTGAAAGGCAGAGTTTTAGAAAGAGAGAAAGAGATCGATCTTCCATCCATTGGTTTACTCCCCAAATGGCTACAACACCCCAGGGTGGGCTAGACTGAAATCTGGAGCAAGCAATTTCATTAGGGTCTCCTGAGTGGATGGCAGGGCCCTCAGAACTTGAGCCATCATCCTGAAAATTGGAGCACTGACATTGGGAGCTGACTTTACAGATGTTTCTGATATGTACAATGGCAATGGGCACAACAGAACTTGGTGTAATAAAACTAATAATTGTTCCGAAATCCCTTATTTGGAATGGAAAGAGGACATATGCCCTGTATAATTTCATTTTTTTTGTGTGTGTGTGTCCCGTGAATGTTTCGTGCATGCGATGACTACACTGAGATTGAATTCAGCGTCCCAGTCTCTGACTCCAGAGATCACATGGGAAACATGTGAATGGAAATAAACCCTGTAGGTAAAAGAAAAAGGAATTTGGACGGAGATCAAAGATAAGCTTCATTCTGCTCTTTCCTTCCACTTTTTACTATCCCATCTAAATTTGGTATTTTATGAGACCGTTCTTTTCATTCCCAGAGGAAGGAGTGAATTTAAATCAGATTTGGGGCTTTCTCTTTCTCTCTTCTTTTTGTAATCCATGTGATTTGATTTGCTCAGTAGTAACTTTAGATTATTGAATTCTCTATTTCTAGGACTTTTCAGTATTAAATTTATAGTGTACTGAACTTGATTTAATTTTATGTCTTTAAAAATTGTCACTGTAGTCCTGGCTTAACTTACAGAAAATGCTGTCCAAAATATTTAAGTGTAATAAGCAGAGATGGGTACCTGCTTATGAGTATTTTTTTTAAAAAAATAAAGTGAAACTAATTGCTGTGTGCTATTAATTCTGACTTAGACAAAGAACATCTCTAAGCATTGAAGTTCCAAATATTGATCACATATTTTCTGAATGCTCATACTTCTTTTTATGGTCGTCTGATAAATAAGACAGAGTTTAGTGTTGTCAGCCTCATTCCTAGGTTGTCTGGGTAAAAGATTCTTATTGGCATCATTACAAGGCACTTAGGAAGTGAAAGATAAGAACTTCTTGAAAGCAGTTTTTAGCATAATGTTAAAATTCGTTTTAGGAAGTACTTTCTCAATTACTTAAGACCATAGGATAATTATAAAGTGATTGCTTTTGTTTCCACTCAAACAATAGCTAAGTGGTTCAAATCAACATTTTACTGTGCTTAAAGATATGGGGAACTTGATTCATCCTGTTCATGACTCATTTTGAATGGCGGATTAGAATCGGACATCTGGGCCATTGTTGCTCCTGGGTGAATATCCGAATGTGTTCCAAGGATTAAGATAATAATATTTCATTGATCCAAAATGGAATCAACTCTGCTGAATTTGGAACTCTTCTTGTTGGACAATTTTATAGGCTTGCATTTAGTTATGCCAACTATGTTCCAAGGATTTCTTTCCTGAGCAAACAAGATACTGTGACTCTTTGAGAGAAGAACAGAGGCAGGCTTCAAAGCAGTCTAGTGAAGTCATGATATTTCTAAGCTGTGGGCTCTTGAGTTTTGACTCTCATTTGTCAAGTACAAGATAGTAACAGGACTCACTCATTAAAATTACCATGAGCATTAAATGAGTTATAGCATGTCACAGTTCAGAGAAACCTCTTGTGTAGAAGAAATGCTCAGTCACTATTGCATTCTCACAATACCCTTGAGTTAATAAATTGAAATCTTTTGCTTGTGTTATGATAGGCTTTGGCCATCTGACCAAACAGCTGATGACACTGGCTGATGGACGCGTAGTGTTGGCTCTGGAAGGAGGACACGACCTCACAGCAATCTGTGATGCATCGGAAGCCTGTGTCAACGCCCTTCTAGGAAATGAGGTAAAAAAGCAAAAACACAAAAGACCAGGAGTAAAGGGGCAAGGATGCATGCATGCAAATTATCACCATCTGTTTTTTTTAATGTCATGGCTTCAGCAAGTTCTCGGTTGCTCCCTAAGAAAGCAGACAGCCATGAAGTTTACAGGTTCATTCACATGATCTGCTAGAATGTTGCCCCAGGAATAGACTCCACATGGCATTGCCTTCTTCAGGTCATTCACACAACTCAAAAGTGAGGAAAAGTAACCAGGAAGAGAATGCTTGGTCTGCAGACCTAACTAATGAATACTGAAACCTTTCATAAGGAGTAAAACTGAAAATAATTATCTTTTGAAATTACCTATTGGATGACTTGGTTTGGGTTGGGAGGGGAGAGATGCAGAACTGTTTGGTGGTTTTTGTAAGTAAAGTTTTCCACTGTTTAAAGCCTCTCAATGGTAAACGTTAGATATTGTTTACATTTTATAAGTAGTGAAAGTGAGTCCCCAAAAGAGTGAGACATCCTACGAAGACACGGAGCCCCAAGGCCACAGATCTTGAGTCAAATGGCCAGTGGCCATGCTTGTACTACGGTGTCACATAGCCAAATTTCAGCATATTTTTTTCTGACCACTTTGCACACTTGAGGTTCAACTGCTCTTGAGATCAAATTCCAGGTCATTGCAAATCTGGGGGAAAATTAATTGTAATTCAGTGAGTATTTGCAAAACTGTATGTATTCATTAATATTATCAACTCACTGATTTTTTGCTTAATACATGGTATTACATGACTATTATATATATAACATATATATATTCCTAAAATATCACTTTGCTTATAAAATAAGTATGTATCAAGTATTTTTTTAAATTTATCTTTCATTTCTACTGTAACAGTAACAGATATTATTGCCTGTAGTATTTAAGGGGGAAAAAGCCTTTCCTTCTTTACATTGAACATATCTGTATAACTCTTACTGTTACCATTATTTTGCAGACCAAAAGTACTTCAACATGTTTGTTTTGTCATATTTATTGAAAAAAATGGAACATTTTTAATTTCAAGGAAAAACTTGTAAGAGAAAACTTAAGGACTGCTTAAGTCCTGTGCTCCCCTGTGTAATTTTACACAACACAATAACCCAAAGGATGCAATTTAACTTATAGTTTGTATCAACCATAGACTGCTGTTTCATATCATGCGTGATTCAAGGTCACTATGATTTTCTAAGATATTAGAGTCTTTCTGACATTCTTGCGAGCCAATAAGGTCAAACTACACGCTGTGTGTGTGTGTGTGTGTGTGTGTGTGTGTGTGAGTGTGTGTGTGTGTGGTGTGTGACAACCTAGGGGTGAAAAAACAAATGTTATTTCTATTCTTCTTCAGTAACTGTGGAACTACACGGTTTGCCTCCAGATGTTTTCAGTCACCTACGCTTTCAGATTGTACTTTTGATTTTATAAATATGATTTATTTGTTTTTATTAGTTAGAAAGGGGAGAGTGAATCAATAGAGAGAAGGTGATCTTTCATCTGCTGGTTTATTCCTGAACAGCCAGAGCTCCACCAGGCCAGTGCCAGGAACCCAGTACTCAATCCGGGTGCTGCATGTAGGTGACAGTAAGCCACCTGCTGGCTCCTAGGACGACCATGAGCAGGACATGAGAATCAGAGTCAAGCCAGAACTTTTGCCCAAGCGCTCATGTCTGAGATGTGAGCGTCCCCCAAAGGCGTCTTCGGCACTTCGGTCAACACCTGCTCTATCTTACTTGATTAGAAGCATAGAAACCTTTTTGCAAAGGCAGAATGGTTTTCATATTTGCACTAAAAAGGTCCACACCAGATGTGCAGGGAGTCGGAGTAGATTCTGATTGACCTGTGTGGAGAGGAATGTTAGCTGACTGCAAAAGCCAGCGATTTTTTTTTTTTTTACTCTGTAGAAGAAAATGGCTGATTTGCGCACCGTACAGGTGATATTCTGTGTTTGTGCTCTTGTCATCTAAATTGGGAACCAGCTCCCCCAGCAGAGCTTTTCTGATGAGGAGGGAGTCCTGTACCTCACTGTCGTTTTCTTTGAGACAAGACACAGTCGTGGTTCAGATAGTATTGACTTGTTCAAGGTTCCATGGTTTCATCATTTATCTCAAAGTCACTAAAAAGGCAGATGGGTGTGTTTTGCATCCTCCTTTCCCTAGATGTCCAGATGTCCCTTGAACTGGGAAATCTATGATCATTTTAGCACATGTGCCTTTCCTGTAAATAAAATACACTATGGCCATTAGAGAAACTACAGACACTAACCGGATGCCACTCGATTTAAAGTTTGAGAACTCTGCTTTTTCTCTGTGTTTTTAGAAAGCTCAGCCCCGAGATGGAAAAGGAAATGAACGTTCAGTTCTACCAGTAGTGCTCAAAAATGAGCTACACACAGAGACAGAGAATGATGGTCGTCAGTATGAAAGAATGTGAAGGCTGAGTGTCTCCTCGTAACAGTACTCGGGAAATCTAGGGCAGACAATGGGAACATGACAGGACCCAATCGTCTCTTCTCATTAATAGCTTCCAAAGTGAATGCTCTAAACTCTGCAACCGCAAGACATAAATTGGCAACATCAATTAAGAAACAGGATCCATCTATTTATTGCTTTCAAAAAACACACCTTACCAACAAAGAAACACGCAGGAAGTCAAGGATGTAAAAATGTGTTCCACAAAAAGAGCAGAATGATCATCCTGGCATCAGACAAAACAGACTTTTTTTGTGAAAAGTTTAATTATTATCATTACTTTGACTCACCAGTGACCTTCCATATGTTGACCCAAATGCTCAGTGACATGCAAGAGCCTGGAATTCCATCCAGGTCTCCTATGTGGGCGACAGGACCCCAATTACCTGAGCCACAACAGCTGACTCCCGAAGTGCAAACTAGCTTGAAGTTGGAGCCAGAGGCTGCAGATGGGTTTTGAGCCCAGAAACTGATTTAGTTGTAGGACTTTTAATCACTGGCTAAAACACCTGAATAAGCTTTGATTGAACTTAAATCTTCCCACATGAGAGTAGAGTATGCGAAAAAGCATTGAAACGAGTGGTTTTTTAATACATTTTTAATGAACTGATGTTAACTGAATCCCTTATGATTATTTTTGCTGAACAACTTAAATAGCATTTGTCCCACTTCCATGGCTATCTTCAACAGCATAAGCACAATCTAAACTTTATTTATCACCAATTAAAGGAAAGGAAACCTGAATAGTCTGTGTTTTTCTGTTTTTTTTTTCCCAAGCAAGATTGCTTAGGATCTCAAACGCAAATACAGTTTTTGCTCAAGATAATTCAAAGATGTAATAGATGAACTTGGCATACTACTCATAGTAAAGTAACGTTTGTAATATGAGGTATTAAAGCACATAGCAAAACAAAGCTAAAGGAAAGAATGGTTTTCAAAGTGAAAAATGCAAGGAAAACACTGGCGTGCTGTACATTATAACTCATTTGGAAAAAGGAAATGAAAAGGGAATTCTTGAAACAACCCAAGAAACAAAGAGTTCTTCTCACTTTCATTGACAATATAATTTATAATCCAGGGCCTGGCTTTCTATAATTTTTTCTAGGTCAAAGGTCATTGTGTCCACATTGAAGTTTTAAATTTCATTCCTTTTGAAAAAAATAACATAGAAGGCATACCGCATTTACCTCCACCATTTAAAAAAAAAAAGTGCCTATGTGCACTTTTCACAGGAATTTTGTGCGGTGAGTTCTAGGTAAGAAAAGTCAAAAGGGATGTCTTTCAGATACCAATTATTGAAATTTCAAAACCCAATTTCCCCCAGCCCTCTTTTCATGTGATTAATAGAGCAATTATAACTCATTATCTGGGATTTCACTTTGCAAATAACAAAATGCTGTAAAACTTGAGCGAGAAACACTGGCAGCACCGACTTTGGCTTCTCAACACTGAACATGCAATTGAACTCCAATTAGAAAGGTCAAGAAGGGCCTTTTGGGGGGACTCTGCACTTTGTCAGATGTATTTATCCATGTGTAGAGGATTAGAATTCATAAACATTTTGCCGGTTTTTTGAATGCTATTTCGTTTCCATGTTGTTCTTGGCCAAGCCATGTCAATACAGCAGAATGCCGCTGCTTATGGCTTATTATCAGTAAAATAATATGCATTACACAACCCAAAGGAATTGTAAAATCAGCAGGAACCACTGGCCCTGTGTCTCGGTGTAGACACGTCAAGGATACCGGAAACCTTGCTTCTTAAAAAATTTTTTTAAAAAAATAAGTTATTGGAGCATTGCACTGTAAACCAGCATTTTCTGCTTTTCAAGATACTTTTTGTTTTATCATGAATGTTATCTATTTAGCAAAACATCCCTTAAATATTCTTTTAGAAATATGTACAAGAACAGTCAAAACAATATACTCTTGAATTAAAACTAATTTAAGCATGGTACAGGAAATTCCTAGAGGCAACTGATTTTGAAGATGTACCAGAAGTCCATTTTTAAAATTTTTCTTGGCAAAGTTTAGAACTTATCAGTTCAATCAGTGTCTGATGAATATTTTTGAACTTCACTGAAGCAGTTAGACATAGCAACTTGGGGCTTGAAAGTCATTCACATGAATGACTTTGAATCATGGAGTTGCTTGGGAAGGCAGCTGAGCTTCCTCTGTGAACAGCCACATCATTTGTGGAACCAGTAATAGAGACCTCGGTAGGATACCCAAGGAAATCTAATTTTTGGTAATCTGTATTTGAGCCAGTTGGCAAACAGTTTCACAGTTGCTTTAGCACCAAATTTGCCTACTATTATGCAAAGCCAATTAGTGGCACCCTAGGTTGCCTCCTCTGAAAGGATTTCTCCCAAGAGGTGAGAAAAGCTTTAAGCCCTTGCCATTCCTGCAGAATCCAAATGAAAACATTGAAAACCTTCAAGTAAACCAAGGAGAGGACAGACATGAGTTGAGAACATGGCCATTACAGACCACCTGTCAAAACAGAATGCATAGCATAATAGCAATTCCGATTGGATCTGTATACATTGTATGCATTTGTTGAGATATCATTGTGTACCCCATTGAGAAACATAAAGTCTGAAACTTAAAAAAAAAAAAAGCTTCAGATCTGGAAATGTTAGTCAACTTGATTTACTCATGGTCCGGTAGGCCATACATGTGTACCATTAAAATAATAATAAACACAATAAATAGCAATATTAAGCTTGTTGGAGAAAAGCATGTTGCTCAAGACACTATAGCCAAACAAGTTTTCCTAGACCACAGTACTGAAAATTCAATGCTTGGAATGCGTAGCAAACTTTTCCTCACTGTCTTTCATTTGGTTTTTGATTTCTTTTTCCTTTCTTTCCTTTCTCCATCTCAGTATGTCTCTCCCTGTGTCTCTATCCCTCTTTCTCTCTTTTCCTCTCTCTCCCACTTTGCTTTTTACTAGCTGCTGCTGTCTCCCATTCGAGATGGCTCCCTGCTTTCATTTGACTTGGATTTCACAAACAGTGGCCAAACTTGGTGACTGTGTTTGTGGATAATCTTTTTAAGATGACTTCTTGCTCCAACGCTGTGGAAAAACTCTCCTGAACTGATTCGAGTAAGTGTTGACAACCACCCCTGAGGTGAACTTTCCAGATTGTGCTCTCCCAGTTGCTCATCGGGGGTTTGTTTGCCTTGGACTTGGACTTAGGAAGGTTGTTTTGCCATCTTTTTCATTCTCTAGATTATGTATGCTGAGGTTGGGTCCTTTGGGAAATGGGTGTGAATCTGGGAAAGCTTACAAGCTGCTAAGTAATTGCAATTCATGAAGAGAAGAAGGGACAACTGAAGATTGGTGCTTTTCCAGGGTCTTCGCTTCAGCCTTGCCATACTAAAAGGGAATGTGTGGACAATCTAAAGAGAGAAAAAAAAAGCGTCCTCACAAAATTTTGTTTGGAGATGCATCCAGGTGCAGATAGGGCCTAGCATGTTGCATTTCTTATAGTCAGCAAGTCTTAAGAGAAATGAGTCTCCAAAATGATTGTGGATGCTGAAAATTTTGTTTTCAGTAAGTGCATCATGATGTGGAAGTTATCCAGATCATGTGAAACTGCTGACACACATCTTCTGTGAGGTTTCTCACTACATTCATTTTTCAGGGAATTGTACAAGGAATGTGGGTTGGGACTCTGGGTAACTAATAGGCTATTGATTTCTTCCACCACCAAGGAGCAAATGTGTTACAACTCTAGTTTGTCCACCCCTTAAATAACTTTTCACTGGGCATTGATTCTGCTTCCTAAAGCAGTAATACAGTAAAATAAAAGTGCCATGCTTTAGAAATGCATCATAGGACTGTATTTTGTGGAAGTCGGGAGCTGAATCTTGAACCCAGGTCTCTCACATGGGTGGCAGGAACCCAGCCACCTGCCTAATCAACGTTGCCTCCCAGGGGACTCTATCAGGAAGCTGGAATCAGAGTCGGAGCGTGGCATTGAACCATATGAGATTCAGGCATCGTAAGTGATGCCTTCATTTGTGGGTTAGTTGTCTGTATCAGGATGACTCGCTTCTAATTATTGGGCTGGAGAAAAATTGAATAGGAGAAGTGACATTTGAATTATGTCTTAAGAAAATGAGACTGATCAGTTAGGTTCTAGGCAAAGATTTGTAACATTGTAGAAACATCAAGACATGAGATCTTGGGAATTATAGATGACTATCTATGAGTTTGCCTTGTCATGAGTAGAAGAGAAACTATTTGGTGGGATAAAAGTAGATAGTAATACTGGATCCATGCAGAGTAATTTCATAAGGATTCAGAATGCCAGTTTTAAAAAATGTCAGCTTAAAAAATGGCTTCTTCATTTGACTAAAACAGCAAGCAGGACATCATGAAAAAAAAAAAACAGAACAGTGCATAATTTCATGTTAAGTTCAAGTGAGAACTTAATATCACTAGAAACCACTTTCTCCATTGATTAATAAATGAAATTGTAATCTATTGATGATATAATGGAGCTGGCTGTTTATGGCTTGTGAAACTGGATTTTGTATATCCCTTCGAACCTGACTTCAGCACGTCACAATGGGAGCTTTAAAGGAACTATGATGGAAGAATTAATACTATGAACATCACCATGGCCTATAAATCAGGATTTTTTTTGACAGTTAGCTGTTGAACACTTACCAGTGCTCCACTGCTATGCAATGTGACAAAAGGTCCTATACCGGGAGACTCAAAATTTGGAAAAAATTGTGATTCAAAATAGATTTATTTAAAACATAAGGAAAAGGTTTGAAAACATAAAATAAGCATATGAAAGAGAGAAATAAGTACAACAAGGAACAGAACATCATGAATCAAAGTAAATGAAACAGGAAGCTTTAGCAAGTATAACTGTCAAATTTAAACTTACTTGCAAAAGCAAGAGGAGACAACACTTTCTGTACAGAGCAATTAATGTCCAAATTAGGGGTGAAACAAAACATCATAAAAACTTACATTCAGGGTTATTGAAACTTTAAGTTTATATATATTTATGTATCTATCTACATATAATTTTATCTATCTATCTATCTACCTATTTATCTATCTATCTATAGTTTTCAACATACATAGTGTTTCTGCAACTCCAAGGTGTAATGTAAACTTTTCTCAGTATTTTCAACAAGCATATCTCAAAAAATTAGTAAAATATGGATTGAAATGATGATTGTTTTGGGCCCCCCCAATCCACATAGAGGTTCTTTTTTTATTTCAAAATTTGTATTCTTAATGATGCTTTGAGAACCTCTTGAGTGTGCATAATCTTATTTAATAACTAAACTCGTACATGACAGTTATGCAATGAGTTGCCTTCATGGGCAGATGTTCTCATTCAACAGGTTCAGCCACCACTTAAGTTGCCCTCATCCCATATCTGAGTGCTGGTTCAAGTCCCAACTTGCTACTAATGGACACCTTGGGAGGTCCTAAGTGATGGCCCAAGTTGTTACCCGTGTGATAGACCTTGATGGAGTTCTTGGCTCCTGGCTTCAGTGTGGCCTCAGCTGCAGTGAGTGTACTAGCAGGGTGATGAGCTTTGTATAGGCTCTTTCTATTCCTCTACCCTCTGTCACTTTGTCTTAGATAAATAAAGGAATCTCTCAAATAAAACAAATTGCATTCATTATCCTCTCTTGATAGACACTTGATTTTATTTATTTTCAGTCGTAAACAAACATCTTGATGTCATGGATAATTCAGTGCAACCACATAAAATAAAACATTACAATTTCTATTTCTGATTTGATTTCTTTTTTCCTTAGCTGATTTTTATCATCGTTGTTTGAATATGCCCTGCCGTGCAAGCTCTTCATAGTTGCTTGTCTTAGAAACTATTTGGAATTGCTAAGGAACAGGCATCGCCTTGTAGTCTTCCTATTTCAAATCATCAGTCTATATATTGAGTAAGCGACACTTCTCCAAGCCATTAATGCTCTTGATATCAAATGATAAGCATAGCAATAGTGCTATTCCCTGTCTCTCATTTATGGGCTGCTTTCATCGTCATTTGCCTCTTGATCCTCTTGTTACTCTTGCAGACGTTCGAGCTTTGTCTGACTCATGCTCATTAGAGTCATTTCACTCATACCATGATGTCACCCTCCATCATCCACGTGCAGCCAGGATGCAGGAAGATCCAACCTGAATTATCACAACTGTCTGTCCTGATAGTGACTCACACACTCTGATTTTCCTTGTCTTGCTCTAGGCGCCATGGTCAGGGATTTTTGTGACTTCAAACAAAGAAAACAGGGTACTTTGAGAATGACTCATGAATCACAATATGGATAAAATTGTAACCAGATTTGCTTATGAACTCAAATTGAACATATACAACTAATTGCAGACATCTTGGAGATAATTATTTAAATGAGAACTGAATTTTAACCACCAATCCCTCCTCACTGGGGAATTGATCATCGTCCCTCCCTGTGCAGGCTCAGATCTTCATCACCATCTTGTCTGCTTGGTCTCCATCATCACAATTTTCCAAAGATGTACAACATCTTTGATCTTTTTGAGTGAGTTCGTTGCATGTTCTGGAACTTCCTTTGAAGTGAATTTGTGGCCTGTGTCTAAGAATGTTGTTCTTGTTTCAAACATGAAACTTCATCTCGTTTCTCAGATGCAACATGGGATGGAAAGAACATGGACTGAAGACCAGACCTTATTTCCTGTTCTCTTACATCATTTTGTTACTTTGAAATTGTCTGTGTTCCCAGCCTGGGAGGCAGCAGGTGATGGCTTAAGTAGCTGTGTGGCTGTCATCCCGTGTTAGTACCAGAATAGGTTTCAGATCCCTGGGTTGGTCTGGTCTAGCTCTGGTTGTTGTGGGCATTTGAGCATTGTATCAAAAGAGTGAAGATTTGCTTCTCTGTCTCTGCTTTTCAAGCAAAAATGTAAATAGCATTTTATAATGTTTAGGGGAAATGGAATTTTAAAGAATTAGTGCAAAAAATTTGAGTCACTTTCAAGAAGTTGAAACACATTGCAGCTTATTCAAAAAATGGCATGGGTTTCAAAACTGTTTGCACCAAAGAAAAATAAGTCATTCCATGCCCATTTCAAAAAAGAAAATTTGAAGTTTTATTTCCTTTCGTATGTGATACAGAAAAAAATGCACAAAACATGAATGACTAACTCAATGAAAAGTCACAGTGAAATCTGAGTCACCATCTGGATCAAGGAAAATATTAATCATTTCCCTTTCTCCATTTTCAGTCAATATTCCCTTTTATTCCTTAAAACAACCAATTTTATAACTTAGAACTCTGAAATTGCTAATTATTAAAGCTTATATATATATATCTGTCAGGTGTGATGAATCAATAGCTAGATGTTCACCTTGCTGGCACACGAACCCCATATGAGTGCCAATGTGTGTCCTGGTTGCTCTGTATCCCATTCAGCTCCCTGCTTGTGGTTTGGCAAAGAGGTAGAGCATGGTCCCAAGCCTTGGGACTCTTCACCCATGGGATATGTGGAAAAAGTTCCACAGGTTCTTGGCTTTGATTTGGCTCAGCCATTGAGGAATGAAACAGCTGATGGAAGACCTTTCTGTCTGTCTCTCCTCTCCATAAGATCTGCCTTTCCAATAAAAATAAATGTCTTTAAAAAGTTAGAGATGTGAAATTATAGAGCACGCATCCCTTTGCTCAGGATTGTTTGAGAGATTCCTACTTACTCCATTAGCTGTATTTTGTTTATGTCCATTGATATATCAGATTTCACTCGATAGAAAAGGGTCTAAAAAAAATACTACCTTTTATTTAGCCATTCCACTTTTCATTAGCATGGGAAGATTTTTTCCAGTTTGGGATATTAAATGTACAATACTGGGATGAGCGGTATACACATTTCTTAGTATATTTATACCTGCATTTCTATTGAGTAAGTGTCTGGAAGTGGCATGCATGTATTCAATCTATCAGGATCAACAGACTTTTATGATTGCTACAGTTTATTTTTCTTCCAGCATCATATGACTGCTGTCATTAATTCATATACTTCCCACGCTGAGGAATGTCAGATTTTTAAAATTTCCACCATTTTCTTGGATGTGAGATGGTATTTCATCACAATTTTTGTGATAATGTTAATAACGTGAAGAAGTTCAGCAGGTCATTTTGATAGACATTTGTGTGGTGCCTGTTTATTCTTTTCTCCACTTCTAAACTGTTATTTTCTTTTCTGCTTTCTGATTTGAGCAGTTCGGTGTAGGTTGTTGAGGAACCATTCGTGGTTTTAGATGTTGGAATACTAATTCTTTTCAGACTTATACTGGTGATATTTGGTAAATAAAATAACTTTTTAATGAAGTATAATAGTTTCTGATAGTTTTGTTTTCCTCTGAATTCCTAATGTCATGAAGCAATCTTCTTAAATCTTTTTTAATCTTTTAAAACATTTTACTTTTGATTTTAGATGCCTGATTCACTCAGAGTGTGCCATTCTATGTAGGATATGAGGTGGAGTTCAGCTTTGTCTTGCCATCAATCTGGAGACATAGTTATCCAGTATCACTTACTGAAGAGATCATCCATTTATTGAATGATCACCCATTATTTTCCATCAATACTCTACTCCCATTTCTCTGTTGTGTGGATCTTGTTTCCTGCTCTTGTGACATTAGTGAACTATCATGCAGGACAGTTCAGTATCTTGCAGAATGTCTTCTAATTTATTTTTCTTCTTCTAGGCAGGCTTGATTGTATTTAGTCTCTGCATGTAAAATTTTAGAATCAACTTGGAATATACTTATAAAGAAAGCATGCTTGTAAAAACTGAAAAAAAATTATCTGTCTCAAGTAAATTTAGATTAATATCAAATAAATTTGCATTTAAGTAAAAAAAAGGAATAAGATAGCAAGAGAAATACTTGGTAATGAAAAGATAGTTCATTTACTCAGAAAGTACAACATTCACAAATTGTGGATCCAGTGCAATTGCATGATTGGCTAATCTTCTGCCTTACAAGTGCCAGTATCCCATGCAGTGCATGTTTGTGACCTGGCTTCCCCACTACCCATCCAGCTCCCTGCTTACGGCCTGGGAAGACAGTGGAGGATGGCCCAAAACCTTGGGAACCCTACATGCATTTAAAATACCCAGAAGCAGTTCCTGGCTTTTGGCTTCAAATTGATTCAGCTCCGACCATTGCAGCCATTTGAGGAAATCATTCTGTCTCCTTCTCTCTGGAAGTCTGATCTGCCTTTCCAATAACAATAAACTTTTTTTTTCAAAAAAAAATCACAAATCATGTATGCAACCTTACTTCAAAACTGTATCAAGAAATAATTGGAAAATGCAAATGGAAAAAATAAGCGAAGCTATGACAGTTAACATATTTTAACATGCTTTTCTCAGGAGCTGATATTTTTTAAGAAAATGTTGCTTAATAAATGGATGAAATGTTTTACAAGTGATATGGGATACTAATTGGCTATGAGGGAGACTGAAGCCCTGTTTGTTACAGCATTTGTAGTCCTTGAGTACATTCTATTAAGTGAAAATTATCTGTGCACAAATTTCACCCTATGTGGAATTTTAAAACAGTTGATCTCATATTAGTAAAAAAAAAAAAAAGTGTTTTCCAAATGCTTGAATGTGTACGAACACATGGGGACATGTTAGCCAAAGGTTATATAACTGCTAGGAGGAATATTTCTTAAAATGTATAGAAAAGACAAATATAGAAAGTAGACAAGCGATTGCCAGTGATTTGGAGATGGGGAAGGGTAATGATCAGTGGACATAATGTTTCTTGTTCTTTTTTTTTTTTCAGTAATGATACTGTCCTAAAATTGTAATAGCTGTATAACTTTGAACAAACTAAAATTACTGGACTGTATACTTTTTTTTTTTAAGTTAAGCAAAGGAATTTATTTCTTTCAATTTATAAATGGTTTTACTTTGTAGACACAATTTCAAAATATATTTTCTATTTTGAATATACAGTATAAATTAAAATAAGATGGAAAAAGACAGTATTTGCAACAATGTCTTGTGACATCACTATAGCTCTGCTACTCCTTTCTGTAATTCTCAAACGCAAGAATTCTGAGTCCTGAACACTTCTGCCATTCTTTCAATGGGAATTAATTGGGTCGCAATATCTTCCTGAAATGATGAATTGTTATTTCAGTTAATGTGAGTATTCATGTTTTGCTTGATTAGTTTGAGGGTGTTACCGCAGACCATGATGAAAATATTATATGCACTTTTTTGGCATTTAAATTATTTCCATGCTTTTTATTTTGCCATTAACAACATGTTACACCTTGTTTTTTTTCTATTTTTTTGAAGTTTCTTTTTTTAATGTAGACATTTTTAATTAATTACATTGTATTATGTGACACAGTTTCATAGGCTCTGGGGATCCCCCAACCCCTCCCCATACCCTCCCCCCATGGTGGATTCCTCCACCTTGTTGCTGTATTACATTTCAAATTCAGTCAAGATTCTTTCATTGCAAGAGTATACCAAGCATAGAGTCCAGCATCTTATTGTCCACGTAATAGCTCTGCCTTCAGACCAGAGATGGTCTCCCCAAGAAACTGTTGAATTTACCTGGACTGTATACTTTAAATGGGTGAATTATGTCATACCTGAGTTACATGGCAATAAAGTTGACTTAAAGATAGATGGGTCATAAAGATTTAAACACTTTAATAAACTTTCCTTAATTCAAACATAAAAGAGACCATACATTAATATTGAGTAATATTCTTTTCAAGGACATTTCTAATATTTTGGAAAGTAGACTATTATTGGGGACAAAATAAGATTCAATAAATTTCAATTAATGGAAACCATACAGTACTTAAACTCTTACCATGGTCAAATTAACCTAAAATCAATAGTAATAAATAACTATAAGGTCTCATATATTTTAAGATACCTACTACACTGTAATTATTGCATCAAAGAAAAAGTCACAGTGCAAATTTACAATGTTTTGAATTAAATGACTATGAAAATATAAAAACACTGATATACAGAGTTGAATTTATGTAAACAGTTTTAAATATATATGTGAGGAGAAAGATTGAAGATAAAAGCTGTATTTCAACAAATTGGGGAACCGAAGATGCAAAGGAAATTTAAAAAGAAGAAAATAATAGAATAGAAACCAAACATGCAACATCTAAGATGTAAGCAGTTGAAGGTTAACCCTTTGAAATGGGCAATGACATTGGTAAAACTCTAGCGAGAATGAAAATAAAATGATGAAAAGAAATCAAGGAGATTTCACTATAAATTTGAAAGGCATTATAAGAATTCTAAGAGGATATTGAAAAGCTTTAAGTAAGTCTTTATAAAAATACAACATGACAAAACTGAATAAAGACAGAGCAATTGAATGAGCCTATCAACATTAACAGCACTGAATAGAGTTTTTAAGAAGCAGAGAGATAGAAAGGAAGAAAAGGGAAAAGACCCATAAGAACAGTACCTGTGTGCTGACCAACCCCACAGGTGTGTACCGCCCCAAGCCTGGGCCGGCTTGCAGTCCACAGACAGAGGCTTAACCCTTAAGGATAACACTGACTTGAGTTGTCGCTAGCGGCTTGCAGGATCTGTGTTGGAAGGAAGCAAGAGCCAAGCTCTGGAGAACTTGAACTCAGGCACCCCGATGCAAGGCATTGCATGCTAACTGGAATCCTAATCTAAGTACTTGTCCTCATATTGAGTCTTTAATACTAACACAAGAGACCCATGTAGTTTCCCATGTGAATTATACTAGTAAGAAAAAAATATTAACGGGTAAGAGGAGAGGGAAGTACATTTACCAGTGAATATTTTCAAGCCTTTATAAAACTCATAGCAGAATTTCCAAATAGTATAAGAAAGGAATATTAAAGGAAATATCATTCATTAATATAAGAGCCAAAGTCCAAAATAATAGTTATCTAATACCTTAAGTACCTATTGCTAAATTGATTTTATCCTACTAATGTAACATATGAGCATCCCAAAATGTCATTGTGATTTACCACATTAGGAGAATAATAAAGAAATGAGATATATAATCATTTCAATGAGTATTTTTAAAGAATCTGATAAACAATCATAATGAAAACATTTCTTCAGGTAAAAGGAAAATCAATTTTCTAAAGTGTATCTACCATATATTCTATAGGAAAGATGGTATTTAAAGATAAAATATGGAGGTCCTGGCACAATGGCTTAATTGGCTACATCCTCACCTTGTAAGCACCGGGATCTCATACTGGCATTGTCCGCTCCACTTCCCATCTAGCTTCCTGTTTATGGCCTGGGGAAGTGGTAGAAGATAGTTCAAAGCCTTGGCACATCCATGTGGGAGACTCAGAAGAATTCCTGGCTCCTAGCTTCAGATAGGCTCAGCTCTGGCCTTTGCATCCATTTGGAGAGTGAACCAGCAGATGGAAGATCCTTCTCTCTTTCTCTCCTTCTCTGCCTTCCCAATAAAAGTAAATATATTTTAAAATTTTAAAACATAAAATATGGAAAGTTTTCTTTGAAATAAATAAAATTAAGAGATAGTTATTACTTCAACATATCACTGCAAATTCTAGACCATGTAGAGGAGATAAGAAAGTAAATGAAAAGTGTCTAGATTGGCAAGGAATAGACGGTATGTAATTATATACATGGAGAATTCTACAAAAATATTTTCATTTTGAAACTGGCATTATGGCATAGTAGATAAAGCTGTGGCTGCCACATGGGCATCCCATACAGTAGCCTTACTTCCTGTCCAACTCCTTGCTAATGCACCTGTAAAAGCAGAAAATGGTGATCTCCATTGCTTAGTCTCCTGCTATCCATGTGGGAGTCCTGGAAGACGCTCCTGGTTCCTGGCACCTGACTTCTACCTGGCCATTTAAGACATTTGGGTGATAAACCAGTGGATGGAACATCACTTTCTTTCTCTCCTTCACTCTGTAACTCTGACTTTTGAAATGAAAGACTAGATATTATAAAGGTCTCTGTTCTCTTATTGGACAAGATTCATTTCAATCGTTTTTGAAATCTCATTCTACTTTATCTTCGTGTTAATGTTTTTTCCTTGTGTTCTATTGGGAGTGGGTTTTCTCTCTCCAGTTCTTTCTTGCGGTTCTTTCCCATGTATTGGCATTTCTGACTTATGGAAAGACCTGCCTATATGCCAGTCAACTCATCAGTGTGTATAAAAGAGTAACTGGCTGGGAGCTTCTCAGAGGTATTTCAGGTACAAGCAAGTTGCTCTATCAGAGAATTGGATAGGCAGGCAGTGTTTGTGTCAGTGCTTGAAAGAATGATGTGGTTTCACCCAAAGAAGGGTAGAGAGAAGTCAGAAGGAAGGTGTAGATATAGCTACAAATGGAAACACTTGCATAAACAGGGAAACGTTGAAACTTACATGAAGGCTAACAAGAGTATGAAGTAGATGGGGTGCATGCTCTTTTTCATGTTCCACCTTTATTGTCCTGTACCTGCTTGCTCTGTTTAGCTTCTTTTGTGTTCTGTTCTGAATCAGGAAAAGAACAGCTAGCTGATTTTTTGTGTCTCATGAATACGGAATGAGTTCTGAAACTCTTAATCAAGGGTTTCTCCAAGGATTTCCCTTGACTGTTTGCGTTGATGGATCTTGGCCAACTGAACTGATTTTTGATGATGCAAATAATCTGATTCCAAACAACCTGGAGATTACCCCTTCTTAAGATAATAAGGACCACAATTTTTTGTGGCGTTTTAAAATGGTGATAATGCCTATAAACTCCATGTTATATTCAGTTTAACCGACATCTGAATTGTGTCAATACGATAAGGTAACTTCTTGTCAAAGATTTCAAACAATACATTTCCCTGTTGCTGAGCCTGAAAACTGGTATGAAGCGTGACTGCAAGCAATGCTTGCGATTAAGCCATAGATAGGACAAAACTTCATGTGCCTGAAGACTGTGAAAATTATGTAATATATCTTCTAACTCTATGATAATCAGTACTTATGTAGTGTATCTTATAACTCCTTGATAATGAAGGATATTTAAAATTTCTCCTAACATTCCTTATATCCTCAGCTGCCTTATCTCTTGTAATGTTTTGCAGGCAAAGAGGTTTTGCAAAGATTATTTCCTTATTTATTGTTTAATAACTCTAACTAAAGTGATTAATCTCAGTAGTCAGTGTTTTTGCTCCATCATATCATTCACACTAAACCTAACTTATTTAATATGATATCATGACTCAGTTATTAGATTATAAATAATGACCAATACTCATAAATATTTATCAAGTGGATTCTTCAATCAGCTGATTTCTAGTGCTTATAATGGTGAATGATTAAGTCAACAAGCCTCTCTCCCTCCCCCAAAACACAACTTAATCTGTGGTCCCTACATACAAAATTTTCATTTTAGGAAAATTGACTCTCTGGGCTGTCTGCTTCCCAACTGGGAGAGCGTTAGCCACCGCCATCTGTGCAGAGCTCCCAAAGGACAGATCAGTCTGAATCCAGCTCTGTCTGAGTGGACACACTCAGAATGAAACAAATTGGGGCAATTTACTGAAGGCTAAATCCTCTAAATGACACTCACCTAAAACACTCTGGGAAATGGTTTGGGAGGCTTAAATGGTCAACTTCATTGCCTTAATTCTCTGGGTACCTTTTACAAGTAGACACATGAAGATTCCAAATTGAAGATACAAGTTTGCTTGTGCTTTTTCTCCCAACACCATGAATCATTTAACCTAGTTCCTAAAACAGTTCAGACACCTTAATATGGGAGGGTTCCAAAAGTTATGCTTTTACATCCCTGATCTGCCTGTAGATTTCTTCTTTAGAAAAATGCATCTTTCAGGGGAACTTTTGGGAGCATTAAATATACTGACGTCACTCGCGTGCTTTTGTTCTCAACATTTGAACATACTGTGACATTTCAAAACATATTATCAGTAAAGTTTACTGGATTTCTGTTGAAAATGATTTTCTCAAAGCTCTGGGAAGGGAATGAGAAGCAAGTTCTGGAGGAAAGCGTCTCCCCGGACCCTGTCTATTCCTTGACTACAGGGTTTCCAAGGAATCTTTATTTTGTGATTCAGTGGCCCTTCTAGTTAAGAGAGTATTACTAAGTTAAGAGACTCTTCAAGGTAGGATCCGACATATCAGATTTTAAAAAGAAATCATTTCAGCAAATTTAAGAGTTTGAGATTTCAGGAATGTTCACTGACCCCAAGAGGTGGTAGTGTTTTTTTTTTTTTCCTCTCATCCATCTGTATTGCAAATAAACCTTTTGATGTTTTAAAGGTTTTTCTTTGGCAGCTAAGAAAAACACTCTGGAAAGTTCTATTTAGTGAATTTGCCGGTGTATAAATATCCCAGAGCTAGTCTGTTATCCCCTGGCATCTGGAAGAAAGGTGCTATTGTTTTAGATTCCGTGATTGAAGTACAGAATAATCAACTCAGAGAGAGCCTGGGGGGAAGATCCACTCGCACGTGCCCTGGACACCAGCAATCCAGGGGTTTCCGCAGTCTTGCCTACAGATGGAGAGACATAGAAGAGTCCAAGTTTTGTTACATCTAGGGACGTGTCCATGCCACAACACAAAGGTTTTCAAACACTCATGAGAAAATGTAAAATTACAAGTTGAGCTTGTTTTAGTGCAAAAAATATATATATTTGAAATGCATACATAGTGTTTCTTGTTTGTTTCACAATACACATTTCCCATGAATGCTTTGAAGATTCCACATATGTCTGGATTTCCAAATGTTTTGCACCAAAATAAACTTAACCTTTAGATTTCATGTTCCACAAATCTTTTGAACAGTCCTCCCGTAACCTGACTGCCAATTTTAATTGAAATCTTTAAACATTGTGAAGCAATGACGTTTGATGGATCCTTTTGTTTCTGCTAGTTTCTTTGCTTGCTAGATAACAATAGCAGGACTCTGCAAGACCTGAGCCATATAGTTTAGGCTGCAAATCGCCAAGTTTATCATCAAGGCCTTCCAGGGTTGCATCCTCAGACTTAATTCTGACAAATATGTGTCTTACATTATTTGAAGTTCCTCTCCTTTCCAGGCAAAGCAAGGTTTGCAATCTTATCCATGAAAAATCAGTGTAATTCCAGAAGACCATGATGGGTTTGCCAGAAAGGAATTTATCCTTGCTTGCACGCAGTCTGTATCCTAGTTATGAGTAGCGTTGAAGTCAAATGAAATAATTGCTTTACCTTTGATTTTACGTGGATGTTTTCTCTACTTTGGTGGCAGTTGAACAATAGCAACTGTCTTGAGGCTTTCCCCTACGAAGTGTTTGAATGGACATGCGCTCAAATGTAAAAGCACCACAAAAGGGGTCAGGTGCTGCCTGTTCTGTCTAGAGCAGCATGCTAAGGTTTCATTTGTAGAATGCAGCTGCATTGAAAGACAGGATAGAATTTGCTTTTTGGTGAACCTACAAAAATGACACGAATAACTCAGATATTTAATGAATAATATGCAGACATGCACCTGCTTCAGGGTTCATAGATTAATCTTGTGACAAATAGTCAAATCCCTTGGAATTTAATTACATGGATGCCAAACAGGCAATAAAACTGGCTACACTTTCGAAACGGGTATCTGTAGAATGCTAACTAGTTCTTGGAGCAAGCTTCCCATGAGGACTGGGTTGGTTCCCTTTGCTTTGCCCTTGTGAGATTCAGTGCCAAGTCGCAATGTTCCGCTCATGTTCTTGTCTGTTGTTCCTGCAGCTGGGGCCCCTTGCCGAAGATGTGCTTCATCAAACACCGAACATGAATGCTGTTGTTTCTTTACAGAAGATCATTGAAATTCAAAGTATGTCTGCCAAATTTTTTAAATAAATTTTCTACTCAGGTAAAACTGAAGTTTTGTTTTGAACTGGAGCACAAAGAATCATGCTCAAGATAATGCTAATTGGCGCATATGCTCTTACCTAAATGTCTTATTGCATTGTTCTTTTGTCTAGTGTTATCATACTCAGAGATTCAATTTTTTACAATCTATTTTTCTCATATTTTACAAGTACTGGGATTTTTTCCATAACTGTACTAAGCATTTATGCAAAGCAATGGAGTAAACATAAAAATCATGATTATGTAGATCGGTCTTAACTCGAGGCAATTTATTTTCTAAGGATGTTGGTGTTCAGGAATCAGTTACTGGTTTTAGGTTGTCCAAGAAGAGAAAAAGTAATGAGAAAGTCCAACAACCAAAACAATATAAATCAGATATTTAAACTATTTAATTTAGTTTCTTTCCTTTTATTTATTCAAAAGGCGACAGAGAGAAAAATAGAGATACAAAGAGTGTGAAGAGAGGGAGTTCTTCCCTCCATTATCTCACTGTCCGTAACAGCCAGGGCTAAGCCCGGCTGACACCAGGAGCCTGCTGCTCTGTCCAGGACTTTCACATGGGTGTCAGGGACCCTTGAGCCATCATCTGCTTCCTTCCAGGTTGTACATTACCAGAAAGCAGCATCAGCAGCCCAGTAGCCAGGACTGGAACCAGGCTCTCCAATATAGGATGAAGGCTTTACTGTTATACCGTAACATCTATCCCAAATGTGATACTGTTATCCTTTTTACTATGCATTTCCATCACACATAAACACAGAGAGAGAGAGGAAACCAAGTACACATTAACTGGGAAGTTAGCATTAAGATAAAAGTCAGTGTTCTGCAGCAATGCTTGGGGCTGACTGAAGAAGCCCCAGCCAACTGCTCTGTCACCGTGAGACTGCAGTTATAGGTTGACACATTTTTTTTTCAAAATCCATGCAGTTTTTTTAAATAATATATGCTTTCCATGAACTTTGTGAGTAACCCTTTAGATGTACCCGATAACAGTTTAGCGTCATAACAGACACAAACTATCCATTTTCAGATAACATAGAAACAAATGTTTAAATGCTTGAGCAACATTTCTGAGATAATATCCCAGGTGAAAGGACTGACAGAGATGAGGGAACACCTGGAGGTGATTTCAAAAAGAGTGGCAAAATGTACTGTCCTAACCTGGTTTTCCGCTCCGGATAGATTGAGCAGGTTCATGACCTGTCACTCCAGATCTCAAGCCCAGAGCCCAGAAGCGATCCTTGGCAGCCTTCTCTTCCTCTTCATCCCTATGTCTCCTTTCAGATCACTGACATATAAAATGAGCTTGCTCAATCATCGTCTTGCCTTTTATTCTGAGCTCCTTTTGCTATTACAGAGTGTGTGAAAGTATTTTTCCTGTGTATTCTAGAACATCACTGTAGCAAATACTTTTGAATTTACTCCTTGAATATTGATGGTTCAAGGAGTCTACAGCCTATGAGATATGAGACAACAAAGTTGATGGTTCCGATAGTACCAACATATAGAGCCCTAATCATAAGAAGGGAAAATCTCCTCCATCAGTCCCTCTCAACTAGGCACAAAAAGTGCTGAAAAAGAGAAAACTTCTGGAAAGTCTTCATGGCAATGATAGCACCTCTGCTCGCTCTTACAGCCTGGACTGAAATTGGGGACACTGAATAACGAGCAAGCTCAGCCTCCACCTGTGGCACTGACATCCCGTGTGGGTGCTTGTTCTCATCCTGGCTGCTCCACTTCTGAACCAGCTCCCTGTTGGATCTGGGAAAGCAGCGGTGCATGTCTCAGGTGTTGGGGCTCTGTCCCCACATGAGAGACCCAGAGGAAGTTCCTGACGCCTGGCTTCAGCCTGGTCAGCTTCTGGCTGTTGTTGCAGCCATTTGGGAAGGGAATTTGTGGATGGAATCTCTCTCTCTCTCTCTCTCTCTCTCTCTCTCTCTCTCTCTCTCTCTCTCTGTCTGTCTTTCTCTCTGTAACTCCACCTTTCAAAAAAATAATAAAAATGAATATTTTAAAAATAAACCTTTCAAACTTCATAAAGCATGGGAAAGTTAAACCAAGAGCTCTTGGCTTAGCAAGCAATGCCTGATTTCCTTACAAAATATCAAATTGGGCTTGCTTCTTCTTTGAGCTAATTTATACCCCGCTCTTCCATTGCAAGTGCCTGGACTAGACCCTGGACTAGTATTGCCAGTTCCACATGGCGAAGAATGTAGTCAATCTGGCCACCTCATTTGAAGGATCTAAGGGAGAAGGAGCACGTGTGCATGTGTGATCCCTTCCTTGTTAAAAATCTCATGAGTGATGTTGAGAAGCTGAGAGCAAAGCAGAGTAGCACAGGCAGCCTTTGCGACCGCAGGGTCCTCGGCACCTGTGCAGGGCACCTCTTTGAAGCCGGCCCTGAAGGCAGTCTTTGTTGCACAGAAGCGTGTGTGTGGCACAGTCACCCAGGTACCTGCTTTTGAACTGGGGAAGTGTTCAGGTCATCTTCCACTCCAGGTTCTGATGAATTCTTTTGTGCTGCCCTGGGGATTACAATCTCGGGGAAAACGTGTCCATGTGGGAGAGGGAGCCTTGCAGCATGTGGAAAACATTCAGGAAAGTTCCTAGATAGTCTCATCCCCAGGCACATGGCAAGGTGCTGACAGGCTTCGGTGCATGTCTCTTTGAGGGCTGAACCCCCCAGCTGAGGCAATGCAGGTGCTGGAGCCAGTGATTAGCATTGGCCTCTTGCCTGGCCACATGGAGGGGAGGATTTTGCAGCAGGATCATCCCTGTTGTCCTGGGATTTTGTATGCTTCAGCCTGTGCTGAGGAGAGTACAGCAAAGTAGGCTTTCCCCTGGTGGATGAAGACCCTCCCACGCCCCCATTGTTGCCCCTCCATAAGTCAAGGACTGGCTGTATCTCAAGATGATGAATGATAACTGAAGGTCAACTGTCATGGTGAGGGGGTGGCAAAAGGGATGAAGAGTTAAAAAATATAAAGTTTGAACTGCCACAAGATTTAGATTCCATTTCTGGGTCTCAGTCTCAAAGAATTAAAAGCAGCATTGGTTCTTGAAGCAGTCCCCTGTTCACAGCAACACCGGTCACATTAGTCACAGGATGGGAGCAGTGTGCATGTTCATCAGTTCACGAACAGAGAAAGAAAATGTGGTCTCAGTATATGCACAATGGAATGTGGATTGTTTTTTCTCAAAGACGAGAGACCTAGGGCCAGCATTGGTAAAGCTGCCATCTGCAAAGCTGGCAGCAGAAATGGATACCAGTTCAGGTCTTGGTTGCTCTATTTCCCATTCAACTCCCTGCTCATGTTCCTGGGAAAGCAAGCAGTAGAAAATGATGCAGGTGTTTGGGCCCCTAAAAATGTTCTTGGCTGACCCAGCCCTGGCCACTGAAGCCATTTAGAGAGTGAGCCAATGGATATCAGATCGCTCCTCCCTTTGTCTTTCTCCTTCCCTCTGTAACAATGCCTTTGTATAAATAAGCACGATTGCATTAAAAAGTTCATGAAGACTATGTAGTATGAGAAAAAGTGCATGAATTTAAGATTTATTTTCATTGGAAAGGCGTATTTACAGAAAGCAAGAGAGACAGAAATGAAGAGCTTCCATCTGCTGACCTTTGCCTACATGGCTGCAACAGCTGGAGCTGAGCCCATCCAAAGCCAGGAACAAGTACCTTCTTCTGGTCTCCCACACAGGTTCAAGGCCCCATGGCTTTGAACCATCCTCTGCTTTCTTAGAATGTAAGCAGGGAGCTGGATAGGAAGGAATTAGAGCAGCCGGGATAGGAACTGGCACCCATATGGTATGCCGGCATTTGGAGGTGGAGGATTAGCCAGTTGAGCCATTATCCAAATCCCTGAATTTCTTCCAAAGAGCTGGGACCTGCAATATTGACGACTTAGCATAATAGTCATTGATGCTCCAGTTTGTTTGTACCAATGTTCCTGTTTATTTGCTTGCTTGATTCTAAAGCATGAGAAGTGAAGTTGCTATTCTCTGAATATATCCTCCTTTTTGAGTAAAATTGGAAAAGAGATACCATTTGGGGGTTGCTGGAGAATGTTACAAAACACTATTGAACTGACTAAAGGGTCCGTTATCCTCAGGGTGCCAAGTGTCCACAATACTCAGCGTACTCTTGAACTCTCTACAAAAGTAAGCAGCAAATCAGATTTGCCCTGGAAGAACTGTTTGCCACCTGCTGCTAGTCAGGGCTGTGCCACATTGATGCGTTCTGTATGCACTCCTGGCTGAATGGTTTCTCTCCTCTTCCTTATCATGGCTATTTTTCATTCCTATTCTTCCTGTTTCCTCTACTTCCTTTTATTCCCCCCGCCCCGCTTCCTTTTTTTCTTCTTGTACTTGCAGCTCAACAAACGAGCCATAAAAATAACATTAGATGTTAGGGAAGAAGGCAGGATGCTAACTGTAATCATTTTACTCTTAAGCTTTTTCCAACAGGGAAAAAAAAAACTAGTTTGTGGAAATAAATGTCCAATAAAAACTCTTAATGTACTAGCATGGATAGTTTAAGTATGTGCTGCTGAATTCTCTTGGCGATTAAGAGATCTGGATACTAATTAATGAAAAAAAAAAGTGAGTAAGATAAGGCTTGCTCCTAAGGTAATAGTCACGTCCTCCTTTATCTGAAATGCCATTTCCCAGCATTCCTCCTGTGGTTTCAATGCAGCCCACCTACCCATCCTCCAGGGAGAAAGGGCATTTACATCAGACAATCCAGGAGAAAATCCAGATTGTTTCTAAGCTGAAAGGAATTTGTATACATCTCATGTTGTGGGGGAAGTTGTCCAATATTTGAGCCTCACGGGGCCGTGCACACATTTGAAAGGGTTGTCTCCCTAGATTGCAACATGTGCCGCATAAATCATCTCAGTGCCTTTGCTAGCTTCTTGACTCCACACCCAAAGGCTAACCCTAACTCAAAATCCCCTCCCTCTGCTTGTCCCTTCCTGTTTCGTGGGGATTTTTCCATCTTTTTTTTTTTTTTTTGGTAATCCCTCATCTCTTCTCTCTCGTTTCTCTCTCCTAGAGATCCAACGGAGATGGGCATGAAATTATTCACCATATTTAAACTTAGAGGGATTTGAGGTTTTTGTCACAGACAGGGAGGGAGCAATTCGGATCGCTATGTCTGTTCTAAAAATAGGAACCTTCTCAGGGATTATCGTCAGAATCGAGAGGTTTGATTCAGAGGTAGAATTGCCATAAGACAGGAATTCACTGGCATGGATCAGATGAGTACTTGGTAAATTTCCCGGCTTGAAAAACTCAGAAGGTGGTGATCATTAATTCCTACAACTGGAAATCTTTGGGGAAGAAAGAGTTGGAAGCAGAGAAGAATTTGAGTTAGGATCAAGAAACTTTGCTGATGGAGAGTCTTAAAATCCAGGGGAAAGGTCACAGCATCTGAAGGAACATCAGTTTTTTGCTACCCCGAGGTAGTGATGTGGCACTGGCTAAAGACTTGTGCCAACCGTGCAAACTGTTATCAGTGAACCAATCGATGACTCTTATGTACTTATATGCATGCTGGGCACTGTTCTAAACACTTCCATTGCCATACGTTAGCTCATTATTGAATCTTCTCGACAAGTTGAAGGCATAGGTATTCTTTTCATTTGCATTTTTACAAGCCGAGCAGAATGAGGTACACCAAGATTAATTGACTTACTTGAGGAGAAGCACAACTGCTAAAATATTCTCCTTCCAGAGCATTCCCTCTTAGGCTTCTATATTACACCATATCAATCATTCATCCTTCTTGAAATGTTCATTTTTTTTCCTATTTGCTGCAACAGTAACATTTTCATCCAAAAAAAAAAAATAGCTTAAAATTCAGTATTTGAAAATTTCTGTTGGATTTAGGTTTAGTCATAGTCAGTTCTGGAAGTTTAGTGCCAAATGACAAGAAATCAAGAAGCTATGAATCCACTTTGGAGCCACTTGTAAACTTGCAAAGTACATCTAATCAGAAAAAAAAATGCAGGGATTGGCAGGATTTCAAATCCCTGCCCTGTTGAGTTTAAAGCTCTGACTGCTGTCAGGTGTGAGCTGCTATTTGTCATATATTCTTTGACTTTCGACAGAGGCCTTGATGTTGGAGCCCAGGGCCAGGCAGTGCTTCATTGAAGAAAAGCAGCATTAAGCATTTTCCCACTATTAACCCTGCTGACCCTCGCTTGCATCAGAGCCAGGTCAAACTTGTGCACATGGCTTTTGGAAGGTAGAGTGTGGACTTGTAATTAACTGTTCTCTTGAAATGTTGAAACTCTGGTTATTGTGCAGTAGAGGCCTAATACCAGAATAGAAATGGAAACATGTGTCATCTGGTTAGAGACTCAACTTTCTTGGTCATTTCTCTTTATTCCAATTGCATCTGCAATATAAGGGATTTTTGTTTTGTTTTGTTTGCTGTTGTTCTTTTGTTTTTCAGTCACATTTCTACTAAGGCAAAACTAATCAAACCAAGAGAATAAATGAAATGAGGAATGATTCTGTGTCTGCACAGACTCTTTAAGAAAGGCAGTGCACCGCGATTATGTTGTCAGCTCTTGGCAGTGCTGCATACACACACACACACACACACACACACACACACACTACTACTGCTCATGGAAGCAAGGTGCCTAGAAAATCAAGTTTAAGAGAAGATCTTTCTACGAGTATTTGCTAAGATGCTATCTAGTCCTTACACAAGCCTGCATTGCATAATTAATTTCCTCATGAGTAAACTGTGAGTTAACATGGTGAAGTAGCTCATTGAAGCGCTTCTCACCGGTACCCAATAAAATCAAGATGTTTCTCCTTTTCTGGCTGTAATGTAAGAACACTTTCTTCTAATAAATCATCCATGTGGTGCTGGATGCTCTGGTGCAGCAGGCGAAGTTGCCAGTTGGTGTGTTTGTACCCCATTTCACAGTGTCCCTTTGAGTCCTCACCACACTGATTCAGCTCCCTGCTGGCATGCCGGGAAAGGCAATAGAAGATGACCCAAGTGCTTGACCCATGACACCCCTGTGGGAGACCTAGGTGGTATTCTTGGTTCCTAGGTTTTTCCTGGAGAAGTTTCCTACCACTGTAGTCATTTAAGGAGCAAACCAGCAGATGGAACTCTCTGTGTGCCTTTCAAATAAAGAAATAAAACTTCAATAAATAACACACCAAAAACCAACATAGCTAACAAAGCATCTGTGTAACTTCCCTATTCCTAACCCTATTGGAAAAAAACAAAATGTGCTCTTCTAAGCTCCCTTGTCTCTAGTACAGTAGCACAGAAGCAATCATGCCTTTTCTGAGAGTCGGTGTGCTCATCAGGATACTGGGTACACCTGCGGTTGTTGAGGAAGAAACTACTGCCTCATTACACAATCCTGATTTTCCCCCCTAATTTATGAACCCTGCCCGCTTTCCTCTTATTTCTAATGTGCAACACTAAGAGTCACCTGACTCTTTTCACTGCTGACTCTGTTTTAGTGGCTAGCTGTACGGGCTTGGAAGAAACGTGTGGAATCATGTGTCTATCCTAAACTTTGAACTAGCTCGTTGATCCCCCGAAGTCCCCTGTGCTACTGCTGCAGTCATTCCAAACTCAGTGGTAACCACTGAGTCATTTTTCGCTTCCTCCTTTTTTTTAATATCATACACTTCAACTCCATCCATATATTTTTTGAATATATCAATACTCATTTCTTTTAACTGAAGGGCAGTGCCTTATGCATGAACATGCCATTGTTTGCTTTTTTACTGATCTATTGAAAGGCCTAGTAGTTAGAATTACCTTTGGATAACAGTGATTTAAAAAGAAGCTGCTATAAATATTCACACACATTTTAGTGTAATGATGAAATATCATTTACCTCGAGTAAACACTCAGGAGTTAAGATTGCTGGGTCATATGAAATATTTGTTATAAACTTAAGAAACTATACCTCCCACCCACAGGAGAAATCTGAACTGCCTTCCCAGCTTCTCTGTTACCAGACTGGGCAGGGACAGAGACAAAGACAGAAAAATTCCCTATCGGCAGATGCCTCCAAAGACCCCTCGCTGCCACTTGAATTAATTTTTAAAGTATGTATTACAAAGAGGTTATGGAGCATCCATAACCCCAGATTCCACTCAGAATCTACCAGGCTTGGTGGTTTTGCAAATGCCAGGTATACTACTGAGTGTGAAAAGAATAGAATGAGACTCTGTTAAGGCCAATGTCTTTTCTTATGAGATCATCTTGTGTAATGATAAAAACGTGGCATCATTCAAATAGCTACAACATAGGGGAAAAAATCTGAAAGGGAGTGGTTCTAAGCCTCCCAAAATGATGGAGGCAAAGGTTTCTGGGGTCGGTAGGTTTTCAAAGTGATGTAAGTCTTTGACCTGAAAATCCTGGCATAGAGGAGCTGTTTCGAAGCCAGGCCTACATAGCTCACCAACCACAGTTCATCCTACCTGTAAGATACTTCTCGTGGCTCCAATGGCTCTCCCCTCCACTTCTTGACTGCTTACATTCCACGATCTGCTTTTGACCTTGTTTTGTACATTTGTCCTGTGTCTCACCTTTGCCAGATAAAACAAAAATGCAGAATCATGAAGGCTGAATGGTCCTAAAAATAAAGAGTGTTGAAAAGTGAGATGATTCACAATCCAAGAAAAGGGGGAAAAAAATGACTTTAAGGGTGTGTGCACCTCCAGTTTCAGTGGAAAATTCTCTGTTGCCAGCTTTATTGCCAGAGAAGGGAGATTCTGCTGTGACTGGCTACTAATATTTTACATTATGAATAGAAGCTCCTGAAACTCTGTAAGAAGACTTTGGGTCATTTTTCGTATGTGCTAGTGGAGGTTTTATTCCCACACCAAGGGATATGATTTTGTTGCACATCTGTTTCTGAAAGCAAAAAAGACAAGCCCTGCTTATCACATGGAAATACAACCTACACACCGTGGGGTTTGCAGCACATGGTAGAGTCTGTGCCATGCTTACTTCCACTTTAATTATTCTCCTTTATAAATAGAGACAGTGGTCTACAGTGCATTATTAATGTACGATTTGCACTTGTTTTTACACACTTTGCCAGGGGCCATATTGCATTTGAAGTTCTGAGTCGTGTCTGAGCCAGGAGCCTCCTACATTTGTATAGAAGCCAAACTTTTCGTATTTAATCTTTACTTTGCAGGATATTTTATTCACATCATGTTTCATCCAAAAAGGTCTCAACTGTTTAAATTATTTCCAATAACTCACATGTACATAGGTCAGATTTAAAGAGCCATTGTCACTTGTGCCGCTTAAGGCTTGTTATTAATGACTCATACTTCCTGCCCTGACTGTGTTTGGGGAATAAAGATATTTGTTTTGTTTGTGGCCAAGATCTCTCTTCTCTTGGAAAAAAAGGAAATGATCCTTGGTTGCTCTAGAAGTGATTTATTATCTTGAAGTAAATGTTTTTTGGTCCATCCAAGGATTCGTAGGTTCATAGAAAATCAGCCATTCTGCCGCATCAAATTTTATTGTCATATCCAAGAGTGACACGCAGCATGAGAACCGAAGTTCCAAAATCATCGGGTTTAAAGTGGAAATAAGCTTCATCATCAACATGCCACTACTACGCTTTTTTATATGTTTGGATTATGTCCCGAATGATCTGGTATGTGGTGTGCCACCGGCACGCATCTCCAATCTGGAAATCTTGACTTTTAGGCCAGAGCAGGCATCTTTCCATACACTTCAATGAATACTTGCCTCCATCTTTTGACACTTTTGAAAATGACTTGTCTAGTAAACGGACACTTGCAATAGTATAAGATTGTGTAAAAATGAACATTGGACGTAACTAGTTTCAATGCAGTTGTCTCACTTTGTGCAATAAACCCACACCATAAAATCAATAAAACATGGGTCAATGGAGTCAGAAACCTGAGCAACAAGTACTTTGTTATTATCAAATATTATTTCATTGACTATTTTTGTATTTGAGGGAGCAGGGATGGAGGAGGCTAAGTAAAGGAGGACTGCAGGATACAGGTGAAGAGAAATTTTGAAACTGGGAGGTTCGGAAAAAGATTTCAGCTCCTTTGCTTACTAGACATATGAATTCAAAAACCAGTCCCTAAAAGGGCTTACACAGTGGTGTTGTTTAGATGAAATGACAAAGAAGTGTGACAACACCTAGAATGTTCTAGGTACTCAATAATGCCATAATTTGCCCCATAGTGTACAAGCCACACGTAATATGCTTACCAAAGCTCCTAGGTTGTGGCGTTATGGGCTAAGCTGCTCCTGCCTGCATCTCATAGGAGCTTGGGTTCAGATTCCTGCTGCTTCGCTTGTTATTCAGCTCCCTGCTAATGCACTAAGAAAGCTGTTGAGCACTGCCCAGTATTTGGATCTCTACACACTTGTGCGAGACTGGAAAGAAGTTCCTGGCTTCACCCTGGCCCAACCCTGAACGTTACAGTCATTGGGAGAGTGAAGAGTGAATGAAAGACCTCTCTCTCTTCCTCCTCCCACCCCTTAACTCTGCTTTCTAGTAAACAAACTAAACACTTTTTTTAAAAAAAAATTGGCCCATTATTGGTCACTCTGGGGAACAAAGGGAGGATGCTCATGTGTTTCAATCATTTTGTGACCACGGGATCCCATGAAGCTTATCACAGCTGTATTCAAGCATAGGCGGATAATGGCAATTCCAACTATGTTAAGGTTATAATGACATTCTGATTTAAGGAAATCAGGGACTTAAAATGGATCTGTCAATTCAGGAACAATCTAAAAGGTTAGATATGTGTAGAACACTGAAAAAAAATAGGGTTACATTTCTGATGTCTGTTTCTTAAACCTCTCTTAGTACATCCTCACTCCTACTCTATTGCTTCCTTTAAGCACAGGTATCGTTGTTTCAACCTGGGTGTGAATTTGCTCTTCCTGTCACTGCTCTCCTCACTGCCTAATAATCATCAGAGGGACCTTTCCTAAGCCTAACCTGGAGCTTAGAGTGCCTGTATCCCGTACTGAAGTCCATGGGTATGACAGCCATCTCCTGTTTCCTGTTGCTGCAGGCTCTGGGAGACAGCACATGAAGGCTCAAGTATTGGTGTTCCTGCCATCAGGTGGGAACATGGATGCTTTTCTTGGCTCTCAGTTTTGACCCAGGCCCAGTCCACTGTGGGCATTTAATAAATAAAACAATACATGGAACCTTGCTCACTTGCTCACTCTCTCTCTCCCTCTGCCTTCCCCCTTCTCTCTCTCTCTGTCTCTCAAAAACAAAGATTGCATTTTAATTAGATCTTGCCTGCCGTAGTAGCCATACCCATCATCCTTCAGACCTCTCCTGATCTCCAGGTGCACCTAGCTGTTGCCCTTCCTACAGTAAACTGCAGACTCTAATCGCTGTAGCTGTATACGTACTATTTCCTCATCATCACCACCATGTTCCTCTAGTTTCATTACACTGACTTCTGCAGGTCTTTCCTGTACTTGCACAGTTGTGAAATTTTCCTGCAAATCTTTCCTTGCTTTTATAACATGTAAGTGTACATTCTGCTTATTCCTTCCCAAGAATCACATGGGTCCTTAACATACAAATTGTCCCTACCAACTAATAGGCCTATCTCGCTATTTGTTGCTGTAGGGAAAGCATCTTCAGCTCTAAACACCAGGAACAGCCTTAGCTTTCAAAAAAAAAAATTAGGCTTCTGACTCACTGACAGAATTGCTATGATATTGTTAAAAATTAAAAGTGTTGTGATTCTCAGAAACAGGTCAAAATAGGCGGTCATAGCATGGGTAGCAGGGGAGGGAAGTTTGGCCGAAATGTCTTAATGGCATGAACGGAGAGATGGGAAGTCTGAGTCTCCATGGTAACATGACATCCATTCTTAGTGAAGCCCTGAGATATAAAGAAAGGCCAATCTGGAAATGTTGAATCTGGAAAGGATCTCAATCAATGCTTCTGTTTCAAGCAGCAAAAATAAAGACCTGGGAAGCATTGCTTCATGAAGGCAATGACCACCCGCAGAACTGGGTCCAACTCCACGTTCATCTGTCTACCTTTGGCACTTGTATTATTTTTCCCCGTTGCAAAATCTGTGAGCCAAGTTGACACGTAATTGGTCATGCTTCAAAGATAGCTCTAACCCAGGGACACATCAGCACGTAGGGCAGTTTCTCCTGTTGTGATTGGAGGATGGTCCACACCTCGAAAAAGCTTAGCGGTTGCAGGAAGATCGATGTCTGCTCTACCTGATTCATTCCACTGGCAGGTTCTCATGACTTGATCTTCTGTCTTCCTCTCTTCGCCCTCTGGCTCAACAAAAGGAATGTCAATACGACCTATGGCTGGGTTCCAACACCAGCAAGTGCATATATTAAAGTTTTAAATCAATTATTGTTCTAGTACACACCCTGAGGTTGAGAGAGAAAGAACATCCAGGACTAACAAACTTGATTGTTCTGGCAAAGTTGTTATTCAATTCATGTTGGCATGGTGGGGCTTTTCTAATTTTTTTTCTCTTAGATTCGAAGTTCATTTAAAAAAAAAAAAAGCTAACGGTTAAAGAACCATTTCTAACATTACTATTCCATTCATTTTCTCCTTGCAACTTCTAACTCCCAGCTCTCTGTGGATTTCCCAGAGGGTCAATAAGCCCAGAACCTGCTCACATCTTTGCAGAGATACCTGGCAGTCTGGCATGGAATACATGAGACTATGACCTGGTTATCCTATCTCTTATTACTCTCTAAGCAAGGGAGAGTTTGGGCAAAGGCGAAAAAAAACAACCCCCCACGACTTGGCATTCTTAGATCAAGAAAAAGACTTAACTGTAACAGTTAGGAAACCAAATTACCACTGTGTATAACACGAAGAATTTTAACTTAATGACTGCCCTGCCTTGGGCTTATAGGAGTGTGGTGGTGACTGCTGCCGTTACTGAAATTCCTATAAAATACGATGGTGTTTTTTCTAGGCAAGTACTGGAAGTCTGTAAGGATGTCGGCCGTGCCAAGGGGCTGTACTCTGGCTGGCGCTCAGCTGCAGGAGGAGACAGACACGGTCTCGGCCTTGGCCTCCTTGACGGTGGATGTGGAACAGCCCTTTGCTCAGGAAGAAAGCAGGTATGAATGTGGGGGAAATCATTCCATGCTAAGACTTTGGGGTTCGTCCCTGTCAATTTCTAGCTTACCCCTGGCCTTCCTTCACCTGTCTATTCCACTTACAGACTCTGTGTCTGTCTGCTGCACTGCCAAACACTGTCTTCCCTAAAGCAGCAGGTGCCCCAGCACTTGCTCTCTACTCCATCAGATGATCAACTCTTGAGAAATGTGTTTGCCTTCCACAAGGAAGTAGAGGGAATGAGAGAGAGGATGAGAAAAAGCACTCCTTGTAGGATGTGTTACTGTAGATCATCTTGAAAAGAGCTGCTGTGGACTTCTAGTGACCACTGTTTTTTTTTTAGATGTTCTTTTTTTAAATTTTTAAAATTTTTATGGGAAAGTCAGATATACAGAGAGGAGGAGAGACAGAGAGGAAGACCTTCCGTCCATTGATTCACTCTCCAAGCAACAGCAACGGCCAGAGCCGAGCTGATCCAAAACCAGGAGCCCAGAACTCATTCCAGGTCTCTCACTTGGGTACAGCGTCTCAAGGCTTTGGGTCATCCTCTACTGCTTTCCCAGGCCACAGGCAGGCAGCTGGATGGGAAGCGGGGCTGCCGGGATTAGAACCAGCATCAGTATGGGATCCCAGTGTGTGCAAGGTGAGGATTTTAGCCACTAAACTACCACGCTGGGCCCTTAGATGTTCTCTTTTCATTCCTTTCATCATTTTGAAATCCTAGATTGGCTAAAAATAAAAGAGGAGAGCAGAAGCTAGAAGTGGTTGTGCTAGTCGGGGTGGCAGCCACAGTGCATACAAACTCTTTACAGGGTGGGACTCCAAAGCCAACAGCAGGATAGGGATGGGAAGTGTTTACAAATGGGACAAGACTGTGTATAAGGGACTACGTGTATGTGGGTCTAATTTCATATTATCTTTTGTAAATTTCATCTGAATGTAGCTTTTGGGGGGAAAACAGACTGGGGGTGCTGGTTCTCTTTGGAAGCACTAGTGAGTTGGCCCATCTTAAAGCTTCTTCTCATCCTATTCTATGGACAGTGATACATTCCGGATGTCTTTCAAGTCCACATCACAGTTCTGCATTCACATTGCTGTGTTCTCTAGTCGATTCCAAGGTCCTACTTCCTCTGATGAAAAAGCAATCAGGTGAGACTTGGCTGAAGCTCAGCCAGCTCACCCTTTTAAATTGCTTCTGAGGGGGAAATCGGACTCCCTCTGTCAATAACATCACCATTAATTACACAGATCCCGCTACTAGTGCATAGGTTGGCAATTTTCCCAAGAATGCACGAATTTGAACAGTTCTTGCTCTTGTGCTTTTACAGGATACTTCGAGCTTAATGGATTTAACATCTTGTTTTGGCCAAGAGCAGCAGATAAACTGAATAAGAGATTTCATATTTAAGTCATTATTTTCTGCTGCTCTAAATGCCGAAAGGGCAGATTACCAGTAGTCGGAACAGTTAAATATGACTTAACCAAAAGAGTATCTTTCTATTGAGATCCGGAACATAAGGGAAAACTTATTTTACATCTTTGATAATATGAACTAGCTCCCTGCTGTTCCCAGCTAAGAAGCGGACCAAGTTCATAATCCAAAGGTGTTGCACTTATTCCCAAGGCCAAAAACAGTTAGTTGTCTGTCATTGGAGGGCTATAAAAGTGAGGCAAGTAACATCTGTTCGCGTTGGCTATAAAAGGAACAGAACTATTCTTTAGAATTCATTTAATAAAGAAAAACAAAGTGACATTCCAACCTGGGTGAACTGAAACGCAGGCAGTTTTACTCATTAACTTGCAAAGCTTAAAATAATTAACAATAATAAGTGATGGTATGAGCTCCAAGAAATATAAAAAGCTCAGCACTTTGGCAGGACATTGGCTCTATATACTCACATGGTTATCCTGAGAATCTACACAGTTTAGCCTCAGCTTCAGTTCACTATGATCTCTAAGCTTCAGCCGATGAGAAAGAAAGCCTGTAGCTTGGGTTCATGCGTCTTGATCAGTTTTAGACCAACTCTATCTACTGTGATTAATTTTTCTCGTTGGAAGGAAAATGACATTGCTTAAAATATGTCCTGTGACTTTGAATTCTTTTTTCAATAAAAGAAAAAAAAATCTTTGAGAATTAGAGTTTGCATTTCGGTGTCACACGCAGGAGTTTCTGCTGAGAGTGAGAGACCCTTGGAAGTCCTAGAGAACACTCGGGGGAGATTGCCTCACAATTGTCCCCAATTCACTACAGGAAAGATGACTGTCAGAACAAGCCAATCAGAGCTATCCTTGTGCCTTTGTTGTGAATGCGAAGTTATAGGCACACAGGAAATTGAAAAAATTAGAAAAATCAGAGAGCTAAAAGGATGGAAAAGAGTGAAGGCAAGATTCTTTTTATAGGAAATTCTTGCCAATGATTTTGGAGGGTATATTGGTGTTTGGACTAAGATGACTCACTTCATACTAAGATTTTGGGTAAAGCAGCTCTTTTCCTGGCCAACTCCTATCTGACTCATCTAGCACTGGTGGATAAGGGATAAAATGCTCCTGGCTAGGAACCATTGTAAGTATTTTTTGTTCATTTTTCTTGGATGGGGGTTGGTGACAACACAGTGAAAATAGTCATTTCATTTTTATAACTGAATTGATGGATCTTAAAAGGGGAAAAAAATGTGTTAGGCAAAAACCTAACATGTGAGGATTCATTTGGAGGGTAGTTGGCTGATGTACCATGCTCAAGCATAATTTTCAGGTGACAAAGCACCTGAGCAAGAAAGAAATGATTGATGGCTTGCCAAAACACAAAAATCTTGATTGTCTCAAGGTGCATATTTAAAGATGACATAGATAGAGCTGGGCGCATGTAACGCATCACTCAGAGGAAAAATGGTGACGTTCAAGTTTTTTTTTCTGGTTGCTAGGCAAATGCCATTTCAAATTGGTGCTTTGCCCTTGAAAATACATTTTCAGTGCTTTTACTTTGGACAGGTACAAGAAGTACTAAAATTTATTCTTGTACACCAGCTCAGGCCTTGCTGCAGATTAAGCAGACGTATTCTCCGAAAATCAAGATTTCAGGATGACCAATTCTTAAGTTAAAAAAAAAAAATTTTTTTTTAAGTTTTATTATTTTGAAAAGCAGAGACAAAAAGAGAACTTCCATGTGATGAAAGCTGCAACAAACGGGGCTACATTTGGCCAAAGCTAAGAGCCAGAAACTCAGTTCCAATCTCCTGTGGGTGGCAGAGATCCGGTACATCAGCCATCACTTGCTGCCTTCAGGAAACTGGAATCGGGTCTCCAATCGCAGCTCAAACCCAGCCATTCCAACGTTGGACCAGGGCACCCCTGAGTGGTGTCTTCACCGCTAAGCCAAACATCACTCAGAACTCTGAAGTCTTTAAGAGCAGATTACACTCTAGATTTCCTGATTTTCTTTTAAAATGCTTGAACTCAAAACCAAAAAGTAAAAACAGAAAGATTTTTCAAATGTCATTTTGAGCTGTTGAGAATGCGACTCATGTTTGATTTTTAAAATAGGATGTGGTGTGATTGTTATTTAATCATTCAATTTTTGACTTTGGCAATCTTTCTCATAAAATAGACAGTTTAATGTTATTACATAATACAGAGAGACATGAGTAAACCTATGATTCTGAGTCTATTTTTGATTTTTTTTTAAAGATTTATTTTTATTATTTTTTCATTGGAAAGGCGGATATACAGAGAGGAGAGACAGAGAGGAAGATCTTCCATCCGATGATTCACTCCCCAAGTGAGCGCAACAGGCTGATACTATGCCCATCCGAAGCCAGGAGCCTCTTCCGGGTCTCCCACGCGGGTGCAGGGTCCCAAAGCTTTGGGCCGTCCTCGACTGCTTTCCCAGGCCACAGGCAGGGAGCTGGAAGGGAAGCGGGGCTGCCGGGATTAGAACCGGTGCCCATATGGGATCCCGGGCGTGCAAGGCGAGGACTCAACCACTTGCGCCACCGCGCCGGGCCCTATTTTTGATTTTTGAATAACTATCTTGTGGGTGAGTATAAAAGCATAGGAATCTGACAACTTCTTTCTAAAGCATCTAGTAAAACAGCTAAAGATAGCCCAAGAGCTTGGGCCCCTGTCATCCACAGGGGAGATCAAGTTGGAGACCCAAGCTGCTAGCTTTGACTCAGTCCCAGCCATTTTGGGGAGTAAATTAAAGGGTGAAGCATCTCTCTCTTGCTCTCTGTGTCTCTTGTTCACTCTCTGTTACTCTACCTTAAAAATTAATGAATAAATATTTTAAAAACAAAAGAGATATGGATCACTGCTTTTAAGGGATTATTTGATTGATTGATTCGAAAAGTGGAGCAACGAAAGAAAAAAAGAAAATATAAAAGAAGAAAAAAACAGAAAGAAAAGAAAAGCAGATGTTCAGAGAGGGAGGCAGCTCTTCCATCCACTGGTTAATTACCAAAATGGATACTATGGTTAGGGCAAGTGGGTCTCCCACATGGTACAGCGGCCCAAGAATTTGGACCATTTTCTGCTGCTTTCCCAGGCATATTGGCAGGGAGCTGGATAGAAGCAGGGCGTCTGGGACATGGATCAGCATCCAGATGGGATGCTAGTATGTCAGGTAGTGGCTTTACACATTGCATTACAATGCCAGTCCCTGGGTCACAGTTAAGCACATCTTCATGTATACTATACTGAGGAGTATGTGTTTATTCAACAATAGCATCCATTGGGATTGTGTCTCCTAGAAGCTAAATATTGCACACATTATACATATATTTTTATTTTTCCATTTAATAGCATTATTTTGATCACTTGTTTATCAAAGCAAACATTTCAATATAAATTCAATTTTTAATTTTCATTCAGTTTCAACAAAGTCTTACCTGGAAAAAATGGGCTGAGATAGAAAAGTTCATGGTGACAATATGGACAGCTGGTCCTCTCCTGTCTCCACTTTCTTCCTCTGGTGGAAGCCAGCATTACAGTCCTATTTCCAGTGCCTAGTAAGGCAGGGGGCACATACAAAGCCTAGCTTTGTATGCAAGGAAGGTCTGTTTATATATTCTAGGTTTCATTTCTGTTCTGTGTTCTTTATAAGATAGCACTTAATTGGAAAGTAAAAGAAGCAAAACGGAGTAGAAGCCTAAGTAAAAGGACATGCATGAATGGGTTTAGCTCCTGTTCCTACACTCATCTCCACTCCCTCTAACTACACAGAAAGAGTGTTACCTCACTCCTCAGTTAGCTTGCCCGGTTCTCCAAGCCTAGCTGAGAACCCAGTCTCCTTGAATTTTAATTTTATTATCTTAACAATAAATAGATAGATAGATAACAGAAGAAAGTTTGTGAGAATGAAATGTGAGACTACATCCCAGAAATGTAACACAAGTTAAACACAGTAAATACCAATAAGTGTTGGTTTTGAATTGCATCCATCATTGTTCTCTGTAGAATTACCATTTGCTCATAATCCAGTGATATATGACCTAATACTACAGAGGCTATACATGGGAATACATATGTTTAACTGCTCTTACTAACTACTTGGTCATTGAAAACAATAAATTGGTCCATTTAACTATGCTGATCAAACTCAAAAGTATTCATCATGTGAAATACATTGTGGGTACTAAACAACTATGCATCTAGAACTAAAATTCACTGAAAGGTAAACCTTTGCTAAAATGTTAGCAACATTTTATAATAGTATCCCAGTTCTACTTGTCTATTTACTGCATCTTTTGAAGGAATGTGTGTTCCTGTATTTTGATAAGATTCTTCAAAATGCATATAACATTAATTGACAGTGTTCCTGTTCAGAATGTGTAGGCTAACTATAATCCATGACACCCTTACATCATAAGTATGGGATGGCTGAGGACACAGAAGGGGACGAGGTGCTCAAAATATTTGTTAGAATGAAGAACAGCATTGAATTTCACCATGGAGAGAGTATGACCATGGCTGGTGTTAGATTACAGGCCTGCATTCTGAACAGTATAAAAAAAAGGCACTTGTGAGTGTATTGAGTTCACCTGCGCCTTAAGCATATTTGGTTATTTCTATCTGCCAAAGTGCTTGGAGCCAGAGTCACAGAGTGATCTTGAGTCCTGAACAAAACGTACAGGGGACTATCATGGCTTTCTATTGCGGACACAGACCTTGATGGGGAAGCTCATGTCTTCAAACAACACAAAGTCTCCGTGGGTCGGCAATCCGGCTCAGGTTTCACCAAGTTGAGAGCAGAGTGTTGGCAAGATTATACTCTCTCCTGGAGACCCTAAGGGAAGAGCTAGCTTTCTGGCCTTCCCCAGCGTCTGAGTCTGCCTGCTTTCTGGGGCCCAGGGCTCCCTCCCTCCATTGGCAAAAGCAGCAATGTTATATCCCTCTTGTCTTGTGTCAGGGCAGCCAAGAGGTTTCTGGATTTGGACTTGAAGAATTCATATACTGAGATTGCATTTACCAGGATAATTTAGAAAATTTCCCTACTGCAAGGTCCATTTTTAGTTTTATCTGCAGAGTCAGATTTGCATTATAGGATAAGACTCCCAAGTCCCAGTACTAGGAAGTGAACATCTTTGGGGGAAGGAGTGTTTTCTTTCTATCACAGGATCTAACATGGACAAGCAATTACATTCAGCATTTTTTCTTTTCATAAGATTGAAGTAAGACCATCCAGAATGAAGGAGGAGTCAACATATAGCAAGAATTGGGGAATAAATCATATGAAGGGTCAAATTAGCAATATTGGGAGAAGTTAGTTGAGAATAAAGGCATTCAAGATCAAGACAGTAACTGGAACGCACTGTCTACCTTTTATGGCTTTTACTGCTGGTGGTCAATCCAAACTTCGGGTCTCTCCAAACTCTTATTGTGCATTATTTATAGTTCCATTTTCACCTTAACCTTCTCTCTACTCCATTTTCCGCACGGGAGGATATAAATCAAAACAGGTGGAAAGCAAATTTTGTGATCCCTCTTGCTTGAAACCCTTCCTGCCTTTTGATTTGCACTGACAAAAACCCTAACAGAACCCTTAAGCACTTCCAGATTGGTCCCATGCCCATTTTACACCTTATTTCTCACAAGTCTCTTTTTTGAATTCATAGGACTTTCAGATAATAATGTACACAAATCCTTAGATTTTTGCCCATATCAGATCTTAGGACCCAGGCAGATCAAACACATCTTCATCTCCCCAAAATTTTACTTATGCCTCTTTCCAGTCAGTTCCACTCCTTCCAAAAGCAACTGTTGGAAAATTATTTTAACACCACAGAGTAGTTTTGTCATTCTTTAATTTCACTTAAACGCAATCAAGCATTTCTATCCTGCTTCTTAAAAAAAAAACAAAAAACAAGAGTTTATATTGAACATCAAAATTACAGAGATAGAGAGATACCAAAGAGAGAAAAAGAGAGAGAGAGAGAGAGAGAGAGAGAGAGAGAGAGAGATCCTTTCATCTTTCATGTGCTGGTTTCCTTCATAGAGAGCTGGAGTGGTCTGGGCTGGATTAGAACAAAGCCAGGAACTAGAAATTTCCTTCAGGTCACCCAGTGGGAGGCATGGCCTGAAGCACTTGGGTTGCCTTCTGCTGCTTTTCACAAGGCTTGTTCATTGGAAATGGAACATCGAGGAGAGACGTGAACTGGCACTCATGGTTTGCCAGCATTGATTGCAGGGGACTGCTTAACCCACCATGCTGCAAAACAGGCCATTTTTCGCTCCTCTAACTATGAAGTTTTTGAGAACTACCAGCACCATGGACATTCAATAATCATTTATTTATTGCTGTTCATTTTACCAGTGTCTTAACATATCATAATCTGCTTGTCCGTGCACTCATGGATGGGTGTTTGCCTTGTGTCTTGATTTGGGGAAATTATAGTTTTCTGTTTCTGAAAGCATGATGACTTTAAATACTTCATGGAAGTAAAAAATGTACCATGCTTATTGTTTTGTTACTGACATACATCACTAAACACTATCTCCTATAAGACTATCTATGTTATAGCATGTGACAAAATTCTCTCCTTTTCAAAGTTGAATGCTATACTATTGTGCACATACCATGTTTTCTGTACTATTCAGCCAACCATGGGCAATTTTACATTGGTTTTACTCCTTGACCATTGTGAGCATTGCTGCAGTGCACAGAGATGTGCAAATGTCCGCTCAAGATTGTACTTCACATTCTTTAGGATATAAATAGCCAGAAGTGGGGTTTCTAGTTCATACAACAATTTTTTAAAAATTTTTTGAGGAACTCAAACCTCTATGAAATTTTCATTAAAAATTGTTTTGTTAGAGGGCACAATCACTCATTTGCTTGGATATACTGCTAAGAGTGGAATTACTGAATTTCAGAGAAGGTGTCTGCTTTGCTTCCTAAACAATTGTCAGATGGTTTTTCCAAATGATTTTTTTAATTTTTCCCCTCACTGCCTGAGAACCAGTGACAGCTCTTACTGCTATAGATTATGCTGTATCCATACCTATACTTTGCATAATCCATCTTTATCATTTGAGCTTTTCTAATGTGCATAGAATAACCTCTCAGTGTGGGTTCAATTTTGTTTCATTGAAAAAAATCGCGTTCACTGAGTGATTTATCTGCAGCCTCTTTCCTTCTTCTACGTTTGTTCTCCCACTGTTCGTTGGCTCTGTGACCGTAATTCACACAGTCATTCCTGGACTGCTTTGAAGCAGTATCCTATTGACAATCCCATCAGGGTTTCTTTGGAACATGCCCTCCTCACCATCTGAAACATTCTTTTGGTCCTCTTCCTCCTCCCATTGACTTGTATGTCTGTCCCACCATGGTTCATTTTTCCTTTAGCTCTCACATCAGCAGATGAGCACCCCCCAATCAATATTGTTCCTACTGCATACCTTCTCATGTCTCACCAGTTTTACTGTTACAATTCTGTATGGCATACATAATAGAAAATGTATCAGTGAGTTTAGTTGATCAGCTTATGTTTCCTCTTATGTGCTCTTTGGAACAGAAGCTATTCATTCAGTGGCTTATTATTTCTGCAGCACAAGAATAGTGTCTGATACCTACTAGATCCTCAAATATTGGTCTGTTAGTAGCAGAGGACCAAAGCTCAGAGACACCAATGAGTACCTGACTACAATCTCTTGAGAGTCCCCAGGCAACAGGGTAGAAAGGGATGAGTGTGGTGATTTGGAGAAGGAGTTTAAATATTATTGTAGAAATTTGGGTGGCACCCTGTTCTTAGCAATGAGCTATTCAAGCAAGAGAACCTAGGTTTGTGTTTTTTAAATGATGGAGAAGGGGCCAATATACTACTAAAGAGAAATCCAAAAAATCTTGTGTGGGTTATGGTCATAAATCCAACTAACAGCAATAAAAGAAATGTAGGAAAAAGGAGCGGACTATGAAAAACTTGCTGTGGAATCATTCATACGTGCTTGGCACTGAAACGTGGATGTGAGAGTGAAGACCTCAGCGTCTGTGTGATGAGACTGATCACTGAAAGGGGTGAAGAGAAATGGAGCTAAAACGATTCCTTAATTGTAGCCACAAGTGATAAAAATGGGAAGGAGTTAAGTAATAAGACAAGCTGGAATTGGCAATGGGCACTCTTGGAAAATCTATCAGGGGGTGGATGTTTTGGCATAGTAAGCCACCTCTAGGGAGACTTACATCCATATCAGAGTACTGCTTGAGTCCCAGCTACTCTGTGTCCCTGACCTAGCTTCTTGTTAATGCATCTGGGAACGCAGCAGAATTCGGCATCAGTGCTGGGGTCCCTGCTGTCCACGTAGAAGACCCGGATCGAATTCCTCGCTCTTGCTTATACCTGACCTAGCTCTGGGTGTCCTGTGCATCTCGCGTTTTCTCTCCCTCTCACGTTCTCTAGGCCTGCATTTTAAATCAACTATGTGTTTAAAAACAAACAAAAAAGGCAAGTCTATGAGAGCTTCCCCTAAAAGCATACAATCAGTTGTGTGTTCCAGCAGGCTTTTGTGTGTGTTTGCTTTTGTTTGCTTTTTTCCCTACACAACCATCTGATATAAGTGAAAACATTTTTGATCATACATGAGGTGTGGAACTACAGCACCAGTAGTTTAGTCTGAGAGTATTTATGGACGTTTTTACTCTATTATTACACATTCTTGCTTTCTTCTTCATTTAGATTACTTCTAAACAGTATGAAATCATCCAAACATATTTCTTAAAGCATTTCAGAAATCATGCATGAAATCTACTCTTTAAAAAGCAAAATGCTATGAAATTGAGGCAGGAGGACAACAAAAGAAAAGTGAATGAAGACATGAGGGAAAGATCATCAAATAAAATTAATAAAACACATGAAGACAAAGCAACACAGTATCAAGTGAGTTCATGAATACTGGAAAGGACATGGCAAACAAAAGCAGTGAACTAAGCAGGCTTGGTAAGGAAGCACTCTTATGAAAGTCCTTGGATTTTCTCTGTGTGTGGTTCAAAGAAACAAAGCCTTCAAGATTTGCATAAACTCATTTATCATCAAAGAAATGCAAATCTAAACAAGACATTGATATATAAAATGATTGCAACCTGTCAGTTAAAATGCAAGGTCAATGCAGTATGTGAATTCCATGTGGTCAGAGATTTGGGGTTGCTTTGTTCATAGCTTTGCTCCCAGTGGCTAGGACAGAAACAAAGCACAGAGCAGATACTTGGTAACTAATACAGGAATCAAAGACTAAACCAGAAACTCGAGTGGTGCCCACCAGGACAGAGACTTGAGGCCTTGGAAGCCTCACAGCTTTGGGCAGGTTAAACTATGGCAATCCTTGTAAGAATGCAACCTCAGTAGGCACAAGACACATGCCCTCCTAATCCCACCTCTGGGGATAGCTGACGAAGACATTGTCACTTAGGTTCAGTAGAATGCAAGTGGTAGACACCTCCCTGCATTGTGGGAAGAGAGTTAGTGTCCACGGTTGGTGTCCCTTCTTAAGAATGAATAGTGAAATCGTGGTGAATGCAAAGCCTGCGGCTGTTACCTAGATGCAGTAAACACAATCACATGAGTAGGTCTAACAAATGCATTACTGAGTGAGAAAATTAAGAATTAGGAATGGCATATAAAGATATTTATGTGTGTGGAAAAATTAAATCTATATAAACTTAAAATACCTGCTTACAGTAATAAATAGCTTTACAGAATCCCTTACAGACAAAATAATGTCCACAACAAGTATTTGATTTCTTACCTCTGGGAAAGAATAGGGATGGCAGGAATTTATAAGGCTTAAATTAGATCATTAGCACAGCAGAAATTAGATCTATATTACAGAAGAGAATGTGTCTCCTTAAATAGTGATCTTACCTCTAAGTTAACAAGTATCATGTAAAATATAGTAAGAAAAAAAATATCACTCTGAAGGAAAATAAGCATTCGATTCTGTATCTTAACTCCAGTGAAATTCTTTTCTTTCTGGTTTCCATTTTGTAAAACTATCTTACACTCTGATTCCTGGAATGAGTTGATCCTTTATATATGGAATGTTTGCTTTTCGTTAGGGGACTGTGAGGTTTCTATTATCATAGAAATGTATGTCTTTCAAAAAAATGTGGAAGTATACTAACAGTCACCTTTGGTGGGTTCATTTTCTCCTTACTTCTTAAGGACTGTCTCTACCTCCCTGCCTGCAAGTAGAATTAAATTTACACAAGCAAATGCTGCATGTCTCTCCTTTTTTTTCCCCACAACTATGGGATTGTGACTCAAAGTGCGTTAGGTGTGCGCTAGAGATAGATGAATCCTCAGAACACTGCTTCTCACTCCTTCCCCTCCAGCCATTAAATGGTTATTACCTGTTCACTTCCTGAGTGAGCCGTAATGGTGACATCCTTATGATGTTGTCTTGATACAAATGTATACACGCAAAATAGTCATTTAGGACAGGATTGAAAGCTAGGACCACCTTCACTGGGTGGTGTGAGGAGCAAGACTGTACAGATAAACCCAGATCAACTGCAAATCACTCAATCAGTTAACGCTTTACACTTCGTACAACGCATAGTCTTACACTAACTTATTCAATTCTCACAAACCCAGGGCTGGTCAAGAACAGGAGACTCCACAGTTATTGACTTGCTCAAAGTGAAATTTTAGAAAGTTTCAGAAAATCAGGATATTTCTAACTTGCTGATTTCTCTGATGCAGACAGAGAGAATTTCAGTGTGTTGGGGGCGGGGTGGCGTGGGGAAGAGAAAGAGAAAAAGAGAGAGAGGGGGAGAGAGAAGAAGAGATTCAGGAAAAGATGGGCAACAGGTGACGGACTATTTCCAGAATAGGGGCTATTAGTATGAAATAAGAAGGAAAAAAGCATGTGATAAACAACTTTATATAGTATCCTCACGGCTCTTTGTTGCAAGAGAAGAGACCCAGTTTTTGGCCAATGACTGTGTTTTGGTATAGTCTATCCTCACAAGGCCAAGGTTGAAAGGTATAGAATGCATAGACCCTCCACCAAAGGGCAAGCTGTGTGCTTCGTATCTGTGGTCCATCACTGTGGTCAGCATCCCAGGAGCTCCTGGTGTTGCAGGGAGAACATCCGCTGGTGGTTTCAGATTAGAGATAGAAATCATTGGTCCTCAGTAGAAGTCACAGCATGAATTTTCTGTAACTGTGTTCTCTGCTTGTGCTTAGATAGATAAGTTTTGATGCAAACATGTTATTTGACCAATTTGAATGTTTAAAATTTTTTTCTTCTTGCAATACTGAGAGATTTGCAGAGACGAGATTTTAATTAGCAACTTCTCTCTTATAAATGCTGATTATTTATCCATATCCTCCTTATCCTGCAAATTCCTGGATGGGCTACAGCTGCCTATGAAATTGTTGTTTTTGTTTTTTATTATTCCACGTGGACCCTTTTAGAACATTCTTTTTTCGGTAACATACAATAATAAACGTCAATGCTTATTCTGCATTTTTTTAAAGGCAAAATGAGTTTTAGACCTTTGTGATTAGCATCCTGTGGATAAAATCTTTCAAATGTTTTGCATTTATTATAAGAATGTTAAGCTCACACGCTGACTGCTTTGATTAAAGATCGCACTGAGCTTTTGACTCTTTGTCCTTGTAAATCTGAACAATACCATGGCAAAAGCATCGTCTTCAGAAACAGCTGAGTTTTAAACAAAGCATCGTTTTCCTCTAATGTGAAAGCAGTTCATTACGGAATTCTGGGAAAGAGATAAATAGCAGGAAGAAGGATATGAAAACTACCTAGCTCTGATTCCACTGTCAGGAGGAACCCACACGGCAGATGCTTCGGTTCTGAACAGGAGCACAGTTTACTGTTCTACACAGTATTACAGCGTTGGTGGATGACCAAGAGACAAAATGGAGGCAATAAGTAACTGGGGTGTCGTCGCATTCGTTATGGGGCCCTTCTCTTTTTCTTACCGTTCTGTGAGAAACACGCTTATTTCTCTCTCATGGTTTACACCTGGAACGGCTAGCTTCCCAGTAGTGCAGTCACAACACGGGCAGAACCGAAGCCCTCTAAGTGTGTAAGCCGGCAGCTCTGATCCCAATCATGTTTCCACGACAATTTGTCTCATCTATCTGCATTCCTGCTACAGTCGGTGTTTCTGACTAAATTTAAAATCCTCCTAGAAGTTTGCCTTGAAAAAGCCTCAGAGTGCTACCGAATTAAGGTGAAATCGCTAGTATAGATTTTCCAGCAATGAGTTTTGGTTTTCCCGGAGCAGAGCACTCCGTGGGAGATGCTGGAGGAATCTATTTAAACACAGCCATAGTACACTTCTTGTAACAGGGGGTTGGGGGGTGGGGGGGCAGAGAAAGAACTTGAGCTCGTAGCAGCGATTTGCTAATCAATTTCAGAATCTGATTTGAAATACCCCCGGCAGGCAGCCAACCCCACTAGGAAAGGACAAGCGAAAACCGGAGTCCTGGAAAGTCTCCTTGCAGAAGCTGTTGGGGTTCCTTGCTCTCCTTAGTCAACTGGTTCCATAGGAAATCATTACAAATGCTCCGCACATGAAATATCATAGCTAATTATTTCAATAAATGATTGGACTTCGTGCTAGACACAAAACATGTACGTTTTGGGAATCTAGAGTTATAAAATATTCTGACATGTTTTAATATAAACAGGAACATTTCCAATCATTGCTTGGATCTAAACTGTTTTTCCACTTGACATTTGTTTATACTTCCTAGGAAAGAAACTCTATTTATGGATAACTGAATAACACAAATAAACATCAGAGAGAGCTGAAAAATCAGCTTTGATTATGCATGAAAATCTACAATGTCATTGTGTACTCTTATGCCGTTTTCTGATTGCCTGTTTATTTTTACAGAGCTGCTGGTGAGCCCATGGAACAGGAACCAGCCTTGTGAAGTGCCAAGTCTTCCCCCACCCCAACTCCCATATTTCCTGTGTGTGACATCACTTGCCCCCACCCCCATCCCTGCACCCTCAGACAAGTCTGGTCTGCTGCCTGGGTGGCACCGATTCCATGCAACATAAACACCGGGCACAAAATCCCGAACAGCAGCTTCACTTGTTCTCTGGATGGACTTGAAAGGACATTAAAGATTCCTTAAACGTAACCGCTGTGATTCTAAAGTTACAGTAAACCACGATGGGAAGAAACTGCTTCCAGCGTGCGTTCATTAGTCGGAGTGACCCTCTCCCAGACACAGAGCAGGAGCTAGAGGCATCCAGTGCAGCACTTAGCTGTCGTTCCGTTCAGAAGCTGCGACAGCCAGGGAGATTTAGAGCAAAACCTGAAACTTCGTTCTTGACATGCTGGTCGGCTTTTATTGGGTTTGTTCTTCCTTGGTCAGTCTTTGATTGTTTACAGGATTTGCTTTCAACTATGAGCGGATAGCAATCCCACGCAGATTGCAATGGGCTTTTCTGGCTTTGTTTTTCTGCTGTTGTTGCAACACGGAATTCAACTCTTCCTGGTAAGAGTTCAAAATGTAGGGACAAGGATGGGGTTTTTTCAGTGGAGTTAAAACACGCTGGATCTCCAAGGTGAATGCCAAAGGACCCTCCCACATGGACGCAGGGGTGTAATCATGTTTTGTTTTGTTTGTTTTTTCTTGAGAAAACTCATTCTGCTTCCCTGGTATCCTTCTCATGTTCTCCTCACACATGGGCGGAACAGCGAGGTTGGAGGATGGTGCATCCTTTCCCCACAGAACAGCCCTCATCTGGATGACACAAGTTCTGAGTACATGTTCCACCAACGACTTTCAGTGTCTTTAAGAACTTTTCAAAGATGGTCTCAGTGTGTTCCAAAACTATCAAAAACTTACTCTCTCACTTATTGTTATTGTTATTACCCCTCCATTACTTCCTTTCTCCTTTCATTTTTTTCTTCCTGTTGAAAAACTGAAATTTATCTATAATCTCCCCTATTACTTTGGGGCTTTGAGTATTTCTTTGTTTACTTTCTGAGTTAAAGTGTTGATTCGTCAGATTGCATTCTATTACCTGTGAAATCATTGAGGCAAATACAGCTTAAGCATTGTGGCTGAATTTTTTAGATCTTGGAAATGTGTCTATGAAGGTGCTGCCTGCTTGAAGTCAGTCTGAATTAACCTAGACATTGTGCCTTCATGTGAAAACAAACAAAACTTAACCTTTACACATGTTGCCTTAATGTCAGAGGTTTAAAATAAAGGCCATTCATACTGGTTTTTTTTTTTTAATTCCACCTACTAAATCTAAGTAGGCTATCCCCTACCTCTAAAAATTCTATTTCGATCTTAACTCCAACAGCTGAAGACATTGAGGTACCATACCTCACAGTATTTAATATCTGACAATGCTTTTGAAAGAGTCGATTTTTTCCCCCTAGCTCAAAGGATATATTAAAGCCATAAGTGAAGATTGTCATGCTTTTATTCAGAAATCTGAAAGGAACCTTAATTAAAACAAGGTTTTAGGGCAGGCATGATATGAAAGATAGGAAACAATATGGTTTTAGTTAGCGAGGACTCAAACCTGTAAATCAAAGATGAAAGATTTCACTCAAGTAGAATTATAGAACTCCCTTTTGTTAGACAGTCAAACCATATTTTTCATGCACTTGATTTTTTTTTTAGGATTACCATTTTAATTTTAAAGACTTTTATTACATATACAAAAATGGCTCAATACTTGGTTTAACATCTTGGAAATCTGAGACACCCTTTGAAATAGGACATTTGAAATGGAATGTAACTGAGTATTAGGTAAAAATTGCTTTCATTGCGTAAGGGTTAGGTCACTTTTTATTTATAATCATAATGAATTGTTTGTAAATTTTAGTTTCTTGATATTTTCAAAGGAATATGTGCCAATCATAAATGCATGAGGAAATCAAATACTTAAGCAAATCATATAGTGCATACAAAATAAAAAAAAATTTTTTTAAAGAAGTTCCCCTCTTCTTAAAAAGGAAAGTTATATTTATTTAAAAACATGATTGTAACATTTTTAAACCACTTCATCATCTTATCTGTTACTACCCATCAATCTTCGCTAATAATTTTAAGATGTTGAATAAGAAAATAAAGAGGTATTGTGCAGATGAACTTAATGGAGTTTTCGGCAACAATTTAGCTACATGTTTACGTTGTGCACCACTCTGATAAAGCCAGATCACCAGGATGTCCTCATGGTGCTTATTTTATGGTTACTTGAACAATTTAACTCCACCCCCTTCCCTATGACGCTGGCCCTAGTGGGTTGCAGGGAAGAGCCACCAGGGTACCTGGCAAAGCAGACGAAGCGTAGAGAAGATGCAGCAGAAGATACAGCACAGCTGAGTGCAGTGGTAACAACGGATTGCTGGTGTTTTCCACTGTTCTGTTACAGGATGGAGCAGAAGCCTGAGGACAGAGTAGGGGCTTTGGAGAATATCAGCACTGCTTTTGAAACAGATCAGTCCTTTTTGAACCTGAAGTTAGTTTTCCTCACAGAAACATTTTTTATTTTATTTCTCAAAGTAATTGCCTATGGGAAACTGGCAGTACCCTCAAGAATGAATCTTTTTCTGACCTTTAAGTTGAAGGAAAATCACAGGTTGTCTGTCTTAAGACAGCCCACACATGGTGAATAAGAGTCATGAAATGTGCAAGCAAACATGCTAGGAATCTAATAAGATTTCAAAATAGGTTTTAAAAACACATAAAATTAATGTGCCTAACTCTACAGTAAAATTTGAGAGTTAAATATTAAATTTTAAAAATATATACTTTCATTTGACAAGTAAGCAAAATGTACCTTAAATGAAAACACAGGCTATATTATTATTACTTAGTAAATGGGAGGATATTTAGAGACAAAATATTTTTAAAAATTTTAACAAATTTATAGTATCAGCAGTAGAAATGCAAGCCAACTTTTGGAGAAAAGAGGTATTTGCGAACAACTACTCAAAGTCACATTTCCACTTCCACGGATGAAATCCCCCCTTCAGTTTTGACTGCACATGACACTCTTGCACCTGTTTCAGTAAAACTTGGTTACCTTGAAAACGGGTCGTCCTCTCATAGCTAATGCAGAAATCACGAGACGGGTCTTCTCACTGATCAGTAGTACTTCATTGCCCGAGATCAATCATAAAACCATGCAGGATTATTGGGTTTCTTTTTACAGACCCTGTGTGGAAATGAAATACAATGATCCAAGATAAAGTCTCCCTGGAGAGAAGTTCTCTTAAATAGGTCTCTTCATGCTGATTTTTTACTTTAGTATTTTGTACAAGTTATTTAAACCTTTCTTGCTACCTACCCAAGGAAAGTTTGCTCTCAATTCATCACCATCAAAGGTGTATTAAAATGCTAACAGACACCTAAGAAGTACAGCAAACTTGTTCACTCCATGAATCTCCCTCCGTCATCACTCGTAGTAACATCCACCTTAACACCCTTCTCCTGCGTTAGCAAAGGAGCCAAGGGTCCTGCTGAGACTAATTAAACACAAGGAAAATGCATCCTTTCACCTTTTTTTCCCCACAAGAAGACATTTTTCACAGTCACATGAAGTGACAGTCAGGTGAAAACACTTCTCTGTTGTCTTCAGAACTGGCCTTCAACATGGTCATGATCAAGTTTTTTTGTGTTCCCAAAGGTCGCCCTTCCACCTGGCCTCTGGCAGTAGGTTGTGATGTTCACTGCCTTTTGAACACAAGACTCCAAAATATCACTATCATCAACACCATCACTAGAAGATGCAAGGACATGTGGGTGGCAACCATGCTGGGGCATATGTACAGTGGAAGTCACTACCTGTACATCTTACTAGAATGCTTGGTCTCCAGAAGACACATCACAAAGTGAACCAGGAAGATCAGGTTCCTGAGCATTTAACAGTCAAGAATGGGATGAACCCACACAGCGCTTTACAATTAGCTTCCTCCAGGTCAATCACAATTTGTTTCACCCACAGTATTCCTTGTTGGTTTTATGGGTACATTAGGCAGTGGGAGTTTTTTATTTGTAGACAGTTAAACCTTAAAGTATTGATCTGGGTCTGTTAGAACTCAGTCTAAAAGGTAGTAGATGTGCAACAATTTCTCAGATCATTGTAACTCATAGACTGGCGCATTTAGCAAATGTATGGTGAATTCACTGCTTAGTGCTATCTTTCTAATTAATACTTTTAATACAGTGTTCCCTACCTTCCCTGCTTGTTAGCCAATGACAAATTCCTAGAGCTAAACAATCCAGAATAATCTGGAACCTTTGTTTCCCACGGAGAAATAACCTTGACAACTTACTTGCTAGAACACAGTTGGGCATATGTCCTTTAGTCTGCTTTATATAAAGTTCTCCTGGATACACTTAATCTTCATATTTAATCTCTCCCTTATAAGAATCATTCTTATTCTTTTTTTGTGTGTGTGTGCTATTCTCATTTTAAAGGAGCAAGTAGAATATTGTGGGTTTTTTTTTTTTTGCTCTAGATCTCTTGATTTGGCACATTGTTATTATTAATATGGAAATTTTTCTTTGTGTTTCTAATGGTTTTCTACCCTTCTTTCCACTACCTAATTCAGCTGTGCTAGTTGTTGCCTAGAAAAGATTGGCACTTTGAAAATGTCTTCTGGAGATAAACCTCCATGCATAGTCAACCACCTGAGGAGGAAAAAAAAGGCAAATGATATAGTTTAACTCAATATATTTTTTAAAGTAAGATATTTCAGAATAAATCAAAGCACATTGGAGCTCTTTCATTTTCTTGTTTTGGTTTCAGGCACATTAGCAGCAAGTTGCAACATCAGATATAAAAGAGAAGGTCACATATTTTCTGGGATGCTGTGTACTCTACCCTTTAGCCTCCGTTTTAGTTCTCTTGCATGGGAGTTGGCATTCTGTAACAGTTGATGGAGTTATTGAGAGCTAACTGGCTATTAAATCTGTTGCAGTCAAATTGAGCAGAAAGTAGGCAATAAAAATCTGAACATTTGAAAAAATTTTGCCATCTAAGCAGAGATGATTGCTCCTTCTTGAATATGCAAAGCTTATTTTCATATTTAGAAAGTCTTCATTTGTTCTTAAGTTACAAGATTCTCAAACACTTTTTGGCTATACAGGGTTTGTGTCTAGCTCGGGAATATTCAGGTTTGGAGCCATTTTTCTTTCAGTGGCTGCTGGACATGGCAACTTAATGTTAAAATGAGCAGCCATTTTGTGGCTTAGAGTGGTGGAGTTTCTGTCATTTGCAAGCGAACATCCTGCTATTTTAAATAGGTGGGCATGGCAGACAGGAAACAGCGTTTCTTACTGTTCTGATTAAACACTTTAGACCGGTCTTGATGATGTGGATGCCAATAACCCAAAGTTTCTGGCTCCACGTAAAGCTAACATGTCTTTTCTACTGTGATCTGATAGTTGTTGCTGTAATAAGATCAGCTTGTTGCTCTCTGTGCATCAGTGGTTTTGCCCTGGATTTTCTTGGCCGGCATTCACCAAATCTGTCATCCAGAGCCGCTCAGAGAAACACACGTTGCCAAATGTCTTTTAAAACTGTGCCAGAAGTGAAGAATAATTACTTAATAAAGGATTGACACCTAGTGACAATACCGTTGTTGAATGTGCTCATGAAATGCTCACCTTCTTTCAAATTCCTGTTCCGTGTTTGGTAGCATAACGTTGTGTTCCAGATGACTGTTGATGTTGATGCTGTCATGACTCTCCTTCAAAGAGATTAAAAGTTTCCCTTTGGTCTTTGTGCTTTCTACTGAATTAGGTTCTTTTCCAGGCCTAGGTGAATAGAAGCTATCGGAAATAAAAGTGTTCTTACTTTTCCACATCCTGGATTTACCATCCGGCTTTGTTTATCTGATATCTGACAAATCTGTGTTACAGAAATAAAATATTCTTATTTATGAATCACTGTGACATACACTGTTCTAGTTTTTAAAAAGTGAGATTTACTTATTACGATGAATGAAGAATTCACCAGAATGAAATGGGGTTGGTTGGGATAAAGAATAACAATAATCATATCAATTAAGCATGTGCTGGTCTCTCTCTAGAGAGCATTGTACCATAACTGTATGTCTTCATGTGTGTGACAACTCTTGATTAGAGATGAGAGCATCAAACATGGACAAAAGTAACCTTCCTCATGTTAGCAGTAGTAGACAGTGTTTATGTCTGTCTATCTAGTTGTATCATCTCTCCTCTTTCCAAATGGCAAAAATGATGTGTCAAAGAAAGCAAATTAAAGGTATGCACTAGCTGAAATCTGTGCTTAATCATCACAATACTCTATAATCAATCACCGGTAACCTTAAGAGTTTATTAAATTAAATAGAGCTTGTGATTGTATCTTTTTCTAAAATGATTAAGGATTTATGAGTATTTGTTCTTAAGATGAAAGGCACTATATTCATATATAATGAGATCATGTCTCTTAACAAGCATAATTTGGGGCTGGTGTTTTGGGATAGCAGGCTAAGCCACAGCTGGCAAGTCTGGCATCGTGTGTGAATTTGCTGCTAATATAGCTGGGAAAGCCAGAGAAGATGGCCCAAGTCCTTGGGTCCGGTCACCCATGCAAGAGACAGGATGGAGTTCCTAGCTCCAGGCTGGAACTGGCCCAGTTGGACTATCCAGTTAACCAGCAAGTGGAAGATCTTTGTCTTTTCATCTTTCTGCTCCTCTTTCTGTACTTCTGCCTTTTAAATATATAAGTGAATCTTTCAAACACTCTGTAATTCCTGTCCCAATCCCTGATCATCAGATCCTGCAATGACCATTCATATTGCTCTTTAATAACACATATTTCCCAATCTTTTAATCCTTTGGGGGAAAATATTAATACTAGTGACATTTAACACTTTTTTCCCAGTGCTTTTGTATAAATCTCACTAAAGTTCTGAGCAGTGACTCAATAGATGAGCCCATGAGAGCTTAAAGGCCAAGAGAAAGCTGACCATTAATGTATTCAATAAAATTTCAGGCACTGAGTGCCTAAAATATGTAACAAGTGGGACTGGCATCATTGTGTAGCTGGTAGAGTCTCGGCCTGCAGCATCAGCATTTTACATGGGTGCCAATTTGAAGCCCAGCTGCTTCACTTTGCATCCTGCTTTCTGCTAATGATCTGGGGGAAATCAGCGGAAGATGGCCCAACTGCTTGAGTCCCTTCCATCCATGTGGAAGACCCAGATGAAGCTCCTGAATCCTGGTTGTGGGCCTGGCCCATCCCCAGGCCCAGTGGTTGAACTGGTAGATGTAAGACAACTCTCTGCCCCATCCCTCTCTCCACCTTTCTCTGTAAAACTCTCATTTTAAAATAAATAAACAAAGTATATACATATCACATGTATCTAGCACTTGTTCTCAGGATGGAAAATGGCAAGAACATTGGTGGAATGAGTTTGTACAATTGATACAAGTTTCATTAGTACGCTTCTGATTTAACAAGAAAACAAATAATGCACAATAGCATCTGTTTGGGAACTGTGTGAGGCTAAGCCTTTAAAGAAAGTGTGCTTTGGGTTCATTCTCCCAGGAGGCCAAGATACAAGACATTCAAGGAGTGCAGTTTTTGTCTTAATGACATGTCATCATATTTTCAACTGAAATGAGCAGACCTCACCAAGAGAGTAAATACAACTTGGTGAGTCTATAAATGTCTGTCCCTGTCTAAGTCTACCAGAATCACATTCAGCTAAAAGCATCTGATATTAAGAGGAAGGAAGTTGATCTGGTTGACAATCTGAAACACCTCTTTAGACTTTACGTCCTTAGTTCTAGACTTGTGTGTGTCTCCCACTATTTCTCTGTGAAGAAATCAGCTTTCTGTAATTTCATCTGTGATGATCAAATCCCGTAACAATCAATTGTGCCTCATTCATATTACCGATACAAAGCCAGGAGCCAGGAGCTTCTTCTGAGTCTCAAGGCTTTGGGCCATCCTCGACTGCTTTCCCAGGCCACAAGCAGGGAGCTGGATGGGCACCCGTGTGGGATCCTGGCATGTTCAAGGTGAGGACTTTGGCCACTGGGTTACCATACTGGGCCCCTTAATAGTTATTTTTAATAAACATAAACAGATAAGGCTCACTCTGCACTTCTTATCTATAATAGTTTTTTTTATTTCCTCTTGCCTTTATGCTGTTTTGACTAATTTCTTCTAATTTTTCAGATTTTATTTTACTAATCTGTATCCTATAAATCTTAACTTTCACAGGCTACACTATTCATTCTTAGGAGATGTAACATTTCTCTATTAATATTCCAATGTTTTCATGTCCCTTTCAATTTCCTTCCTTTATGTTTCTTTTATATAATATTCATTGTATATATTCAGTTTATGGTGTGTATCTGAGTATCCTACAAACTCAAATACTCCAGTATTTGCTAGTACTGCTGTTCACCCCACTGAGAGTGCTTCACGGACAGCTCAGGTTTTGTGTCATGTTTATGTGCAGGTTTTCTTTGTTCTCTAAATTGGAGACAAACCCCTCGTTGGCGGTTTTGCCCATCCTTCCAGTGTGTGTTCCCTTTTACAAAATTACCAAATCTTTAACCATGTAGCTCATACAAATTTAAGATGAAAATGTATGCCCATGATCAACCTTTCTCAGGAGAATGTTCTCTGCTCAGCATTCACAAATAGTTCCCTCCTTATAAATTTTGTTTCTTTTGTGTTTACCACTTCGGAGCTAGCCTTTATCTGAATACACTGTGAACATACTTGATGAGATGTCTCTGTTCCGGTTCTCAAGAAATCCCAACGTTTGTCTCTACATGGAAAGGGACATGAGCCCTTTGGCTACCTCCATCAAGAATAACCCTCAACCCAATTCCAAGCTACTGGAAACATCAGTTCTTCCTCTTACTACTCCAATTTCCAGCGTATTTTCCCTACCTCATAAGCTTTCTTCAATAGAACCACAACCCATTTGGGTACCAGTTCAAGTTCTGGCTGTTCTACTTCTGATCCAACTCCCTGATAAAGCAGCAGAGGATGGCCCCAGTTCCTGGGTACTGGACCTATGGTTGAGATTTGGAAAAAGTTCCTTGTTCCTGGCTTTGAAATAAGCCGGCTCCAGCCATTGTGGCATTGGGGAGTGAACCAGCAGACAGAAGATCTCTCTCTCTCTCTCTCTCTCTCTCTCTCTCTCTCTCTCTCTCTCTTTCTCTGTCTCCGCTTACCTCTCTGTAACTCCGCCTTTCAAATAAAAAAAAATAAATCTAAAAAAAAAAAAAAGCAAACCCAGAATTGTTACGTTTTACCTGGCCCTTCATTTACATAACATTGGGCCCCAGGGTCTTTCTATGAAATGAGAGGATTAAAAACTTGATTGCAGAGCTGGCTTTGCGGCTTTGTGGGTTAAGCCTCTAAATGCAATGCAATGCAATGCTCATATCTCATATTAGAACACCAGTACAAGTTCTAACTGCTCTACCTCTGTTCCAGCTCCCTGTTAACGGGTTTTGGAAGACAATGGGTGATGGCCCAAGTGCTTGGTTCCCTGACACTCATGTGGGAGTGGCCATTTGAGGAGTGAATCAGTAGATGGAAGATCTCTCTCTATTCCTGCATCTTTCTCTCTGTCACTCTGCCTTTCAAATAAAGAAACAAGCTTATTTAAAAAAAAAACCTGATATCCTTGGGTTCCCTTAGCTCTGATAGTCTGAATTCTTCATATACATGGAATTTAAACTTTTATTTGATGCTTATTTCACCTCTGTGACAGTAGGGCGCTGGTAGCAGTTCCTTCTCCCTGTGTGTGTATGTGTGAGTATGTGTACTTGCTGAATCATATGGCTGACAACAAATGAAAAAGAGAAAGGACTAAGAATGAGGGCTTCTTGTCTTAACCTTGAAAATGAAGAGGGGATTGCACAGGGAGAATTTTGTTCCTCCCAGAACATGGCAGGAAAACACACAGCCGTTCCATGCTGCAGAGTGAGAGATGTGGGCTAAGCGTTGGCAGGGACAGACTTAGCTAACATCTGATTTCTTCAGTTTTGCAGTACACTCTGTGGCCATGTTAAAGTTCAGGCTCTGCATTCCTTTCTGGTGAAAAAGAGATTTAGTGAATTTGCTGCATGCTCTTTTAGCTGTGAAATGTTACACATCTTCCTCTTCTTTTGGCTAACCTTTACAGAATACCTTGAATTTGTGGTACAGATTTATCTTTCAGCCTAACAAGCATTCATTGAGAAAGAAGAGGAGCCATCATCGTGGGATGAACTCAGTTTCCCTCAAAAAAGAATGAGCAAGCACATACACACACACACACAAAGATGTGGGATTTTTATGAATCATATCCTGTAATTTTTCATTTTTTCCAGCTACCTCCTCTCAGAACAGAATCCAAGAAAACCAAAGAAAACTATTTGTGCTGTGTGCAAAAATTTTGCCAAATTGAATTATACAATTCATCCAGCCGATTTGATGAGTTGCTGGATGCAATTTGCAAATTTGTATATGGGCAAAAGGAAATAATGTATTTGTTATATATGAGAAGCATAGCATTTATCACAAAAGCATGTTCTGCAAGCGTTCAGGGATACCACTGTATACGAGGGCTCCTCAAACGTTTGATGGAAATCTGCATCATGAAATTGCTATGCATACATTTCAAGTTATTTTTATATCGAAATAAACATTGCTAATTGTTTTTTCTTCATGAGACTTTTGAAGTATCTCAACTATGTGTCATGTCCATGCAGACATGAAACTTGGCTACTTACGGTATACAATGCAGAATTTTGGAGAGCAAACATAGTGAACTGTAGAATGATATTCACAAACAGTATAAACTGAATAGTTTTGCAAAATTATATTAAAATGTTAGGAGCAGGCATTGTGGCTCAGCAGGTTGAGCTTGCCATATTTGATGCCTGCATCTCATAGAGGAATGCTGGTTCAAGTCCTGCCTACTTGATTTCAGACCAAGTTCCTTGTTACTAGAGCTGGAAGGCAGTAGTAGTTCCTGTTACCCACGTGAGTGAGCCAGATAAAATGCTTCGCCCAACTCCAACTGTTTTTGCCATTTGTAGAAAGAACCAGCAGATGGAAAATCTCTCTCTCTCTCTCTCACACAAACACACACATACACACTACCTTTCAAATATATAAGTAGATTTATTCTTTAAAAAATAAAAGATTATAGGGCTTGTCTTGTGCAGGAGATTGAGTCCCCACCTGTGATGCCAGCATCCCATTTGAGCACTGGTTCCAGGTCAGATCCCCGCTAAGGCACCTGGGAAAGCAGCAGAAGAGGGTACAAGTGCTTGCTGAGAGATCCGGATGGAGATCAGGGTTCCTGCTTTCATCCTGGCACAGACCTGGCTGTTTCACCCATTTGGGTGGTGAACCCATGGAGAGAAGAGTCTGTTTCCCCGTGTCTGTAAATCTGCCTTTCAAATGAGTAAATATTTTTCAAAAATAAAATATTAGGTATGGATATTGACTGCTTGATGAACTTTCAAAATTTCTTTGTGGAATTATACTCACACAAACATTCCACACTTGGATTCTGTATAACTATCCTTTATTTTTCAACATCAACATTCAAAGTGTAGGAGGAAATCACATCAGCAAGATAGCGAAAGAGGATAACCCAGGACCTTGTTCATTCACAGAAATGATTTCTAAAAAGTGCTCAAAGTAACTTTCAAGAGCTCTAGAAACCCAGTGAATCAATATAGAGGCCAAGTTTGGAGAGATAATGTTGCAAAGTGAAGTGCTAATTACCTCTGTGGACACAGTGAATGCTGTTAAAGAAATGGGTTCTAAAGTGAGAACTACCGTCCAAAATGATGGAATCAAATGGAAAGTTTTCACAAAAGGGTCAGAGACATAATACAAATATCTAGTCACTGTTTGTGAAGGTGACATCTCTATTGTAATGTCACTCAGGCTTGAGTTTCCTCTGTTCTAGTTCCTATCTAGCCTCTTGGTTGCTAATATACCTGGGGAAGCAATAAAAGACTGTTCAAGTTCTTGGGTCCCTGTAACCCAGGTGGGAGATCATGCATGATGTCCAGCTTCAGTGTTGCCAAACCCTAGCTGCTGTGGCCACTTGGGGGAAACAGAAGACAGAAACGGACTCTCTCTCTCTCCTCTTTTCAAATAAACACATCTCTTAACAATCTTATATCAAAATGACATATATTTTAAATCTAAGCACAAATACAGGTTAAGAGTGTAAAAATGGAAAAGTTGAAAATAGTAAAGAAAAGAGAACAGGATAGTAAAGGTTTTATCTAAAAAAAGATAGCTTTTCAGTAGAAAACAGCCAAAGGAGACCAAGAAATATGCAGTGACATGAAGGTCAGTTCAACACAAACACACAATAATCATAAATATGTACCCAACCAACTGACAACATTAAAGAGAGAAACAGAAGTCATAGCAGGAGTGTTTGGCATTCTGCCTCTGCATTAGGTATAACAGCCGGATAGAAAACTAACACAGAAATTTTGGTCTTACATAAAATTATGTATCAAATGAATCTTACAGACATAAAATTTCACCAATAGCAGCAGGTTACACATTCAACTCAAGTACGCATGGGAAATTCTATAGGACGGATCACGTTTTAGGTCATAAAGTAAATCTTAACAAATACAAAAAAAGTTGAACCATATCAAACATGTTTCCTATCTATAATGGAATGGATGTATAAATTAATAACACAAGGAACGCTGGGAATTTCACAAATGTATGCAAATCAAATCAAATACTCTTAGCCACCAACTCAAAGAAGAATTTGCAAACTGATAAAAAATATACCTTGAGATCGATTAAAGTGAAAACAGAACAAAACTCATGGGTTGTGATGAAGGTAGTGCAAGGAGGGAAATTTATTACTAAACTTTTTTAACAAGGAATAAAAAATGATCCCAAGTCATCAACTTAATTTTATAAGTCTAATTATGAATATACCTATATTACAAAATAGTGAACTCTATTGTTGAGTTATACCTACAAAGTCATGTCACATATAAAAAGCAGAACGCTGGAGTCAAGACTACACTAAAGCACTATAGCATTGTAAAACACTGGGACAATACGGAGGGGAGAAGAGGGAAAAAAGGAAAGAGAGGGAGGGGGGAAGGCCTATACCTACAAAATTCTAAAATTAAAAAAAAAAAACCAAGGAATTAAAAAAAAACTAATTAAAAAGCCAGAAATAGAACAAAGCAGGTTTGGGCGCTTAGCGATTTTAAGACACCTGTTACAATAACTGCAAGTCATATTGGAATACATGAGTTCAGTTCCTGCTCCCACCATTTCTTGCTAATGTAGACACTAGGAAGCAGTGGTAATCACTCATGTTATTGGGCTCCTGCCACCCATGAGGAACACCCAGACTGCATGATCTCTGCTCCTGTTTGATGTGACCCAATTCTGACCATTGTGGGCCTTCCAACTGAATGACTACTATATAAAGATAAAGCTGAAAATACATGTTAAAACTGGTGGGGAAGTGTTGCAAGTCTTGGGCCAGGATTGATGGAAATGAAAAATGGTGCAGACTCTGCGAGTATTCCTGAAAAATATGGAATTTCACATGAACTAGCAATTCCATCGTTGGGTGGGTGAGCCCAAAGGATGAAAAGAATGATTGCCAAGTGATACTTACACACAAATGTTCAGAGCAGCATTACTGAAAACAGCTAAAATGTGGAAGTGGCCCAAGTGTCCATCTGCATCTGGATAAACAGAATGTTACACTTGTATATGTGATGGACTCTAATTTGGCCTTAAAAGGAGATTCAATTTTGATAAAACTACACATGGGTAAACCTTAAAGACATGAGATGTTGAATGAAATAAGCCAATCACAGGATGCCAAATATATATGGAAAAAAAGTTTCCTTGTTGTAGCCAGATTCATAGAGACAGAAAGAAATGTTGTCAGAGGCTAGAACAAGAAGGGAGTAATTGTTCAATGAATGTGTGTAGCATTTCAGTTGGTGCAAATAAGTTCTCTAGATTGAAGGAATATGTGAATTATTTAATGCTATTGAACTATATATGTAAATTACCATAATGCAACACATTATGTTATTCATACTTTACAATTCAAGTGTAACTTTTGGTTTAAAGGAAGTGGGAAAAATTCAAATTTGAAAAAACTCTTAAAGTAAAGGAGGAACTTTGGATGGACACACTTGAAAAATAATACAGGTGTCAATATTTTCTCCTTCACTTTCAAGTGAGTTGAATGTTCTGTTGAAAGATGCTAAACTGGGCTCAGAAGATGGTAATGCACATATATGACTTCCAGTATTCATGAGTTCTTTCAGTGTAGTTGTGTGTTGTTTTACGCCTTGTAGGTGACTTCTATAGATAAAAGCATAAGAATAAGTGAGTCATAATTTCTTATCAAAGTGGCTGTCATGTCTGGTGGCAGATAGCATAAGAAATATGATTCCTGTTTTCCTTACAGTATCGTATTTTAAATGATTTTTGTTTTGCCATAGTTTTTCTCTGTGGGCAATTTCCACAGTGGAAGTGAGAGATGTTTCAGCACTCTCCTGCTTCCTGTCCATGTAGGAAAGAAAAAAATCTACATGTGACTGGCTTACTCCATTCAAAACCTGCCACACTGAACGCATTAATGTTGTTTCCCAAGGCTGTGAGAGGTGGTGGAAGGTGTGCAGATGAATATACAGCAGACATCCCACCCCAGTGCGTATTATCTTTGAGTTTGTCAAGAAAGAGCTTCTGCCCTTGGCAGTTGTTACAGTAGGCTTTTCCTGTCATTCGAAGGAAATGCTGTCTGGAATGTTAACTTGATAACTGCAATTGCTGCCAGCCAAATCTTAGCGAGGGGCAATTTACCAGAGCTGCTGCCTTGGAAGCCAACTGTAAAAGGTACTAGAATATCACTAGGAAAAAATGGCCCCTGCTAACTCAGGTGTTCCTGTGGGATTTCTTATAGAACCATTAGCTGGTCCTGAATTCTCTGAAACAGATCACAGCCCAGAGTGGAGACGCAGGCTCCCCAGTTCCGCACCAGCCAGGCTTTATGGGACAAGTCTGTTCTGGACACCTGTAGGTGCCTGGTGCCTCTGCCTGTCAGGATCCGTGGAATCAGAGGGGCCAAAGCCACTTGCAGTCAGCAGTCATGGATCAGAGGGACAGAATGTGTGTCGTCTGCTTCTATCTACAATTGGAAACTGCTTTCCTGGTCTTCAGAGAAGTTCCTAGGCTCATAAATATTACCAAAGAAAACCGGACAGCAAAACAATAGGAAATAGGGTTGTCTATCTGAAATCCAGGGATGGAACGAGGCATGAGTGATATGAGACAGAATTTCACACATTCAGTTCATAGTGAGCCTGAGGGGTGGGTGCTGGAATGAGTAAGGTCAAATCCAGGAAGCAAAACCAATTCTGCACCATTTGAAATGTATCCCATTGACGTAGCACATTCCAAACGATGCAGCCAAAAATCATTAAAAGAAAATTAGCTTACTTTAAAATTTGCTGAAAATATTTTAAGTCAGAATAACAAATAAACCAATGGTACTAAACAAAATTTAAAATTTAACTATTTAGAATGAATTTGAAGCGACTCTCTACACTCTGTTTAGAATTCTTACAGTGTCAAGCTAGTTCTGGTTTTGAGAATGAATGCTACAAAACATCTCCAGTGAATGTATGCTGTATTAATGCAGGACTAGGATAGGAGCTGAGAGGAGTTAAAATTTGACTAGGCAACAGAGAAGTCAAGTACTTAGGTATACCGACCTTCCTAATTTTCTTTAGAGATTTTCCAGGTGGGATTGTAACTTTTGCCCATCAACCAATTTCTTATCCTACTGTTGTTTCAATACTAAATGATTTCCAAAACATCCAGCACATTGTTAATTTGTGCTCAGGCTATGACAAATAAAAGGCATATAAAATATCACTTGGTAGGGACCATTCATTTGCCTTGTTGGCTGATGGAAAAAAGAAAATCAATGTTAATATGAAAAGCATTTCCAACCTCTGCCCCTTAGGCCCACAAATACTCAAACATATCAGCTGTTATTAACCCTTACCAGAAATAAATGCAGTGTTGCAGGGCATTAAGAGATGGATTGAGAGAAACCATAGTGATCGCAGGCAAAGCCACCAGAGTGGTTTACCTCCTCAGGGCTCTATGGGATTCAGGAAATTACTGCTGGCTATAGAAGAGATTAGAAAACCAACTCTGGACTACAGTCAGCTCAAGTAGTCGGCACTCTGCCCTAAAAGGATTTACAAACTTTGGATTTATACAGGACAAGTTTGGAGAGATGATGTCACAGAGTGAAGTGGTAATTACCTCTGTGGACACAACGAATGCTGTTAAAGAACTGGGTTCTGAGAATGGAAGACAGACAGGAAGAGAAGAGAAGGAAGGGAAGACGTACAGGGATATTGTACAACTCTCAATGCTTGAAATAAGACACAAGATAGCAGAACTGGAATCTAAACTCAGTGATGATAATGAAGATGAGAAGTTGTGGCACAAAAAAGGAATCTTTAAATACATTACTTAAGCAGCTAGAAAAACAAAAAAGGAGTCTTGAAAATCAAGTCAAAGTCTATGCGTTTAGACTGGAGCAAGAATCAAAGGCTTACCACAGGACTAACAATGAACGCCGTACCTATCTTGCTGAGATGTCTCAGGCTTCAGGTTCCCATCAGATTCCAAAAAGGCAACAACACATGGAACAACTGCCAAAAATGAAGGAGAATCTAGTGAAAATGGGAAGATTTAATCTAGTCCACCAGAAGACAGCAAATGCCAAGAAAGTACCAGTCAAAAGAGTTACAAGATCAAACCATCTTCCTAAACTCAATCCATGATTCCAGAATCTGGAAGATTTCCATTTCTTCTCCCCCTACTTGTTTTTTCTTTACCATCTAGCATACTCAACTTGAGAAGCTAAGGTTCAGCACATTTTTTTTTTCCCCATGGAATGAAATAAGACAGAACTGTTATGCTTCTCTTTAGCTTTCCATTCAGAAATGTTGTTCCTTTGTTTGCATGAAATTGCTTCTGTGACCTTAAAATAGCCAAAATACTTGGGATGTAAGAAGTATCCTAGGAAGTGTGCAGGTTAACCTCATCTCACTTGCTTTTCATAACAAATCTGTTGTCTGCTGTGATATTAACATTGTTATTCTCTTTGGCCACTAGCTAAAATGTGAGTTTAAGAAACGTTATGCTACTATAAACTATCATGCTTGGTATTCAAATCCTGGATTTTAAACAATCTGCAAATGCATTTAGAAATTTCATTCAGAATATCATGATATTATAGTAATAACTTTTATATTGCAATACTATGTTTTCTACCTTTGCCTCTACTTAACCATATCATCCTATATTTAAATTTGTTTGTTTTCTTTTTTTATTTTTGACAACCTTTACATATTTTAAATACCCACATATATTTAAATTTTATTAGAAATTAAACTTGTAACTTATACTGAGGGACTATGCTACTGTGATAGCATGGAGGAAGGGGACAATGGGGAAGGAAGAAAGGGAGGGAGGGAGAGTGGGGAACCATTTACCTAAAGAACTGTATTGTGGAGAGGCTCCTTTAGACTAACTCCACTGTTTAAGTAAGCAACTGCTTTAGACCAGTTTATTCCTATTAAGCACAGATTTTTCTCCCTGTTACTTCTTCAAGACCAAAAGCAAAAGGATCATTCTTTTTAAACTATTGGCACCAGTGTAATGACTCAACTGGCTAATCCTCAGCCTGGATGTGCTGGCATCCTATGTAGGCACTGATTTGTGTCTCAGCTTTCCTACTTCCTACTCAGCCTCCTGCTTGTGGCTTAGGAAAGTAGCAGAGGATAACTCAAAGCTTTGGAATCCTGCACCCACATGGAACTCCTGGAAGAGTCTCTTGGCTCCTGGTTTCTGGCTTTAGGTTGGCTCAGCTCCAACCATTGCAACCATTTGGGGAGTAAACCAGCAGATGGAAGAACTGTCTTTCTTTCTCTCTGTAAATCTACCTTTCCAATAAAAATAAATACATCTTTAAAGCAAAAAAAAAAAAAAAAAAAAAAAAAAAGAACTGGGTTCTAAGGTGAGAACTCCCTCCAGAATGATTGAATCAAATGGAAAGTTTTCACAAAAGGGTCAGAGACATAATACAAATATTGCAACAAGCAAGAAGAGGAACATAGCTTATATACCTGCATATATTCTTGTGAGTAATGAACATAATAAGCCCTGTCATACTAGAAAGTTCCAATAAGCTGTCTTCGACCCTTGGGATGGTTCTGGGCTCCCCCTTCAGGCTCCTTTGATGGAATTGAATGGAATTCCCCACGGTAGTAAAATATGCATAGCTGGGAGGATCCTCTTGTCATATTTGCAGAATGGGCTGAGAGACCCCAGAAAAGTCGACACAGGTCATCCAATTTACATCAGCATGAGGCTCGTTGGTTCTCTGTACTTCAAATGCAATTCTACGTGTTGTTAAAAACACTCACTTATCTCACATCCCTGGTGAGTTCACACCGTCTGCATATATGATGGGATCAACAGTGTTAATTTCTGCAAAATAAAGTTTGAGGTGATGTTACTTGGTGGCTTATTTTTTTTAGTGTATGGGTGTACATACGATTAATAGAGTAACCTTAAACATGTAAGTTATAAGAGCGCACAGCATAAACTGCCACTTCTATCAGCAGAATCCCATATAGAACTGCCAAAAATTTGTGAACTAGCATCCTCTATTTGAGTGCCTGGATCAGAGTCCTGCATCAACTTCTGATTCCAGCTCATTGCTAGGTGATGGCTCAAGTGTTTGATCCTAGGTTGAAGGCTCCTGACATTGGTTTGGGCTACTTTGGGCTGCTGTAACCATTTGAAAGGTGAATTCGAAGACAGAAAACTCTGTTCCTCTGTTTCTCTCTCCATCTCCCTCTCTCTCTCCTCCATCTCTTTCTCTTTCTCTCTCTCAAATGTAAATAATAACAAATAATATTTAAAATATTACAACTCTGTGTTTAAAGGTGATAATTCATAGTCTGAGCTACATGAACTTGCTTATTTCTTTGTAGGAGTTTGGTTTCACATTCAATTTTTTCACAATAAAATATCAGTGTAGTTACATTACAATTGCCTTGATGACATATCCAAGAAGAATCCACTCCCCCCTAGTCTTCCAAAAGTTTCTGAATGAATCCTCAGTTTGGGGGAAAGATTTAAGCTTTCATGCCAAGGCTTTCAATTATGTGATAGATACATGAGAAGAAATTGTATATAATTTTAAAGGCTCAGATCTTATACCCGCTAAGGCCAAGAGTTTTTCACTTGACCTACTCTCCCTTCTGCTTCCACCTTATACACTACACAGAGGACCATAATTCAAAGTCATTGTAGTTCTTCAGTGAGTCCTGTGCATGGCATAATAATAATAATGAACAATCCCAATTGCAAACATTTATTGGACACTTATAAAATGTCAAACTCTGCGCTCAGCTCTTAAAGCTTGTGATCTCCAAGAAATAGGAGCGGGGAAAGACCTCTTAGAAAAGATGCCAAAGCACAGGCAGTCAAAGACAAAATGAACTAATAGAATTACATCAAACTAAAAAGCTTCTGTACAGCAAAGGAAACAATTAACAAAATGAAGAAGCAACCAACGGAATGGGAGAAAATTTTTGCACATTACACAAGTGATAAAGGAATAATTTTCAGGATTTACAAAGAGCTTCAGAAACCCAGGGACAGTAAACAAAAACCAAAACGAAACAATCCTGTGAAAAAATGGGCAGAAGAATTGAACAGAGATTTTTCAAAAGAAAAAGAACAGATTCAAATGACTAGCTAATATATGGAAAGATGTTCAGGCTCGCTAATGGTAGGGAGGTACACATGGAAACCACGTTGAGCTACTACCTAACTCCAGTGACACAGGCCTACACTCAGAACTCTACTAACAACACCTGGTGGTGTGACTGTGGGGAGAAAGTTACTCTCCTTCACTACTGATGAGAGTGTATGCCAGTACAACCACTATGGAAACCAGTACGGAGAGTGCTTAGAAAATTGCAAATAAACCTGCCATATGACCTAGCTATCCTGCTCCTAGGAATACACCCAAAAGAAATAAAAACTGCATATGAAAGTGGATCTGTAATCCTATAGTAACAGCACCACAATCTACAATAACAAAGACATGAAAGCAGTCCAGATGCCCATCCAAATGGGAGTGGTTAAAGAAATGGTGGTACGTCTAATCCATGGAATATTACTCAGCCATTTAAAAGAATGAAATTATACGATTTGCAACTAGAAGGTTCCAGCTAGATGCCATTATGCTCAGTGAACTAAATCAATCCCAAAAGAAACAATAGCATATGCTCTAATATAAAAAAATTACGCAAATTAGGCTTTTGTTTTTCCCTTTTGTTACCCATGGATCGGTTATTTGGTGGCACATTTTTTCAATTCCATGGTGCTGTAATTGTTGTTGCTGTTGTTGTTTTAACTTCATACCTGTTGTTGACCTTATTTCATAGCTTTTCAGTTAGGAGAATATATAGTGATAGAGTGATAGAGATTACCATATCCAGATGTGAAGATACAATGCAACATACATCCTTACTTCCAAAGGCTCCCAATGAAACTGTTGAACATATCTGGACAATGGGATCCTGGACTGTCTGATAGTGTCTGTACCAGCAATGTCGGGGCACACTTAAATAACTGATGGAATTATAACTCCTTATGAAGGACTACAGTATTGTAACAATATGAGGAAAATCAGTCGGGGGTGGGAATTTGGAGGTGGTGGAAATCCCAGACTCTATGGAATTGTACCATAAAATTAAAAATTCAAAACAAGAAGCACACTATGGTATATGCAGCCTCGATAAATGACAGAATTTCTAATTTACACAGCGAACTTTCACTCACATGCCTCAGAGTCCCACAGCTAGTGAATGCCAGAACTGAGAACGAGCGCCAAGGTCTTGGCTTATTCTGAAGACTGAAGGACTGAGGCTTAAGCAAGCTATTTTTAAGTCTGTGCTTTTCATGCCTAACATCTGGGCTGCAAATGAAGGGCAAATTCAAAATATTTTCTCAGCTAACCATCACTGTCCTTTCTACTTTGGCTCTAGATGCTATTTCCTGACGCTAATGATTTAATCTGAAGACTATTGAAGCGAAATCGTGGATATGAAAGAGCAGTCCACAGCCTGTACGACAGCCATCCGCCTTTCTCTGTTGTTGCGAATTCCCCAGGGGATACATGCAACCCCATGAGCTCAGGCACTGACCCATCAGACTGACCTGCTTTGCTGTGATCAGTTAGGGGTCTGCATGTAGCCGTGGAGTTTACTTTAGTCCAAGAGGATGAAAAAGAAATTCTGCTGGACTCAGCGTCCAGTAAAACTTTTCTTTCTCAATAAAAACCGAAGATATGTGAGGGTAATTCAGAAAGTCTGTGGGATAATATGATTAAAAGGTTAGCTTATTCCGGTGCAAAAATTTTAAAATTCATTTTTTCCATCCTGTGAATTTTTCAAGCACTTCTAAAAAGTAATTGTTTAAATTTGGAAGACAGACAAACACATAGGGTTTCCATCTGCTGGTAGGTGGCAGAAACTCAACTACTTGAAACCTCACCCGATGTCTGGCATGGTGTGCGTTAACAGGAAGCTGGAACGAGGAGTCAGAGCCAGGATTCAAATCCAGGGACTCTGAGGCCATATTCTGGTTATCTCAAATGCCAGGCCAAATGCAAACCTGCCTTTAACTTTCTAAAGATGCCTCGTGAGCATGAATGTCAGTGTAACTCTTATTTTCATTTTCTGCGATCTTTTTGAATTGCCATAATCGTGTTTTGCCGCTATCCTTTTCTTCTTTTCTAGAATGTGCCCACAACATCTGTTGGAACAAAAAACACACTGTGACCAAGACATGGCAGGAAAGGAGAAGGCATCAGGTGAAGCATCTTAAGACAGAAAGAGCTTGAATAGCTAATAGCATGTCAGAACATCTGCCGTGGGCAACCTACCACAGACATTCCTGATACAAGTGGAAAACACAAAACTCCTTAACTGTGGAAGCTATTCAATATAGGTTTTCACTTACCTATAGCAAAATGGACTGTTAACTGACATAATTGAAAACTATGAGCCACAGCACATTTCTTGCAAAATAGCTCATCACACTGAAAACCACCAACTCCCACAGCACCTCTCTCTCTTGACCCTACCACTGGGGACGAGCAAGCCCTTTCCCATCCAAATGGAGGCTCACATTGGACTCAGTGGATTTAGAGGATAGAAAGGCCACAGCAGTGACTAACAACTCAGGAGTATCTGTTTAGGTCATGAAACATTTTGTAGACTTCAGGATAGCTGATGGATTTAACATTTTATGGGACACTTTAGAGCAATAAAGACCCAGAATGTTGAAATAAGTCCCGGGTAACATTGGCAGAAAGGACTGTGAGTAATTAAAAAAAAAATAGATACTGAACTGATAGAATTCTGTAAATATAGGACTTATTGAAGTGAGGTCTCATGCCGATTCTAAATTATTCACGTTAGATTAACAGCTAACATTAGTGGGGGCATTCACAACTTCAATGTCCTCAGCACAAAATGTTTTCTTTTTTTTTTAAAGATTTATTTTTATTATTTTTTTTTATTGGAAAGGAGGATATACAGAGAGGAGAGACAGAGAGGAAGATCTTCTGTCCAATGATTCACTCCCCAAGTGAGCGCAACGGGCCGATGCTATGCCGATCCGAAGCCAGGAGCCTCTTCCGGGTCTCCCACGCGGGTACAGGGTCCCAAAGCTTTGGGCTGTCCTCGACTGCTTTCCCGGGCCACGGGCAGGGAGCTGGAAGGGAAGAGGGGCTGCCGGGATGGAACCGGCGCCCATATGGGATCCCGGGCGTGCAAGGTGAGGACCTTAACCACTTGCGCCACCGCGCCGGGCCCAGCACAAAATGTTTTCAAATTTTGTCCCGATGTGCAGCCTGATTGGATGAACTCCTCTGATGAACAGCCAGATTAGATGAATCCTTCTATACTTCAGAATTTATTTATTTGAAATATTTCCCCACTGTGGATATAATAAACCAAGGAAATAGTAATTTGGGGTTCCTCTGTATTTAGATAAGTTCATAAAGTACAATTCTGAGAACATATTTAAGATTCCTAGGAAGCCTTTGATATTTGATTCAATTTCTAATGAGGAAATAAGGATAAAGCACATTTTCAGAGATTTATCTTTTTAAAAATACTAATTTATTGATTTATCTGAAAGACGAAGTTAAAAAGAGAGTGAGAGAGAGAGAATCTTCCATCCACTGGCTGACTCCCCTGAGGTTTGAAGCTTGCATGAGTCAGAAGTTTCATCTAGGTCTCCCTTGTGGGCAGCTATGAACTCAAACACTTAGACGTCCTTCTTTCCACTTTTCCCATGCTGCCAGTAAGGCGCTGGATTAACAGCTGGAATTTGGACAAACACCCATTTGAGATGCCAGGGTCACAGGGCGTAGCTTTATGTGCTATGCCACAAAGATAGCCCTAAGATTTATCTCTTTAAAAGAGCTTTTCTCTCAAGGTTAGAGCTGTGCAGCTTGTGGTGCCAGGGTCTCATATGGGTGCCAGTTTGAGTCCCAGCTGCTCCACTTCTGATCCAGCTTCCTGACAATGACCTGGGAGAGCAGTGGGGTGGAGTGGGGTTGGTGTCCTAATGGTTGGGGCCCTGCACCTGCATGGAAGACACAAGAAGTTCTTGACTCCTAAGTCTTGGCTTTGGGCCAGCCTACCTCTGGCTGTTGCAGCCATTTCAGAAGTGAACCAACGTATGGAAGATCTCTGTCTCTTCTCTGTACTTTGGCCTTTCAAATAAAAACAAAACAAAACAAAAAGACCTTTTACTCATTTTCTCTGATATACTTTTGTGTAAAGGTTGTGGTTGCTAAAAAAAAATCTTACTGTTTCACCATAAAAATTATTATTAAAATGCTTAAAAATTTCAAAGTTTTATTGGCTTTCTCAGCAAGAGAAAAGACAATGGTGTGATGACACAAGCAAAGTTTAGGCAGTGAACTTGACTTCTTTATCTGACCATTTGTAGCAAGACACATGTAATTATTTAAGTGGATGTGATTCAATGTTTGGGCATCCCTCAAATTACAATGTGAAAATGATTTTAATCTATACTTTTGTTAGGGAGTTCAGGAGAGGCCAGTTAGGGGTAATTTGAAGCACATTGCAAAGAAAAGTCATTTCTGTGGTACAGACTATCTTACTGCTATCTGATTAAAAAACAGTTATGCAAATACATTATTTCCTTGATGATATTTTTTAGTGTGTGTGAAATTTGCTAATTCTTTCTGTTTCAAATGACAGGCTTTCCATCAGGTCATACTATGGAGACATTTGAAGGCTGAGGATAAAAATTCCATGAGGTATTCGGAGGGCCCCAAAACTAAGCAAATTAAAGTAATTGCTTTAGACCATCCGAAGAGATTGTTAAAATAGATTGTTTTCAGGAAAGATATTGTTAAAATAGAGCATGCTTCTTCGGTGTGTGTGAATGTACGTATGTAAATATTCACACACACACACACACGCTTCCTTGTAGCAGCTAGTAAGCTAACTTATCTACAAAATTAGCTTCCTAGTTCACACAAGCGTAGCTCATGGCAAAGTCACCAATGAAGTAACAGAAAATAACTAAAAAATTTCTAATCCTAACGTTCTCATTTATGAAGCAGTCTCGAACACTTCTCAGCTGCTTTCCTAGATCCTCAACTAGCGAACATTTTTTGTTTACGGAAGCTTATTTTTTCTTTCCAAATAGAGTCTTATGAACTGAGAATTGTTGCCCTCACTTTGCCATTGACTTTTCAGTTAATTCAAAGAGTAAATCCCTGTAATGGGGTAAGTGTGCCAAGTTATTTCTACTTCTGATGATGCCTGGCTCATAGTAAGATAAAATACTCCGTCTTTTCTTTCGTTTATTCAATTAACATGTGGTCATTGAGCTTTTGTATTTGCCAGATACTTGTACCTTAGAATATATCAGCAAACTAAAAAATATCATTGCTCTAGTAAATTTTATGCTCTAGCGTGTAGAGGTAGCCAATAAATAAGGAAGACAATCAATAAATACATTTAAACAGTAAGGTATTGATGGTGGAAAGGGAAGGGAGAAAAAGCAAAGTAGGGTGAAGCTCACTGAAAGGTATAGTGCTAGAATATGAAAATGGCACTTTTGGGGGAGTAGTTAGGGTATTCTTTATTTCCTGTGCTGCTAAATGCCGCCATTATTATTCATTCCAAAGCACCAAAGTGTTCAAAAATAATAGCAAACTATCTTTTTGTAGAAATTTTTGAATGTATTTTATCACTCCACAATGCGGTTCCATAGGCTCCAAGATTTCCCTGTCCCCCTCCCCAACTCCTCCCAGACTAATTTCTCCCATGTCATTACAATAGTGTAGTTCTTCATAATCAGTCATAAGCCCCTCATTCTGCTATGTAAGTGTGTCCTGACATTGTAGGCATGAACATGGGCAAAGAGCCCAGCATCCTATTGTCAAGACACATTCATCAGTTTCATTGGGAGTCCATCTTTGATTTGGAAGTAGAGACGCACACTGCATTGTATCTTTACATCTGTATGCGAGTCCCTACTACACAGTTAGTATACATCCGATTCAATGAAAAGCCATGAAATAAGATCAACAACAGAGAGAAAAATAGTCAATTTCCAACAATGTAAAGTTAAATAGCATGCTATTAAATGACCAATGTGTTGCCGAAGAAATGAAAAAGAAAATCAAAGACCTTCCTAAAGCAAATGATGATATTATGTGATCTGTGAATCAGTGAGGAAATTCATATGAGAAACAAAAACTGTTTTTGAAAGAATGAAAACAACAAAAATATGAAACCCCAGAAACAACATCGAAAGGGTTATTGATTTTGTGTGTTGCATGAAGTTTGCCTTGTATCGAGTCAACATACGGCATTTTGGGAAGGAGGAGACTGACTTCTTCCCCTAGTTTGGAATGTTTGGTTGTAAATGGTAGAATTTCATTCTTTTCAATGGCTAAGTAGTGTTCCACGGTGTAGATATACCACAGCTTCTTTATCCAGCTAACCCACTTCTGGGAATATATCTAAAGGAAATGAAATATGCATATTATAAAGGTATCTGCAATCCTAGATTCACAGCAGTGAAATCTACAATAGCAAAGACATGGAAACAACCCACAAAGCCATCCAAAGAGGAGTGAGTAGCAATATTTCTGAATACTTTACCAGTGTCTCTCATGGTCAAAGTGGGCTGAAGTACAAAATTTGAGCAAGGACTTGAAGAGGTGTCATTTGTGAAAATGTATTTTATGCATTGTTTAAGGATGCTAATTTGGGGTGGTTTTTTTTTGTAATTTCCGTTACTAATTTTTTGTTTTTATTATTTCTAAAATCTAATCTGACTTTTCTAGTATCTTAATCTTTTTGTGAGGTACTTTGTTTCCTTTTGTATATTTTTGTCTTGTTTTTACGATTCTTCTCTTCTCTGCAATGAGCTCCTATTCATGGGTATACATCCGTGAAAATGTGTTGAAACCTGGTGGCGGGTTTTTCCTGAAAGTGTATATGTCTGCTCTTGACATATGAGGCTTTGCAATCAGGAAACAATTAAAATTAAACACTATATCAGAGATTATCAAAACCCTGTTGATAAATACAATTAAACAATGTTAGTTTTGGTATAAACCATTTTAAAAGCTTATGCATAGCTTTCTTTCATCAGGTGCTTTTTCAGCAATTGATAGACCCCTCATAAGTACAGATTTTCAACTCGTTCAAGGAATACAAATTCATTTTGCAAGCTTGGTGAGAGTTAGGTTCAGTTGCAAATCCTTGGAGGAATTTTTTTCTTTGCCACAAACCAAGGCAGAGATTAACCATGTATTTTGCCACCTTCTTAACATCAGTGTGAATCAAGGATTAGATTCACAATCAGCCTAAATTTTCATTATTTATATAAGGTGAATAAATTTCACGTGTCCCATGATACATATTAAGGAGACACCTATCACTCCTTCCTATCTTATCTCCCCCTTTTTTCCACCTAATTTTACAATGGCAATTTTTTTTTCATTTCTCTATCACCAGGCTTAAATGCCAATAGGTAAGGATATCAACACATGGCAAGTAGCAGTGGGAAAAAAATACTGTTCTTCACCAGGACAAGAGGTGCAAATAATCATTAAATAGTAGGATGTTAATCTCACTCTAAATGATTTTTTTATACTCTAAGTATGAGTTATCACAGATCAGGGAACCATACAATTTCTGTCTTTTTGGAACTGGCATATTTCACTAAGCATAATGGTTTCCAGTTGGATTCATTTTATTGCAAAAAAGATTTCATGACCTTTTTCCTGGCTGAATAGTACTTTATGTGGTACAAATATACAACATTTTTTTTCTCAATGACTATCAGGGTTGATTCCATATCGTGGCTATTTTTAATTAAGCTGCTATAAACACAGGAGTACAGATAACTCTCTTGTGCTGATTTCATTTTGTTTGGGTAAGTTCCCAAGAGTGGAATGCCTGACTCATATGGTGGATCTATTTTCAGACATCTGACAACTTGATTTTTTTCTAAGGTATAGCCTTGGGGTTTCTAAATGTATCTTCTTACCTTACAATCTTACCATATATATCAAAAATCAGTGAAGGGAGGATATTTGGGAAGGAAGAAGGGGAAATCACAGAGCCTATGGAATAATATCATTGAAAAAATAAAGATGCCTTAAATGGGACCTTTTATCCACCAGGTAAAAAGTGAGAGCAACACACAAAATGAACAAACATGGGGGTTTATTTCTAGATTTTTACTCTACATTTTCCCCAGATTCATAGAGAGGCTGGAGTGGATTTATTAACATTAATAATATCAAGATTTGGAAGAGAAGATATGGTTTAGTGCAAGCAATTTATTTCTAGGACTTTAAAATATTGAATGTAAGCCTGCTCAGTTTCATTCCTCAATGTGCAGCTAAATAATTCTCTCTTTAAGACAAGAGTGGCAGTGTGGGTAATATCGCATACACAGCTGCAAAAGTCTTACATAATGCACAGTTGATAATAGCATCCCAGACTCCAAAAAAAGGTCTGATCGTAAAGCACGTGACTCAGAAGGAAGAGCTAATGTTGTCAGTTACTTAGAAGTACTAACAGAGTCCATGAGTGGGAAGATCTGCAAGCCCACCTGTGCTATACTTGTAGAAAGGTTCCCTGGGTTCTCTGGAAGCAGGATTAACAGATACACAAAGGTAGAGAAGGAAGCAAAAATAACTTGTATGGGTACGATCCCTACCAAGTATCAGCCAAGTCCACTGTGAGTCTACAATTAGAACAGTTCTCAGATGGACAAGCATTTGTGATCCTATCTGGACCAATCGTTGGATGTTGGCCCCTGGGAAAGTGAGATGTCAGACCAGATGTTCCTTAGTAGCTGAAACGAGTGCTTAAGGGTCTGAGAGCATCAGGGCCTTTTGAGCATCAGAGGGAGTGTGTTGCACCAGGGTCTAGCAAACAAACTCCATCGCCCTAACGTCTGGAGACAGTTTGGATCTAAATACTCTGATTTCTCTAAAAACAGATTCTTCATTATGGAACCAAATGACACATCAAATGATAGTTCTCAAATGAAAATGATAATCAATGAACAAAAATTATAGACAAAAGATAGGTTTTAAAAACTCTAGCACAGAATGGGAGTAATGAGCAAACTACTGTGTATCCATCAAAAATGGTACAAATGGTCTAGGTTACTCTCTGCAGTTGAATGGGTCTAGACTTACTGTGAAGCTATCAGCAAAGAAATGAAGGACCTTTTCTGTTCCAGCATAGATCCCAATGGTCGCTACCTTTTTGGACCAAATTTGAGTAAGATCACAGCGAAACATTTCTCAAAATCAGTTCAAAAGGCACTGGTTATCTCTTACAAGTATACCAGCTCAGCTTCCAGACATCAAGCACGTGAGGAAATGAGTCCACTATCAAATTTACATCTCCACAGAGTGATTCATGAAGCCAACAATCAGCTACTTACAAGGTGACTATGACCCGCCACTCAGCTCAATCACACCCTGTGTTACAGAAACACAATGGGATTCATCCTGTCGCTGTGTGCTCATGTTTAACTAAAACACCTGTCTATTTAGTTGCGTGAGTATGCTTACAAGGCAAACACACAACCCACACATCATTCATGCACTCACATCACCAATGCACACAAATGAACATGAATCATACATGCACACGAGTGCATGCCACAATCATCACTATTAAACCACCAGTTTGTTTAGACACACAAGGATCCTAACAGGGCAATCACACTCTCCCAGGAACTGAGGTCTGCACAGCACGTTTCCCTGCCCTCCACAGGGCCTCTGTGTGATTCTTGACACCACGTGAGGTTCTGTGAGGGGTGCATGAGTCCTACTGTTGGGAGCCCAGCCTAAGTCAGAGGGTGGATATTTTATTGTTGCTTCAATCTTTCACATCCTTGAGGCTTCCTAGTAAGCCACCCATGAAGACATCATGGGTGCCAAGATTCAGCTTAATCCAGATGATAGACACCCCAGTTTCTCAAAAAAGCTGTGCAGTGCAGTGTGTTCCAGAAACCCTTGCAATGCTATTGTTTATTCAGGATTTCCTTATCAAACGTGTGCATGTGTGTATGCTAATAAGGAAACAATGCACCAATAATCTTCATCGCTTAGTTACTTGAAAAAATAACTATTTCTCTGAAAATTTGCATGCAATTTTTGAGAAAAGAATCTGATAGATTATACGAAGTATTGCCTAAAGCCTGTTATGGGTATGCCCAACCATATTGTGGAAATGAAGCAAAGAAGAGGAGTGAACTTGAAGGGGTGAGGAGTAGATTCATAATAAATGAATGGTTACTTTTTTTAAAAGTGTCAGTGACATCTTTCATTCCTGGTTGTATGCTCATATTTTAATGATGCCAACATCTTGTGATTTGCCAGAATATTTGGCAAGATTACATTCATACTGTTCTCAGAAAAAGTTCTTGTACTTTCTTGTGTGTACCCTGAAGAAACTCAACTATTACTAAGAGAGAAGCAAAAATAGCAAGTTTCATTTTCTAAAGACTTTTCTTTCAAACCTTGTTCTCCAAAATGCTCTAATCTTTTAGCCAAAAAAAAAAAAAAAAAGTTGAGCATAGCACAGGTTGCAAAGAGCAAGATATGGGTTGATTTCTGTGGCATCATCCCAGACAATCAGCATTAAAGGAAGTCTGGTGCAAAGCCAATGCTGGGTCTTTTTGTATGTCCAAAATTTTTATTTCCAGTGTTTGCAACCTAGAAATTTTGTGCACCTTGTCTTAGGTTTCCAGTGACTGAAGAGTCAATTCTTACAGACATATGTGGCAGTGTTAGCTATCAAGGACTGTTCAGGAGCATATACTGCACAGCCAAAGAGGATGCTCCAATGTCTTCATATTTACTACTTCAATGAAATGTCTTTGTACTGTAGATAATGTGTCTATTTAAAACTCCTCATTCTTCTAGGGAGTGCCATTTCTTGCCTCAGGAATTTATTATTGCAACCTTTGCTTTCCCTACATCTTTTCTAATTTGTTGATTTTACAACTTAGTTGAGAAAGGGAACTACATTTGGTCATATTAAATATGGAAGGTTAACCACTGTTAGATTTTGACTCTTTCAATGGCATTATTTGCTCTATTTATACATAGTTTTGCTTCAAAGAGTACAGCACACTTTGACTCAGAATACAGTATCTTGGCTCCTTTGCAGCCAGGATGACAAAACCCATGGCAGTCACTGCATACTTGCCCAATTTGACTTAATGGAGTGTCAACTGAGATGTGCAATTTCAACCTTGTAGTGATTGGACACTCCTCTAGGGGGGGAGGAAGTGATACCCATTAACCTGTGGGACACACTTAATTGGGAGAACTGTCTAATGGAGACATCTTCCAGATACTCCGTGTTTAAACATAATGACGCATAATGGTGGTAACTACCTCTGAATTAGGAGAGCAATTCTACTACATCACAAAATAATCAAGCAGCGAAAGGTGTCGCTTTCTCACAACTTCAGAACCTTCTTTCTACTTCTCTAAAGTCTTACTTTCTCGGATGCTGAGGCTTTCTCAGTGCTTTAGCCCCAGTGCCATCCTGAAATTCTGTTTCATAGCACTTGGTTAATTCAATTAGGGATATTTTTACCTAGAATTTTTTAGAAAATGAGTGAGAAAAAAGTGAACATTATTGTCAAAGGTCCCTCTGTGTCAGGAGCCCATGTCTGAAGCATGGGTTTAAGCATGTGCAACCTCCTATGAGCCTCACAATCTATTACTGCTCTGATTTTGTATGTGGAGAAAGGGGAACTCAAACATTCTACGTAAAATCCTCGAGTTGCACTTCAAACAAGCAAAGCAAATTAATCCCACTACTTACTCATAAATCGTAAGATCAATCTGTTACTTCCTAAACATCAGGAATTATCACTTATCAATTTGCAGTTTTAAAAATAATAACATAAGAAATAGAACATTGAAAACAAATCCAACTGCACTTCAAGTCTTCATCTATTTGATTCTTTTCTTGTAGCTCCAGATTCCTTGAGCTTTAACACACATTAATGGGCTGTTGACGTTCAGCTGCATTTCAAAATGATCCGCACTGAATCAGAGGCATTGCTACTTCTGCATCTTCTCACTCACTAGCACGAGTTCCTTTGATAAGTCATTTACCTGCTGAAACAATGCATAGTTTCCCACAAGCCATTGAAATCCAAGAGCTCAAAACTAAATCACAGGAAAATGACAAGTCAGAAATTATCTTACCAACAACACTGAGAATATACTCTAACAGAGAAAAAGATTTAGGTTTTGCTGGACTCAACCTCCTTTCTTTCGGCCTAACTCTCTGGACCAGTCATCATATTCTATCTTATATCTGCAAACCCTCCCAGAAAATGCTGCCTTTTGCCAGCATTGAGGGAAACACCCCCGTCTCCATACCCACTCTACACTCAGTTATCTCAAAGAAGTAACGGTGACAAAACATTGGTGCATCATCAGAATTAAGAACAGCGAGTGGAGACAATTTCCCAAATTAAACATCAAAAGATTTGTTCAGGAAAACAGAATCAACCGATCTGTGCACATTGCTCGAATTCTCCCAGACGCGCTGGGTCCTGAGCGTTGAGAACAAGGCCAAGAAAAAAAAAGCATACTTCCCAGACTGACTGCACATTTTCGGAAGCTGAGTCAACATGCTTTTCTGTGAAATTACATAGAAGAAATGACACAAATTGGCCCAAATTATTAATTATCAATGATTCCAAATCACAGGTAACTATTTCAGTTAGTTTCTTATTGGTCGGGTGATCATTGCTTCACATTTCTGTTTGGTTAAATACAGAAAGCAGTGCCCGTGAGTGTGCAGAGTTTATGAAACCCAAGGCTGAGCACGGAGGGAGACAGGTGTGTGTACATACGGAGGACCACGACTGTTAGTGCGTATCTGAGGGTAACACAGTAACTAACTACATTCACACATTCGAGATCAATCGGCTTACTGCATGGAAACACATACAAGACAGTTTTTTCTGTTCCAGTCTCTGGATGAGATAATTTTATTATTATTATTACATTATTTTTACTGCAAAGTCAGATATACAGAGAGGAGGAGACACAGAGAGGAAGATCTTCCATCCGATGATTCACTCCCCAAGTGACCGCAACGGCTGGAGCTGCGCTGATCCAAAGCCAGGATTCCTACAGGTCTCCCATGCAGGTGCGGGGTCCAAAAGCATTGGGCCGTCCTCGACTGCTTTCCCAGGGCACAAGCAGGGAGCTGGATGGGAAGTGGAGCTGCATGAGATACACAATAGATCTCAAAGAAACATTTGGAAAAGTTAATTGATATGGTTTCAAATTCCAAATTCAAAATAAGATTTTTTTAAGCTTAAACAATTGAGCTTTGGTGTCGTATCAGAGAAGACATTGACAATTGTCTTAATAGGTTTGTAAAATAGTCCTTCTTTATCCAATTTCATATTTAATGAAGCCAGAATTTTTCAGTAAATAACAATTAAAAAAAAGTTGAATGCAAAAGCATGGTCTAGCTGTGTTTCTCTCTCTCTCTCTCTCTCTCTCTCTCTCTCTCTCTTTATTATTTATTTGACAGGCAGAAAAAGGCCCTCATTTGCGGGTTCATTCCTCAAATTCCTGTCTTTGGGCTAGACCAAAGACTTCAGTCAGAAACTCCTTTGGTTTCTAACTTTGGTTTCTGGATGAGATAATTTTTATTATTATTATTATTATTATTACTGCAAAGTAAAGGAGAAGAGGAGACTCAGAGAGGAAGGTCATGGTTGGCAAAAGCTCCCGGTACTTGCCCCATCATATGCACCTGCCAGGTGACTAGGAGAACGCTAGGATGAAGAGGAGGTAGGATGCATTGTCACGCGCTGCTGTATAACTTGTGAGAGTCCCAAGCATTGGCTTCCCCCATTGAACCACATCACCCACCCCCACTTTTATTTTCTCAAATCGGATGTTTAAGAGATTTTCAAAATCATACCCCAGTATCACATTTTCAATCAAATTTCTTAGTCTTCTAATGGCTGGGTAGTCTTTGCAAGACTCCTGGTATCAAAAAACTTTATTAATGCCATTACAACACAGCTTTGCACTTTTATGTTATGTTCAAGATTCTAACTTGGAAGTCTCAAGCTAGGAACTCTGTGATTACAACACTGGATATTGTGAATCCCCAGAAAACATCGATTTCAAACAATGTATTTCACAAACGAAGAAAAAAAAAGCATTATTTAATCATCTGAAAGAGTGACTGAGAGAGAGGTAGAGACAGAAAGATCTTTCAGATTCCGAGTCACTCTCCCAAAAGTTCACAATATCAAGAGTTAAGTGCTAGTGCCGTCATCTCTTGCATCCCAGATATAACACCAAGAAGCTGGATGAGGACCATGGACTAGGGGAGACTCGCACGAAGCACTTACAGAGTGCTTTGTCCCAAGCAGTGACTTCACTCACTGAGCCGTAATCCCAACCCCAAAACCAAACTCCTGAGTGACAAAGTGATTTGCCCATCCTAGCACTGCTACCCTGGTCACTTGCCTTAAATAAACAGTTTCTATGAATATAAACAACCTGGAAATCTTAAAGATGTTATCCCAGAGAGATCAAGAGACTCATTTCATTCTAAAGGCTCACACAGCTCTGACCAATGTGAATGTCCTATAATCTGGGTGAATTCACAGGGTGATTCAAAGCTAGATGATCCAAAACAGACTGGCTCTCCCGTAAGACCCATCTTAAAGAGGCATGTCAAATATTTGCAATGTACAGCATAAATCCTATTTTGTTCATTCCATCTGGCACTATCCTCACTTCTTCCTACGTAGTACGTCACATGTTCTCCCTTAAGTTTACTGCATCCTGGGTTTATGATGTGGATAACTCCTTTGAATCTTACCGCCTGGGTCCATTTCTGTGCTGCAATGAACAAGTGGGTCAAGATAATGATACGATATCCAATCCAGAAAACTCTTCATGTTCCACATTAAAGCAAGGAATAGGGTGTGGATGACTCAAAATTATGACTAATTCAGAAGACATTTACATTTGTAATGTGTTTTGTGCTAACACTAAACGTGGACATAACTACGTTTCAAATGTTCTCTTCAAACAGATGAACTCACCCTCCAAAGGCCTCCTGTCTCCTTGTTTCTGTTACTAAATTATCCATTCCTTACTGCACACCCTCGCTTTGATACACTGCAGAGTATTGTCCAGAGGAACGCTTCTGCCAGAATTCTAAAACTGACAAATAATATATCTGACAATAGCAAATACTTACTTCGTATGTGGCTTATTTTTAGGAAAAAATTCTCATTGTTCCTGGCTGTCTCAATTCTTCATCAACATCCTTCTCTCATAGCAATGTTGAGCTGAAACAAAATTCAAACCTATTTGACACAATCCTATCCAACTTTCCCTACAATTCTCATTCCTTTTCTGAAAAAGCAAAACTGTTTACCTACGCAGCTGAGTCTGGAATGCAAAACTCCTCATTTTAAATTTGCTAGGATTTGTAGAATCCTAGTGTCTCGCTTTATGAAGATGTATTGCCGTATGCATCTCAGCTCCCGAATTAAAAAAAAAAAAAAACTTACAGTGAAACAACTAAACATACCTTGACAATTTGCACCAGATTTTCTACCCTGTCTGTATCTATAAGCCATGATGCAGTTAAATAGCAGAAGGATAACCTTTCAACTGTCACTGAAGGACTACTGTGATAATATAGGGAAAATGTTGGGAAGGGAGAAAGGGAAGGGGGAAGGGATTCCAAATATCTACAAAAATTACCATGAATAACTCCTAAAATCTCACTGTAGATTTAGTGTGAGTTAACTGAGTAAATTCATTTAATATGACTTTTTAGAGTATGTGTAATGTAATTGTTGGATGTTGAATTTATAGAAACATTTGATTCTTTAAACTTACAGAGCCAATGATCTGTTATCCTTTGTTATCATTCATCTTAAGCAATGACTAATGTTTCCATCAATTCATATTTTCAAAGAATATTACAGTCTAATTTCTTCTTCTAAGTTTTTGTTCACACAACATATTTTAATAATGACAAACTCAGTCATCACTCCAATATATCCAGGACGGTTCTCCCTGTGGCCTGGCATGGCTGTAGTTCTTCTTGGGTGGTTTTCAAGAATACAGCCAGAATGTACTGGGAAGACAACATCCTGAGATGGGTCTGTTGCAGTTTCAGCATCCCCAGACCAGTCTTCAATGCTGTCAGCTGGCAAAGTATGTCACTTTGGGCTACAAAACCCAGGGAAGTCTGGGTTTTTAGGTTCCTCAACTGTGTCTCCCACCAGCTTCCCCGGGCCTTAGGGTGGGGCTGACTGTGATCCTAGTCTTTGATTGTCTGGTGCTGCTTTCTGTAAGTAATAACTTAGGCATAGAAGTTTTCTGGAGACTGTCATTGTGGCATAGCAAGTAAAGTCACTGCCTGGAATGCCTGCATCCCAAATGAGTGCTGGTGGGTGTCCTGACTGCCCCACTTTTGGTCCACTTAGCTGTTAAGTAGCCTGGGAAAGCAGCAGAAGAGGCCCAAGAAAGATCCTGTTGAGGCTCCTGACTCCTAGCCTGGCCCAGTGCTAGACATCACCATGTGGGGGATGAATCAGTGCATGGAACATCTTTCTCACTCTTTATATCCCCCTGTCTCTGTAACTCTGTTTTACAAAGAAAGAAAAAGAAGAGAAAGAAGAAAATAAAGAAGGAAAGAAGGAAGGGAGAGAGGGAGGGATGGAAGAAAGAGAAAGAGATACCAAGCATCAAGATTTCTGTCTTACAGACCTGGGACAAGTTGGTAAGCTGTGGACACATCTGCTTTAGGGTATACATCTAACAGATTTATAGCTGGGTGTAGTAGAAAATGTCTAAATGTTCCTCCATGTCTGTTTGTTCTTTCTCCTGGGCACACAGTCAGTCTCATACCACCTACTGTGTCAGTCCACTAATGGAAGCTTGGTGCAAAATGTAGATCCGCAAACTGCTTCTTTCATCCATAGAGCTCCTTTGGAAGTCCGCTGTGGCCTAAGTGACACTGCTGATTTAAACCCAGGGCAAGTCCTTTATCTGTTTAATAATCAGCAACACATAGTTATAGACAGGCAGACAGCTGGGGGACCACAATCTGAGTGCCATTAACCCTGTAGACTCCCTTGCAGTGATTCTAACCAAGGAAATACCGGAGGAAATGGGCCTTGCCACTTCGAGAGCTGTTCAGGAACTGCCCCCCATGACAGGTTTCATACTACCCTCCATTATGCAGTGACTTCAGCTTTCATATGGCCAAAGACAGCAGGGTGCTAAATCCCATATTTGTCCTGCAGACACGCCTGTAATTGGCTTTACATGCACAAATATAAGCTTTCTATAGCATGTACTCTGTTGCAACAACCTGGTGTCATGCTAACTATTGGATCGCATAATCCCTCTTCAAATCAGGCTCATCTATTTCACACGTCACTTGGCTCTCTTTTCCAATGATTATCTAATTTCAGAAAAAGAAAATGGACAGGCTTTCAGGAAGTTAAAAATGTAACCATTTTTTTAACACATGAAGAATGTATTTTTTCCTTAACATTTTCAAAACCCAAGGTGAACTTCTCACTTCTCTCAAGCAGGACTGGATTGTCAGCAGGCAGCTGGGACAAGCCAGTGACAAGTGCATGTAAGTCCCTTGGACATTCTGAGGACACTTTGACCTGGAAGTAGTCTGTCTTTATGATCTAGGATCGATGAGGCTCTGCAAAACGGGCTATTGAATTAATGGGGACACGAAAGCTGTCCTTCTTCACACCCTTCCACGCTGAGAAAGTGCGGCTCAAGATACTTATCATTGCTTTTCATGTGGAGAGCTGCATTTGTATTTATGTCTCTTTATTTTACGTAATGCACATCTTGTCTTAATATTAGCAGTCCCCACAGAGGCAAGGAAGGCCTTACTCATTCTGTAAATCGTGTCAGTGACTCCTATAGAGGCAATAATGACAGTCAGAATTTACTGTGTGTCACATGCTGAGCTGGATGCTTCCAGCCTAATGTCACTAATCCTTATAAATCCTCTACAGGAGCGTGAGGAGGCTCAACAGGAGGGAACTAAAGGTGGCTGCGGTCACTCCTACACATTTACCATATAAACAAAGAAAAGCTGTGATTTGTATCCTACAACCCTTGATTTTTCTACCACCTCTTGCTTTTGGACAATGTAACTTGTTTGCTTCTGTATCTTTCCAGTACCGTGGTTGCTAACTTACATTATATCTGATGGTCTCATTATTTATGATAGTAGAATTCTACTATCAAATAACTAAAAGGTTATTTTTTGGTATCTTTGCCCTAAATTAAATGTTTCCCAATGATCCTTGCATGCAATTGTGATAAATATTTCTTGTTCGCCATGAGAATTCAATCTCTTGTAAAAATTCAATATACAGATCCTATTTGTGGACCAGGTTACCATACTAACATGACAGAAAGAACCAATAATTCTATGTTAGGTCCAACATCTGGTACAACATACAGTGCAGCAATTTTAGCTTACTTCCCAATCTCTTCATTCAGAATCATGTTTAGCCAAGCAGTCTCTGAAGTAAGACAGACTTGAATGTAAGACAGACTCAGATGTTCCATTTACTGCTCACATGACCTTGAGTTATGTCCATAATTGTCATGGGCATCAATTTCCTCATGGTCTCTATTAAGGAAATAAATATATGTAAACCAGTGAACCCTGTGACAGAAAAATGGCAAGTGAACATCAGTGAAAAGCTCCATGTTGACTTTGAAAAACAATAGTGGCAGATGGTGTCATAAAACTTTCAAATGTTGGGGCCGGCATGATTGTTGCACCTGCAAGCACCGGTATCCCTTATGCATACCAGGTCATGTACCAGTGGCTCCACTTCCCATACAACTCCCTATTATAAACTGGGAAAGCAGAATAGGAGCCCCAGGTCCTTGGGACCCTACACCCATGTAGGAGACCTGAAGAAGCTCCTGGTTCCTGTCTTTGTGTCAGCTCAACTCCAGCTATTGCAATCATTTGGGAAGTGAACAAGCAGATGGAAGATCTTTCTCCCTGTTTCTCCTTCTTTCTGTTAAGTCTGCCTATCCAATAAATAATAAATAAAAACTCTTAAAGAAAACTTTCACATGCTGTACATTCTCTATTCCAAATGTTTTTTGTAAATTACAAATTTAATCTTACATCATTCTTGCTAATGACATATTATAAAACATTTTCCAAATGCCTCAAATCCGTGCAATGGCATAAAATCTAAAATTGCTTTCCAAACTGACTTTGCAATGACAAATTTCAAACACAACGAGGGACAATGCAATGTTATAAATTGACATTTGATGATGTCTGGTGTGTTTAAACAGTATCCACCCAGTGAAATATTTTGCAAAAAAAAAAAAAACATACTTAGAACAATGAATTTTGTCATCTTGAAAAGATAATTCCAAAGAGTTTCCTGTGTCCTCCACACTGTAGGACTTTGTGTTCTGAAGTGTAGGAGGAGGAGTAAAACAGAAATTTTAATAAGCTTGTCTAAATACAAACCAATTTTTTAAAGTAACAAGAAAAATAATTGAAATTCTTCAGCTAACCAGATATTTAACACATTCATGAAGTTCATCTTTTTGCAAACCCCAAACAAAGCGATTTCTCTATGTAAAACATTTAAAATATTTTTATAGTTTGCTAATTCTAAATTTGATGGCCAAACAAAAAGTTTTAAATAGAACATGGTTTACATAGCTCTAACAAAATTGTTATAAAAATAAGATACTGGAATGCAAAAGAATACCTTGAGAGCAACACTAAAAGATGAAGAAATTAGTCCTCACTTTCACATTTATATGCATTTCCACTCATCTCTCTTTGTATACTTTAATTGCTCACAGTTAAAATTACGTAACTACATAATTTTGCATCTCATTTTTGACACATTGCAACTATTTTTAGTATCGATAACTACTACCTAGTCGTTACTAGTCATATTAGACAGTCTCTTCCCTCTCTGGACTCTGTTACCACCATTTTACTCTTACTTTAAGTGAGATCGACAAAAAATAAAAAAATAAAAATAACAAACAACTTCACATGTAGCTGAGATGACTTGGTATTTGTCTTTCTGCACATGTCTGATTTCCCCCAGCACAGTGGCCAGTGCTTCCATTCATGCTATTGTGTTTGATGAGACTCCATCCTTTTTCTGGCTGCACAGTATTTCACAACGCAAGGGCTGTTTTCTTTTTTTTTTTTAAGATTTATTTTTTTTATTATTTTTTTTATTGGAAAGGTGGATATACAGAGAGGAGAGACAGAGAGGAAGATCTTCTGTCTGATGATTCACTCCCCAAGTGAGCGCAACGGCCGATGCTATGCCAATCCGAAGCCAGGAGCCTCTTCCGGGTCTCCCACGCGGGTGCAGGGTCCCAAAGCTTTGGGCCATCCTCTGCTGCTTTCCCGGGCCACAGGCAGGGAGCTGGAAGGGAAGTGGAGCTGCCGGGATTAGAACCGGCGCCCATATGGGATCCCGGGTGTGCAAGGTGAGGACCTTAACCACTTGCGCCACCGGGCTGGGACCAAGGGCTGTTTTCTTTATGCATTCATTAGTGGATGGATGACTGGGTTGTTTCCATGTCTTCGCTACTGTGAATAGCAAGGCAATAGACCAAGGAGTGTGGCTATCCTATGCACCAAGTATCTCCCTTGGAACTCCACGTAGTACGATTGTTGTTATAGGTTTGGGGTTTTTGTGGAGCTTCCTTGCTGTTTTCCATGAAGGTTGAATTGACATTCCTGCCAATAGCATCCAAGGACTCCTGTGCTCCAGTTCCTCGTGGCACTTGTTATCTGCCCAGGAAAGAAAAAGAGAAAGAAAAAATTGGGGAATTTTACCAAGATAAAGAACTTCTGCTCCCCATCAATGGGTGCTAGTGGTAACATGTAAGACTGAAGCAAAGTAGTAACGAAAACAATCACCCTGAAAATAATTATTCTTAAAAAGGGGCAGCAAGTTGTAACAGACTTTTATGAAAGGACGACATATAGATGGCCAACAAATAATATCATTAATAACCATGGAATTGCACCCAGTCCAATTATATTACCTATTAGCAAAGAGATGAAAATGTTTTAAAGAAAAACAATAGTCAGATATTTACAGTATAGACTCAGGTGCACATTTTTGGTATGCATTTCTCACTGCTTGTATTTCTTAAAGGTTTATGTTATTTTTATCACAAAGTCAGATATACAGAGAGGAGGAGAGACAGAGAGGAAGATCTTCTGTCCAATGATTCACTCCCCAGGTGGCCGCCAGGGAGCAGTAACTTCTTCCAGGTCTTCCACACGGGTGCAGGATCCCAAGGCTTTGGGCCATCCTTGATTGCCTTCCCAGGCCAGGAGCAGGGCTGCCGGGATTAGAACCAGGACCCATATGGAATCCCGGCGCTTTCAAGGAGAGGACATTAGCACCGCTAGGCCAACGTGCCGAGCCTCATGTCTTATATTTTACTGTCACTCATGGTTTTTAAATTTCAGATATGGACATTTTTATGGACTGATGTTTGTTGGTGTAACCCCAAGTGGTTATTTCCATGTATTTAAGCTGCATTCTCACAGTTCTGAGAAATATATGAGCTCTTTTTCTTTCCTCCTTTTAAGCAGTTATTTATTTCCTTAATCTGAAATGCATTCTTATTAGGATTCTAGGTAGGCTAATTTTGTTCAGTACCTTTCCATTTCCCAGATATTATATGTTGAGGAGCCACTTTATTGTTGTTGTTTTCACTAAATCAGAAATCCAAATTTAAATCTAAATCAGCATAGGGGATTTAAATATAGTTATAAAGATATATACTTGTATTTTAATTGTCTATTCCAGTAATGCAACTTACTACGGTTCTCTGTCTGCCCTTACTATTTAAGCAACTGCCTCAATCTTTCCATAACTCCGTACTTCTATTTGTCTCAATTTTCCAAGTTGTGAACCTCACCAAAACTAAGTATAACATGTGAAAATGGTTAATATTTTCATCTCATTCCTCTTGACTTCAGTTATTACTCATTTTTTTCAGATATTGTTATTTAATGATACATTTTATAATGGAGAAAATAATGTGAATAACTAAACTAGCCATGTGATGAGAATTTTGCCCCCACCCTTCAAGAAAATGCACTCGTTCAATCCTTTGGGACAGAAGCTTTAGCAGGTCCTGGGCCAGAAAGAGATCATAGTGTCACAGAGCCAACTGAATGCAGCAGTGACAGTAACCTCAGCAACTTCATCCAGGTGGCACTTAGTAGCATATGGAATAGGTGTCCCAGTGCCGCAGGTGTGAATCTAGGATTTTATGTCAGGGTTCTTGCCTCTGCAATTTCAAAAATCTCTGTGTATACCCTCTTTTCCACCAAGGCCATGCACAACAGGCATGGATGGGGGCCAACATAAGTGGGATTCATTCCCCAATCCCACCCGCACTCTCTTCCTGAGTCTGTCCTAGCTCTGGGAGCCTGATTGCCCAAGCACACCCACACGGGCTGTGTAGCTCCCTTGTCCAGCAGCTTTCAGGTTTAATGTGAGCACCAGAACCCAGCATTGCTGCAACCCCAGTTACCTCAGCTTTGGCAGGTGTATCTGGTCATGCTCACCTTCGTGGCTGCCAAATGGAAACTTAATTTCCATCAGTGCTTCTGACTTTAGCACCAGTTCAGCTTAGTAAGTAAGCATTGACTTTCATGAGTGTGTTTATTCACACTTTACGGAACACAGGTGACGGATCGCACTTGCTGCATTTGGACGTGGGACTTTCACGACCCTCAACATCACCACATGGCTATTATCCAAAAGACAAAAAATAATAAATACCGGAAAGGATGTGGAGCAAAAGGGAATACTTACACTCTTTGATGCGAATGTAAGTTAATACAGCCACTATGGAGAACAATAGTTCCTCCCTAAGTTAAAATTCTATTTAATCATGGATCCAGGCTATCAGCCATGTAGGTATATAGCATAACATAACAAAGTGAGCACTTGGACAGTGCACCTGTGGTCCCCTATTCAATTCTACAGTGGTCAAGATATGGAATCAAAGTAGGAATCCATCAGTGAATGCGTGGACGAATAAGTGTGCTATAGGATATTAGTGTACATTCAAAACAAGGAAATCTTGATATTTGAAGCAATGTGGATGAGACTGGCACTCATTAAGTTAATGAGTCAGACACAGTAAGACAGATGCCATATGTTTCCTCACACATGTGGAAGTTAAAATAATAGCAGTGTGTGTGGCAGAGGATGTGTATTCAATCCAAATTTGAAATCATGGTTACTAGAAGATGAAAACGGGAGATGGGGCTGGAGGAAAGTTTAATAATGGATACCAAAAGACACATTCAGGCGGACATGACAAATCCTAGTGTTTCAGAGGAAGAGTGGGCTCACGCCAATGTGTAACATATCATATAAAGAACTGGAGAAAAGAATATGGTTGGCTGCATACACAAAGGAAAGATGAGGAAATAGAAAGGCTGGTCTTTTGGTATAATTGGTTTAAGCTATGAATCAGTATTGCAAAGTTGCATTGTACTACTTAAAACTGTGAAACATGCTCACCTACAATTTAAAAGTAAATTTTTGAAAAAGCAAGCAAAAAGTCTAAACATTTGAGATGAATACAAATGAAGATGTAATGTATCAAAATTTAAGAGACAAAGCTAATTCAGCGCTTCCATGGAAGTCTATATTTGCAAATGACCATATTATAGAAGGAAAGAGGACATCGAATTAGAACAAAAGAAGGAGAAAGGGGGTGGTAAACATTGTCATGGAAGCACAATGGGCAGAGAAGAGAGACACGATGGAAAAGAGTTCGTGAAACAAAAGTTAATTCAAGTGATCAACAAAATTGACAAACCTTTAGCTAGACTGACAAGGAAAATTTGATGACGCAAATTAATGGAATCAGAAATTAAAGAGGGAATATCTGCTGACCTTTCAGAAAGCAAAATAACTGCAAAGAAATGTTACAAATAATTATATACTGATATACTATTAACACACAAAAATGGGCAAACTGCTGAAAGATACGAACTATGGACTGTCTGTGGTATGTCTAGTTCTATTGCACTGTAGCAAGTGAGGATTAGAAATGCTGATGGAAAACTTAACTATAATGTAAAACGAGAGCCAAGATGATTTCGTTCTTCAAACACTAAAAGTACCAATTTTTTTCTCAAACTTTTTTTAAATAAGGGAAAAACAGAATATTTATCGACTCAGTATAAAGTTGATATAGTTCCAACCTCAAAACTGAAGACTGTGCAAAAAAATCTGTGAATAGGAGGCAAAATTCTTCAAGAAAACACAAAACATCTGAATGTAACAATGTATTATATATACTATATATGAATACATACATATATATGTAATTTTAAACATGAAAGTATATATAGTCATAATAAAGAGAGATTTATCCCAGGAATGCAAGGTTGGTTAGGTAACTGAAAACTAATCACTATAATTTATCATAGAGATGGAGTATAAAACAAAGGTACAATTTTGTCCTAATAGACTCAGAGAAATATTTGACGTAATCTGCTATTTCAAGATAAAAGCATTCAGTCCACTAGGAATGGAAAAGAATCTTCTTGACCTGATAAAGAGCATCTGCACAAATCCCCACCGTTCACATCAATACTTCACAGTGTAGCACTGGCTTCTTTCTTACAACTGAAAGATCTAGCCATGGCAATTCATTAACATTCAGAAACAGCAGGAGCGAGGGCTCACATATTGTAAATTCCAAACTAAATTCCCTTTCAAAATACAACAGAAGCGCAACTGAGCTCAGTACGTTTGTAGTACCAATACGCAATAATCAGTAACATACAATAATTGACATGCCATTTGGAATATGCACAGCCCATATACGGGTGACTGGGTTGGCTATGGCTCTGATTCTGACTTCAGGTTTCTGCAACACACCTTCTAAGAGGCAGCAGGTGGTAGCTGAGATGCTTTGATTTTCTGCCACTATGTGGAAGACCCAGATTGAGTTACAGAAGGCTCAGACTGAGTTTGGGAAGGCCCAGATTGAGTTCTAGATTCCTTGGTGTGGTTCATCTCCAGTTGCTGTGGGTACTTGGGGAATGAAGCAAGGAGATAGAATATTTCTCTCATTTTGTCCATCTTGTTCTCTTCATCTCTTTGCCTCTCAAATACATGATTTTTAAATACATTATCTTTTTAAAACACCAGTATTTCTGCATAGTTGCAATGAAAAATTTAAAATGAAATTAAGAAAAATTCAATTTACATTAATACTAAAAATAATAGCTTCATGCTCTGAAAACTGCAACATTGTCAGAGGAAATGAAGGATTATTCATATTAATTGAAAACAAACTCATGCTTAAAGATTTGAAAACTTAATATTTTAAGATGACAATACTACACAATTAACATAGACATTTCATTGCGTTTTGTATTAGAATCTCAACTGACTTCTTGGTAGAAATTGAAAAGCTGATTTTAAAGTATATGCGGAAATTCAAGAGACCAGAATAGATGAGGAAAAAAAAAATCTTGGAGAAGGATCAAAGTAAGAGGAATCCCATTTCTCAGTTCAAAACTTACTACAAAGCAACATTAATCAAGACAGTATGGTGTTGGCATAAGAATAGACATATGGATTAAAAATAGAATTGAGAGCCCATAAATAAACTCATGTGTTCAAAGTGAACCAACTTTCCATAATGGGTCTTAGATCATTCAGTGGGAAAGTAATAATTGCTTTGATAATCCATGCTGGCACAACTTGATAGCCAGACGTTAAAGAAGGATATTGGGTCCTTACCTCACACCATATACATATAAAAATTAACTCAGAACCGATTAAATATCTCATGTAGGTGTTAAAACTATAACTCCTTAAAGAAACTTAAAGACAATTCCTATGACCTTGGATGTGATGGTACGTTTTTAGATATGACAGCAAAATCATGTACAACAACAGAAAAAGTAAATTGAGTGTCCTTAAAATTAAAAAAAAAAAAGGACTGTTTGCTTCAAGTAATGTTATCAGGAAAGAAAAAAAAATCCACAAAATGGATGGAAATATATGCAACATATACAAAAAAATCTCTAAAACATATAAAAAACACATCATCCAAGTCGATAACAGAAAAACAAATAGCCCCCTTTGACAAGGGGCAAAGATTTTGAACATACAGCTTTCCAAAGAAGATATATAAATGACCTATTAACATATTAAAGTGTAACATTATTAACCACTAGAAAAATGCTAACAAACTATATGAATCGACATTATACACACTAAATGGCTGGACTCAAAGAGCCAGCTACCAATTGTAAGTGTGAGAAACTGATATCCTCATACAAATATAAAATGGTCCAGTGACTTTGGAAAAAACTAAGGCAGTTCCTGAAATTTTAAACATATATGACTTCTATTCCCAGCTATATACGAAAGAGAAAGGGAAATATATCCAAATGAAAAATATGTACATAATTGCATGATTAGAGTCCTTATTCACATAATGACATATGTTTACAAATAGTAAAGTAACAGCATATTTAAAAAACATAAAAATATGTATTTATAAATGATACCTGGTATTATTTATAACAGAAAGGTAGAGTCTATTCTATCAACTGATTAATATTTGAAAAATACATATCATGATTATGACAAATGAACTGTTGATTGATACTACGGTATTGACTAACTTTAAAGACACCATGCTAAGTGAAAGACACCAGTCACTAAAAGACCACAGGTTATCTGATCCCATTCATATTGTTACGAAATATCTAACATAGGCAAAGTGATTAAAACAAGAAGTACATCAATAATTGCTGGGATTAGAGGCGGGTTAGGGGCAAAAAGCAGCTGCATTGGTCAGGGTTCTCCCAATAGAATCCACAGGCTACACGAGGAGTCTTTAGGAAGAACCTGGAATGTGTACCACATTGTAATCCTTTTTTTCTATGAACTACTTTGAAGTTCTCTTAATTAGAGACAGATACTGGGAAGGGGGTTGTTTGCCACGTGACTAAGGAAGACTAGCCCGGCAAGAGGGGCTGTCTTCATCCCGGAGAACCAGAAAGGCTGGCAGCACGCCTCTGCCCGGGTCTGAAGTTCTCCGAATCATCGAAGCCAGGCAAGTAACCCTCAGCCCAAGGGGGAAGGCCTGAGAAAGCAAGTCCCAGGCTCCAAAGACAGAGAGCTAGGGCTGTGGTGTGGACGCACAGGAGAAGCGTGGAGTCCCGGCTCCAGCAGGGCCTGGGTGCGCCCTCTTCTGCCTTGTTGCTGTGTCAGGGCCTTCAGCGGAGTAATGGTGCCCACCCACACCAAGCGCAGGCTGTGAGCCCACCGTCGGCAAGCCGACCTCAAACCCCTCCGCTGGACGCCCTGTTGCATGCACACCGAAGGGGAAGTCTCCTGGGAGATTACAGTCAGGGACTTCTTTCTAGGGTGATGAGAAGGTTCGCAAGATGAGAACGGTCCTCTTGGTCGTAATGTAGTGAAAACGGCTGACTTGTCCAATGTAGATAGGCAAACTCGATGGTATGTAAACCATGATTCAAAAAAGCTGGAAAGATCTACTTTTCAACATATCAGTCGTAGAGTTGAACGATTTGTAGAAATCCAAAAATGCAGGGACCTGTTTTTTTTGTTTTTTCCTTTGAAGGCTGGTGTTAATTATGCCTGCGTTTCTGATTCATTTACATGCAGTTCATCAGCGTGGTTTCTAAGCAGGCATGTGATGACTAAGGGGGCTGATAAACTTTTTATTGGGTGAACCTTGGCTGGCTGTCTGCCTTTGTTCCCCTGAACCGTGATGCTGCGCTTGACAGCATGCGTTTTAACTCAGTTCTGGGAAGGTTCATTTCCAGTTCCAAGCGCAGAGCTCAGGAATTGCCAGGGACTCCTACATTTTGTTAAAAAAAAAAAAAAAATGCAGAACGCATGATTTCCTTATAACTGAGTGATGAAAGCGATTATATGTGACACTGATGAGCCAGATAGCAAGTTCAAATGCCAGGCGTTTTTAACCGGATGGAAAGGAATACACAGTCCCCCTAACAGGCCTGGCCCCAGTCCTCCTTCCCACGGCTGGAGCAAGGGGGAGAGGGTGACCACAGGGAAAGTGGCCAAGGAACTGGCCCCAGGAGGGCTTCTACTGACACTCTTTTGTGGTGACACCAACTAACCCCCTTAGACAAGTCACGTGGGGATGTCGTGGAGAATAATGAAACAACATAGGCTGTGGAGGAGGCTAGTGGAAAAAAGAAAGATGAGTATGGTGGAATTCAAGTGCTGTTTCCGTTTCCCAAGACTGGCAACACTGAAGGTGTCATGTGAGACAATTCCACGTACCTTGCTCTCCTAGCCACCTCTTGGAGTAGCAAAGCCTGGTGTTCACGGAGTGTGAAGAAAGCTTAAAAGTGATGACTTCCCTCAATCTTTAAGGTCTGTCATGTTTTCTCTGTTTCTCTGCTTTACTGAAACACCAAAAGAAGTAGCAGTATCACTTGCAAAGAGTCACATGCAAGGGATCATTCATTCTTAATGGCACTAATTCCAAAATTCTTTGAAAAGAAATCTACCAATATGGTTCTTTTTTTTATTTTGAAAGATTTGTTTATTTTTTATTTGAAAGGCAGGTATACAGAGAGGAGGAGAGACGGAGAGGAAGATCTTCCATCTGACGATTCACCCGCCAAGTGACCTCAAGAGCCTGAGCTGAGCCAACCTGAAGCCAGAAGCCGGAAGCTTATTCTGGGTCTCACACATGGTTGCAGGGTCCCAAGGCTTTGGGCTGTCCTCAAGTGCTTTCCCTGGCCACAAGCAGGAAGCAGGATGGGAAGTGGAACCACTGGGATTAGAATCAGTGCCCATATGGAATCCCAACGCATTCAAAGCAAGGACTTGAGCTGCTAGGTCACCGCACCAGGCCTTATGGTTCTTTCTTAAAGCAGATCATACATTAACTTGATATGTAGAGTCAGTATCTGAAAAAGTAGAAGTTTCCATTTTTGGAAGCCTGATTAATATCAAGAAAAAAAGATTAAGAAGAAAATTGAAAATAATATATTGTGCACACCCACACATGCACACACGCACACAAGCTAAGGCTTGGCCCTTGATTTCAAGGAGGTGGTCGAGCTCAGCTCCTCCTCTGACCTAATAGACATCTTCCTGCTATTATAATTCCAGAAACAGCTTGACAACCCTTCCCACAGCTGGGAAAGAGCCACCCTGACTCCAGCTTTACTTACAGTAAAGCCAGCAAGAAATCCAGATTCACGAAGGGACAGAAGGAGGTGAAGGGGGAATGCACTGATCTCAGAGAACTGATATTACTTGGAAGTCCAGCCTACTCCCCCACATCACCATACACACACACACACACACACACACCCTGGCACAGTACGAATGGGAGAGGATCTCAAGTGTGGGGCAGGCTCATAAGAAATTCCAGCACTGGTATACTGGCTGCACTGTCACCACGCAAGCCTGAAACAGGAAGTTGAGGAATTCTCAGTTCCCAATACACATAGCACTGGAAAAGAGGTGAAAAGTCCACAGATATAGTTATTCTTTTCCACAAAAATTCCTGCGCTGTTTTGGGGATGATGATAATAGCTACAGTATTAACAAGGGTGAGTAGCAGTTAGAGACTAGGATGTGCCAGATCCTGGTCTGGAGCCCTCACATTGATAACCCCATTTGACCTGCTCCTACTCCAGGAAATATTATCATAATGATCTCACTTGGCAAGCACGCAGCACTGTAGGAAGACTGGGCCCCTTGTGCAACATTGCATTCTGAGATGGCATGAGGGAGGTCTGAATCAGAGACAGGCCTTGGAGGCCAAGGGTGTCACTCCTACGTGGCAGTGAAAGGCAGGTCAGAGGCAGATGGATAAGACTTGGGGCCTGACCACTAGTTCAGTGGTCCAGTAAACTCAGCGACAACTCTCTGTATACAGTGAAAATGATGAGCTCCAAATATCTTTTTTCCTCCCCTTCATTAAAAGCTAATCACTATGGGCCAAGCGCGGTGGCGCAAGTGGTTAAGGTCCTCGCCTTGCACGCCCAGGATCCCATATGGGCGCCGGTTCTAGTCCCGGCAGCCCCGCTTCCCTTCCAGCTCCCTGCCTGTGGCCCGGGAAAGCAGTCGAGGACGGCCCAAAGCTTTGGGACCCTGCACCGGTGTGGGAGACCTAGAAGAGGCTCCTGGCTTCGGATCGGCATAGTATCAGCCGTTGTGCTCACTTGGGGGGTGAATCATCGGACGGAAGATCTTCCTCTCTGTCTCTCCTCTCTGTATATCCGCCTTTCCAATGAAAACATAATAAAAATAAATCTTTAAAAAAAAAAAGCTAATCACTAGCATTAAATATGGAGGGACAAGAAAATTTGCTGAACTTAGAACATACTATACTTGTGGCTGGATCTAAAGAAGTCTTTCAGCCATCTAGACAATATTCAATTCCTATTTTTAAAAATCCGGTGGGAGGCGGATTGAGCATCAGGAGAAACTATACGAATACAACTAAAGGGACCTATATAAAGTACTGTAAAGTTAAAAGAAAACATGTCTCCCGGCTTAAAGAGTTATAGCTGAGTTTCTCCCTAAAAATAGATCAATCACATAATTTAAAGAATTCCTCTGGAGGGAAAGGGAGGGGACATGAAGAAACAGGAATATTTAAAATATTAAAAATCCTCCTAGAGTCTTGAGAACAAACACGGCCTTTAACAATGCGGGCAGTGAGCCCAAACTGCCAAGTTGCCTTTGGGGATAGAGACATTTCACTGCGTTCCTGAATGTCTGTCCAGCAACACAGCCTGCTGCTCCCCGCCTCTCCCACCTCCCCTGCAGTAAGCCATCCAAGTCGCCCCATGTGAAAAAAAGTGAGTTGGGGCTCTGAGGCCACATGCTGACACTGAACATCTGAAACGGGCTGACTCACGGGCCTCGTGAATCTTCTCTTCATTGTCCTGATGAATAAGGTTAGTTCAAGTCAAGTTCTGAGAAAAACCAGTTGAGAAAGAATAGATGAAGTTTTTTTTTTTTTTCTTTTCCGTCTTCCTTCTCAGAAAATACCACCCAGCTTTCTTCACTGCACATGCTGCTCTGACAACAATACTTGCCAGCGAGTAGAATAGCATCTTAATGGATTGTTCTGGTGGGGGTTAGTCAGATATTTTTAGGTTTCCCTCCTCATCTATGGTCCCAGTGGCCATTTTGACTGAAAGCAAGCTGAGGCTACAAGGGAAGTCATGCAGTGTTTTAGATGTGACAGGCTTGAAGGGGGCACTTTGACTCTGTCAGCTAATGTCAATGGAATGCTAGATGAGTCACAGGAACCTTCTTTATTTGTAAACCAGGGGATACGTGCATGACTAGTTTGAGTCCCTCTAGCTTGGAGATAATGTAGGTAAACTAGTTCCCAGTTCATTATAAGGATGCAGAATTACACATATCTGCAAAAGAACCCCAACAACACCCTGTGACCAAATGTGCGTCATTTCTATCCTAACCTCCTGAAATGGGTTGTCTTTTCCTCTGGGCAAAGGTATCAGCCTAGGAGTTGACCTCTACATTTCTTCTTGATGAAATAGCATGATTGTTTCTACTGTGAAATACCCAAGATACAGGCAGAGTCATCTAAAAAAGGAGGAAGAAAGAAAGAAAGAAAAAGAAAGAAAGAAAGCCAACCGCACTGCACTGAGCTTAGTAGAGTTTGAACAAAGGTCTACTTTTCAGTGACTTTTGCACTCGGCCATCTTTGCCTCTCCCCTGCCTCCTCTTTGCTGCACCATCCCACAAAAGGGAGGTGAACTGGGTAGCAGGTTACTAAAGGATGCCTGCCAGCAGGAAATGATCTGGGATGGTATCAGTTAGTTCTTTCTCATTCAGAATTTGTAGTTAGCAGAAAGTCAGAATGCTGGACCAGCGCATCAGGAAATTCTTTACACTGCCCACCCCCCTCTTTCCACATCTGTTGCCTCTTTCAGAATCCATCTGCTGAAGTTCAACAGAGTCCCCAAGTTTCCTCCATTAATTTGTCAGTTGGCTATTCTTTGTTAGTAACCCTCTATTTGGGGGAGATAAAAGCCCCCCCCAAAGACTTTTTAGAATGATTAAAAAATGTTTGCATAGGTAAGAAAAAAAATGTTAGCAGAGACAGGGACAGTATGCACAGACTTTTTACCACCTGCAAATCCAGGCAGTTACTAACATAGCCCGTTTTGGTTTCCAAGCTTTATTTCTGTTTCAGAAAGAAGGCGGGTTTCTTTTTCCAGGTTAGGCTATGGTGAAAGAGGGGAGGACCAGGGCCAGAGTTGTTAACTGAGTCATCCAACATATAGGTTCAGTCTTCAGCCTCCTATTTAGTGCCTTCCCTTCCTTGCAAGTGTACAAAACCTGAGCTTAGGTGTGCACATTTGTCCTTCTTTGAGAATTTTATTATATCAGCTATTTTTAACAATGGTAACAGTTGGGTTGCAATTAGTGATCCATCCAGGGCAAAGAGTTACTTGTGTTGTACATGTAACCCGTTGCCTTAGGGGCTGTGGTATATGGGACACAGGTGTGCTCTGTTAAGTCAGTGGGATTCAGGGCAATTAATGTTCTTTTCTCCTGTCGCCTATTTAGCACACAGCAAGGCTGGCCTGCTCAGAAATCCTCATGTGATTCTTGATTGCATTACAAAATATGATCAAAAGACTCTACCTCAATGGGCATGATTGTGCTGCTTGCTGAAACTCAATGGCAATTTATTTAAATATGATACTCCGCAGGAGGACTCCTTCAAAGAAAAGGCACAACAGGCAGTTTATCATTTCCATGCCAGGCATTTGCAGTCACTGCCTCCTGAAAGCACTGGGGGGAAGCCGGGATGACAAGAGTTAAAATGTGATGGGTGCACAGTCTCACTTTCTAGGCACAATGAGAGTTATGTCCTGGAGTTCATAACTTGGTGGTCCCTCCTTAACACAAATCAGCCTTCCCACCAGGGGAAAGGGATGGGCGTGGGTGGTAAGGAAATTAGTAGCGTGGATTCTAGACAACAATGTATCTGAGACAGTCGGGTGATGCAAGCGCATCAGTATTCAGTGTGTGGCAGAGTGCCGCTAATTCACTAAAAAGCTAACTCAGGCAAATATAAATTAAAGCATGTGCAGGATTGAATTGCCAAATAAATAAATAAATAAATAAATAAAGAGCAATTAGCACTGCAGTATGTGCACATGTGCAATGATCCTGTTTGATGCATCTTCTACTCATTTACTTTGTTGGAAGGGAAAAAGAAAAATCAGGTCCACACAAGGAAATGCACAGCTTCTGGCCACTACAAAAGCATTTCCAAACACTGACTACGCTTGCTATGTACATGTGTCGTCAAGGGTTCTTCAAGCTCACGGCCTCTGACTTGCAAAGCTGTGAGTTTTTAACTCTCAAAGTTTAAGTTTTAGCAATGTGTTATTGATGACTTGTATTCATGTGTCCCTAATTCTCCCTGGTAACCAGACTGCCCTATTTTGATGGGGAAACTGAAGATAAAAAGTAGGTTTAATGATTTCGATTATTTACTCACAAAAACATAACCCAAGGAAAATCATGATGTCGGATATGTTATGTGGGAAATTATGATTTTGCTCTTGAATCTGGAAATGTTGCATCACGTAATATTTACTCAATCACATTTTAAGCTTAACTTTTATGGTGTTACACAGAAAGCAATGTGCTCTAAATTAATATAGGAAGATTACACGAGGGCCAAAAGTATTTGTAGCATGCCATGATTAATCCTTTCTAAACTATAAAAATCATTCAATTCCCAGTTTAAGAGATGCTTACAAATTTCTCATTAAACACTTAGTAATTTATTAGTAGTCTTCTGAAATCGTTAGTACAGACAGGAAAACTACCAACTTTCAATACATTGAGTTGTATGCTAAGCAGCAGATGTTTCTTAAATATATCATCCATTATGTCTAATTTTCACAAATTGTGTTAAAAAGAGATATGAGTACTTCCAACACAAGCAAGGAAACAGAAACACAATAATGTCTATGGGGAGGCAGAGTCTGTCTCAAAATAAAACTCATTTTTTTCCTCTTAATTTGCAAGCTCTCTATGCTTTACAATTCATGTAAATGTATCATTATCTTTCTCATTCCAAACATGACTACATGAAAAACTGATACATTTGGATATTACTACCTCTTTTTCTCATTTACAAATAGAAGAAATAATGTCATTATATTTAAAACAATGCATCGTTAATCAGTTAATTTTCATTGATTAATTTCTTTAACAAAAGTCTAACTCAACAGAAATATCCACTATTTATTATTTATCATTTTATTATTACAACATATTGTTTTCAACCAAAAAAAACCAAAATGCCATTATTCTTTTTAAAATGTGCACTTTGAATAACATAATCTGGTTTTATAGACTTAAAGCATGCAAGAATTGTACTCAATCCAGGGAGATATTTTGATATCCATTATACTTAATCACTAGAGTGAATTTTAAATCGGTTTCTTCTAAAATAAAACCCTTTAAATAAAAACTTTCTCATTAAAAATTCAAGAAACACTTTGCATATTGAATAATAGCAAAAATATTAAAGCAGAAACTGCAGATCTTCAGGACAAATTTTCTGTGATTTACATAATTGCAGCATCCAACAGCAAATCAGAACGAGGATTTGCATCTACAGAAATGTGTTTCCTTGAATGATGTGTGGATTTCAATTTTTCTATATGAGCGTTGGTAAGGAAATGCTTGACACATAATACTGAATTTTTGCCTCATGTGTTATGTACATAAAGAGACCTAATCTTGGTGAGCAGCCCAAAGCTGTGGTTCTTTCAGCAACATCACAAGTTTACAAGCCCTGTAATATCCCTCACACACTGCATGCCCAGAGAGTGCAACTAGAGACTGCTTCAAAAAACTCCTTCGAGAATAGCATTGTGACAAAACCTGGACTGTTCAGTACAGATCAAAGTCTACAGGAGTGTGTGATGAGTTTTCAGTTTGTCATTTCCATCCACGTCAAGCCAAGATTAGACAAGGACTGGTGTTGATGACGAGTATTGTTTTATATTAAAGCAAAAGTGAATATTATGGTCTCAGATAAACTGCACTGACCACGGCTGATTCCTACCATGTCCAACATCATCCTTGTCCCTGTTCTTGTTGTCACGTGTATGTCTGTGTGCGCTGGGTACGACCTGTCTCATTCTCAAGTCCTAAGGTCCCCAGGACTCAGAAGGAGATCACAGCTTCTGTGTTAACTCTTCACTTCCTGGCCTTTGGAGGACTTCGGCAAACCCATACCATTTTTTCAATACTGGTTTTTTTTTTAAAATTTATTTCTTTTTTCTTTTTTGGTGTGTGGTTTAATATTTCTAAAAGCAGTAAATTATTTCCAGAGAATGTAAGAAAGACAAATTTCTCTGTGGTTAGTGACCACAAAACAAAACAAGAAACAGAAATACTCCAGCGCATGATTCTAAGAAACGTTGCAAATTTTAAACTCTGACTTTGATATCCTATGTGAGATAGGAAATTTGGATGAGAAACTGGGAGCGGGTGTTTTAAAGGAGACTCCGGACCAACACGCATTCCTGTATCTATCATTTTCACGATTGCTGAGTGTGCAGTTGTTCTGGAAGCAAGTTCACTCACTCTATCTCATACGCATCTAACAGCCAGGGCCTGTTCATTAACATTGATACTGGCTGATCAAGATATTTTATGAATGATTTGAGACTGACTTGAACCTTCAATCCAAGGGTTTCACAGCAACAGCTTATACGGAATATAAACAACATAAAGAATAGCAAAGTGAAACCATGGACATATGAGATTTCCTAACTAGAGGTAGAGTTATGTCCCTGTTTTCCAAACTCAAGTCTTTTTTTTTTTAAGTATATCACTGTAACAAGGCTCAGCAAGAATTTTGCAATTTTTAAAATGATGCTTCATTTTGTAACCTTCCAGTTCCAATCTCAGGAAACAGCATTTTGATTAATCCAAGAGATTCACAATTTGGTCTCCTACAAATAAAACAAAACAAGCAAAAAAAAAAAAAAACACCTTGAAGATTCCATTAGAAACAGTAATTCTGAATTTTATTATATTGGGGTATCATCATCGACGTTAGATCATGGGATAATAGACTGATAATGGGAGTAATTGCACAAGCCGTACCCCGCCCCCTCTACAGGAGCACTGGTCAGCTAATTGAGTAACACAGCTAATATCACAGTGGAGGTGAAATGCCTCTTTTTACCTAAAAATGCCCAAATTGTCTCACTTACATGTCAGGAGTGGTATTTTCATTTAGAACCAAATGAATAATGCATAAAGGTCTTATAACCACAAAAGGGAGACATAGGAGCCAGTATATAGGGAGACACTAACGGTTGGGTGATGCAGGGAGAAGCAGCGCCAACACTGTACGTAGGCCATTCAACAAAGTCAGAAACACTGTCAAGCATCTTTAATTATGTCCTCCTGCCTAATCTTTTATTTTAATCCAGTTTGACCTCATCTAGAGAGCTGGCTCTATGCACATGTGAGTTTGCACACAAGAGAAACCAGTAAGGACAAAACTCAGTACAGATTCCAGACCCTCAGATTCAGGCACAGTAAGATAATCAAGCTTTCAAACTATTTTTTTTAATCATTACTTTCTTGTTTATGCATATTTCTTGTGTAGCAGATCAAAACTAAGCCAGGAACCCAGATGGCATGCACAGATAAAGAACCTGGGCATATCAAGTCAAGATTTTTATCCCCAACAGGGCAAAACCAATGTCCTAAACAGGACAGAATGTCTAAATTCTCTTGCATCTGAGACTCAAAGCTTTATTCAGAAAATGCATATTCAAGATGATTCTTTAAATAAATAATTATAATTAGGACAAAGTAATGACAACCTCTGTATGTGCAACATTAGAATCACCCAGAACATTATTTTTTTTCCTGGTGTTATATGAGGGAAAACAAACAGAAATAACATTTTGTTTCATAGACAGTTTTTGTTTCAAATGTGTAATGATTTTCAGATGAAAACTAGTCCCCTTTATTACGAAATTCTATTATATACATTTCCCTTCAATTAGTTCCTCTCACTGGGATAAAACCCTACATTTGTGTCCATCCAAAAACTAGGCGGGAGTCCCTGCCCCAAACTTGACAATGAGTCTTAAAGTGAAAGATAGATGGTGTTAGTGTGTCTCACAAGGACCTGGAAACACAGACATGAAGAGGAATAGCACAGACCTGCCCACCATGGTTTACTATTCAAACAGCTGGTAGTGAATCCTATGACAGTACCATGGGGAAAATCAGCTAGGATTCAGAGCTTTTCAATCTAACAAATATGATTTCAAACAAGTGATTAAGTCTAGAGAGAGGAGGCAAAATAAAATTCCAAAAAGAAAATGAAGACTATTTGATTAAAGTTTTGTCAAGCTTGAAATAATGAGGATAACTTGAAGAATATGTTTTTCAATGAGTGTGTGTGTGTGTATACATATGAATTTGTGAGTGTCTATGCCACATTACCATTCAAGATAGCCCAAGGCCTTTGCTCCCTGGCTGAAATCATCTGGTGCTTTCTGAAAAAGGGAATGGAACTTTTTTTAAAATGCCCTTCTGCTGTCAATGGGCAAGTGTATTCTTTCTCTAGTCCCATTGAGACACTTATCTTGGTCTTCTGCATTGCCAACGCGGTTGCTCTTTTCTGCTTTGCTATGGCACCTCTGACTGATGTGCACAAGCGTGCCTTTTCATAGAGACCTTTGTTCTGAACGGAGGAGGAGCAGATAGGTGGAAGGTCCAGGAAGCAGCCACACGAATGGCCTGGTCCGTGGGCTTCCATTTCCAGCAGCAACAAAGACTCCTCTGTGCACCCTCAGGTGCTTCGCTTAACCTTGCTGTTGTCACAACCACTCCACCTGCAGGTTCCATAATCACCTCTGCCACCCATCTTCCTCTCTGAGTTGTTTTGAGAGTGTCACAACTGCTCACATCCCTGCTCCATTCAAGAAGCCAGCAATGCCCTTGGCCCTCCGAATGTGCATACCCAAGTGCAAACCCAGTTATGCAACCATGTCCAACCAAGAGCAGCATTTCCTTACTCAAAGAGACAAACGGCAGCCCATTGAAGAATGCCGGACTCAAACAGCATCCTGAAGGCCTTGGAGATTCCCAGATGAAAGGCTTGCTATAAACACAGAGTTTTGCTATTACCTAGGCAAGGAAGAATGCACGCATTTTCTGTCAGCAATCGAGAGCCAAGTATGGTGGTGTCCTCTGCTACCCTTTGATATTTCGTTTGCATTGAGTTTGATGACAGTAGAGATAAATCCTCTATTTGGTGCTGTTGGATCAGGGCTTACATTTCAGTTGTGTGGAAAATGACGAAATGAAAGAGAAAAGCCTTTGAAAGAAAGTGAAAATAAATGTGATAGCCAAAAGCCAGATAATAGAGTATACTTAAAGGCTATTAAGGAGCTGCAGTCAGGATATCAAATGCACACTCTCTCATCCTCTGTGGTCAGCTTACTATGTGGACCACCTGCCTTAAATTACACAAGTTCACCACATCCCTGGAGTGAGGGGTGGGGAGATGAAGAAGGAGAAATGTGGGGGTGGAGAAGCAGCTTTCCCCATTCATACTAATCATACCATGTTAGAATCTGTTCCGAATGCCTCTTTTCAATTCGCAGCTATATGTCAGTCTGATGCGGTCACTGTGTGCCTGTAATAACGTGTGCCTATAAGCGCCCTGCAGTTCCAGTTTTTCAGCAGATGTGGGTGGACAGATACCCTTCAGTTCTCAGCCGTTGTGCTGTGACAGGTGACAGAACAAGGTGGGGCTGTTTACAGCATAGCAGCATCAGACAATGGAGCTCTCACTGGCCGGATGGGGAAAAGAGATAGATAGTCCAGGATAAGCTGCCCCAGTTCGCTCAAGAAGACCAGAGTCCACCTGGAACTTCTGGAGACATCAAGTGGAACCAGTTTCACACACAGTAAGATGCACTGGTAAGAGTGAGTAACATTTCCCATTCAACTTACTACCTCTTGCTAATGGAGTACCAAGACTATCACACACTCTTAGAGGGATGTTCAGTGACTAAATCCAGAAATAGCCCCTACTATGCAAGGTAATCCATAATCCCTAATATAAGGGAGTCCCATCTTCAAATTAATAGTCCCATAGGCAGCTGCAACTATGAGCTTTAGAGCTATCTGCATTCTAAAAAGCTTAGTGAAATTAAATATTGGATTCATGTTTTAATCAGTGTCTCCCTTTCTGCATTTCATTCCACATACCGACTTTACAGATAAGAATATGAGCCGTCCCACCATGACAGAATGGGGCTGTCAATACTTCCATTTTCCAGCTCTGTTGGTTGGAGCGCCTGCCCTCTCTGCCTCAGTTTTACCTGTAATGGTGCCGTTAGTTCAAGTGAACCAAAACACCACATGGCACATGTTTAAGCAAGATGCTGAGATTATATTAGAGACTTGGAGAGACACCTGTATATAAAAAGCAGACAGGTGAATACCTGATTATTAACCTCCAAGATGCTGCTATAAGTTGATGCGGAGTGAGGGGGAAGGAAGGAGTGCAAATACAAAAACACAATGCTCTCAGATTCGCTTCTATTCAGTGCACTCTCAGAGCACTGAATGTAGAAAAATTTTCTTTTATTGTCTGTTCCTATTCTTGCACAGCTAATGCTCCCTAATTTGCAGAATATCAAGAAAAAATGGAATCAAGCAACCATTGCAGGGTCTCCAGGGCACAGGAAGCCAAATATTCACAGCTGAGAGCAAGGGTCTGTGAGAAGAGGTGACTTCCTTCACGGTCATGGGCACAACATGGCCCCTGACACCTGTTGCAGCACGTTCCAAAAATGATTCAAAAAACAAAAAAACAAAAACAAACAAAAACGCTGGTAAGACATCCTACCACATGTGATCATCCCAATTGTGTGTGCACAGTTGAAGAACTGAGTAGTTCTTGTGCTGGAATAACTACTGTGGCTGTTCAAACAAGCCCAGCCGCCTCTTTACTTGAGCTATTTTTTCTGAATTCAGCTACTTACAGCCTGATGACAAATTATTGTCTGCATTAGAGATGCATGCAAATCCAGCAGGAGAGCGTGTCAGGTGTCATAGTGGTGTCTCGGGACACAGGTGAAATAGGCCTCTGGGGTCACTTGCAGAGTAAGAAAAATCACTTAGGCTCTCCCTTTCTTGGTTCTGCCTCTTTCTAGAATCACCCCATGGGGGTCAAGCATTGCTGCTGGATTGGCTGTCCAATGAAGCGTTTCTGCACATGCTACTTGAATTGGTCTTCTTTCTCCATCACCCTTAAATTCATAAAAGTATTCTAAGCAGTAATCATCTTTATGAAAAGTCAAAAGTTGGGCCCAGTGTGGTACCTAGTACCTAGTACCTTAAGTTCTTGCCTTGCATGCACCAGGATCCCATATGGGCATTGGTTCATATCCCGGCTGATCTACTTCTCATTCAGTTCCTTGCTTGTGGCCTGGGAAAGCAGTTGAGGATGGCCCAGGGTCTTGAGATCCTGTATGCATGTGGGAAATCCGAAAGAAGCTCATGGCTCCTGGATTTGGATCAGCTCAGCTCTAGCTGTATGCGCCATTTGAGGAGTGAACCAATGGAGAAAAGGTCTTTCTCTAACATTCTCTTTCTGTAAATCTGTCTTTCCAATAAAAGATGAATAAATATTTAAAAACAAAAGGCAAAATCATGGTCTTGTGGCCTTTTTCCGCAAACAAGAGTTTGTCAGAAATGGTGAAACATAAAATAAGATAAAAAAAAAAAAGTGGGGAGAGTACACTGAAAATTCCTTGTGCTCAAAGTGTTTTAATTTCAGTAAACATACTTATCTTCATCCTTGTTTGAATATCCTAGCCTTCCCACTGTGCCAGGTATTACATCTATCTCTTCTTAGTCCTAGTCTTAGCTGATTATTGGGAAGCAGCTGGTCTACCACAAGGGACTGGCTAGATCGGGTACTCAGTCGATTTCTGGATCCTGCTTAAAATCAAAAAGCACGTCTTCAAGGAGAAAAAAAGAATGCTGGGCAAGCCTAGATTAGTCTTGGGCAAATGTCTCAATCATGTTGAAAACCCAGTTCTTAACGTAAATAAAAGTCCTGAATCAGGTGAATCCAAACACTGAGAGAAATGTAGAAGGCCAATTGATCAACAAGGAAGGTATGTCAACCACTGTGAAAGCAATGCTGACACTGGGGGCTGCTTCTTCTTGGAGACAGCCAGCCACCCAAGACAGCGGCTGAAGCTGTCAGGAAGAAAAGCTCAGGGCAATTGGAAATAAAGAGAATGAACCCAGCCATGTGTCAGGGCTTATGAAAGCTGTCAACCAGAGGGCTAACTTGCAACTTACATATTGGTTCTTTGAGTCTTGAGAAAGCTACAAGACAAGAGAAAGTGGAAGAAGCAACAACCAGCACATACATATTTTGGATATTGTTCCAATTCACACACGAGTCTTGCTCATCAAGGCCAACTATAGGCTCAATGCCACCAGGTCACTTTCCCATATCTCTACATCTCTTAGCCTGGCAAAATTAAAGACCAGGAAGAAGGTTTGGATGAGCTATGTTGGAAGGCAATTTTTGGTTGTTAACAACAAAATGGCCACATGAAAGTACACTACTCCCTCATTCCACACTGAAAGAAACTATGTGCTATCATTGATGGAACAGCTTTCCACAGAAAACAAGCCAGACACAGGAGAGTTGAGCACCAGCCCCATCTTGCACACAAGGCTTCTTTGATCACCAACCTGTGTTTCATGCCAGTTGCAGAACAGAAATTTCTGTGATTTGTGCCACCTTCAGAGGGCTATAAAGCTTTGATCAGCAAATACGAATGTATATTGTAAGATTTCCTCTGGGTATCAGTACACACTATCCCATTTTGGTTTTGAAGAGTGCTCTGACATGTTTCAGAATTAATTAAAAATTTTTTTAAAAAAATTGACATTTGCACCTGCTACCTAAGGAGGTATATAGCCTTCAGGTAGTGAACCTCGGATAGGTTTGAAATTGGGAGAGTTTTGCAATGTCATATCCATAGGCGCTTGAATAGATGGAGTGACCAAACTGTATGACGGAGGTGACTTCACTGGAGAGACAGGAGGGAACAGGACATGACAAGATGCACCCTATCAGATTAGGACGCTTTCCCTATGAACCGATCCACTTGGATCTGCCTCCTCCATCTGTAACTTTAGCAAGGAGGGGGGCATTGCAAGGGAAAACAAGTTTGTTTAAACACCCTTTCACCCAGGAAATCGGGGTGACTTTTTAGCAGGGGAAGACAAGCCGCTGAGCGCCAAGAGATTAACCTCCAAGCGACTTGCAGGAAAGGATGCTCACCTACCCCCTGAGTCAGATAAGGTTCCCCCAAACAACCACAGAATCTCCTGCCTTTGTAAGGCTGAAAGCTCCGTCTTCCGCTGCCAGGACAAACTAACTGCTCCCCTTCACTGCAGAGCTCCGAGAGCCTGCGCCGCTAATCCGACGAAAACAAATCCTCCCCCGCCCACCCCGTCCTCACCCCCACCACCCCCGCCCTTATCCACCCTCCCCCCACCAGTGCCCAATCCGTTACATTTCGCAGCAGAAGAAATAGCCGAAGAGTCTGGGCGCCTTCGGAAACAGCGTCCGCGGGCAGCGACTGTAGGCAAGGGCCCAAGCCTGGCCACCCACCACCGGCGGACCAATGCTCCAAGGCGCGCTCTCGCTCCGTCCGCTCTAGGGGGTCCCCTGGGCTCGCGTCCCAGGCCGCCGCCTACGACCTGCGTCCCAGCCGAGGCGCGCAGTTCAGCTTTTCAGCTTCACCGAGCTGGAGCTCGCGGTAATTGAGTCGGGAGGGTTTTATTTTCTTTGCCTCACCCGGCTGTCCCGAACCTGCAGGGAACTTTCGGGGCGGGGGATATATATGTATTTACATCCCTTCCTACGCCCATCTCCACCCTCATCTTCTGATCGTCGCCTGCGCTTCGGCTCCCGCAAGATCCAGCAAGGCGATCCACTGAGCCGGGGTCCCAACGGAGGGGTTATCGCCGTCCCGCTCCACATTTGGGGGGTCAAATCTCATTAGCGCCAAACCACCAACTGGGCAGCAGAGCAGGTGGCTAATTGTATAAACCCGAGTCGCTGGGACAGTCTTAACCCAGCAGGCGGGTGACTTGGTTTCCGCTCCCGCAACTTTGCCATCCCGAAAAGCTGGGCCGTGGTGGGTTCGCGCCTGCTCTGGGGGTGGGGGAGCGACTAGTGCTTACTGCCCTGCGTGTGCTCGGCTCTTCCCATCCCTCCCTGGAGGAGAAGAGCTCTGGCATGTGGACGTGTCAGAAATTAGCTTTTTGCAGTAAATCGCCCTAAGAAGCATTCAAATCAAACCAGCGTCTAGAGAACCCTTACAGAGTCCACCTCCAGAATCCCAAATCAAAGTGCAGCTCCTGGAACCATAAACACCTATTCTAGGCGAAATCCCACTTCCCTGGCGTTCGCTAAGACTGCAAGGAAAGGAAAGAGTTGGGGGCCATAGTGGCTGCAAAGTTCCCGCATGGGTTCAGGAACTGAGTCCTAATGTGGTCAGCTGCATACTCGGAGACAGCGCACTGTGCGCTTCCGCGCCAATCAGGGCGCCTTTTCTGAGGGTCTTTTTAGCCTACAGGACCCGGGGTCGTCGCGGCCCCTGGATTTCTCCACCGCAAGAAGCAGGTGCCAGAGCGCCCGGGGCGTGGCACGGGGTTGCAGTGCCAAGAACTGAAGGTGTTCAACTCAAGTTATACCCAAGGACACGCTAGGCGCAGTTCCCCCAGCAACGCAGAGCTCGGCTGTTGGGACAGAACACTTCCAGTTGTCCCTAACCTCTCTCCGCTCCCAGGCTCCCTCCACGGGGGACTGGAAGTCCTTGGTGGGAAGCTCAGCATCCCAGGAGGCTATATGTACCCAGCTGTCTGCTTGGTCAACCCAGAGTGTAATGATTGTACGGAAACTCCTCAAAAATCCGCAAGAAACTGGGATGGCCAGGCCGGGATCTGAGCCTAAGGCCAGGGCAAGGGGACAGCAAAGGCTAGCAAGGGCACCCCCTTCCCCGCCGCCCTAGGCTGTAGAGGGGCTCCTAGCCTGGAGAGGGGCTTTGGCTTTGAGCCCTCAGAGGGAGGGCGTGCTCGAGAAGGCGAGGGCGGCATGGGGGCTTGGGGATGGGGTGGGGGTAGATTACTCGCCACGTGTCCTTGACTCCTCAAATCCATTCCTTAAGGGGTGATTTATGATCAAGGCTCTTTGATCAAGGACGGTTAATCTGTCCCACCTCTCAGAGGGCAGATGGGGCTGCCTAAAAATGGCCTGACTGCTCAAGGCCTCAAAGGATGTCTCTCCCCTGACCCCAAACTACGTCTTTTTCGGGGAGATCTTTCTGCCCCACCCCATAACCCCCAGCTGCCCATCCCCCCCCCCCATTTCTTAGCTTTCCCCCTCCACCCCGATTCCGTTTGCTGGGTAAGCTGCAGCCACCTCGGGCTGATGAAGTCAATAGTGCAGCTCTGAGCAGGGGCAGCAAGCAGGGAGTCCAGTGGGGGACTCCAGCGTGGCATGTGCCTGATCTTCAGAAAACCTCCAGCCTGGGGCCGAGAGAGCTGGCTTCCCAAGGCGCGGGTTTTAGGATTGGATAGGCAACCCACCCCCCTCCACCCCATCCTTCTCAGCTTCTGGTTTGGTCAAAGGAAGGCAAGTGTTGGGGCTGAGTTCAGGCTCCAAGGGCTGCCAGGGTTCCTCTGAACAACCTGAACTGGAGAGGGAAGGAGGCAGCAGGAACTCAGAGCATGAGGGGATCAAGTTACCGATCTCCTGGTCCCCAATAGGTAAAGGAAAAGCGGAATCTCAGAAGCCGTTATTACTAGTAGGCATTGTGTGTGTGTGTGTGTGTGTGTGTGTGTGTGTGTTTGTAGTGTTTCATTAAAACCATATCCTGAAACAAAGACTGGTTCTTTCATGTTTCTTTGCTTTGTTATTGCTCTATCCGGAGTTTTTAAAAAAAAAAAAAACACAAAAAGACAAACAAAAAAATTTAAAAGGGACGTTTTTCAAAATCAAAGGGTCCCTGGAGTTGTCTGCCCCCACCCCCTTTTCTCCAGCCCTCTGACCCTGGTATCATGATCGCCTTGTGGATTCTCTCTGATACTCCTGCTTCAGCTGGATGATATTTAATAGTCGACTGGATTAAATATTGCAGGCTCCAGCCTAGACCATGTGAACAGTCCGGGTCGTGGACTGTAGCCTCCACATCAGAGGGGGAAAGCTGATCTATGAGATGTGTTTTAAGTTTCAGTGGATGGGGGCCCGGGGGCGGGGAGGGGAGGAAAAGGGAGAAAGATTCTCCAGCTTTCTTTTATATGTGACCCAGACCGACGTTTTAAAAGGTGTGTATTGATGGGGTAGCGGGAGCAGCCTGGGTGGGATGAGAGGAGTGGTGACCTGCACCAGGGGGATACCAGAAAGGTCCTGGTGTCCTCTCGTGAAAACGGGATTTGCACAGGAACTGTTTTACAGAATAGAGTCCTGGAAGGTAGGCTCTGCCTTGGGGACCCCCCGGGGAACAAGGCACTGAGTCCATGAGGGGGTGCTTTGCACAGAACTGAGGACACATTCCCAGGACAGCTGCAAGCTCACAGTTAGGAACAGCCACAATGCCCTGATTGTTGCTAAGTTTCGGCAACAAAGGGAGAGAAGACATGCAAACTGTTGCCCAGTACTGTGCGTGCTTAGTGGACTGTCTGAAAGTCCCAGGAGAAAGCTGAAGGCAGCTGAGCCTGAAGTGCTAGAGCTGAGCTGGGTTGGGCAAACCCCCAAGGAGATGCATCTGAGGACTTCTCAAAGTCCAGCATGCTGAGGGGAAGGGGGGGGGGAGGCGCATCAGCAGGTACTGTGAAATTCACTCCAAGGCCATACAGCAAGCTTGGGGATGGCTACACCCTGTCTGGGTTATCTAGTCTTGAGCATAGAAAAAAAAAAGTTGTCAACCCTTAGGGGTGATGTGATTATTTTGAATCGCTTCCAATCCTGACCACACTTGTAGGAAACCCAAGAGAAGAAGATGCACTGTGACAGTTAAATTGGATTGAATATTGGGGAAGCCTATACCCTTGCCTTTTAAAGTTTGTTTAGAGAGCTGTATGGGTGGCTATGCAGTACCATACACCAGGCACGGATGTCAATGACTGGGGTTGGGGGGTGGGGAGTGGCCATGGTGTTACAGTTAAAACAAGAGCCACGGCACACAGCTCATTTCCAAGGAAGTCTTCATCTACATGCAGCATGTCTTTGAATCCATTCTACGTACAGGGACTCAGGCCCCTCCAGTGCCACATGTCCCCACAGGGGAAGTGCTCAGACTGCTCATTTATTTCAGTTCTGATGAAAAGCTGAACGTGCCTCTCCCTGAGAAAGCAAAGTCTCCTATGTAGAGAATTCTTGTTGTAGAAGAGGGAAAGAAGGAAGGAAGGAAGGAAGGAAGGAAGGAAGGAAGGAAGGAAGGAAGGAAAGAAAGAAAAAGAAAGAAAGAAAGAAAGAAAGAAAGAAAGAAAGAAAGAAAGAAAGAAAGAAAGAAAGAGAACGAAAGAGAGAGAGAAGAAACAAGGAAAGAATTTAAAAACCTTTTCCTTTAAGCTGGTCCCTGAGCTGCAGCAGAAAACCCACCCTACCCTGGGTTCAGAGATGCAGCGGGAGGGAGGCAGCCGCGCTCATCTGTCAGCTCATCCCAGCATCTTGCCAATTCAGGGTCTGTCAGGCCTGGCATTCCTCTGCTCTTATCACTCTCTACCCCTTCAAAAAAAAAGGCAATTGATTAGTTTCAGCTTTTCCCAGCCGAGATCGGATCCGTTTCCCAGGATCAAACGTCTGGGGAAGCCGACAGAGAAATGCAGGGGGGGGTGGGGAAGGCAAAGAAGCAAAACAGGAGGGCGGGTTATGCGCCCTCCCTCCCCCTCCTTCTGTTCTGGGGCCTGGAGAGAAGGGGGCATCTCTTCCCTTTAAGGTAAACATTGAAGGGCAGAAAAAAAATAGATATTTAGGAAAGGAGGTGGATGATTTACGCCTGGATTTTCCTGGGAGCATTGGCCTGTCTTTACAGGCGTGGCCCCACTTGCGACCTGCGCATCTGTTCTCTTCCATGTGACGGTTCATGAAAGCCCTCACATCTGGGCGAGATCAACTGCCTTCAGGTACCTGCCTCACTTTGCACTTGTCACGCTCTTGCCACCACCGCCCTCCCCCCGCCCCCAACCCTCATTCCCAAGCCCTGGAGTCCTGCGCCCCTGGCTCCTTCCTGCCCGTCTCAGTGGTCCTGAAGGCCAGCCCATCTGGTCCCTCATGCTTCTGCAGGCAAGGGGAAGTCTCTCGCCGACCCCATACTTCCTCCTCCTGCCCATGGCCTTGGGCTTTGATTTGCAGACAGGCTAGCAGGAGCAGCCCTGCGCCAAGCCCAGAAAGAAAGTCTCATTTCGATCTGGGTTACCAGACCTCCCAGTTCCAACCCAAGGCAACCCAACCGACCACCTCCTGCCTTGTTCGCCAGAGTCCTATAGGCCCTCTCCCCTCCCCCCGCCCAGGGGGAGTAGGGCAGGATGCCGTCTTACACACCTATCCCTTCCCCCAGTGCTGGCGGGCACCCGGTCTGGTTGAACCTAATCTCTGGGAGCTGCTGAAACTACAGAAACTTCAGCTTCACTTGGGCGCCGTCTGCCCTCCTACAAGACGGCTTGCCTACTGCAGTGATTGCAGTAAACATCGCGTTACTGTTTCCTAAACTACGTTTTTTTTCCCCCCTTTTGGAAATTTCTGCCGGCCGGCAGCACACTTGTAGGCCTGCCTTTAGCTTACACCAAGGACAACTGAGACCTCAGAGGTTTTGGAAAGCAAAGGAAAAGACGGGGTAAAACCATCCACGTAAATAAACATGGAGCAGGGCCCTCCAGGCGCTTCCCGGCGGCCGCAGCATGCGCCCCGCAGGGCGCACCAGAAATCCCGGCTTCCCTGTGCCTGAGGTTTGCGGCCCCAGCTCCGGCTGCGCACACCCGAGACGCTGAGAATCAGGCGTGATCTCGACCCAACTTCCCCACCAGGCAGTCTGAGGACCCTGGGGTCTTGTCTCCGAATCCGGAGAATCTGGAGAAGGGAAGGTGCGTACCAGCGGTTTTCATCCGTTCCACCTTCCCGTGACCTGCCACACTGCGTCGGCCCACTTTATAGCCATCTGGGAATTCCACACATGCCTTAAACGCCAATTACACACCTTCTTCAAAGGATACGTGCTTTGATTCGCTAAGAACATTAAGTGGGCCCGCGTCCTGGGGGCCTTTCCTTTCCGCAGCCTCAAGACTGACGCGAATGGGAAATGGATTCCAAGCGCCCCACCCGCACCCCATGCCACCTCTGGGTTCCATTTCGACTCTATCCCTGTTCTCTGCCAGTGCTGTCAGGACAGATCGATAATCCTCCTGCTGGAGTTTCTTAAGATTTAGGCAGCTATAGAACAAATAACCAAGTGAGACTTCTGCGGGATAAACTCGAGGGGGTGGCCATTAGGAAGGGACCCATTTCTGACTTGAGCTTTGCGCGCGCACTGTATTTCCACTTTTCACCGGTGTTTGGGCCACACGCTGGTTGACAATAGGGCAGAAAAACTCTGGAAACCTGTTCCCTCCGCCTCCCCACCCCCACCGCACCTGCGGGAGGATGAGAGGGGTTACTCCAGTCCCTCGAGTTCTGCGTGTCGCGTAGGGGGAGCCTGTATCTGCAACTGGCGTCCCGGAGCCTCGCTCTGCCTGACTCCGCAGCAGCGGCTCCTCTTGCTACCCTAGCTACTGCTGACACTTGGCACCGCGGACTCCAGAGCAGCAGCCAGATCTGGGTCTCCCACGCCTTCCAAGGTGTCCGAGGACGTCCCGGGACTTTAGCCCTGTCCTTGTGCCCGCCAGCCTAACCCGGCCCAGCTCACCACCCACGCAGCGAGGTCTGGCCCGCGCCCAACACAGGTGAAACCCTGGTTCTCCGTGGACTGGTATGTGGGTTTCTATGGCGTTTGTTCTGTTCCCCACCCCTGCCCCACTACACCCCCCCCCCCAAGCAGGTTTGTTTGTTTTTCTTCAAATTACAGATGCAGGGAAAACCGCCTGACATCATGAGAGCGGGATGGGGCCCTCACTCTGAAGGATTCCTGGGCAGGACTTCAAGTGAAATCATATGCCTGCGAACTTGATACCGGTCTACAGAAAATAACCAGCTCTGACTTGGCCAAACCGTGGAATGTGCAAAATGCTCCACTTACAAAAAAAAAAAAAATTTTCATGCAAGAATCTGACTGTCCCTTAAAAACCTGCCTTTCGACCAGGGGCCTGAAGACTGAAGGGACAGGCAACGCTTGGACCTTTGTAGACCTCGGCGACAAATCGCTTAGCAAACTCTATTTTGCATTAATTACCCGCGCCACCTGGTATACCTGTCCTTGCGTCAGCAGCGCGCGTGTTTGCCTCTGTTCATACAAACAGGGGAATGTGGACACACCAGAGCCGAATGAATCGCCTTCCCCTCACTATTCAGTAGAAGACAAAGTGACTGCACCATCCGGGAAGCCAAGTGTTTTAGTAAAATAGGTTCCTTTAGTCCAGGCGCCCTGGCTGAGGGGTTGTGAGCGCGCCCAGCCACGGGACAGATGGAAAGCTGCAACTTGCCGCTTCTGAATCCTGATCCCGGTAACCTCACTCTGTGTGCTGGTTCTGTAAGGGCAGGAGGTGAAATCAAAGAACTGTAGGGAAAGGACAGACACCTCCTTGCTAGCTGAAAGAAGTGCTACCTGTTAGCCGTCCGGGTGAAACCTTGGGGTTGTATTCTGGCAGTTTCTGTTTTGCCGGGAACTCTTGCCATTTAAAGTACAACTCTTTCCCTCACCTTGTAATGATTCATTTGTGTATTTCTCTGTAATTGTCGGGAAAAATATTGCCCTTGATTTAGTACTTCATATCACGTGATTTGCCTTTTTTCTTCCCCGCTTTCTTCCTAAGTGTTCCCTCTTACAAAAAATAAGAGGTGCTTGTGGGGTAACAGGGTAAAACACCAAAAAAAAAAAAAAAAAAAAAAAAAAAGAGGCAAATAGACTTTGAAACGTCTAGTTGCTGCTGTTATTAATATTAAATGCAGAGTTAAGATAGCATTTACCTTCTCTGTAATGATGGTCATCTCCATCCTGGTGTTCCTGCAGAAATCTGAAATATCAAATAGTTAGACCAAACTGGTGAACAGGGACCTGCCCCAGGAGCGATTCGGAAATTGAAGGCGGATGATATTCTTACAGGAGAATTAACATCCTGGTCCTCTCATCTGCCCAGGACACTCTTCAAACATGTCTACCCTATACACACATGTACGCCATAAACCCACCCACAGATCCCGGAAATACGCTCACCCATAATCACCCTCCGTTTTCTTATTTGGTAAAGGATTATTTTAAAAATCCCACCAAGATCCCAGTAATCTTTGAGCGTAAGTAAATGTTACCGACTCCTTGCTGAAACATATGGTCTAAAGTATGCTTCATAATAAATTCACAACATTGGAATGTCAGCATTCTATGGGGCCCTGTACAATGGAAATAAAAAACCTTCTAGTAAGAAAACAACCTCTATTTGAGGCATGCAAACAGCATCTGTTTAGACTCATGCATTTGTCAAAGTCATCATCCTGTGAGTTGAGACACCAACATGATTGTCCAGTATGGAACTCCCCTAACTGCACCTGTGTACAGTAAGCTGGATGTGAAAGTAAGGAAACTGGTGATGAAAATCCCTGTTGGTAGTGACCTTAACCATAAAAGCCAGTATGTTTTTGGCCCAGAATAATCAGAAGGAAATAAAAATCAAGCACCGTTTGCCCGTTGTATTTATTTGGTTTCATCTCTGTGTTTAAAGAGGGAAAGTTCTGTGTAACTTTTGGGCATAGATACATTTGTTCATGACCTAACTAGAAACAATAAGTTGCAATTTTAAAATTGTAAATTACTTCAACAGTTACCAAGAAAGTTCAGGTTCACTGTTTGTTTTTTTTTTTTGTTTTTGTTTTTTTTTTTTTTGTCTTTTCCTAAAATCTTTACAGGGAGCGCTGAAAATAGATAACATACTAAGTGCTATTTCTTTTTAGTGGATAGAACACTCCAAAATGTGATATTTATCCGTACAGTCAGAGGTAAGTAAACAGCGTTCCTCCCGCCTAATTAATCAAAAGGAACGTTATTCTTTTGCATGCACTTGCTATTCGCGTATGTGTATACAGACCATTACTGTCAACATTTTCCACTTTCAGGAAAACGAACCTACTATTAACGAACCCTCGAATCCTCGCAATGGAGTGGCCAAGACGAAACTACACAGCAACAATAGAAAAGAATTCCGCTTCCATCCCGCGTGTCTGACAGTGTTATATGGCGGCTACCACCTCCAAATGTTAGTGAGCAAATCTGTGAAAATATGGCTATCTGGGCCTTGACAAGGGCTCGAAGAGATGCTGGTGAGCCCACTAAACGGCAAGCTGGAATAATAAGAAAGCTATCTTTTGAAATAGCACGCCTGTGCCTGTCAGTAGCTGGTTTATTTGAGTTTTCCACTGCTTTGTTTATATTAGTGCTCAATCCCTCCTGGGTGCCTCTTACAGTTCAACAAGCAGGTATTCACCACCCAACTGACTCCTGTGCTAAAAAAAATATAGACCAAACTCTAAAGTTCTTAAAATTTTCAATCATATTTATTTATTGCAGAAAAATAATATACAAAGATTATTTACAAAAACAATCATAAAAATATGAATGCATTTAGACATCGGATCTATCTGCATTTTTTTTACCATGGGTCCTCAATAAATAAATAGAATGTTGTTTTTTGTATTTTAAGGTTTTTTTTTTTCCCTCAGAGGAAGAACAAAAAAAAAAAAAAGTGGAATTCACTGACTATGATCTCCGCAGGCCAGTTTGATCCCAGTATATATTTATAGATATTTAAATTCCTAACGATGCTCTGAGAATTCCTCTGACGGTGACCTTTTTAAAATGGAGGAAAGTCCGTGGTGAACCCCTTTCTTCCAGTGGCTGATGGGCACGACCTCTCGATAATGCATGCATGAAAAAAAAAAATAAAAAACATTCTTCGTCAAAAAATAAAAAAAAATTAAAAAAAAATCCAAAACACACAAAGGAACACAAATAACGGTTCAGACTTCTATCAGAATGTGGAGGATGGTGCCGCGGCCCTTGTGGCCATCGCTGTCCACCGGCCTGTCTCAAGCTTTCTTTTTTAAGAGTGCGCCCCACGCCCTGCTGCTTTGATTTTGGGATCTCGGCTCTTCTAATGTCCAAGAGAATCTTTGGCCTGACACAGTTAAGTGTTAGTTATCCAGCTCCAGAGTCTCTAGACTGTCCATCCTGTCCTCCTCTGGAAGCAAGGACATCTGCAAAAACCCAGAGAGGAGATGGGTAAGGGGGTGGGGGGAGTCCATTATCGCCGAGTTCTCTGCGGCCGCAGCCTCAGTCCGGCGCGCACCGCCACCGAGCACTGCGCCGCGCAACCTGGAAGGATTTCAGCCCCGGGGCAAGAGGAAGTGGGTGGGCGGAAAGGAGGGAGGAGGTGGAATTTGGAAACGTTTGTTTTCGGGAGAAGAACGAAATTTGCAAGGCGAAAACTTAAGACAGGCGCTGGCACCGCAGGGGCTGTCCCGCGACTCTCCCGGCCTTTTCGCGGTCTCTCCGCTCGCGCACACCCACGCACGTGTACATCCCCTGGGGGTACCCTCTCCCCCTCCCCCACAATAACGCATTTCCCCAGCTCTCCAGCCGGGGTCCAAAGGCTCCCTCCAAGGGTGGACAAGGGGAGGGGAGGCTGCGAGGAGAGCAGGAGTCCGGCGCTCGGCGAGACGGACAGGGGACAGCGGCCAGCCGCGAGGCGCAGAGGCGCAGGTCCTTACCTAGGTCTCCGGCCCTGCCGCGGGGGTGGGGAGCTCCGCCTGCTAGTGGGACGCGGACATGGACCAGGCCCCCTCCATCCTCCAGACAGAGAAGGCGTAGCTGAGTCGCTCGTGGGCCACGTAGCTGCAGCTTGCCATCTTGGAGTCCAGCTCGTCGCTCTGCAGGACCTGGTAGAGGAAGTCGATGTACCTGGCGGCCAGCTTGAGGGTTTGGATCTTGCTCAGCTTGTCCGAGGGCAGCGTGGGGATGATCTTGCGCAGCGCTGCGAACGCCTCGTTCAGCGACTGCGTGCGCTGGCGCTCCCGCACGTTGGCCATGACCCGCTGCGTTTGCAGCTCTTCGTAAGACTGCGGGCTCCCGCCGCCGCTGCTGCTGCCGCCGCCGCCTCCCGAGCCGCCGCCGCCGCCACCGCAACCCGCAGACTTCTTGCCTCGCTTGCCCTGGGCCGGGCTGCCGGGCTCATCGCCGCCTCCGACGCCCCCGCCCGCGGCCCCGCCGGGCCCCGCGCCGCCGCCCGCGCTGCGCCGGCTGCTGCGCCGCTTGCGCCCCCCGCGCTTGCCGCTCGGCGGCTGCTGCCGGTCCGGCTCCTCCTCGCTGTTGCTCAGGCTGTCGTCGGCCGGCGAGACGGGCGAGCTGGACACGTCCTGCATCATCTCTCGGGCGGCGACGCGCGGCCTCGCGCGCCCGGGGCACACAGGGTGGGAGGCGGTCCGGAGGAGAGGAGCAGAGCGGGGCGCTTCAGCCCGCCAGCTTCCCCAGCGCGCGGCGCCGGCCCCGGGCGGTGCGGCCCGGCGAGAAGCGAGCGGGAGGAGCGAGCGGGAGGACCTCCGCGGGGAGGACGCGCGCGCGCGCGGGGGCGGGCGGGCGGGGGAGGAGGCGGGCAAGAGGCGGGCGAAGGTGGGGGGGAGGGGACGGTGTGGATGGCCCCGAGGTCCAAAAAAGACGGCGCCCCAGCGGCCGCCCGCACAGCCGGCTTGGCCTCCTGGAAACCCGGCCGGTGCTGGCGAACCCGCGAGGTGTCTGAGAAGTTGGGCGAAAGCTGCAAACTTGGCGGCTCTTATACCTCCGCACAGGCGGAAAGTTTGGGGGCAGCAGTGTCATTGGCCTGACGTTGGGGAGGAGGGACTTTTCCAAGTTTTATAGGAAAGTTTCCGCTTTCCAGCCCCCTCCTCCAGCCCTGCCCCCTACCCACCCCCCACCCCCCCATTCCTTCGGGTCTAACAATTCGTCCTCCCGAACCATTCAAAAACGCCCCGGCCCCCGACCGCCGGCCGCTGCGCCCGCCTCCTCGCCGCCCGCCCCCTTCCCTCTCTGCCGGCCGCGGGGCGGTTTCCTTCCGCGCGGAGACGCGTGGGTGGCGCGCCCCGCAAACCCCGATCGCCGCACTGGGAAGCGGCCGAGGGGGCTCGGTCCCGTCTGCCAACGGACGGTTGGCTGTGACAGCGATGGTGGCAGCGGCTTCCACTCAGTGGGTGATACCTCATCTGGCCTCGTAGCCCGTTAGGTCCTCGGGGACCCGAGGCGGATTGTCGCGGCGGTGGGTGGGGGTGGGGAGTGACCCGAGAGACTGTCACCCGCTTAGCCCCCCCCCCGTGTAGTTAGGTACACGGACCCTCCAGCTCTGGACATACACGCCCCTCGAACCGGGTCCTAGGGCCAAGCCTTGGCGGGCGCGTCGCAGGAATCGTGGGCGTTTTCTTTGGAGACGTGGCCGAGCCGCCGAGGCTGCGGACGGCAGCGCCCCGGCCTGCATCGCCACCCCACCCCTACCCCAGCAGCGTTCTTTTCAGGTCCCCAACCTGAACGCTGCCCCGGTCTCAAAGGACTGCGCCCCGGAAGCGGACAGAAATTGTTCCTCCCACGCCGAGGGACGCCCTCCCCGTGGGGACGGGAACGGGGCCGGTGCAGTGCCTTGGCCGCGCGCGAGGCCTTGATCGCCGCCAGCCCAAGGTGGAGCGTGATCCTGTAGCCACTGCTTCACCACCACCCTGCCCTCGAGTTTGATTCCGCACGGTGAAGGATCGTGAGGTGGGGGTGGGAGCGAGGGGAGGCGGGATTCGCCAGCGCCTGGGCACCCGGCCCTGCGCGCCCCCAGGGCCTCGCTGCCCAGCCCCCTTCCTTGGAGGTTCTGCGGGCAGTGTTGGGTCCCACGGCCCACATGCACGGCCGAAACTTGGGACAACTTTGCGTTCAAAGTTTGCCCCAACTCTAAGAAGTTAGAATAGGAGCTCCCCCTCCCCCCGAGAGATGTTAAGGCAGACCCGGGGACCTCGGAAGCCCCAAGAGTTTGTGGGCGGGAAGAGAAACGGTGGTGGGGGGTGAAGCCCACCCTGGTCTCACTGTGCGGGTCTCTTTTCTTTTGGAGCGAATCAGGAGCAATAACCGTTTGGTGTCCTTAGAACCACAAGTCAACCACAGGTCATCTGGTAGTCAGGGTTCGGGGGCGTATTGTTTTAAGGAGTGGGGTTGTGGGTGTGTGCCCGGAGCCCAGAGCGGGGGCGGGAGAAAACCCCTTCCCTGGGGCTGAGGTCGGCGCTCGGAGCTCCCCTCACCAGACGGCTCTCTGGCTGCAGGCGAGCCCTGGGCACGCACCCCTTTCCCGGCTGCAGCGAGGGTCGCGGCCGCGGATGTCCAGGCGGAGGAGGCGGGAGTCGCGGCGACGCGCGGGCGGGCCACGTGGCTGTGCCCCGCTGCGGCGGCGCTGCGCCTGCGAGTCCGAAACTTAGGGGTCTGCAGCGGCGGCTTGAACCCCAGCTTTTTGTGTTTTTCTTTAGTGGGGAAGCATGGGGGAAAGGAAGTGGAGAGTCGGAGCTGTGTGTCTCCTGCCTGGGGTAGGCGCTCCCTGTTCTAGAGGAGGGAGACCTGCATTACCAACACCCTGAAGAACAATGCCCTGTGCGTCGGACCGGCCTGCAGCCTGAGCCCCCACCCACTCCCGCCCCCGATGCCAGATTTTTTTTTTTTTTAACCTAGTGATGCTTTCCCTGGCGCTTGAGAGCAGATTTCACTTGACCTGCACTTGATTTCCACGCGGCTTCCCACGGTTCTCCCAACGGAGTCACCCTTGGGCGGTTGCCCTGCCGCCTTGCGAGCCTCCTCGGTGGGGGAAGCGGTTCCAGAATCTGGCCCAGATCCTGCTTCCCTTGGTAGCAAGCGTGGTTCTTTTTTTTTTTTTTTTTTTTTGTCTGCGAATTGGCGGAACATCCTTCGGTGCTTCATCAGGTGACTGAGCAAGCCGAAAAGCATCCACGTTGGCGACCTGGATGCTGTGGTTGTTGTTTAAAGATCAACCCTTAAGGCTTATTTTGTTTGTTTCGTTTTGCTATTCTTGTTTTTATATCACCCCACACTCCTCTTTTAGCTGTTTTCTCAAAACTAAAGAGCTCCAGACTGTGCTCGGTGGCAGCGGGTGTACTACCAGAGAACCGTGGGCACCGAGTAAGGGGAGGCTACCTGAGTGGGGCGAACTGGAGAAGCGGAGGAGGTGGGAGAAGCAGAGGGGAAACCCAGGCCACAGGCGCGCGGCAGCCGCAACCGGGGGTCATTAGCCAGCCCGACTTGCAAAGTCATCAATCTCCAAGACTAGTTCTTAAACAAGTCGGCCTGGCCCTTCTCCAGCCCTAACCTTCTGTGGGGATCAAGAGCTCCTGGCCACTGGGTACAGGACCTTTCCCCGGCTGAGAGAGTTCTTAGAAGAGAGTTTGAAAATGAGTGCCCTAAAACCGGAACCATCCTGGCCACTGAGTCTCCCGGGGGTCAAGACTAACGATCTGAGTTTGTAGGAGAAATTCCCTTTGGATACTTTGGAGGCGTGCAAGAGAAGACTCCTTTTAGAAGTGGGGATTGGATATCTTTGATTAGCAGGAGGCAGCTTGCGCGATGAATGAGGGCTTGGGAAGGTGTGAGGGTTTACACACCCCCAGCGTTTAAACAGCAGCTCCAGGACTCACCCTGGCCCAGGGTCTGCTCTGCTCACGTTCAGCTGCCTCCCACCTTGCATCTTAATGAACAGCTTTCCCTTGCATTGTGTGCTGGGGAAAGATGGAGATTTCATACTGTTCGGATTAAGATAAGAAAGCACACTTCATTCTAAAAAACAAAACCAAACAACCCCCCCCATCCCAATTTCAAAAGTCTCAGAAAGTCTTTTTGAACTCAGCCTACATAGGAAACTGTCAATGGAGGGCCTACCTTCTATGGGAATGCTAGATTAATTGGGATACCACCCTTTTTGTTGTTGTTGTTGTTGACTTCTAAAATAAAATACCTGGAAAAAGTTTTAGTTTAAACTTTTATTTTTCCTCTGGACTTGAATCATTATCCAAGACAAACTTTGTTTACAAACTATGAACTTGGCGTGTTTACAGTGTTTCCTGGGGAGATGTGTGTTCTGCTATTTAAAAAAAAAAAAACAACAGGGGGGAAATATTGTTGGAAGTGGCAGAAATCGCTAGCACATTCAGGGTGAGTATGACTGGAATCAGACACTGGCATTCTGCTTGCGGCCACCAGTTACACATGGCGTAGTCATAGTCAGGAAGCCGCTAGTTTGGGGAGTTGAAGTTTGCGCAGGAAGAAGGTGGTAGTGTGTGTGCCTGTCTCAGCCGTGCACGGAGCTACCTGCCGCGTATGTTTTAGTGCTGTGAAACCAGCTCTCCGAACCGCGCCGATGAAGCAGGGGCCTCTTCGCCCAGAAGAGGGCGCAGTTTGGAGCCTGCCGCTGAATGGGTCTCAGAGATTGAAATCACTGCATCTTGCTCCGGACACTCCCCCAGAAACTGCCCGGTTTGCTAAAGACAAGAGAGGAGGTACTTGCTGTGGAATATGAAGCCTGTGTCAGCGCGGGGGACTTCCACAACCTTGGAAAAGCAGATTCGACTGTGATCCAGCTCACCTCCGAGATGTCTGTGAAACACTGGGCTCTGAAATAAGACTTCACTTTCTTCTCTGAATAATGCTTTAACTCAGGAGTTTTAACTGATGCTGCTTTCTCTTTCTGGATTTCTTTAAGAATAAAAGATATGAAATGCGAAGATTTTAACCCAGAAGAAAACGGGAAACAACAACAACAGCAACAACAACAACAACAAAAAAAAAAAAACCAAAAAAACCCAGAAATTGGAGCACTTCAAGTGAGCCAAAACAGATCAGAAACAGGAGAAGTTCAAGTGAGCAGATAACATTTTCAAGTAAATACTGATTTTTAAAATATCTCACATTCAGGATTCAAAATGAGGATGGGATAAGGAAAGAATGGTCTAGCCTAAGGAAAGGCTGCCTCAGGATCTCGGACAACATAGGATCTTGAACCTTCTTACGCAAATGGCAGTGCAACCTAGGGAGCTGCTGGGTAAGCTTGTAGAAAGACTTGTGGGCCCAGCACTGTAGCCTACTGGCTAAGGTCCTCGCCTTCCTTGCCCTGGATCCCATGCAGGCTTCAGTTCATGTCCCAGTTCTTCACTTCCCATCCAGCTCCTTGCAGCCACTTGGGGAGTGAACCAGTTGAGGGAAGATCTTTCTTTCTGACGTTCTTTGTCTCTGTATCGGCCTTTCCAATAAAAATAAGTCTTGAAAAAAAATAGACTCACTTATTTCAGAGCCTTGCTGAAGTAACGATGAAATAAAGCGAGAAATACACAGTTACTCTTAAGGTTCTATCATGCGCATAATCATACTGCGAGGTAACTCTACTTTTTTGTAATCATCTGGTGGTAGACAACTCAAATGTGAATTGAACAAGTTTAGATTCTCTGTTATTTCAATTACATTTGGCTTTCTAATTACTCATAACTTTCACCTTTCTTCACTTTGTGGGGTTTTTTTTCTATTTTTTTTTTTTTTTCTTCACAAATGACTTTTCCTGAAGCCCTGAACTCCTGTTTCCATTGTTTGGTTTGCTTTTTTCTGCAGCAAACATGTTGTTTTTGCCAGTGACCACAAGAGGACACAATTTCCCAGAGAACTTTGCTTAAAAAGACGTTGATGGAAGAAGAAAACTAACAAAACAGAAAATGCAAAGCAATTAAGGAAAGCCACTTTGAGAGATGTGCATTTGATTTTGACCATTTAAAAAAATTTTTAAAACAGGAACAGGAGCTGAATCTCAAGCTTTCTATCTTTTGAAATTTTACTTCTTATTATAGGAACTGAAAAGTCTGCATTTATGGAAACACACCAAAGCCCCATTAATGTAGTTGAGAAAAATTTATTGTACACAAGCAGAACTTTGTAAAAAAAAATCTTGATGCCTTGATATTATATTTACTTAGAATTTTACATTTTTAAAATTAGTTGACAATTAAAAACATTTAAAAATATGTATGAGAATTTCAAAATGACTTTTTAGTTTGGCAGTTGGGGTGTATTTACATGGAAAATAATCTGGAAACTGTTTTATACTTTGCTAATTACATTGAAGTGCAAATTACACACTTGTAGCTGAAATACCTTAAGGTCTTCTTTCTCAGTACTTCTCTTGAATTACTAAACACAATCATGGATTTCATTGACTGTGTCCTTCCTTGATAACTTTCAGAAAGTTTTCAGAACATTTGACTCCTTGACAAAGTGAATTATGACTTGATGCTTTTCTGGAAGCAGTGTGTCAGTCTGGTGCGTTTCTATGACAACCAGGATGGGAAATGCTCCCTCTGTTGGAACTCACACCTTTGCTATAGATTTGGGTCTTCAGGGAGCTATGGGCACATCACCAGTCACATCCTTTGGGAGCCTGGCTGCGGGGACTAAGGAATGGACCACAGATGCATGAGGGCATAAAGTCAAAAAGCCAAAAGGAAAGGAAGTAAGAGAAAGGAGAGATGGAGAAGGATTTGGAGAGCGATTGAGAATGTTGAGGAAGGAGGCAAAAAGCCCTGAGCGAGAGGAAGAAGTCAGAGTTTCAGTCCTCAGGGTGCAGACAGCCTCTTACCCTGTCTGGTGGCTCGTGTTTGTTCCTGCTCAGAAGAGTACCTGCAAGTAGTTTAGTAGTTTCTTGTCTCTGAGTGTGGACATTTAGCTGTAAAAATCTTCGTCATTTTTGCTGACTCCACAAGAGAAAGGAAAGATGGCCAATCTCTGCTAATATTGTGGCAGGTCGTTCTCCACAGAAGAAAATTGGATTCTGAGCAAGGCCGGTACTTCCCACCCCTGAGAATGGTGGAGGGGATTGAACCAGCAAACCTGTGCCCAGTGTCTGCAAGTCCAGCAGTGCACTGTTTTTAATTACCTGTCAAGTACTGCTGCGTCTACCTTTTTTTCTTTTCTTGCTTCTTTCCTCCCTCCCTCCCTTCCTTCTTTCCTTCCTTCCTTTCTTCCTCTTGTATTTTTTTAAAAAAATATTTATTTATTTATTTTAAGGAGTTGCAGAGAGGCAGGGAGAGAGAGAATGGGAGAGCGAGTCTTCATCTGCTGCTTCACTCCCCAGATGGCTTCAAAAATCCAGGCTCGGTCATCCTGTCTCTCATGTGGAAGGCAGGGACCCAAACATTTGGACTATCTCCTCTGCTTTTCCCGTGTCATCAATGAGGAGCTAGATCAGAGGTGTCCATACAATCCCAGGTGTGGTAGGTCGTGGCTTCTGCAGGCCTGAAACTTTTAGCTAAGCTGATGCTTATCTGTCTAATGGAGGCGTCGTCTGCTGCTAAGGATGATGATGAGCATATTGCTGATGCTGGATCTCAGGGTGGACCTCACTTGAGGTGTAATATTAATATTCATGAGAAATGATATGTACGGAGAATATCAAAAATCCTATATAGCTGCTTCTACTCCTGGCTCGTTAGGGATTTTCCACTGGACCTGTATGAGGCAGGTCATGCTGTGTTTTTCCTCCGGGGATCAGTAAGGAGCACTGTTTCTGCACGCTTTAGCTCAGACGCCTTACAAGAAGGCTACGTTGTAAATTCTGTCTTTTTCCCACTCACCCCTCTCAAGACTTTGGTTCTGGTTTCCTTAATGATACATTCAGGAGACCTGGTTTCAAATAGTAGTACTACACATCGATGTGTTTATCCTTCTGCATTTTTGTATGTATTTGTTCAATTTTGTTTGAAGAGAGAGAGATTGAGTTCCATCTGCTGGTTCATTCCTGCCAAAGCGGGAAGCCTGAAGCTCAGTGACAGAGATCCAAGCACATGGTCCGTCACCTGCTGCTTTTGATAGCACGCATTAGTAGAAATAGCAGAAGGGTGAAATCACAGGGAAAGCTGGAACTGAAAGCCAGGTATGCTGTACCACGTGCGGCTGAAGTGACTGGTCATGCCAAACGCTGTCCCGATTCTCTTGTGCTTTTCAAAGATTTGTTTATTTTCACTTGCAAGTTGGAGTTTCAGAGAGATGAGAGAGACAGAGAGACAGAAAGAGGAGGAAACACAGATTTGGCCATCTTCTGGTTCACTCTTCAAATGGCTGCAGTGGCCAGAGCTGAGCCAAGTGGAAGCCAGGAGACAGGAGCTTTTCCTGGATTTCCCAGGTGGGTGCAGAGCTCAAGGTTTTGGACCATCTTTTGGTGTTTTCTTGAGCTACAAGCAGAAAGCTGGATCAGAAGAGGCGCTGCCAGAAACAGAAGGAGCACCCACATGGGAAGCCGGCAGCACAGGCAGGGGATTGATCTAGTAGATTGTCACACCGGCTCCTGATTCTTTCGTATAACAAAATATATGTGAATACCTCTGGATGCTCAGATTTAGTTCCCAAGACCAAGGATTCATAGGAATCAAAATAACTTATACCCTAGAGATTTAAATGATGTGACATATGTTTACCAAGAAAGGACACTAACCTTCGCCTAAGTTGATAAGGCTTGGGAAGTCACCTTGGTGTAATGGTGGCCTCCAAACATACTTCTGGGAAGGCTGTCCCAGATGCAAAGGCAAAGATTCACAGACCAAGGTAAACTGCCTGGGGTATAACTAAGACGCACTTGCTTGTCTGGTTCCTTGAAAACACACAACGGGAAAGCGAATCTGTGTCTTAGCTGACTCTAATCAGATTTATTTGATCAAGCAGGAAAGATCATCCTGCCCAGACCCTGTGAGGATGTTACTGTGTCCTGGGTTTTTTCTTCTATCTCTGTATCAACCTTTCCTGCTAGCACAATGCTTATCAGGCTCACTTAGCTAGACTCCCTAGCAAAGTAGGTTAAGCCCCTACTTGGATATGCACATCCCATATCAGAATGCTGATGAGAAGCCTGACTGTTTTGCTCCTGATTTATCTTCAGTGCATGAGGGCATAAAATGGTGGCCCTGTCACCCACATGGGAGTCCCTAATAGAGTTCCTCCCTGGTTGCTGTGGACATTCGGAGAGTGAATCAGCCAATGGAAGCAAGCTTCTCTCTCTCCCTACTCTCACTCTGCCTTCTATATAGATAAAAATAAGCAAACAAAAAGTTTCTAAGTTAAGAATAAGCAATAGTGGAGGAGGGTGCACGGGGATAACACACACTGGCTCTGTTAGGGAGTTCCAGTGCAGATTCTCACATCCACTGCAAGGGCTGCACGCTATGTGTGTGAGCTTATCTTTTGTGTAGACCAGAGGATGAATGAGTCAGATCTTATGTCGAAAACAGAAAGCCAGGTCAGCGCAGTAACCTAGCAGCTAAAATCCTCACCTTGCACACCCGGAATCCCATATGAGCGCCAATTCGTGTCCCTGCAGCCTGGCTTCCCATCCAGCTCTCTGCTTGTGGCCTGGGAAAGTTGTAGAGGATGGTTAAAAGCCTTGGGACCCCGTACCTGTGTGGGAGACCTGGAAGAAGTTCCTGGCTCCTGGCTTTGGGTCAGATCAGCTTCAGTCATTGTGGCCACTTGGGGAATGAATCAGTGGATGAAAGATCTTCCTTTTTGTCTCTCCCCTCTGTATATCTGACTTTTCAATTAAAAAAAAATCTTTAAAAAAATCCAGAATGCTGATTTAAGACACAGTGGCTCTGGATTTCCTACGAGTTTCTTGACTCTGATTCTTCTGTACCCTCCCATTTCATCTTTTTACCATGATGTCTGTCTAGCTACTTGTTTCTGTATTTAATTTCATTCAGCCCTTTTCTGATTTCCGTTATTTCCTTCATCAGAAATGGATATTTACAAATAATATGACATGCAAATATTGCTGTTTTCTTTTTTAAAAAAGATTCATTTAAAGAGAGCCAAGTGTTAGGTACTGGCAACAGCTGGGGCGAGAGCAAGGAGGCACGTGGAGGTGTGGCTCTGCCTCGGACACGTTTGCTACAGAGGTGGAAGGAGTGCAGGAGCAGCTGGAAATGGTAGAAAGCCTCAGTCGTCTTTGCTGTAAGGTGAATTGTATATGCCATTTGAAAAATTAAAAGGCACACTTACTTAGAAATTATTGCAGCGTAATTTAATCCTGTGAAGTTTTTCTGTACAACCTGCTTATAACTCTATGATGCAGTGAGTCCTGGAATCTGAAAGCAGTTTCCCAACAGAAGAGAATGAATTTTCTCCTTGTCGTGGAAACTGCATATGACCAGTGGTGGGACTTTAACCTTAGTGACAGAATTGAGGGAAACAGACAATCAGGTGGTTTGAATGGGGACAGAAGGGATGGCCTCCCAAAGCTAACTCATACTGTCCATGGCCATGCTTTAAATCCCTCAGAAGTCATTCACGGTGACATAGTGGCATTGTGTTTTGCAGGCTCCTCTTTTAAATGGCCAAGTCAGCAAGGGGTGGTGTACCTTGTGTCACCTCATCCTCATTAGATTGTATTGTGTTTTTCTCAAGACAGGTACAACTCAGGAAGCCTAAAGAAGGTGAGAAGTTTCAGCACAGTGAGATGCTGGGAAGAAAGACAGGACACATCTGGAGGAAAGCACAGGGTGTGATACTCGGACCTTTAGAACTTCTTCCAGCCTGAGTCTTGGTTGAACACCCTGCCTGTCATTTAGTGTGGCTGATACTGTCCAGTTCTCATTTTGTATTCAATTCCAAGCAGATAGGGTACAAGGAGGTAGTGAGGAAGTCAGAATCTACTAATTGTCTCTACCCCTGCAGATGCATGTATTAGGACCTCAACATGTGTCTTTGACACGAGATCAGTCAGATATAAGCCAAGAGCATTTAGATATCACCGTGATCAATAGTAGAAATGTTTTCAGGGGAGATGAAGTGTAGCCAATGTTGATCATAAAATTGAAAATATTTAGTAATGGTCGTCGGCATCCTTCATGGTGATTTCAACTTCACAGCCAAGTCTTTTGGACTGGAAAGAAATATTTCCCATTAAATAGATCTTCAAGGAAAGAATAAAGATGTTACTTTCAAAGCTCACGAACAGACCAGGAATCTCTAAGGGGGCAGATACATAGATGATGTATACACTTCTTTTTTTTTACAGAATTAGACTGGTTTCCCTTGAACATCACAAAAAGGGAAGAAGCCTGGATATTGAAAGAGAACTAGCAGATTGTTTATAAGTAGTGAATCAGACAGGCCTGATTCCTGACTCCAACCTGGTTCTGAGGTTGAAATTTCCTTCTTGTGAGCTAGTCACAGACTGCCTGTTGAGTAGATGATCTCTCCACTGCCGTTTCTTCCCAACAGCCTTGATGTCAAACATCTAAATATCAAATAACATAGAATATATATATATATACATATATTGCTTTTATTCCATCCGATAGCTCACGTGATTGATGGGCTGACATATTCCCATCTAGCATCTGTAGAAGTTGTCTAAGTAAAGTCCTGCCTTTTACTTCAAGCTCTTTTTAGTGAAGATTCTTAACCAATCTAGAAAACTCTGTTGTGAGCAGAGCCAAATGCATAGCATACATGCAATAACTATTTGATAGATTTTTGTTAAATTGGTAATGAAAGTGAACACAAGAATTGGATGCACAACAGAGCAAGAAAACTCAATCTGATCCAACCCAATTTAAATGTAAACGGAGCCCACATCCTTGCTCCTTTCCACTGTCTGCTCAAAATGACATTTATGTGCTTGTTTAGTTTAGAGCTGTAGGGAAGAATGACCGTGAACATCTGACTTGGGAAAGGGGAGTCAGGAAATTGTTCACCTTCTTGATCATTTTGTCAACTCCTCCTTCCCAGAGGAGGCATTTATACAGTCCAATAACTTGCTTAAACTGAAATAAAATATAAGCTTCATGGCTCCTTTTCGTATACTTTGGGTAGAAAACATGTAATTTGCATGCATTGTTACAGAAAGATGTCCTGAGGAGAAACTTGAGTTTTATACGCTAGCGGAAGAAATATGATTGATGAATCCAAAGGCTGTGTCAAAAGCCATAAAGGCTGTGAGTGTGAGAAGGTGCGGGAAGGAAGATGGGAGGATGGAAATGAAGGACAAAGAAGAGAGTAAGCACAATAGCTCTATGGTTTCTACATTTTCGTTATACGTGATCACTTACCTCAGTGCCGTAAATCACAAGGGAAAAACAAGTAGGATGGTAATACAGCTCAATATATTTAAAGCCAATCAGTAGGTGTTCTAGGAGCACGAAAAAAAACAACTGCAGTAAGACTTCACCAGGTCCCCAGCGTACAAAGGGGAAAGCTGTTGATGAAAGAGCCAAGTTCTCCCGGACCTTCACAAAGCAGAGATGTAATCACAGCGTTATACCTTGATGAAGAAAATGGCATAAATCACATTTTCTGACTTGGAAATTCTCCAAAATGTATAGAATTTTGTTTCAAGAGAACCTCTATTCCTGAATTAAATGTCATAAATCTGAGAAATGTATTCACTTTTGTCACATGGTCCATTTGGTAGTAAATTTCTTGAGCGCCCCAGTGAAAAGTGTCCAGGGTTCCTCAGACTTGGGCTTCCTCTCCTGTTAAGAGAGCCCTTCGGTTTGCCCACACCACCCTCTTGATCACTGCTCTTTGAATGTCTCGCTTCAGTCTTGCTGTTGTTGATCTGGGTTCCTTCATCATGACAGAGCAATGAAGCAAATTATTTCATAGATTACCTTTGCGTAAGGACATTGTATAAGGACCCATGGTATTTAACCAAGAAGTTGCATTTCTTCGTTGTGGTTGTGGTTAAATAAACATGGTTATGATTTCAAATGTTCAAATCTTGCATTTACAAGTTCATTCGAGATGTGCATTGTGGCACCGCATCTGAAGTTGCTGCTTGGAGGGCCCAGCACAGTGGCTCAACTGGTTAATCCTCCCCCTTCAAGCGTCTCCATCCCATATGGATGCTGGTTCTTGTCCTGGTTGCTGCGCTTCCCATCCACCTCTCTGTTTATGGCCTGGGAAGGCAGCAGTGGCAGGCCTAAAGCCTTAGCACCCTACATTCACACAGGAAACCTGGGACAAACTCTGGCTTCGGATGGACCCACCTCTAGCCATTGTGGCTACTTAGGGATTGAATTAGTGAATGGAAGATCTTTTCTCTGTCTTTCCTTCTTTCTGTAAATTTGCCTTTCCAATAAAAAGAAATAAACATTTTTAAAAGTTGTTGCTCAGATAGATTACCACCTCCGCTTCCAACTAATCCTTCTCATGTACTCAGGAAGTAGTGGTTTGCATATGTGGTTCCTGACACCCTTGTAGGAGACCTGGATGGAGTTTTGGCTTCCTGGTTTTGGCTTTACTAAGATCCTGCTAGGGAAGGTTTTTAGGGGATTGAAACAGCAGAAATGTCTCTTTATCCCTCTGCTTTTTAAATGAATATTTATTCATTAGAATAATGAATCTTTAAAAAAAATTTGTTATCAGTTTAACCTTGTTTTAAAGGACAGGACAAAACAATAGGGAAAAAAGAGAGAGAGAACATCTGCAGCACAAAAATTTTTGTATCAGTTTTGACAAAAGTCAGTGAGCCCTGTGGCAAATCACAGAATAGGTTTATCTAAAGGTCATGTATTCCTCACCCCTCTTCTCCCTTCTAAGCATCGTTGATGTGATGAATATCCTATAAAGCTGCCTTTAGTTGAGAGCATACTTTATGGTTAATTGTGAAGCAGAGAAGCTAATGAAACATAGCACCTGAAGGAAATACCGAGGGTTATGTGATCTTGCAGTAGTGGCCTTGGTACCAAACAGCAGGATACCACCTACGTATAACACATGCACACAGGCACACACACACACACGTATGCACAGACAGGGAGGGCAGGAGATCATGGGAAAATATCAAACAAGAGTAGAACAACATCAAACAAAGGACGTAAAGTAGAAATGATCCCGTAACACTATTTGAAAGATATTAGCTGAAATCATAGGAACTGAGAGAGCTTAGGGCCTGGGGTGACAGCTAAGTGCCTAAATCCTCACCTCCATGTACCAGCATCCCATATAAGTGCCCTTTCCTGTCCTGGCTGCTCTGCTGCTTATGCAACTCCCTGCTTGTGGCCTGAGAAGGCAGTGCAGGATGGCTCAAAGCCTTGGGACTCTGCACCTGTGTAGGAGACCTGGAAAAAGCTCCTGGCTCCAGACTTTGGGGCTCAGCTCCAGCTGTTGCAGCAATTCTCGGTTCTGGCCATTGTACCCATTTAGGGAGTGAAATAGCAGCAGTAACAGTATTATCTTTGTCTCACTTTATCTCCCTAAATCTGATCTGCCTTTCCAACAAAAATAAATGAATCTTAAAAAAAAAAAAAGAAGTGTTCAGTTCATGTTTGTGCCACATCACCCTGTACATTCAAATAATGCCAGCCCTGCTTTGAAAGCATGATATGCAAATGTAGGCCTCATTAGTATTAGCAGGGACCTACCATAAAGCAGCATGAGTCAAGACTACTGGTAGGGTTGGAGATCTTGGGCTAAAACACCCAGTTCTACCAACGAGAGAAAGATCCTCCATCTACTGGCTCACTCCACAAGCGGCCCCAAGCAGCTCTAACGCCTGGAGCTGAGCTGTTCCAAAGCCAGGAGCCAAGAGCCTCCTCTGGGTCTCCCATGCAGGCGGAGGGCCCCAATGCCTTGGACTATCCGTTACAGCCTGCTTATGGATGTAGAGGAGCCGGGACATGAATTGGCATCCATATGGGATCCTGGTGTGCAAGATGAAGATTTTAACCCCTAGGCTACTGTGCTGGCCTGCTAGAGAGGCTTTAAATACTGAGCTGAACCTGTTTCCTGATCTGTAATGTGGGTACATTACTCTTCATCCTAGGAAATCTTTAGAGAGGTCTGAATGGTACAACCCAGAAAGACCAGTGTAACCTAGTGCTTCAGTAAATCATCTGCTAAGACCATGGGGCTTTGAGGGTCTCATCTCTGTATTGGTTGTTGTTGGTGGTGGGGGGTTGTCAAATTCAGAAAAAGAATCTGCGGAACGGGCCCGGTGCGGTGGCGCAAGTGGTTAAAGGTCCTCGCCTTGCACGCCCGGGATCCCATATGGGCGCCGGTTCTAATCCCGGCAGCCCCGCTTCCCTTCCAGCTCCCTGCCTGTGGCCTGGGAAAGCAGTTGAGGACAGCCCAAAGCTTTGGGAACCTGCACCCGCGTGGGAGACCCAGAAGAGGCTCCTGGCTTCGGATCGGCATAGTATCGGCCCGTTGCGCTCACTTGGGGAGTGAATCATCGGACGGAAGATCTTCCTCTCTGTCTCTCCTCTCTGTATATCCGCCTTTCCAATAAAAAAAAAAAAAATCTTTAAAAAAGAATCTGCGGAAGAAAGGGTGCCTATAAAAGAAGCCCTCCCCCCCCAAAAAAAATTTAAAAAGTAGGTTACTGAGGCCCGGTGTGATAACCCATGAGCTTAAGTCCTCGCCTTGCATGTGCCAGGATCCTTTATGGCTGCCGGTTCTAATCCCAGCAGCCCCACTTCCCCTCCAGCTCTCTGCTTGTGGTCTGGGAAAGCAGTGAAGGACGGCCCAAAGCTTTGGGACCCTGCACTCCCGTGGGAGACCCCAAAGAGGCTCCAGGTTCCTGGCTTCGGATTGGCTCAGCTCGGTCTATTGTGGTCTCTTGGGCAGTGAATCAGTGGACAGAAGATCTTCCTCTCTGTCTCTCCTCTGTATATCTGATTGTCCAATAAAAATAAATCTTTTAAAGAAATTTAAAGATTAGGCTTACGACTTATACATTTTGGATTTACCTTTTATTTCCTTAATCAGCAATGAAGGCAATAGTTGGAAAATAGTGAGTGGGTGTCAGTGTCTCCGTTTACCTTTTCTTTCTAGAGTCCACTCACATTTTCATAATCTCAAGAATTGATTAGCTTTTGGCAATCAAACATAAAAAAGAAGAACTAAAAACCTGGTGTGAGCTGCATAAATCAATGGGCAGGGTTTTGTTTGGTTTGAATTAGTTCTCTCTGGAGCCAAAAGTGCCATATTTTATGTATTAATTTAGCCTAAGTGGCTCCCACTTAGCTGTTTGGGTTTCTATGGCGACTTATGCTCTGGTTTACTGGCATATCACTGTTTCCTCACCTTTTCATTTCCTGAAATAGCACCAAGTACAGTATCTACATTTCGACTAATATAAATCAAAGCACATGGTTCCTTTCAGTAGAGTCCTCTATTTCAACACGTGTGCAAGAATTTTCCTTTTAAATGCATTAGACATCTGTTATTGCTAATGGGTATGCAATGTCACATGTTAAAAACAATAAAAGTTATTACAAGCAGCACAAGTTTTAAAGATTTTGAAATTATATTAGAAAAAGTGGCTGTTTTTTCTTTGGTACTATGGTAAAGTTTCTAAAGCATGAATATGGACAATATGTGAAACTGAATTTGTATTTGAACATGAAACATTAATATGTAAAGCTTTTTCAGGTCATAATTACTGGCCCTAATGAATATATTTTTTTTATAAAGTAAATGTTACATGTTTCACAGTGACTGTGTAACTATACACACAGACACACACACCACACACCACTTTATACATTATAATTCCCTTGGGGCTAAGTCGGAAACAAAACTGTAGCACTTATTAATTGCCAAAAATTCTGGAATTTCATTAGAAATGTTACATTTATCCTGGATGGTTAATAAATGCCTTAAAATTAGTGTAGATCACGGTTGGCTAGCTTTAACAGGAGTGTGTGTGTGTGTGTGTGTGTGTGTGTGTGTGTGTGTGTGTACATCAATTATGGTTGAATTCAGCTGCATTTGAAAATGTGCAGTTTCACCAAATTTTCCATTTCAGTTTCAGTGGAATTAAAATGTATACTTTCCAAGTGCTTTTGCTTGAATGGTTTAAATACTGTTTGTTTTGTGATCAATTTAATCCTTTCTCAGTTCCACTTTGTCTTTTAAGGGAGGACTGTGAACTATGTGCTTATTTGAGGACAGACTGATACACGGAAATCAATCTTTCTGTACAACCCAATGTTTCATGTGAAACAATAGAAAACCCTGGAAGCCATGCCAGGCCGTCAGGAGGTGCACTGCTGGCGTTCCCTTGGTAGGCACACAGAGGCGGCCTTCAGGGAGTCCCTAGGGTGCCCACAAGCTTTAGCTCTTTCGTATTCAATGAAAAAAGTTAGAGAACATCACCTCTAACCCGGTTAAAGACCCAGTCTCAATGTTGTGGATTTAGAAAGGCAAGAGTTCTCAACCAAGTCGCAGGGTCAAGCCCTTCAGCCTAGAGGGGAGCACTGCACTGTATTGTTATTCTTGGTTTAAAAATTGTGTTATTTTTCTTTAAAAAAAATTAAGCAAACCCAGGAAACAGCAGCAAACAGAATACCAGTTCTAAACAAAAAATGAACATGTATACCCAGAAAAATACATACGCATTTACTAGACCATATAAAATTGCAAATAAAACCATGCCTTCCATATTGTTTTAAAACATACTTTTTTTTCTTCTCAGTTATTGGAATAATCTTTTGGAAACCCCAACTATTCCTGTCTGTTTGATTCTTAACTGTTGCATCGTTCCAAATAAGGGGTCGCATTTTTACACAGCTAAGCTCTGTTCCATATTTTGCTCTGATAAGCCTTACCAAGCTGCATAGTCTTGATGGCTTTCTTAGACAAAGCTCCTACAGGTGAATTTATATAGGCAAGTTAAAGGAAAGCACAGGATGTTATATAAGAAATGGTTTAGATCTTCACACTCAGCCAAGATTTGAAGAGTGTTCCTGAGTCCTTGGAACGCCTTTCTTGATATGGTCAATTACCTGGACTTCAAACACTCTTGAGTCTCCCCAAGAGGAAGCAGCTCTGCTCCCAGGGAAAATTCTGTTTTTCTCATTAAACTGGTGACCCTCATCTAATCAATGAGTGTTCTGTAGGCCTCCCGAATGGCAATTCCAGACACTTTTTTCCACCCCTGTCTGGCTGTTGGTCGCAGTAACTGTGCTTAGGCCTGGTACACTTACATAGGAACAGTACTCGGGGAGACACCAGAGCCATTTCTGGAATTGTTTTCAGTGTCTATTAGACACTATTACTCATTTCAATACCTATGGAGGTTTTATTTATTTATTTTTTTTTAGTGTTTTTCCTTAGGTTTGTTAAGCTGTAATTGACCAATAAAAATTACATGTGGTATCTTGATATTTGTCCTTAATGCATCTCTTATTCCACATACTTTGGTAATGGGACGTTGGGATTCTGATTAGTGATTTTCCAGGATATGCTGTGTATTGGATCTCCAGCACTCACACATTCTGCCTGGAAGTCTATGCCAGTCCTTTGACATCTTCTCACGCCAAAGCTCTTAATGATGTTATAAGTGATTATTTTCATTCAATTGCATTTCTAAGTATCACTGCTATCTCCGTATAGCCTAAATACTGAACTTAGGATAATTTCTGTGTTTTAACACTTCTAGTTTATACTTTACATGGACATGTAATTCTCACTAATTTTGAAGAGGTACGATGCAAATTTTCAATGCATAATCATAGCTTACAGCAACTTTTCTGGGTAACCAGGCTATCATTTTTCTTTGTGTTTGATCTTCTGGTCTCTTTTTCTGATTCTTTTTTCAGGATATTATGATTCATCTTAATGAATCATAGTCACTGTTATACACCACATTCTGTTACAGCCACCCAATTCAGCTTTATTTAGTCCTCCCTATTCAGTCTCCCTCCATTGTATTTTCCTCTACCTGTCTCAACTTCCAGTGATCACTAGTAAATATATCTTTGGTGACAGAGAGGGAGACTTTCAAAAGTCATTATTATTATGACATAAGAAGCATATAAGAAAAAATATTCATATGAGTGTATAAAAGTGAAAAAACCAAAAGGGGAAATGATACACAATTCCTTTCTGAGGTTTGAAGTAGGAGTAAAAATAAAATTACATATGCAACAATCCATCCTAAAACACATGTGAAGGTATTCTGATGGAAATGACTGTGTGTGTGCATGCTTGCATGCACATGAGTCATGCAGTAAGGGGAAGGGGTTGAATTGAAGTTCTGAGCGTGTATAGCACAAGACCCTGAGGCTTGGCCAGAGCTATGGTACATATTTTCATGTGGATGTAATTTGGGAATGTTGTGTTGTGTTTTGTTGTGTAATGCTTTGAGTTTGGGGCATTTTCAACCTGTTTCATGTTAACTTTAGAAGCAGTTGATTGCATTTGATGAAATGTAGTATACTAATAAGGGGTATGAAGTTTAATTTGTGGTTCTGTCATCTTGAAGTGAAGTGGCATGCAATATATATATTTTCTAACTGAGCTCATCTGCTCTATTTTAATGGGCTTTGGCGAGATTGGGCCAATGGATGGTGATGAAAGAAATGGTATGGCATGTTCAATAAGATATGCAATTAACAAGACCACCACTTGTCAAATGCATGTTAACTATAGTCACTTTGTATTTTTGGCTGAAAACAAGAACCCTTGGTTAGAAGACTTCAAATTGGGTATGTTTTCCAAGTTGGAAAAAATTTAGTAAATTTCAGGAAGCCCTTTACCAACAACCCTCAAATGAGATACTTGATGTTTAATCAAAGCTTTGAAGGGGAACAGGATAGTTAGAAATTCTCTCAACTTACTAGACAGTGGGAAAAATTATGCATAAAATACTACACAAAAAAATGTTACTCTTTTTAAATGCTGAGAGATTGTGTGCAAGTTAAAGCTAATCTTTTCAAATATTGTTTTGTAGTTTGCACATAGGCCTAGGTCAGAGGCCACAAAGCTATGCCGCTAACAGGGCATAAATCTATCAGAATCAGGGTGTGAAACAACCTACATAATGAAGAGACTATAGTCAGGAATCAAAGTTGTGAAGACTCAGTATAAATAGCAGATGTAACCCAGGACATGCAACGGCACGCTCTGGATGTCTTCTGTGGCTCTCGGGAGAGAGAGCCCTTTCTCGTTTCCTTCCAAATCCCAATCCTCTGTGGGTGGCAGATTGTGCCTACCACCAATGGGGGAGACCTGGATGGAGTTCCTGTTTCCTGCCTTTGGCCTGCCCCAGCCTGGCAGTTGTAGTTGTTTCAAGAGTGAACTAACATTCTCTTTATCTCTTTCTCCTGCTCTGTTCTTTTCAGATGAATAATGTAAATCTTTAAGAACAGACTCTGATTTTATTTGTAAGAAGCAGGGCATGCTGTTGAATATTGCTTTTGTATGTGTTTGCAAGAGCCCCTCTAAAAGACTGAATCATTCTTTTGTTCTGCATACACACCCATCATTGGAATACCAGGAGCAACCATAGCATCACTGGCTAATGTTTGCTGTGTGAGGTACTGTACTAAACCCTTTGTAGTACCTCTTTCTTATGTAACCGTATATTGATGATTTGTACATTACAGAGGAGAGCTGAAGCAGGAAGTGGGTTACTAAGTGGGTTACTAAGTCTCAGCAACAGGATAAACATATGCTGTAACTCTGTATAGGAGAATATATCCAGCCAAGAATATTGGTGTAGTCCAAGAGACCCATAATCAGACCCTCAACCCTTTTGGGTCAAGGTCGGAGTTGAAAGGTGAAGCTGGATTTTAATTTTAGGATTCATGTAATTGTATGCACAGAATGTTGGTTTCACTTTCATGAAAATATTTGAGGAAGACCTGTGCAAGTCATGCATCAAGTGATTATCAATGGCTTCTTAAAAATAATAATTGGGTCAGGTGCGGTAGCCTAGTGGCTAAAGTTCTCGCCCTGCAAGTGCCAGGATCCCATATGGGTGCCAGTTCAAATCCCAGCGGCTCTACTTCCCATCCAGCTCCCTGCTTGTGGCCTGGGAAAACAGTCGAGGATGGCCCAAGGCCTTGGGACGCTGCACCCACATGGGAGACCTGGAAGAGGCTCCAGGCTCCTGGCTTCAGATTGGCTCAGCTCTGGCCATTGTGGCTTCTTGGGGGAGTGAATCAACATATGGAAGATCTACCTCTCTGTCTCTCCTCCTTTCTGCATATCTAACTTTGCAATAAAAATAAATCTTTAAAAATAATGATAATTTACACTTGTACAGGCCTTGTAGGTTCAAATGGCTGTCATAATATTTATCTACATTTTTCATTTTAAAATTTTGAAGTTGCTATAGATTCACAAGATAATGGCAAGATGAAGAATAGCTATTAGTTTTTTACAACACTGCTTCTAATGAATTATCTCAGAATCATTTAAATATAGCCTTAGTGTCTCAGAGTTTTGTCCTTGGAACCTTTGATTCAGTAAAAAAAAAAATAAAAATTTTTTTCTTCATTGTTTTGTGGATCATTGAACTCTGGAAAAATAACATTTTTCTATTCCCTTGTGTCCTTGTCAGCACAGAAATCGCAGTATGTTCTGTGTCCTGAAATTGTGATTTGAAAAGATTTTGCATTTGCATTGTGTCATATGCGAACAATGCAATACATACATTTATAGAGGTCTGACTTATCATGTACATTATCCTATCATCTAGACCTGACAACACAAGGGTTTATTGGCTTTTCTTGAGGCCATTTTTAGTTTCTGCAACACTGTGTTACAGAGGAGATTCAATACTCGGTTAAAAATCTGACCAGCAGCAAATATAGATTGGTATTTTACTCTATTTTTAAGAAATCACGAAGTTATCTTTAGGAAAAGAATAATGAAATCATACACCCAACCATATTTACACGACTGGGTTGCCTCCTCTCCTACACCAACTGCTTCATCTGTTTCCATATTCTCACAGACATGTTCTTTCCTTTTGAAGAATGGAAATCATAAACACTGTCTCTACCGGCTGCTTTGAGGTCATCTACATTGGCTGGCTGCAGGTGCAAATCTCCTTCACAGAGCCCTAAATAGAAAGTTGTAAAAAATTTGGCCTTCGAGGGAGCCATACCAAACCAGACTTTTGTAAATTTATCATCCGCAAAATGTGTTAAGGTGCTTTTGATCTCTGAAGGCAGCATCTTTTCAAGGATGTGGTGCTTTATGTGATCATCTGTCCCTGTTAGGAACCTCGGGATCATGCTGGTCTCCATGAGGAATGAGGGAAGTTTTTAGGATGTGCACTGATAATTTAGTTCACAGTGTTCTTCCTTGTTGAAATCCGATTATGAAGATCAAATGAAAGAAGACAGGTGAGTAGTGTCTGGAAAGCAATAAAGTACCAAGCAAACATAAAGCATTCTTATTAAAGTGGTTTCTTTTTGTCCCATCTGCCAAATTCTTAATGTGGCCGAATTAAGTGTGGTGTTCTCATCAAATGCTAGCCGCTGCATGGGTGTCTCAAAGTGCAGTCACATTTTCTGTGCATTTCCTTGTGCTTTTTTAAGGGATAGGCTTTAGGAACAGAGCTACATAGTTGGTGTAATAAAGAAAGCTGTGGATTTTTATAGCTGTTGGTTTTCAGAGGCTTGGAGAAGTTTTTTTTCCATCTTTCTGGTATTTCATTTCTGTCAGTTTGCATTGCCGCTTGTCTTTCCTTCTCCTCCTCCATGAGGTTTGGTTTTGAGCTTTGGATTCAAAGAAACCCCAAAGTCAAAACAAAATGGTCGGAACTGCTGACTCTTGTTTTGTAACCTTTTTTTTTTTTTTTAATTCCACACTCACAGGAAGAGAGAGGGTGTTGGCCAGAAATGGGGTCCAGAATCACCCAAAATATTGGCAAAGTTCAGTAACCTTTGAGTGTACTTGGGCCAAGTTGTAGATATATAGCAAAACTACATCATTTAATTTAATTGTGTAAAATTAAGTGATTATAAAATCATTTAACATACAATACCACCTAAAAAAAGAGTGCAGTTAGTCCTAACTTCTCTTTTTTTGACGTAAAATAATAACAGAGTTTATATTTTGCCTTAAATGGGTGCTTGGGAAAATGTTAATTTTAAAAAGATTATTTATTTTGAAAGACAAAGTGATAGAAAGGAAAAGACAGATCTTTCATCTGTTGATTCACTCCCCAGTGTGTGCAGCAACCAGGAATGATTGAGACTGAAGCCAACAGCCAGAAACTCTGCCAAGGCCTCCGACACGGCTGGCAGGGGCTCCAGCACTTACTCTCTTCTGCTTTCCTGGCCCATTAGCTGGGGGATGCCTTGGATACAGAACAGCCAAGACTTGAACCAGCATGGAATATGGCATACTGGAGTACTAAGACGTGGCTTAACCCATTACTCAACAGTACTGACCCCACTAAATGAATTCTTCCTTTTATAAAAATTACAGGAAGTACACATGTAGACGGTTTGTGTGGCTTTATTACTCCTGGAGATTTATAATTAAGAAAAAATATATATAGCTTAGCATGCTCGAGATCAAGTTTCATTTCAGAATTAGGATAGCTATATGTGCTGACAAGCAATTCAAGTACCTCAATCATATGTGAATTCAGGCAACATCATGCCAGCTGGATTTTTGTTTTTGCCATAATCTCCTTCTGCACTGGACAACAGACCAGTGATAATTGTCCTGAACAGTTCCTGCGCACTGGGAAAAGTTTTCCATTATTTTTATTTTCTTTGGAAAGATCTTTTTATTTTACCTATCTGAATAGGAACAATAGTCTGATCATTATGGGCAACTTAGTTTGTGCCCAAAAGATAGTTCTCATTGTGGAAGAACATACAAATAAACTTGTCTTTATGCAACGTCTAAAATGGCATGTTTCTTCTGAATTCCTAAATAACTTTAAGATTGCCAGAACTAGTTGGTACAGTTTTCCATGAATACCATTAGATATTTTAAAAATTAAAAGTTATTGAAAAGCCCATGTTTGCTGATTTTTAAAGTCAGTTTTAGTCTTTAAGAGAAAGAGTTAAGGCAATTTTAACATATTGTATATTGTATTTTTTAAGAGCCTGTATTAAAAAGTACAGTGATTCTTGTGGACCTGCTCTGGGAAAATCCTATACTAAAGCGTATTGCTTAGAAAAGTTGAGTTTCCAGATATGGACCTGCTCTGAATTTAAGTTTGGGACATGAGTTTGTTGTTGTTTTTTTTTTTTTTTTTTTTTCTTATCCCTGTTGGATGATTTGGTGAATGAAACAAGTCAATTACTTTCTTTGCATTTCCTATTTGTTTCTAAATTGTTCTATGGTATAATGCTTATGAGAATGCTTTAAGGGGCCACATTGCAGAATACTTTCTAAATGTGTAAAAACTTCAAAGACTGAAGCATCTCTAACCTGTAATGGTTTTAAGAATGCTGTTATACACCTAGTAATGATGGGAAAATAGCATTGTTTTTCACAATTCTTGAGGTATTATTTACAGTGCTAAAGGTTGTTCATCACAAAAGCATCACGAGCTTAAGGATGTAACGGCATTGGACAGGGTATGAGTGACGGGACTAAGAATAACGGATAGCAAACATTCGCTGTTGAAGACGTGATGTGGAGGGCACCTAGCTTACGCAGCCACATATTACTTCAGGTTTCCAAAGTTAGTTCTTATAATAAAACACTAAGGACCCTGAGATTCGCAACACCTTTTTTCTCTGACTTAGTCAACACTTGCTGACATTGTTTTTGAACTCAAATGGTTGACTTCTAGGTGATGTGGAAAAAGGGAGATTCCACAAAGTCTGAACTTGGAACTCACCAGGATCTGGTGTTGCTAAACAGGAGGGACTGACTGAATTGCTTAACACCTCCTAAGAAGATTGGGAATGCAATAGTATTTTTTAAATTGCATTTCGTTTTATAACATAGTTTCACAGGCTCTGATGTTCCCCCAACCCCTCCCCGTGTTCTCACCCCGAATGCAATAGTATTTTATGATGAACTAAGAGATAGCTTTTTCTGTCTACATATTAAAATGGATAAGTTAAAATTTATCATCAAAACAGACATGCTATTCTAAATCAACAAACCATTCTCTAGGAAAAGAAGAAAAAGGAGATAATGTGCAGTTTTACTTAACAAAACTGATGCGCATTTCTGTGCTCAAATCTCAGTTTATTTTAGCAAAAATGTTAGGAAAAATGGCATGCACTGGTCTTACAGTTCTTTGGTCTTCATCCACAATTTTTCTGCCCCTTACCTGTTTTGAAAGGCAGAAACAAGCAAAAAATCCCACAGAGATGGGAAGGGTCAATTCAGAACTGACTCAGTTCCTATGGAATGGAGAACTGGGTACAGTTTCAATTGTCAGAAGCATAGATGAAAGCCTTGGGAGGCAAGTCCCTGTAAGGACAATGGGAAGAAATGTGACCTGGCAGAACCCACAGGAAAGAAATCTGGTTGCTGGTTACTGTAAACTATCCAGAAATCTCATCTCCAGGGATCTACAATTAGGCAATCATAGCAGACAGAAAAAACTCTTAGGGAAATATTATTTGCACCATCATTTATTTATTTATGAAAGTTAACAGCTATCCACCTGTAAAGGATTGAGACTATTTCCATGCAAACCCTGGAGTACTTAACCGAAATAACATCTGAACAGAGCTCTTTCTGTAATGTGGAGTGCAAGCAATATCAACTGTCAAACGTATCATGGATGTGTTGAATGCATTGACTTGGTAACTGCATGGAGGAAAAAAAAAAGGCTAGAAGGAAATTGATGAAAACGGTGTTGGTATGATAATGGACAAGACCTACTTTTTGTTGTCTGAAGTGTTTCGGTATTTCCAGGATGAGCAAATGTTGCTTTTTAAGACAATGAAAATTCTAACAGTGTGTAAGTGGGATGGGTAGTGCGGCATGCATGAGCCGGCATAATAAAGACTGGGAACACTCCTGTGGGAGGGCTTCCTTCTTAGGACTTGTACATTAGGTGGGTTGTATCCACTCTCTCCTTCTGACAGTCCCCATTCTGCTGTTCCTTAAATTGCCGCTTGGTGGAATGGCACAAGAGCCGAGTTGCACCAACCTGCTGGAAGGTTATCACCGCCTGGTGCAGGCTTTTGGCAAAAGCGTCGGAGTGCATTTCCATCTTGGACTTTTTCCAACTTCCGTTGTCCCTAAGGGAATTTAGGAAGCAAGCTACCTTTGTCTACCTACAGCAAATAATGCAGAAACACGCGCCAGGAAAGACCTGGGCCCTTTTTGTTGGTGAACAGCATAGACTCAGGGGCGCCTGAGGTCCCTAACATGATCTGTACTAAGGGCCCCGCGGGCTAGGGCTGCCTCTAGCTCCTCTCGGCGGCTCCAGGCGTGGAAGGCCCAGTAGAGCACTGTGAACTGAAGGAGTCCAGCCCTGTGACTCGGGCCAGGCGGCACCGTCCCTCTGAGACAGCTTGGTGTCGTGCTCTCCAGTCCCCAGGTTCCTGTTCTGGAAACCAGCTGGAAACAGTGGTGGCGGGTGCGCGGAGGGGAGAGGGAGAAGATGGAAGGACAGATAGAAAGCGAGGGAGAGAGAGAGAGCGCGCAAAAACGCTAGCGAGAGACTTATCACCCTCTATCCAAGGTGACCTTTTGGTTAACTGGTCCCCTGGAGTGCTCTCTTTCCCCTCCCTGCATCTTCTCTTTGTTCCTGTACAAGCCTGGGGGCACTGGCTGAGTGGGGGTGGGGCGCCCTTTCGCCTATCCGAAAAGCTAGCTCCTGATTTCAGCTTTGCAGGCTCCCTCTCTCTCTAGGCGTGGATGCAAGGGTTGCGCAGGATGGAATTATTGAGGCTTAAAACAAAGTAGGTTCTCTCTCTCTCTCTCTCTCTCTCCCTCCCTTCCTCCCTTCCTTCCTCCCTCCCTCCCTCTCTCCTCTCTGGTTTATCACTCCTAATAATAAAAAAGGCAACAGGGAGAGAGTTGCAAAGTCAGCCATTGGCAGGAGGGCCGGGGTTGCAAGCCTGTAAGTACGAGGCGCAAGGACCCTTCCCCAGGCTCTCTAAGCTCCGCCGGGCATGCGGAGGGGACCACTCTGGCAACAGCTTTTCCCAAGAAGACCGAGCTAAGCTCCAGAGGGAGCCCCCCCACCCCCACGTCCAGCCTCGGGGCTCCTTCCTCGCCTTCCCATTGCACCCACCCGGGAGGCCCCTGAAATGTGCAGCGGCGTGCAAGCGCCCTGCAGTGTACCCTGCATGGGGAACTGGCACCCCAGCCCCAGGCCGGCTCAGCTGGTGGGATGCTGATCACAGCGCTCCAAGAGCTCAGTCATGAAGGAGATGTAGACGATGGCCAGGCGCAGTGTTTCGATGCGGGACAGCCTTTTTTCGTATGCGAAGGTGGGCACCTTTCTCCGCAGCTGGTCGAAGGCCTCGTTGAGGTTGAACATTCGCTTTCTCTCTCGGATGTTGGCAGCCTGACGCTGGGCGTAGGTGATCACCCTTTTCCTCCGGGGGCGGCCCAGCAGCGAGGCACCTCTTCCGCGCTCTTCTTCTTCTTCCTCCTCCTCTTCTTCCTCTTCCCCCTCGTCTACATCCCCTTCCTCAAACCGCACCAGTGCCCTCGGCCTTCCGTCTGTAAGTACGAGGGCTGGATCCCCGAAGTGCGCTCCGGGCGAGAAGTCGCGGAAGCCAGGGCGTCTCGGGGACGCCAAGGACAGGTCTGCGACGAAGTCCAACACAGCGGCGTCCACGCAGCTCACCCGAGAGGCCGCCATGGCTGCGGCGCGACCCTGCGGCTCTTGGAGGTCTCTCCTGGAGGATGAGGATGTGGTTACCTACCAGGCCCGAGTCTGAGCCCGCATCCGCGCGCGCAAGTGGCCAGCGGACATCCCTTTTTTTAAGGAAGCTGGTTAAAGGATTAGTCGCACTCCCGCGACGATTCTGGCCAAACCCCTATCCTTGGAGTTGGTGGAGGCAGGCAAGCTTGCGGGCCCTTGGATAAATGCAAGGTGCAGGCCTAAGGACCTGGGCAGGTCTGCGCAGCGACCCCGAAACGCTTTATTCTTGACCATAAATCCTCAGGTCTTACCTGCCAGGCCTTTTGCGACTGTCTTCACTCCTAGGGCCAAAGAATGCGTCCCACACTACAAGTCTCCCGCGGTTCTCTAATTCCCTCCTGGGTTTTCAAAGCCAGGATGTTTTCCACCGTGGTGGCTTCTCCTAGACTTCAGGGTAGGAGACCTGAATCTTGCCACCTTCTCTCCAATGGAGTAGAGCAAGTGCACGCGTATTTAATGATGTCCTGAACAGGGGCCCAACCCGGTCAGGGGCTCTAGGAAAGTATTTGTTCCGTATCCCAGCGCAGCGGCAGCTGAAAGGCAAGCTCTTCCATTAGCTTAAGTAAGCAAAGCTGGGGGGCAGGCACGCATTCCCCAGGGTCGCTCTTGGAACCCGCAAGACTCTTTATTCCCTCCAGCACAAGTTAAACACCCCCTGCCTTGCCACTGAGCCTGGATTCTCAAGTCTGTTTGGATGTCATCAGCCTAACAATGGGGATACTTAACTTGCCGTACCCTCCTCAGTTACTCCTGTAAAGTGGAGAATTTTATTCCCAGGGGAAAAAGTTACGGAGGCAATTAAGTGGGAGAGGGAAAGTCAGCGCCCTGTCGCCTCGAGGTACTTTTACTGTAACACGGCCAGGTTACCAGACAAAAAGCAAACCCTCTTCCAAGCCGAAGAACTCCAGTCTGCTTTCAAACACGCCACCGATTCTTGATGAAATAGCCGACCAAGTGTGTGTTTGCACAGAAACATCCTGAGACTTCCGTCTGTCCTAGTTTCCTCCCTGGCTCATATCTTCCAACAAAATTTAAGAGCCGATGCCACAAGTCATCGACTAGTACTGCCAGGAGATAGTTTTGGTGTTGTTAGATCGTTTTGGAAGCAGAATAGATTCTAAAGTTTATGTCATGAAAATGAAATTGTCCTGATTTTATGTTAAGATATTTCTGCATTTATTTGTTGAGAGGAGAGAGAGCGAGCAAGGGAGCTCCCATCCATGCTTTGCTTCCTGGGAGCCAAGAAGGGAATCCTATTTGAGTGACAAAGATCTACCCACTTAAACTCATCTCCTGCTGACTCCCCAAAACTGCGTGGGAAGCCAAGGTGAAACCTGTATCCAGGCAATCTGATAAGAGGACAAAGTTGTCTTAGGATGGTTCTTACCTGCCAACGCACACACCTACCTCCTTCCCTAATATGTTTACAAAAAAAAAAAAAAAGAAAGAAAAAGAAAGTTCTTTTTTCCTTTTTGTTAATAGCTACTTGTATATTACTCTAAGTGTTGGGACAAAGTGAGTTGATAGAAAATAAATGTAATTGTGATTAGAAGACAGAGCCTGACAATGGGAATTCGGATGCATTGGGTGTAGTGAGAAAGGCTAGGGACCTCCATCCCAGCGAAGTGGTGTTTGAGCTGTGCGGGTTCCCTCAGCACATTGGACAGCTCCCAGAACCACTAATTTATAACAGGTAAGCATCCTTCCCCACCTTCTCCCTAAGTCTCTGATTAGATTCTATGCAATACAATCTTACACGATCAATATTAACCCGTTTATAGCTGAGCTCTCCCTTGAACTTTTGGTGCCTTCATTGATTTCTCTCTTCTTTTGCTTCTGTTTACACTTTACTCTCCAAATGGTATTGATAACGCAGGCCAAGAACGTTTGAAATTAGTAATTTATGTACCCAAAAGATGTCAGTCAGGGCAAGAAATATGTTAAATGCTTCTCAGCAACTTTATTTTCTACAACCTGTAAATCTAGATGCAGGTGGATTAAGTACCTTTTTTTTTTTAAAAGAGAGAATTAAGTTTCATGATGAAATGTGTTGACAAAGAAGGGAGATAGATACAAGTGAGTTATAAAAGAATAATTATGTAAGATCATGCTGTTTTGATATTCAAATTACAAATAAAGAGTCAGAAAAACTCATGAGACATAATTATGACATATACTGTAGAACAAGAAAACTGAAGATCCAAGGCTCGAAACCTTTTCCATCTGTTTGATTATAAATAAAATTTATCATAATTATTAATGATTAAAAATAATTATAATTATTAATTTCTAGAATTCATTACAGGGCTAACTGGGAATTATTTTTCCCTGCTAATTGTGAAGCATCAGTATTATTCTAAAAAGACAATGTGGAGGGCCTGTACAGTTGTGTAGCAAGTTATTCCTCTGCCTGTAGTGCCTGACTCTATATGGGCACTGGTGTGTGTTCAGGCTACTTCATTTCTGATTCAACTCCCTGCTTATGGCCTGGGATAGTGTCCGTGTGGGAGACCCAGAAGAAGCTCCTGGCCCCTGGCTTCGGTCAGGTTTAGCTCAGGCTGTTGGAACCATTTGGGGAGTGAACTCAGGCAATGGAAGATCTTTTTCTGTCTCTCCTTCTTTCTGTAAATTTGCCTTTCTAATAAAAACAAATAAGTCTTTAGAAAGTCTTTGTCGGCATTTGATTCCACAACATTTATATATGTATATTTATATATATACACACACATACACACATATATATACATTTACATATATATAAATATAGGCAACCAGTAAATTTATCAAGTATTTTAAAACATTCATCCTATCAGAAGGAACCATAAGTTTCCTTTCTAGATTTGAAAGCTAGATCATGAACATTGTGATAAAACTCATTTAAAGTATGAAGAAGTTAAACCCAATCTTGTTCCTCTGGGTTCTAGACCTATAGTTTGTAGTTATTCAGTCACTTACGTGGAGGATCACTTTTTTTCCTTCATTTTAAAAGATGTTTATATGTGTGTATGAGAGAGAGGAGAGAGAGTGACAGCAAGGGAGGTAAGGAGGAGAAGAGAGGAGAAGAGAAGAGAAGAGACGAGGATAACAGCAACATCAACAACTCTGGTTTACTTCCCAGGAACTAGGAACTCAATCAAGATCTCCCACATGGGTGGCCAGAACTGAATACTTCATCCATCACTGCTGTTTCCTGGGGTGCAGATTGCCAGACAACTGGAGTCAGTGGCCAAAGCCCGGGATAGAACCCAGGTACTCCTGATGTGAGGCCCTGGACTTCTAACTGGTGTCTTTATCTTAAAGCCAGACCTGGAAGTATTCTTAGTTGGTTCAATTTTTCATGAATTTTGCTGAAAACATGTTAGCAAATTACTGTGAAATGATAGTTTTGCATACCTGGATATATACCTTGTCACCAGCATTAAGCACTTCCCATATACTTTACACCAGAATAAAATGCGAAAGGGCTTTCAATTTTCTTTTTTTTAAAAAAAGATTTATTTATTTATTGGAAAGCCAGATATACAGAGAGGAGGAGAGACAGAGAGGAAGATCTTCCGTCCGCTGATTTACTCCCCAAGTGGCCGCAGGCTGACCCGCAGCTGAACCTCTTGTGCCACAATGGAACCCAGATACACTGTTTTTCTATTACTTAGTGACCTTATGTCATATTTAAGAACTCTTAGCCTATTCTGATGTTATGGGGGTTTTCTTTCATGCTTTCATCTAAAAGCTTTACCCTAGCCCCCCAGATTTAGAAATGTGAGCAACATAGAAATACCCTTTGTATGATTTGACTGAAGGGGGAGTGGTCAAAATTATTTTGTTTTCAGTTAATAATCAAATTGACATGTCAATTTTTGTTGGAAATATCATCTTTCCTTATTAACCTTAATCATTTTTTATTAGAATATTTCTAAACTGAATGAATGCTGGAGACCAGCTCCAGCTAAAGGGGGGTGTGTGAATCAGCGGGAAAGAAGAAGAGAAGAGATGTGGACCAAAATGGCATGATTTCACAATGGACAACTCAAAAAAACTGCCTCATTATTTATGCAGAAATCACACAAGATTTTGCACAATATCCAATTGTTTCATTTTTACTTCATGGTTAAAAGAATGATTACAAAACAATCCTAAAATACATTATTAATATTTTACTTCAAAGTAAAAATTTTCAGCAAACCATTACCCATTCAAACCTGTAGTCACCTGGCCAAAGCCAGGAACTCACAGTTGGCAGTACATGTAGTTACAGTGACAGGTGTTTTCCTTATATCCAAAATCAAGTTTCAGTAAACCTATTACTTAAAATATCAAGAGTATAGAATTAAAAAGAAAACTCACAAGCAAAAGGAACTTATGAAGGCATATATCATAGATTCTTTATTAAATCTTACAATCAGTCATACACTAATTAGCACTTTCACCTAGTACTGATTCAATTGTTTTTTGTTCTTTTGTTAAAGGGCAGTGAAAGGGATCAGGGCAACTCAGCCTTTGTATGTACAGAGGGCCTTTATGAAAACTTCTTTTTATCTTTTAAACTGTTTTCTTTCCCTAAATATAAGTGCCAATATAAGGAAGAAGTTTTAAACCATTTTGGGGGGGAGTAATTCACATTTGTCTCCCTTTACAAGATGCTTTCTGCTTTCTGTGGTAAGAAACCAAAATGCATTATTTCATTGTTCTAACAGTTCAAGGCTGTACAATAAACAAACTCTTTGTACCTCATTGATTGCCATTTGTTCCAAGATATTATCAAGCCATTTCTTAAGGAAAACATTGCTTATATTAAGGCAAGCTCCAGGACAAAGGTGGGCACTTAACAGGATGTTTGGGGACAATGTGGGCTCAATTGTACTATTGAATGCTTTAGCTGTGTGTCATTGCCTTACGTTGCTGAAGATGCTTTTACCATAACACGATTGATCAGTTTGAAGTGTTATACCAGATACAGGAATTATTTCACATTTGCAGAGAAACACCACCCTCAGGAGAATTCTATGAAGTATCAGAGAGGTGATCAGGTGTCCATACAATGGGGTGAGACAACTGAGGTGATTAGAGACATTCTGCCGGACCTTGCCACACAGCTAAACGCCTCGTAGCCTTGCTAACTGAGGAGCTGTGCTCATCACACCCTCACTACTTCTGCCCCAACTGCATGGCTTCCTGCAAATGAGCATTTTATTCAGCCCTTAGAAGGTCTAATGAAAAGTTTGGTAATTGTAAAAAGAAATCAGTTCTACGTTTGACTTTACTTATAAGTGTAATTGAGCAATTCTTGCTTGTATGGAACTTAATTGCTTGTACTCACATTCATATTCTAATTATGAATTTAAATGAAGCCAAGTGCTCCTTAGGATGCTGCAGTTCTGAGATTAGAAAACTCTTTAGTGGTTGAAACAGTAACTTACAAGGTCCTGGAGCTCAGTCTGTTTTGCTACCTGTCAGCTCTGCTTTGCACAGGCAGTGTGCACAACGAGCAGCGTGAGTGTTCTCCTGGGTTGAGCTGACCTCTGCCCTATTTAATAAGCCTTTCTCCATATTCCTTAGCATACTGGACATAGACACTTATGAAAAGTACACAAAAATAGAAATGAATTTGGAATGTTTGAATATGCTTCCTTATCTGGAAATGGCAGAGGTGGCAGGGAGTGAATAGAGAGTGTACAAATACTCCTGAGGTAATTCACTTTGAAGCTTCTGCCTTTGGAGTTACATGCAAAGGTGACAGAGATGATCAGAAAGCAGTTCTGCCCAGGAGATGTGCAAGTATAAATGTGCTGATTTACTCTTCCAAATGTTAGTTTGCCAGGTGCGTTACTAGAAACTAGGTGTAAGGAAGGAAGAGGCAAAGTACCAGAGGGAGCTGTCTTTTGCTTTGTGAAGTGGTGCTCATGATCCAAAAGCTCCCAGTCTAATTGGCTGCATTCAGTGGGGTAGAAGCCGCTTCACAAGACTCATGCTTTACACCTCCGCTGGTTTCTCAATCCTGTAAGAGACACTCCTTGTTCTCCCGTGTCTACTTCCTCTGTCTTCCTTTCAGTAGGAGACACACATTGAAAACGTAAACACCTGTCTATCTTCATGTCAATGGGAGAACAAGCACAAGCAACCTGTGCAACCTTAGTTGGTCTTTTGGCAAGGACATTGCTTGCCCTATGCTGTCTTGGTTTTTGACCTCTTCCTCTTTTTTTTTTTTTAGATTTATTTATTTTTATTGGAAAGTCACATATGCAGAGAGGATGAGAGACAGAGAGGAACATTTTCCATTCGTTGATTCACTCCCCAAGCGGCTGCAATGGCCAAAGCTACACCAATCCAAAGCCAGGAGTCTTTTCTGGATCTCCCATGCAGGTACAGGGTCCCTTGGCATTGGGCTGTCCATCACTGCTTTCCCAGGGTATAAGCAGAGAGCTTGGAAGGGAAGTGGGGCCGTCAACATTAGCACCAGAACCCGATGTGGAATCCAGTGCGTGCAAGGTGAGGACTTTAGCTGCGAGGCTACCATAATGGACCCCTTTTGATCTCTTTTATTGCATGGATTGTTGTTGGTGGTGAGCTAAAATTAGCTATGTGACAAGCCATCACTCCATGGCAGTGTTTGGAAAACTTCTTTTGTAAGGGACAAAGAGTATATGTGAGGTTTTGAAGGCTTTGTGGTCTCTGTCACAGCTCCTCAAAGTATGCTATTGTAGTGTGGGAACAGTCACAAAGAGTCCATACACAGGCAGATTGGGGACCAGGCTTGTTGCCTGACACCTGCTCGAGGGGTGAACAGTGAGAAACAGGCGCTTGAGATGATTTTACAAAAGAAGCTGCACCTCTCAAATACGTGTTAGCAGGTGGAAATCATTGTGCTTCCAGGGTATCTCATACAGTGACTGAAATAGTGTGTTTTCTGCTAGCACCTGGTCAACCGCAAGACGATTTGAAAAATTAAACAGATAGTTAAGAACTTAAAATACCACTCAAAATATCATTTATAAAATTCTCTTAAAATCAGTGATGACATTTTTGGCCTCAGGTTTTTCTTTCTTATATGAAAGAATTTTGTTTCAGTTAGCCTTCAGGATAAACCCATTTTCCAAATTTTCTATTCCTATTAGTTCTTAACGCTAGTTGTTGTTTGAACCCTCTCCAAATTCTTCACTTCTTTCTGAAAACATGTGGAAAATTGGAGAAGTGCATAGGAAAAAAAATATCCCTCAGGATACTATAAACTAAGAGCCACCAATAAGCTTTTCTTTCTCATTTCCTATACTATGTACTTGTACGTTATGCTTAACAGTGCTTTATTTTTTAATAAATGTTATGGGTCTTACATTAATTCTTATAATCCATAAATTTTTTTGTATATTTGGGGATTAAATGCTACATGTGTGATTTTACAGTTTAGTCATTGTTGAAAGCTTTTGCTGCTATTCTGATTATTATTTGTGCAGGGGGAAACTATTATATTAAATTGAAACACACAAAATTGAGTCCGTTGCATGAAAAAGACATACAAAACTGAGAAAATCAAGCCACCTTAATCACAAAATGCACATTTTAAATATACTACTTGTATTAATACATAGCAGATTGAGGTAATAAGTCTTACTATTGTACATTAGATCTATTTCACAGCAAATATATACATATATATATATTTCAAAAGACTCTCATTAATTACAATGCACTTGCTTCCAATGAGATTGCTGTAGGAGTTTGATAGAAAGCAGCAGACAAGCACGATTTAAAAAAATGTGTTGGGGTGGATAGGTGTCACGAAGCAAATTATTCAGTTCTAAGTGTGGCAATTCACTACTTTCAGTGAGGTCATCATGCAAACGTATGATTTTTGAGTAAACACTTCGAAGCAGGAGAACTTTAGTTAAGTTTCCATGGAGACAGAACTGATATTTCAAAGATGATAGCATTAAACGATGGCTGGAATGTTGGAGAGACATCTAGGAGGTTTCCATGACAGAATAAAGTGAGAGAGCTAAGGAGTTTTGCTGGGCAAGATATGCTCCTTTGGAACTTTGTGAAGGTTTACTTTGAAAGAATTAATCAAGCTCACATGTTGAGAATAAACATGATGGGAGACAAAGAAGAGACAGGAAAGCCTGTTGGGTATATGCATATGCAGCTACTAAGTTGGCAGTGGTCCCTTCGGTGTAGAGTGGTGTGTTCTGGATATATTTTGAAGACGATTCAATAGTATTTACTGGTGAATTGTTTGCAGTGTGAAAGGGAAAGAAAGGGGTCCAGGATGGTAGCAAGGTTTTCACCTGGGGAGAAAGAATTGAGATCAACTTACACAAGAAAGATGTAGGGAGAGAAGATTAGAGGCAAGGTGAAGATCTGGAGGTCAGCCTCAAATGTCATACTTGATACATTTATTTAACAGTTGGGTGGAGACCCCCAGGTGACCTTTCGTCTCTCTCAGGTCAAAGCCATGGTCATGTCTTACAAAGGGCTACATGATACATAATCAAGAATTCTCTTCACTATTGATTCTCTTTCATTACTCCTTAGTCATGCTTTTTAAAAAAAGTTACTCAGACATTGTCTCCCTCAGTGTGCTTGAATTTATTCTGTCTTGAACTGTTTCTCAGATATTAATGAACTCCGTTTCTTGGGAAATTATATCAGAGATGCATTCTGTAGTATGCAGCATGGCTGTTCCTTATCATCCTGTGCAGATTTCTCTCCGCTCTTAGATTCCTTAAAACGACTACTTTGGCTTCATCTTCTCCATAGCACAGTTATCTTCCTCCCTGCTCCAGCACATAATGTACTCACCATTTGTTTATTTTCAGTTTCCTTGCCGACAATAGGAGTTATTGCTAGCCATGCAGATACACTGCTTTACTTGGCTTCAATGAGTCAGGTTGTTATGCCATGCTTTACCGAACTAATGCAGCGTTCCGGCCTAGAGCTTGCCCTTTTTGAACAGTGCAGCAGAAAGCAAATGTTCAATTGGACATTTCCACTCGTGGTGGACTTCTATCTGATGATATTATTTCATGGCTGTCCATTGCCTCTGCTGAGATTTTCTCCTTTAGTTTGTGCCATAATCTGAAGTGTTTCCTCCTCCAGGTCTTGATTCTTCTCATCCTTTCTTAGCTATAACATCGTTATCAAAGCCTCAAACTTTTTCCAATTTACTGCTGTTTCTTTCCCTTTTGTGTTACACAGGAGTTGCTATCTCCTCTGCTCCCCCTTCAGTTTCTCTAGCATTCTTAACTTGGCCTTATGTCCTGGTACTTTTCCTTTTTTATGGAGAATCCGAAGGAACGTGGTGATTTCTGGTAGTCTTCCGAGTGGTGAAACAGGATTTGGGGAGTAAGTGACCATTTACGTGGTTAACAATGAGGATCTCGTCCTGGGTGGCAGGTGGGAGATAGACAGTCCCTGACATGCAGTGATGGTTCATTTGTTAAACATTTCATTGGGGATGAGTGGAGAGTATGTTCCAGTGGAAGGGATTATTCTGACTTGTGTAATAATCAGAGTTTGAAAAACCATGGGGGATACAAAGGACAATGGAACTGATGAGCCGTTAATAAATTACAGTGATGTTCTTTTGAGGAATAATGAAAGTTGCAATCATAATGATTTGAAAAGAAATGCCAAGTCAGGAATTCTTACCTCCTGTGATGAGGGAGTGTGAGAAGCTGAAAATTAAACTCAGAACTTGATATTTGAGTTTCAAAGATATGGAAATGCTTTTCCAAGACAGCAAAGTTATTGTTGAATTACTGAACAAAGGGTGCTATGTGGACACTCTGGTCTTTTTTTCCTCAGGAGCCAGTTGCTGGGAACAGATGATAAAGAATAAGGGCAGAGGTTTTTTTTTTTTTTTAAGACTCATTTATTTTTATTGGAAAGTCAGATATACAGAGAGGAGGAGAGACAGAGAGTAAGATCTTCTGTCTGCTGATTCACTCCCCAAGTAGCCACAATGGCTGGAGCTATGCCAAGAGCCAGGAACTTCCTCCATGTCTCCCACGTAGGTGCAGGGTTCCAAGGCTCTGGGCCGACCTCTACTGCTTTCCCAGGCCACAAGCATGGATCTGGATGGGAAGTGGGGCTGCCAGGATTAGAACAGGCGTCCATGTGGGATCCTGGTGTTTGCAAGGCGAGGACTTTAGTCGCTAGGCCACCATGCTGGGACCAGGGCAGATATTACCTGGAACTTCTAACTGCGTGGAAGTCCAGTAAGCCACTGTGGTCCTTCCTTGGTCCTAATGCCTGGGAGGAGTGTTACTCTAGACTCAAACTTCTCAGGAAACAGAATACAAACTATATTGCAAGTTCAGTTTTCAAGACTAGAAGAGATAATTATAAAGTAGTTGTCTTCTAAGACCAGCAGTAATGATTCTGAAATTTAGAATGAAGAGAGTGAGTGGAAGACTAGGTATTCCAGTTGCAACTTAAAAAACAAAACAAAACAAAACAAAAATCAAAAACCAAAACTACAACCAATGGCAGTATAGTTGGTTCCACTAACTTCTGTTTTCTACTTTTTCTCAGCAAGAAAGACCAACAGACTCTTAAAGGAATGCTTTGTGTGTGTGTGCGCGTGTGCTGAGATAAGTCACATGGCACAAAAATGAATTCAGGCACCGTTACAAGAGCATCATTCACAGCCCCCTTGTAGAAAGAACTCATTGAACACTGAGGAGTACAATTGGCCGGCCGCCTTAGATCAACAGAATCCACTGTATCTTTCGCAACATAATTTTACTGAGCAGTCTTCACCCAATGACGGAGGATAGTAAAGGTAATAAAACCTAGCCATGCTTTGTCCAATGTGGGACTCCTCTAAATAGAAAACCATGTGCTGTTTGCTAGCACGCAGTGACTTTTGCAGCAGTCTAATGTATTCTTCTCTCTACTGCCTTGTCTCTGTCCATTCACAAGATCTAGAGTTCGTATCACAGAAAATTTCCTTGCTCGAGTCTGTTTCCTCCTTGTGTATTTCACAGCCATTGTCCTTCCCACAAGACACGGTAACCGCTGCCTCTTCAAACTAGGCTCAGCAAGAAGGCTGCATTTCATTTGACTCGTGCTTAGTTCAATTCCCAGTACCATGAGCAGCATCCTTCAAGAGGTACACATTAAATCGATTTTAGGGGTTCATAGTGCGAAACACGCTTGTTAATGATCTCCTGTCCTTTTAGTCATTTGACCATGGACTCTTCCTAGGACCAGTATTATCATAACAATAATCAAAAATGATATAATTATCATTTAAGTGATATGATCAGAAATGCTGGCCATGTTGGAAGTAACAACTTGAAAAATTTTCCATAACTCTTTTCCTGCTGTTTGACTCAACAACCCTTGCACTGGGTTTTACAGCTCTCTTGCCACTGTCTTTAGCCTCTTTGTGGCTTTTCCTAACTATCATTTGAGGATTACAAATGGAAGAGGAAAATCATTACTGTGGTGGAAACCATTTTTGCCTTTATCTTTGTGGGTCCAGGAAGAGTGTGATCTTAAGGAGAACTGTCATATATCCTGTCCTAGTCTGAGGGAAAACTTTAACTTTCAAAACAAATTTCCTCTTAGTCCAGCCAGGCTCACTAGTGCACCATTCATTTTATTTGATATAAAATATTTGATATAAAAATAAAATATAACATAAAATAAATAAAAATATTTGCTATAATCGTATTTCTTCCTAGAGGGAGATTCTTTTAATGTATAAGGTCTAAGATCCAATGTTGACGTTAGTTATTTCTTTTAGAACCCACTGACTTGGCACCTCGTTAGCCCAAAGGCTCTTCATTTGCTTTAAAACTTTTAAGATTTATCTATTTATTTTTTTGGAAAGGCAGATTTACCTAGAGAAGGAGATCTTCCATCCACTGCTTCACTCCCCAAATGGCTGCAATCGATAGAGCTGAGCTGATTGGAAGCCAGGTGCCAGGAACTTCCTCCAGGTTTCCCACATGGGCACAGGGACCCAAGGCTTTGGGTCATCCTCTACTGCTTTCCCAGGCAATAAGCACGGAGCTGGGTTGGTAGTGGAGAATCCAGGACAAAACCTGTACGTATATGGTATGTTGGTGCTGGCAAGCAGAAGATTAGCCTGTTGAGCCAATGTGCTGTTCTCCCAAAAAATCTTTCTAAAGCAAGGTGCTCTTAGCCAACATTGACTGGATTCATACTGCTCTTTTGGAGCCTTCTGCTTACTCCTGTTCTTTTAAGTTTGTTTGTTCAAGCCTATTTAAGAAAGAGAGAAATTGTGCTTGATTTTGCTGGTTTGCTTATTGCATGCCTGCAATACTTGGGTCTAGCCTGGAATAAAAATTAGGAGTTGGGAACTTCATGCACTTTTCCAGGTGTGACAGGAATCTGATGACCTATGCTATCCCTGCTGCTTTTCAGAGTTCGCCTTAGTAGGAAGCTGGAGTCACCAGCAGAGCTGGTGTTGATAAGGGGCACAGGTTTTTAACCATTAAGGTATTTGTCTTATCTCTGCTTCCTTTTTTTTTCTCCCATGTAGGAATGGAGTCTTAATCCCTCTTTCTGTTTTCCAAGGCTTCAGACATTGTGAAGTGGTGGAGTTAATCTGTTTCTCTCCGTAACAAACCAACTTTGAAGTAGCCATTGAGACCATTATCATGAGATGGATTATCTTCAGACGATATTTCCACTTGAAGTCCTACTTTACAAAATTCTACCTTGGAGGGAGAGAAGACCTTCTCTCTTAATGCATTAGGTTTTATACAGTCAAGTTATTTCAGTTTCTTACAAGGTATAGTGATAATATATGGTAGCTACATGGGGAAGGATGAGGACCATTAGTCACTATACTGGAATGTCTAAGTTTCTAGAGAAACAGATGGTCAAATTGTTTTAAAGCTCAAAAAATTAGGTGCATTTTAAAAAAGACTTATTTATTATTATTTTCTATTGGAAAGGTGGACTTATGGAGAGGAGAGACAAAGATCTTCCATCTACTGATTCACTCCCTAAGTGGCCGCAATGGTGGGAGCTGAGTTGATTCGAAGCGGGGAACCAGGAGCTTCTTCTGGGTCTACCATGTGGATGCAGGGTCCCAAGGCTTTGGGCTGTCCTTGGCTGCTTTCCCAGACTACAAGTAGGGAGCTGGTTAGGAAGTGGAGCAGCTGGGATACAAACTGGCACCCAAATGGGATCCCAGCACATGCAAGACGAGAACTTTAGCAACTGGGCTACTGTGTCAGGCCATGTATGTATGTTATAGGTAAAACAAGGCCTGGAAGATTTGTTTTGTTTGAATTAAGCTTCACAGTCTAGTGACTTTGATCTTGCTTGAATACCATGTGTTATAGAAAGCAAAAACTGTAATACAACTGTGAGTTGGTTTTGGTGTTGCCTTAGGAATGGGTAAACTAACAACACCGAAAATAATACCGTAAGAATTGACAAGCTAAAAACATTGGAAGTAGCACAATAATTTTTAACCTTTTTCAATTTGTTTTCCTGTCTGAGAATATACATCTCAAACACATGATATTAGCAGGGAATAGGCCCCTGGGACTGTAGAATTTCCAAAGTTTCTATGTTATAGCTTTCTGATTACTCATTTTTGTCATCCTCTTATATTTTTTTAAAAAGATTAAATATTTTTATTGCAGATATACAGAGAGAGGAGAGACAGAGAGGAAGATCTTCTGTCTGTTGATTCATTCCGCAAGAGCCTGTAATGGCTGGAGCTGAGCGAATCTGAAGCCAGGAGCCTCTTCCAGGTTTCCCATGTAGATGCAAGGTCCTAAAGCTTTGGGCCGTCCTCAACTGCTTTCCCAGGGCACAAGCATGGAGCTGGATGAGAAGTGAGGCCACCAGCCGGGATTTGAACTGATGCCTCCATGGGATCTTGGTGCATGTAAGGCGAGGACTACTGCACAGGGCCCCCAGAATTGACCTTTTGAAAAAAACAACAGATAGGAGTTTCCATTTGGGGGCCAGTTGAATTTACCCTGCAACCTGAAACAAACAGAAAATAGACAAAATATTCCAAGAGAAAAAAAAATTCTCAGATGATAATATTTTCTATTGCCCTGCTCTGCTTGTAACATCTAATTGGCAGGTGTATATTCTATTACAATACAATACAATATTATGTAACCATAATATTATGTAAATAGAGAGCAAATAAAATTTTCCTCAACATGGATCACAGTCCTTGTAGTTCTAAATCACACATTTTTAAAAAATTATAGAAAATATTGTGTTATATAAGTATCCAACAACACCTGCTAAAATTAAAAACTGATAATTGGGATTTCATTGAAATTAAAGCTTTTGCTATTCAACCAGAAAAGGTATACCATAGATTAGGGGAAATGATTCCAAGTTATATGTCTGCATTTTTAGGAAGTGTATTTAAAGTATATTTTAAAATACTTTGAAACTTAATTGAAACCCAAAATAATGCTGGAAAATTCCTTTTATGAACACATGCAAAAAGAAAATATATTTGTGATAATAAACATATTAAAAGTGGTACAGTAACATTGATCAGTAGAGCCAGATAATTAAGCTTCAATGGCATGCCATATCACACCTATAAGAATGAATATATTAAAAAGCACCGGCCATATTAAAAATTTCTTCCCAATGACTCTGTAGCTGCCTTTAATTAATAAGGTGCAATTGCTCAGTATATATAGAATGCATCCAAGATTCACTATTGTAGCATAAAGGCTTGGAGATTGGGGCTTCTGGTGACTTGAGGATGAATCCGCATTTCTGATTCTGCCTAATTTTAAAGTTTTTATCAATTTAAAATTTTGGTTCCAGTCCTGGACGCTCCATTCCCTATCCAGTTTCCAGCTAAAGTGCCTAGAAAAGAAGCTCCAGGTGACACAGGTGCCTGGGTTGCCACCATCTGTGAAAGACGCAGAGGGACTTCTGGACTCCTGACTTTGTCCTGGCCAAGTTCTGGTTCTTGTGACCAACTGGTCAGTGAAACAGTAAATGGAAGGTCTCTTTGTCTCCTTCTCTTTGCCATGCCACCTTTCACATGATTATGTAACAAAATAAAACTCTAGTCCATTACTTAATTATCCATTTCGTTAATCAGTTTCCTGTTTTGGCATCATCTGAAGTTTACTGATGCTGTTGTCTGCATTATGCACATGAGAATTTACGTAAGCACAATTTGGTGGCATCCAGTGTATCATTGCTTTGGTTGATTTTTGGTGACTACGGAAAAAGCTTTCATGTAATAAATCTGCTTTAGTGGATCTCACATAATGAGCACACTTTTAAAAATGTTTTGATTACATTTGTCATCACTGTGTAATCTATTGTAATTCTCATCCTGAACTTCAATGGAATTGAATATAATTCTATTATGTCAAAGCTTGGAAAAGTCTCTCTTTGTGGTGAACAAGTAAAGTGTAGGACCAATGGTTTTAGTAAATAGACTAAAAAATATGAAAACCACATAACCGAAGTAGTTATGTAATACTAAACAAACTTTTCTGAAACATATTTTTGAGGCTATATTCAGTCCAGAATCCTTGGAATCAGCAGTTTCCCATGGATTATTTTTTTTGATGGCTAAATATTCTGGCCCTCTCATGACTGAAATTATAGTTGAAATGGACTGGAATTTGTGTGGCAATAAATTTCTCTGATTTGCGTCTTCATTGAGTATTGTGGTTGACATTGAGTATTGTGTGTTTTTTTTTAATCTTCGTAATATTAGAAAGAAGATTTAGTTCTAAAGTTAAAAAAGTAAACAAATAATTGCATTCTTTAGTCTCATGTAGAAAAGTTATTTAGGATTATGTAGAATATGAAAAAATTATAGACATGTTTCACTTCAAACATGAAACGAATATTTTTGCAACCATACTCAAACAGACATTATTAGGTGTTACCTTCTTAAGATTCAATAATGAGATTCTATGTAATTCTTTAAAACAAGATTTATTGATTGGTTGATTAATTGATTGGATGATTGATAGGAAAGGCGGATACAGACAGGAGGAGAGACAGAGAGGAATAATTTCTGTTCCTTGATTCACTCCCCCAAGAGGCCAAAATGGCCAGAACTGAGCTGAATCGAATCCAGGAGCCAGGAGCCTCTTCTGGTTCTCCCATGGGGGTGCAGGGTCCCAAGGCTTTGGGCCATCCTCAACTGCTTTCCCAGGACACAAGCAAGGAGCTGGATGGGAACTGGGGTTGATACTGCACCAAGCCCAAGTCTATGTAACTCTTAACTTGGTGGAGACCACACATGACAGTTAATAATGATGAACATTTTTTTTGGAGCATGAAGATCTGTAAGTAGCCATTTAGGTGTACTTGAATAACATTGTTTACCTAAATTCAAACTGCAGCGTTAAAATATGGTTTTATTTTGGAGGTTAGTTTGTGCTCATTTATTTGATTTGCAGTCAGGACTAGTAGTTTGTCAGCAGTAAACACGTGGATCGTCTTTTCAAATATTATTCTGACATTTATTTAATCGTACAAATCAGTGTTCCCTTAATTGCACTTCACCAAATATATCTATGTTGTCAGAAAAGTGATATTTGTGATATTGTGTCCATTTTTTTGATCATACCTTTTTGTTCCTTCCTGTTCTTTTCTACAGATGTTAGTTGAGACTTAAAATTACCATTCTTGCAGTAAAAGTTTGGACATCTCAGGACTTGTAGACTTTCTCTAATGATATTTTGTGGTATCAGGAAAAGTCATATCTTAGCATCTTTTCGCGGTGCCAAATCAAAGAGTTCATCTGTTTCTTACGATTTGAATTGATAACCCATACTTAATTTTCCTGCCATTAGGAAGGAGCAGTGTTGGCTCATGTAACTGGTCCCTGCTGTATTTGTGGGAGACTTGGATATCAGAGGCTGGGTCCTTGGCATAGAGCTTACATGGTAGTGTGGGAGCTAGGACCTAGCACAGTTTGTTCTACACATACCCTGGCTCTCATGAGTGCCAGTGGGTACTGGAGTCTAGTCCAGTCTGGTGCTTCCCTTACCCATTCTACTCCCATGCCAAGGGAGACTACACCATGTCCAGCCCAGATTGCTGCCTGTATTCTGGCTCTCGTGTTTACCAGTAGGAACCCCAGGCCAGCCTGGGTGTCTCCTTAGCTCCCCAACCAGGCCTGTTTCCAGCCATAGCTCTTGTGCATGCCAGTGGATATTGCATCTTCATAGGGATGAACCCACATATAACCTCCTTCCCCCAAATTCTGCTCCCAGATGTGATTCTCTCATGTGCTGGTTAGTGTCATGGTTTAGCCTAACGTTAGTGGGTCCTGTGATCTAACCCCACCAGGTAAGCCCCCTGCCCTATTTTTAGTGTGTGCCAGTGGGTGGTATTCGATGATGACAGATGCTAACGACCCAGCCCAGTTCTCCCATGTGTCCTGGGGCTTTGGTCTGACCATTAAAGGTCCTGCTGGTTGCCTCTTCAAACTGCTTAGTCTCAGCCCCCTTGCTTACCTGCAAATGCAGTGCCATGTCTGTGGAAGTTCCTCAGTAGTAATTCCTCATCACCTGGACATAAACCTTGAGATCCCAGCTTGGGCCAACCTGTACTACCTGGGACTCCTCTCCCCTGGGGAGTTACATTGCCTGGCTGCCCACACTCATGCTGAAGCAAAAGGCACCTCGGCCAGGGAGGTAGAATCTCGTTGGGCCTCCTCTCCCCCAGGGAGTTACATGCACATTATATAGTTTTAAAAGCTACAAGGGAGGGTTTCGAATGCATTTAACTCTGAGGAAATCACAAAGGATTAATCTTGAGCCTGATTTGAACATTATACAACTTATAAATGTACTGAATGGTATCTTTTCCATCTGTGCAGGATTTATATCCTCTAAAGAAAAGAGCATCCAGTCTATTAACATAGAACAGACACTGAAGGGTAGCATTGGAGCTCAGCGCAAAAAAGAGACACATTATAAAAAAGTAAAGTGATTCAGGTAAGAATTTTTAATAAAGATTTATTTTTTTATTGGAAATTCAGATACATAGACAGGAGGAGAGAAGCAGAGAAAGAGCTTCCTGATTTACTCACCAAGTGGCCACAACAGCCAGAACTGAGCTGATTCATCTTTTTTAGTGGAATTGATAGGGCTTTAATGTAAAAACATCTGAGTTTCAAAATTGTGTCTGTCCTAGTTAAGGTAAATTCATAAACTCTTATGCTGATTACTTATTAGTGACTTTGAATACAAATGTGGATTGAAAAGTTGAAAAACAATGCTATGGGCCTGGTGCAATGGCCTAGTTCCTAAATCCTCACCTTGCACATGCCAGATCCCATGTGGCTGTTGGTTCGTGCTCCACTTCCCATCCTACTCCCTGTTTGTGTCCTGGGAAAGTAGAGAATGGGTCAAAGCCTTGGGACCCTCAGCAGTGTGAAAGACCCACAAGAAGCTCATAGTTCCTGGTTTTGGATTGGCTTGGTTCTAACTGTTGTGGCTACCTAGGAAGTGAGCCAGTGAGTGGAAGATCTTTCTCTCTGTCTCTCCTTCTCTCTGTAAATTTGCTGTATAGTAAAAATTTTTTTAAAAAATCTTAAAAAAAAGAGAATCAATGCTATGAGGAATTCCATGGTGTCACATAGAATGTTCTACAAAGAGGATATTTGAGGTCCTGCTATGTTTCCACCAGATGATTGGAATTATTTGTTAGGTGAATGAGCCTGGTAGATGCCTGAACCCTGGCTAAGCAATCCCAGCTTAATGTCTGTGAAACAGAGAACAAGTTGTCTTGTCTGGGACCTCCTCCAAATGTTAGCTCTGTAGCTTCACCTACTAAATATTGAAGAAGTTGGCTAAACTATCCAACCCCGATGCAATATTGTGTACATTTTTTTCTGGTTGTATGTCTCCCATGCAAAGCTACATGTGCTCTCTGTGTGTAACTTCAGCTCTTGTCTCAGGAGGTGCCTCCCAAACGCCTCTTTGAGGATCCTTTGCAGCTCACCTACAAGGAAAGTAGAGAGCCTCCAAATGTTGACTCCAGAGGGTTCCTTAGAGTGCACACACACATTTCACTCGAGGTTATGCTATTCCTCAAGTAGCCCTCATTTGGTGGTAGAGTGAGGAGGGCCTGCTTGCCTGATCTAGTGATGGGTAGTCCAACGACTAGCGAGGGATCACTAAAATTCACTAATATTACTACAGAACTTCCAGCCTGGGTGGCCAAGGCTTGGCTGGACCTCTGTCTCCATGACTTCTTCCTTCATCCAACCTTGCTTTCTCTTTCTTCTCTTGACAATTGTTGGGCCTCAAAAACTATTTTCAACCCTTGACTCTACCCCTACACCTACTTTCATAAAACTCAAACTACAAGAATTCTTATGTGTCTTCTAAACTATTTGAGGGCACTGGATGCACACCAAGTTTAAGACTGATCCTTAGCTTTTTGAGGAGAAGAAGGAGAGATGGGAGTAGGAGAGGAACATGTGGAGTTTTACCTTCAACTTGGTTCTCATACATGTGAAGCAAAGATGACATGTCTAATATTTTCCAGGTATATGGATTTTGATTTCACTGTTATTTGCACTTTGTAAAAATTTCACCGACAGTTACTTTGATATAAGTTTACTTAGTTTTTAGACTTGGTTACCGTCAATGATGTTTTTAAAGACCTAGGTGTGTTGCTGTTTTATATTCATTTAATATTTCCCTGTGGCTTTCTGGTACTTTGCATTGGCATGCACATATTTTTGTCTGTATTCAGAGATCTGCGGTAGAATTACACATCTCCGGCATCTCATCATTGCAAACTATCGGTATACAAATTCACTCATCAGGACCACGTACTTTATTGAACATGAAACGAGCCTGTTAATGCTATATTTGGAGTAGTTCTATTTTCATACCTCTGAGTTTAAAAACTCATCCTTTTTTCCCTCTCCGTGGGAATTTAAATTGAAGTCCATAGGAAGAAACTTTTTAATCTCAAATTAAGGGGCCACTGATTTTCCCATAGACTTACTAATGAAGTGAATCAAGCCATTCTGGTGTAGTTGAAGTTTTGTGTGAATATCAAGCACTGTTTAACTATCCATTAAAAAATACTTAGGAAAGAAAAATTCTCTTGTGGAAATGTAAGAAAATTGTTGCTATCATTATAAAGTCATTTGAAAATAGCATGTTATTTGCTATGCACTCTGTCATGACTTTTACTTCAAAAAATAATGTAAGTACTGTGAAAGAATTGCCATTTTGTCTGCCCTGTAATCATGAATCTTGGCATCTGTGAAAATTCATCTGGGCTGAGTTGAAGTTATGATCCATAAATAACACCATCCATCAAATTTTCAGTATAGTGGCTATCAGGAACAACAAGCAAATCTGGACGCTGGTCAACATTATGTACTACTCATGCAGTCATTGAAATGTACATTTCTAACAGCTTATAAATCACGTTCCTAACAATTAATGATTATGGCTATTCAATTATATTACTTTTTTCTTTAATCTTTCAGAAATCTGGAATGTAAAACATTGTGTTTTCAGGATAGAAAATAACTTATTTAAGTGCTAAGCGTGGTAGATTGAAGATGTCCACAGAAAACTGGACATTCTTCCTATGGTTACGCAGTCTTCTAGAGCTTGAGTGAGTTTCTGACTTCTTTGACCAATGGGATATAATGGTGTAAACATTTTGTTTGTTCCCCATGCTCATCCTCCAAGAATTCAGCTGTTTGCTATGCTATGCTCTTAGAATGTTCCTTCTGGGGTCAGCCAGTTTCTGTACAAGAAGTTTGATCCTGCGTTGAGGGCCATGCTGGGTTCCATCCGAGGCAGTGACATGAGAGCCACTTGGAGAAAGATGTCTGGTTAGCCCTTGTTGTTTGTCGATTTCAGCAGAATCACTGGACATGTGAATGGAGAAACGTTTAGATGACCCCAGTCCCAGCACTATGTGACTGTGATCAAATGAAATTCCAAACATGAAGCAGTCAAGTGAGCTCACACAACCCAAAGAACCATGTGCAATAATAATAGTCATTTTTGCTATTACGTTTTGTGGTGAATGACATGCAATATGAGGATAGGAACACTAGATCTCCAAGTTGTTGTTAGAATTATAGGGTGTGATGGTAATTACTTTAAACTAAAATGCATCTTTGACACCATGAACAAGCTGTTTACTAGCACTGTATGTTTTAGTCTGTGATAACCGGAACGAAAGACTTGAGAAAGCAGAAGGGGTTTTGGGTTTCATCGGAAACTTGCTATTCTCATGAAGTATTGACAAAAGATGACCAGAAGGAAGAGGTCACATATGTGGTTGCAACATTCACAAACTGTGAATGTGAAAGTTATTCAGTTTTTATAAGTGTTTGAAGTCTATTTCTGCAGAATTCTTTCACCGTTTCTGAAAAACAATTTAACATTTCTTTGATTTCTTTGAGGAAGAGACCAGATCTAGGACATTTTTTATTTATTGTGAACTAAATCTTTGTGTATTTTTTTTGGTGCTCTGCTTATGCTGTCAGAGTATGAGTGTGTGACAGATTATTGATTTATTTATTTTTATTGGGAAAGCAGATCAGGTTTACAGAGAGAAGGACAGACAGAAAGCTCTTCCATCTGCTGGCTCACTCCCAAAAAGACGACAATGGCAGGAGCTGAACAGAGCCAAAGCCAGGAGCTAGGAGATTCTTCTGGGCCTCTCACACAGGTGCAGTTTCCCAAGGCTTTGGGCCATACTTTATTGCCTTACCAGGCCACCAGCAGAGGCTGGAAGGGAAATGGAGCAGCCTGGACATGACTGTTGCTCATATGGATCCTGGTGCTTGCAAGGTGAGGGCTTAGCCCTTGGGGGATCAGGTCAGACCTGAAATCACTCTTTTTTCTGCCATCATTACTCATCTCCTTCTTCTTCTCTGAAGCTTCAGGTGCACTTGTCTAGTTTCAAAGTTGAGATCATTTGAGGGAATTGGCTTGTATCCAGCATGTTCCACCTTCGCAAGGTTTCTGTGGCCATTTCAATTCTGTTCAGTCTAAAGCCATTCAGTATAATGAACAAAAATAGCATACCTGCTTGTCTCTTCTAATAGATTGTGTTTCATTTTCATTAATATCTACTTTGCTGTACAGAAGAGACTCAATAAGTATTTGTTGAAATAAAGAGTTAAGAGCGTCTGACACTGGAGAATCAACTCCACCAAACTTCCTGGAGGAGAAAGAGCAGCTGCCTTGGGCATTGACCAGTTCTCCCGTTTAATTTTCTTTGAAACCTGTGGAACTTTATAGTGATTTGTTTCTTCTTTATTATTATTTGAGGTTTTTTGTGTGTTTTCATGTGACTTTGGATTGGATATCAGAATAGATGTTGAATGCCCTGGTGATCCAAGGGTTAAAGTGTGGTTGCCAGGATGGTAATGTTGGAAGAAAAGGAACTTTCAGGAGACGAGGAATGAGCCACTGGGGGCTTATACTAGAGGGTAGAACTTGCAAGAGTATTATTGTGACAGCCGCGCTCTGTGTTTCCTGGATTGGCATGTCATGCTCCCATTGCTTGGATTCTGTGAGGCTGCATCAAAGCTTCTATCACACGCACTGTTATGAGCTAACGTAGCCTCTTTTTCCATCGCAGGTAGCTTGTCTCAAGCATTGCGCTGTAGTAAAATAGCAACAATAGAACTATTTCCCCTATCTGTCTGCACTATCACATGTCATTCAAAGGCGTGGGTCGCATTGTTGTGCTGTAAAATACTGACCTGTTTTCAATTATTATTATTAATTATTATTATTGTCGTTTAGAAAATTGACTTTGTGTTTGCAGGAATAGCCATGCTAATTTTTGTTACAAATGTGGATATTTCCTTAAGACAAATTACTGCCATGTCATATTCTTACGCTACTCCCAAAAGGACGGTGAATTGTTTTCAAAGACGGGGAATAGCTTTAACAACAAAGGATGTGAACACTTCGTGAAAAACAAATTCTCAAGTCATGTGACTGACTTGTGGCTAAACATTTCAGCAGGATCAACCTTTGTTCCTTTGATCTTCAGGTTTTTGCTTTTGAATGTCCACACCTGGCATCTGTAGTAAAATACAGAGCATCTGGATTACAGAATACAAATAACATCCACTCGGGCAAATCTTTAAGGATAATTGCTTGGAAGTGAATAGATTTAGACTGCAGGAGGAACTTGCTATGATTTGGGGGAACAGAGGTCAACCTTAATATTATTTGAGGGGTTGCCAAAGAATACTTCCCTTTCTGGCAAATAGAATCTTACTAGTCAATCTATCTCAACACTAAGCATTATTAACCTATTACATTTAGTAAGACTCATTTGCCTCTTGAAATATCTGGTGATGTTTCTCTTCATACAGACTTATAAATCTCTTCTGAGGGTAAATCATTAGTGGGATAAATATTTCCCCTATGCTTTCCGTTGTGTGCAAGCTTTACGTACCTTGGAGAAATATAAACATTCAGTAAAAGACAAACTTCTTTTTCCCCAAAACCTTTATGGAAATCTGATTAGCAAATGTATAGGAATATTGTGTGTGTGTGTGAGAGAGAGAGAAAGAGAGAGAGAGAGAGAATCTTTGTTTCTAGAGGGCAACACTTCTGTCTCAACAGGTTTTAGGTTAAACAAAGAAACGTGTGGCAGGGCTGATGCAGGACAATTTGTACATTTGTCTCTATTTAAATGGATTGTACTTTTAGTTGCAAAAGTGATTCTAAATTACTCAAGCAATTTATAACATATTGATAATTTCACTTACTCTTTCTGAGATCTATTTGATTTTCACGTATTTTTGAATAACAATGAAGCTATTAATTTCTATTTCTACTAAAACTTGGTTAGTGCTTAAAGAAGCCTACTGAAATGTATTCAGAGTGGGTACAATTATTTACAATTAAACATCTTTTCATTCAGAAAATGTTGAGTCCCTGTTGATTTTCCCCTACCTTTATTCATCTAAATATCCAGATGTTTGATGTTACATGCGATTGTATAAAAGCTCTGATCTGAAATCCTATGGCTTACTGGATTGCCCTTTACCCACATGGTTTAAATTAATAATAATAAAAAAAAATGAACCAGGGCAATCCTGCAACAAAAGAACAAGACTTTATTGTGTAACAGCATGGCAGATGTGGAAAGGTGCTCCTAATGCAGACAGAATATTTCTGTTTCATAGAGCATCTGGAATGCCACAGGATCACTGAGTTATCAGGAGCTAATGTTAGACAGCCATGGCTTGGGATTAATTTAATATTCAGAGAAACTTTTTTTTAAAAAAAGCCTTGTGCCATTCATCATCATAATGTCATTTTGCAATCCCAAAATGATTTACAAAGTCAACTTTCCCTCCCAGATTTCTAAAACAATATTAAGACATCAAAAAGTTTCGGCTACACACTTCAAAGGGCAGCCAAATCAGAGATTTCTGGACTAAGACAGTTTAGATCGCTTAATATCCTCTGGTTTTCCAAGGACTAAATGACAGCCTATAGAATTCTTGGAATCTGGCTCAGGAAGTATTATATAATGTAGCCTAGTAATTTGGAGGAGATGGCAAGGGCTACATGAGCAAGGAGGTGCCTGCCGTCTTTTCAATTGATCAACCTTTCAGTGGGTGCCTGCGAAACATTAGAGGAATGAGACTAGCCGCATGTCCCAAGTTGACACATCCAGAGGGCTCTGAGTGTAATCTTCCATTGACACTCATTTGGAGACTCTTTCTTACTTTTTCTTTGTTTCTTTTCCCCCCTCACATTGCTGTGGAGAATGGATTCCTGGCGTGAAATGAGAGTTGGGGTGAGAAAGAACCAGGAGTTCTTTTCTGGCACACACACACACAGACAACGCTTCCAGCCATTGTGGTTTTCTAGGGACAGTGATGACTTCTACTTTGCTTTCCCAGCGCCATGATGTGGCATCTGAGAATCTCAACCACACATCATTCTAGCTGGATGAGCAACCTGTGTGTTATCACCAAGATGCTCTCAGGGAATTTAGCATTCTCTGAAAGAACCACATTCAGCAGAGAAGGTCTGGGAAACAAATGTTAGCATTCTGACTCATCCAAGGTATAAGTGATTACAGGAAATGACCTGTTACAGAGGTCTTTCCACCCAGAGCACACACATCCTGTCTAAAAGTTGAGCATGTTATGGATAGTGATGTGCATAAAAGCAGCCAGTATCAATCTCAGTCATATGTGTGTGCGTATAATGTATACATATATATATACATAACACATAGGATGTTGGTGATGCAAATTTACACTATTGATCTGACAATGAAGTTTGTTTTTACACAAAGCCTTAAATTGGCAGCAATTCACACAAGCAAAATCCACAAGCAAAAATATCGTGATCTATAGATATAACAAGAAGATTATTAAAAACAACTTTAGGTAAACATTTAAACATTAGCGTCTTCTGTCTGTGAGTAAAGGCATCAGTTAACTTAAGCCGAAAGATGATGATTTAAAGTGATTAGCATATTAAATTTGCTGAAATATCCAATACATCTAATCTGTAATGTTAGGCATCCAGAGTTAACTTATAGATGCATTTCAATTTGGTGTGATAAATTGATCTTAGCCTTCATTATTTCAAACTGATTTTTATACTGTTTCTAAATAAATTGATTTTCCTAGTTTGTTTTCACTTCATACTTAAATTCAGATACAGTATTCCATCAGATTGTAGCTACCCTTCATTGATTTTTAAAAATTGTGATCTTAACTTCCTTTTGTTTTAGAATAAATTCTCGCATAAATGATCTCCATCATATTTTAAAATTTATTTTCTTTCCTGGATGCATCCACAGCTAGAATTTCTCTGTATACGAAATTTCTGAAAGAAAAGAAAGCAAAAGAACACATACAATGTTGCAATAGGTTTCACTGCTATGTCAAAATACCCTTTTAGACCTGTGTGTGCAGTGTTTTTGTCTGTCTTCCTTTTAAAAACAGATGAATGTGACCAAACAATGAAAAGTCCAAACAAGATAGAATTAGGGAGAACAATATTTTCAAAATGGACTTTAAATCACTTTTAGGGCAACTTCAGCTAGAGTTGGAAGTAGACTGAATACTTTGTGTGAAACTATTCAAATAGTGATGAAGCAACACTCAAGGATAGAGAAGAATGGAAATCAAGTCAAGCATGACTCCAGAGAGCTTGGTAACTCATTATCCCTTTCTGTATATCTGCCAGCATCCAGAGTACATTATTTTCTGTAAAAAATTATTTTATCTCTCCCTTAGGTCACATACTCTATTAACCCTCTTTTTCATTATTTTAATTAAAATTCCCAAGAGGAGCTTCTTGGAAAAAAGGTTTATTTCAGCTTACGAGTCACAGGTTTCCAGTTCAGGATCAGGTGCAGTGAGTGCTAAAGTACCACTGTGTGGAACGCCAGGAAGGAGCAAGGTAAGAACCAGGGCTGAATTTGAACTCAGGTGATGCATCCTCTTTTGATAACCACCTTCCCATGACATGTCCCCATGACCTAAGCACCTGCTAGCCTTGTGTCTTAACCACCACAGTCGGGTCATCTCCATCCTTCTTCCATCGGTCATTAACATGACAATATTACAGTAGAAAATGCTTCATGAGTTACATGGGTAGAAGGAATCCCAGGATAGATCTTACTCAACCATTAACACCTACTAATGCTTGCCGAGGTCTGAGCAGGTAGTACAAAAGGTAATGCTGACACACAGGGAATTAGGATCAAATGGGAATATACGTTCTTTACCAACGATGCAACTGGTCACTCCAACTCTATCCCCTTGGTGCTATGAGGAAGCTGAGCTCTGTGTGACTACAGCTGACTCCTTCACATATCAGCAATAAACTCAGACTCTTATCTACCACTATCTAAATGATATAGTAGAGAATGTCAAAAGTAAACATAAAACCAAAGTAATTCATTCCAGATATCTTTCGAGTTAAGGGAAAAGCCCACTTAAACACATGGAAATCATACTTGTATGCATGTGTATAACAGAGACTATATCGCAGGATACACATTCCTTTTTCTGCAAGTCAAAAACCAGGGGAGGATGTGGAATAATATAAAGACTGAGTTTCCGGAGAAAGTTGTAATTTTATGATTTTACCAATTCTAACTTTGTGCATTCTCTCTCTTCATATTTGCTGCATGTACACCTGAAGGGCATTAGAATATAATTTACACACAAAATGTTATGCCTTTCATAATCTTCTGACTCCTTCAGAAAAGTCTTGTCTGTATTACTAACGTCAAAGAGTGTCAACTCCAGACAATGTCAAGGTGGGGTTTATGGGTCCTCTGAATTCACACAGGCTTTCCCTCAGAAATGTCATTAATCTCCTGGATTCCGTCCAGACTGTGCATCCCATAACTAAGTGTTCACTGACAGGAGCATGCATGCTCTATGCTAATATTTGATTATTACGATTTTCAAAGATTTTCTGTGTCTATTACAGATTATTACAGACTCACTACTTGTGAGATAGCTGGGGGGCAGATCTTTTGAACGTTAGATAGGTGGCTCTTGGGTATTTATGTGGAGTCATTCAAACTGCAAATCCAATGGCCTCTAATGTAGAAAATTTTTACTTTGTTTTAAGTTAGAATGCTTTTGTAGACGAGGAAAAGATGATGACATTAAATGTGGAAAGAACACAGAATTGTCTTTCAAACCATATATATCACACCTTATCTAAAAAACATCTATGAAGAAATACATGTTATCACATATTAATGCATAAAATAATGTGGTATATAACATTTTAAAAAGCAGAATGACAAGGAAAGAGTGTGACAGAAAGAGGGGGGAATAGAGACATATAGGTAGAGAATTTTCCATCTGTTGCTTCACTCTGTAAATATCTTAAATAGCCAATATTGGTTTAGGCAAAAGCCAGAAGCCAGGAGCTTTATTTGGGTCTGCAGTGCAGGTGATAGGGACTCAAATACCTGTTTTGCTATTCCCTAGTAAACAGCTAATTAAAAAAATATATATATTGATTTTATTTTTGTTGGAAAGGCAGATATACAGAGAAGAAGAGAAGACTTAGGACCCTGAACACATGTGGGAGACCTAGAAGGAGCTCCTGGCTCCTGGCTTTAGATTGAATCAGTTCCAGGCATTGTAGAAATTTGGGGATTAAACCAGCAAATGGAAGGTCTCTGTCTCTGTCTCTCCTCTCCACAAATCTTATCTGCATTTCCAGTAAAAATAAATAATCTTAAAAAGTTTAACCATCACATTCCTAGTATATGAATTTTAAAGATCAATTTTCTGATTTGGTAAATCCTTGCTATGAAAAATTAGAATTTACTATTTTTTGTGTATATATGTTTAGAATTATCTAGAGTAGAGATGATGCTTCTGTGGCATTAAACATTAAGTGATATTATAATCAATAGTTTATCCATCATCTTCATGGCTTTCTTGCGTGTGTGTGTGGAATTTTTGTTTGTGTATGGGTATGTTTGCATATGGAGTCCTACATATACACCTGAATAAATATAAATATAAATATAGATATAGATATAAATACAAATGTATATACAGTAAATACATGTGAATGTTTTGTGGTCTAGTTACATTTTCAATGGATAATTTTGGACAGTCTGTAATATGGCAATACTCAATCACACTTTAGGCTTCCAATAGAGTTGAAAAAAGTATTGACTAGAATACAGTTGGACAAAGACAATAGGGCTGAACTGCTTCATCAGTGTATCTACTAAAGGGGTGATTGAGTGTGGAATCTTCTAGAACAAAGCAGTATGACAGATAAATGTTGAACAGATGAGACCTGGTTGCTAAGGAAGAATTACGAATCGCTATGGAGAGTTACAAGAAGGCAGGCAAGAATTCATGTTTGCCTTGGACTGTTTGCCACACTGGACCCCTTTCCCCCATTTATTAGAAAATATGTACAAAGATGCTGGTTAGCATGCCTATGAAGGAGTGCCTGGGGTTAGGTGCCAACTCCATGCTGTGTCCCAGCTTTGTGCTATGCAATGACAATGCAGGCAATTGGGTTCCTGCCACCTGTGTGGGAGACCTGAATGGAATTTGGGGTCCTGCTTTTGGCCTGGCCCAGCCCTAGTTGTTGCAGGCATTTGGGAAATGAATAGGTGCATGGGAAATCTCTTTGAATCTCTGTTGGTCTGTTGCTGTATCTGCCTTTCAGATAAATTAAAAAACATCTATTGAAACCTATATTTTAGACATGAAGTTGTTTCATCAGCAATAGTTGCTTTCATTTCTTCCTTTAAAACTTACCTAATTTGTACCTAAGTTGTTTTTGCAGACTCCTAGTGCGTTCCCCTTATTCTCACTGTGTTAGCATTGATAAAATGGTCTTGTTGGATAACCGTATGGTCTACGGCCATAGCACCCTGAACGCGCCTGATCTCTTGGATCACCATATGAACTCCCTACTGGTCATTCAGATGTTACATGGTGGGAAGAAAAGGTATATAAATATCTTCGCAGGTACTTTGGAAGTGGCAATGGCACCTAGGTCATACACCTAAGGAATACTGTGATGCTGTGACAGAGTTGTAGAGTTTCATATCAGTTATCAGGGTGAGTGGCAAAGGCATTCACTTAAAAGTTAGAATTATTGAGCTGCAGAAAGGGATGTGTTATCAATATGTGGAACTTACAAATCTGTAGTATTTTCCAGCCTTACTTAAGTTTCTACAGAATAAAAAGGGTTAGAAGATAATAGGGTTCCTTCCATTGTAAAATTGTTTCTATAATGTAAGAGTGAGTCCTGAGTCATGGAGTTAAGCCTCTGTTGCCCATTCATTTGGCGGGTCAGAAAATTTAGTTAAGTTCATTTATAATTGTGAAATAATGGGATCAGATAAAACTTTCTGAGGTTATCTACTGAATTCATTTTTAAGAATCCTGGAGTCACAGGAAGTATGACTAGTAAAATTGACAAGATTCACTAATAGACTGTGTGAATATATTTAAATATTAAGAAAATTATGTAAATATTCTGATTACTATAGTCAATATTAATATTCAATGTCAATGAGTATAATAAAACATTTTCCCGCAATCACTCTAATTAGCTTTCTTGTTTCATATCTCTCAGAAGATATGAAGAGCTGCTTGTCGATTTCTTTTGTATAATGATTATTTACTATTATCAATAATTTCCTTCATTTCTTATGAAGTCACACCTCTTGCCATCTTATCTAGAAAAAACTTTTATTGTATTTGTAAATGTAAAGGATTGTCAGTAAAAGTAAATGATTTAAAATGGATGTTTGGGGTAACTGTTATTTAGTGAACTTCAGCGCATCACAAGGCATAAAGGAGAAATATGATCTCCTTAATTTTGATTAGATTTTCTACATGTTCCATAACGTCCTCCATCAATATTGGCAGAGCAGTTGAACGTTGAAAAACTGTGGGACTTGTCTCCAAATCCCTTTGCACTTGGGCAGTGGGTGTGAAAGCAGAAATGCAGGAAACAGAACATGTGTGATATATGAATCGAAGTGTAAAGGCTGTTCGGTGTGAAACAATGCAATCCTTGTAACTCCCGCTAATGCATCATCCGATGAATGTCTGAAGAGAACAGAGTTTTCAATGGCAAAAACAGTCTCCTGGAAATAGACCTTTCATTCAATCCCTTGTAAGAAATTTTACTGAATGAAAACAAAGAAATATCTTTACTTTTCTGAGCTTAAAAAAGGTGTCAGTAATTGGATATATAACAAATACAAAATATACGCACGTCGTTACCTGTTTTTCTCCTAAACTGGCTTTTGTCCACTCCAACTAGAATTCTTAGCTAGCTAAGGTGTTGCATGTCACACATGGAAACAGTGATCACGGTGACTAAGGCATATTTTTTAAAGGTCATAACCTTTAGGAAAAAAAAGAGCATAGTTTTAAAAGTTGTAATGTATTTTCGTTGATGTGAGGCCTGAAAATGTGATTATAGTAATTGGCGATTAAGTAAATGTATGCAGCTTAGACATCTGAATATAAACACCTTGGGAAAATTATGTCCAAGTGACCTTAATATTATCACATGAACACTGACAGAGTAACTACGGAAGATCTCAAGCCATTTTATGCAAAAGCCGCTGACAAAGGAAATGCATTAAAGGAACTCTGTTGAGTTTGCGCCTTGTGCGTGTTGTAGGTCTGCGTGTTCTTCATTGTTCTTGTTTTATATGTGTACCTTTCGCTGCTTTGGTTTGGGGGCCTTGGTTTTATTTGTAGAAAATAGGATATACTTTATTGTACAGGGGCCAAGACAACAACAAAAAGAAGCTAGTTTCACAATGGAATGTTGTGCTTTCTTGGGGTCCCTAATCACAAAGGAGCCTTGGTGACCCTGTTCCTTGTATTGGGTTTGTTCCTTGTTTCCGGGCATTCTGAATCTCCTTCTTATGACTGCTTTCTAATACCATATTACTGTCTAGTGAATTTCTCCTTATTCTCTCTTTCAAAAAATGAGTATATTTACATAGAAAAGGTTATAAACATATAATGCATAGTATATATTCAAATTTTATCTGTGTATTTATATATTATGTATACATAATTCTTTGTCTCTACTGTGATCCCTAAATATTGATTCAACCATTCCTGTGCCAATTTCCTGAGAAATCAAGAAAAGCTGCCAAACACCATCAGTCACGCGTGACTCCAGCCCGATTCCACTCTTACGGTCAGTGCTTTGGGTTAACTTTCCAGCCAGAGCTCGGTGGCATCTGCTTGGTAGTGATGCTGGGACAGATCCAGGGGTCAGGGTGCTGTGCTCCTCATGAACTGTTCCAGAGTTGAAGGTGCATTCTCCTTTGGATGGTCCACATGACAAACACATCAAGTTCAGTTAAACAAGCCCTAACTCTTTGTCCACAGCCAGAACCCCCACCCAAAGAACTTCACAAATGTTTTAACGTTTGGGCCACAACACTTGTTGCTGGTCTCCCACACTTCTGCCCTTTTCCCCCATTACCAGACCCCAGGCTCCCACACTAGCATGCCCAGATCCATTTTTTCAAAACTTTTTTTTTTTTTAATTGGAAAGTTAGATATACAAAAAGGAGGAGAGACAGAAAGGAAGATCTTCCATCTGTTGATTCACAGTGGCAAAAGTTAAGCCCAGCTGAAGGCAGGAGCCAGAAGCTTCTTCTGGGTTTCCCACATGGGTGCGGGGGTCCCAAGTCTTTGGGCCATCCTTGACTGCTTTTCCAGGCCAGAAGCATCGAGCTGGATGGGAACTGGTGTAATTATGGAATCCTGGATTGTGCAAGTGGTTCACTTTCATTTTATTGGACTGTCTTGCTTTATATCCAGCCCCTGCCCTTTCATGGAGTTGCTTCAGTAGTTCCTGCCTCAGTGGTTGTACACACACATGCAGGTGGGCTGCATGCTGGACAGTAGAAGCCGTAGTGTCTTTTTCATTTTTCAGCCTACAGCTGATTTGCACTTAGGCTGTAGGCAAAATAGCGCTGAGGTCAGTCTTCCGTGGATTCATTCTTATTGCTCCTGATTTTATTGTTTTGGAGGGTGAGAGAATTTGTAAATGGAAAACATTGCTTCACAAATCCCTGAGGTTTGCATTTTTAATAAAGGTTTATACCAACTTGTGTTTATTTTGGGGGAATTATGTGCTGTAGCATGTATATAAAAGTTCAAGTCCTATACATAGAATATATTTGCTCCCTAGGTGAAAATATTTTCCTCTATCTGGTGGCAAGTTTCTCTTTAAACATTGAATTGAAAGGCAGGATTACAGAAAAGGAAAAAGAGAAGGAGATCTTCTGTCTGCTAGTTAACTCCTCCAAATGGCAGCAGTGGTTGGAGGTGGGCAAGTCTGAAGCCAGGAGCTTCTTCCTGGTTTGCCACATGGGTACATGGACACAAACTGGGGTCATCTTTCAGTGCTTTTCTAGTTGTGTAAGCAGAGAGCTGGTCAGAAGTGGAGCAGGTAGCACTTGGACTGGTGCTCATATGGGAGCCAATGTGGCAGGGAGAAGCTTACCATGATACACCACATTGCTAGCTGATGGGGTGCTTTTCAAGACTCATTGAGTGAATACACGAGGTATGCTTTGCAGAGTGTTGAATTTCTAGCTTGTGATTACTACTGCACTCAATAATTGGTTTCCTACTTTTTAATTTTTTTGTTTTAATTTTTGAAATTTTCGATGATGTTTACACAATTGATCAGGGTGGGAAGGATCAAGGATCTGGGAAAAGTGGGTGTCATAATTGTTTGCAAATTTTCTATTTCTACTTCCTGATCATGGGGGAAGGAGGGAGATAAGTGGAGAAGCCACACTCAGTCTCCTAACCACCCAAGGGCCCAGGGATGGGAAACTGCCACCCAATAACAACCCAGGGTCTTGATGTGGCACATGCTCAGAGGGTTCTGCCCAGGTGGTATAGATAGTACTTAAATGCTGTCAATCTCACCAATCCAAGGATGAGGAAACCCTTCCAATGTCCACTGGCTGATTCAATTGATCTTACAGTCTCCATTCATACAAATTTTTGATGTCATCATTTGTAAGGGGTAGTTGTACAATTTGTTCTCTTGCTCTGCTGTGGTATCAGAATGTCCTCTGCAGGCCACAATGGACTGCCGTATCCTCCATGTGCATCATGGCCTGCTGTGCATTGCTCTTTCTTTTCCACTGAGGAGGAAGGAGCAGTTCTCACAGGTGGATTCAAGGACCTGGGTCAGGCCACGTTGCCTTGTTGGCTCCCAACTCCCCTGGGACTCATGAACCTGCTGTCACTGTCCCAAACTGAGATGGCTTGCCTCACCTTGGCATCCACCAGCACATGCTGAAGTCTGGTTCAGTCCAACCTACCAGCTCTACCTGGTGGGTGCTACAGTCTGGTCTGGCCAAACCAGTCCTCAGTCTTGGCCCTAATGTGAACTGGCTGGTGTTGTGCTCTGGCCTGGTCCCTCCTGCACTGTGTCCTGTTCTCAGATCTGCTGGTGGATGTTCTAAACTGCCTCATATGTGTGCTGGTAGGTACTATAACCTGTCCTGGTCTGGGCTGGTCCCTGCCTTGGTTTCTGTGCTCACCTGCCGGGACTGCATCCTGCCTAAGGAGTTTCCCCAGCTCCTCTATCAGGTCTCCTCCTAGTGGCAGATCTTCAGCACAGGGTGGGTCCTTGGCCCAGGTTGACATTGTCCACCTCTTGTCCTGGCAGGAACAGTGTCCTTTCCCTGCTGGACCACACACATTCCAGTTATAATATTATAACAATACAACTGAAATGTTTAGAGATTTACTTATTTGCTTATTTGAAAGTAGAGTTACAGAAACAAAGAGAGAGAGATCTTCCTTTTGATAATTCACTTCTCAGATGGCTTCAATGACCAGGGCTGGATAAGGGCAAAGCTGGGACCAAGGAGTCCCACCCACAGGAATAGCAGTGACCTAAACACTTGGGCCAACCTCTGCTGCTTCTCCCGGGCCACCAGCAGGGGGCTGGATGAGAAGTGGAGCAGCAGGTGTTAAAATATTGCCAAAATACATATCAAATGTGCATCCTATTAAGTAATCCCAAAGTTAAAGTATTTATAAAAGACCACCTCATTAAAATATAATGTTATTAATATGTTATGCCATTAATGATGGCAAAATACATGAAATATATAAATATCTTACTTATTTATGATAACCACATACTTTTAAAAATAAGATTTTGCTTCTGTGAAAGATTCATTCCACAAATGGTTTCAAGAACAGCAAGAACTGCACTGAACACAAGTCAGGAATCAGTAACCTGTCTCCCACATGAGTGGCAGAGATCCAAGTGGTTGTGCTGTCTTCCAATGCTTTCCCAAGCACAGCTAGCAGGGAACTTGATTGGAAGTAGAGTAGCTGGGACTGAAGCTGATATCTCCAAACTTCTGCATTGCTACACCAGCCTCAAGTGTAACTCTTTCTTTGTGGTCTCCTCTTCACTGCAATGAGGAATGTATATATCAACACTCCCACTGTGCTTTGAGTTCATTGAAGATACAAATTGTGTCTCTGTTTTCCTATTCAGTATCCTCCACACAATGGATCTTTCTGACATTTTGGGTCCACAAAATATATTCCCTTTTGGACAGATTTATCAAGTATGAATGCTTTTCTTCCCCTAAAAGAAGAGTATTAATAGGTACATTACAATTACTACCACAAAGGTCAACACCAAGTACTCGTGGGATTCTCACATGCTAAATAAATGAACTAGAGTTTGCTAAGTAAAATGGCAGATCAAACATTCCAATCCTATTTCCTCTGACATCACTTTCATCTGAATTTTGTTATTTATTACTTGCCATTTGTTTCTACGAGGCCCATTTGCATGTGGGTTTGTTTCCTTGGATGTGTGTTTTCTTTCCGTGTTCCAGTCACTGCAGGATTTACAGGAATGTTAGAAAACTGAAGGTTGATGATTCTGGTGCCTGGTCATCTTAACGAGTATTTTTGTTTTCCAAAACCAAGTTTGGCCTAGAGTGGAGGCAAATTGCCTGGCTTATTTGATATCTTGGAAGTTCCCACAAAGAGGCTGTTGGAGAATGATGTAGACTGGGAAGTGGAAGCGCTGCACCAAAATGCTGCTTCATCTGCTGCGACAGAAACCGACTCCAAACAGTGGTGGTCCACGGAGGGTTGTTGGTGACCCCTGGGTCAAAGTTCTCATTCTCGCTCTTCATGTTCAGGGAGCTGGCACGCATCATAGCAGGGTCAGGAAATGTGTTTCACCATTTGAGAGATGTGAAGAGAGCCACAATGGAGACTCTGGGACCTTTTAAATGATTACAATAGCAAAGCCAAATACTTATCCCATAGTAATGGTCACATTGAGTTATAAGTACGAAAATCTGACTCTACTGGTTTCTATTCTCCAAAGAGCTTAGTCTTTCATTGTGTTTTATCCAACAATCATAACACACTTCACTTGCATAAAGTATTATGAAATGCATGCTTCACAGAATGAAGTAACCAAGGCTTTTGGCTCTGAGATAATGTTTAACGGCAACAGAAAGTCTCATGATTACTGTCGTATAATTACTTTGATTTTTTTTAAATCAGAAACATTGGACCAATCAAATAGACAAACTCTGCCTTTATCTCTTCCTTTCCAGAGCTGACAAAGTATTGTGGAATAAAAGTAATCATTGAGTTGTGATACTGTTGAGGTAGGATGCTACTTCTGCAACTACTGTTTTTGAGTATGTTAAAAGTCACAGCTCCTTCAGAATTAGGGTAGGTTATCATGCACTTGAGTTTTTGGCAATAATCTCTGCTTCTTTTTCAGGAAAAGTTGTGAGGTTATGATATACAATCCTTCCCACTCTCTCTTTATGCACTGTTCAGGGTATCGACACATACAGCATTTTGACAGAAGGCTTGCCATGTATTAAGCCCTGGAAATGGCAGACTCTGGAGACAGCATCCAAAGTTTGTGTTGTTGGCAACAGACTGTTCTGGGCACCACGGGAAGATAACACCTGACAGATTTTTTAAAGTTCAACAAGACTGCTTAATATGAATAGATAGGCAAGAATGCATTGTATCTTGTGAAATAGCTGGGACAAAGGATTTGTAATGCTGTCACTACAAAGAAATGAGAAACATTTGAGGTGATGGATATGTTAATTACCTCAAATGGTTCATTACACGATGTCTACATGTACTGAGCCATCCTTTGGTATCCCATAAAGTTATACAATGATATGTCAGTCAACACTAAAATTTAGAAGCGATGTTGTGGTGCAGCCAGTTAAGTTGCTGTTCGTAATGCCAGCATCCCATAATGAAATGCTGGCATTAGTCCCGGATTCTCCACTTCTGATCCATGACCCTACTGATATACCTGGGAATGCAGCAGAAATGCTTGGTTCAAGTGCTTGGGCTCCTGCCACCTTGGGGGAGACCCACATGGAGTTCCTGGCTGCTCTTGGCTTCCGCCTTGCCCTGGTTTGCCTATTGTGCCTTCTGGTGAGTGAACAAGTAGAAGAAGGAAAATCCCAATCTGTGTGTGTGTGTCTCTCTTACTGTCTGCCTTTCAAAGAAACAAAGCAAACAAAACAAAAACAAAACAAAAATACGACAAATTCCTGATATTACCAATTGCTACCTCACTTTAAGCACTGAGATTCACAAAATAATAATAAAATGGGAAGATGAACTTCATGTAGTCTCCTTTTAAGAACAGGTTTTTTTTTTTTTAAAAGATGTATTTATTTTTATTTGAAAGGCAGATTTACAGAGAGAGAGAAAAAGAGAGAGATCTTCCATCTGGTGATTAACTCCTCAAATGGCAGCAACAGCTGGAACTGGGCCAATGCAAAGCCCGAACCTTCTTCCAGGTCTGCTTTATGCATTCAGATAGGAGCCAAGGACTTGAATTGTGCTCTGATACTTTCCCAGGCCCATTAGTGTGGAGCTGGATCAGATATGGAGTAGCCAGGACTCAAAGCAGGGCCCACATGGGTTTCTGATACTGCAGGGATGTCATGACTCTGACACACCGTACAGATCTATTTTTAATGCATTTGAAAGGCAGAATGGCATAGAGAGGGGCAAAAGTAGCCATGTTCCAAGTGTAGGTTCATTCCTCAAATGGCCGTAACAGGCAGGTCAGGAATAAACAGAAGCCAGGAGTCCACAACTCTATCTGGGCCTACCATGATGTGGGGGGCAGGGGCCCAAACCTTTGGGCCAACATTCTTTATCTTCTCAGGTATGTTAACAGTGAGACAGGTCCTTCCTGAAGTGGATCAGCCAGAACTTGAACTGATATGTCCGCCTTGCAGACAGCTGCTTAACCTGCTGTTCTTCACCACAGCCACACAAACGGTCAAACTCAGGTTTAACGTTAAGAATCTGACAAACCCTATCACCAAGAAGCCAGGTGTTTGCTGCCTGCTCATCTGCAGGCAAAGGTCAGGGTCACACGCTTTCTAGTCTCTGCCCTGTTGGAATCTTCCTCTGACCACTTGTCTCACAGACCTGCACCCTGCTGATCTCTTCCTCCGCCACATGCCCTCACTCTCGCTGTAGAGGCGTTGGGTTTACGTCTGCAGTTGCTCAAATACCATCTGCGAAGCATTGTGCTGTTTGCCTGTGTTTCTTCTGGCTCCAGTTATTTCTCTTTCTATTTTCTATGGCACAGAGAAGTGCAATTTTTGGAAAACAGATGTTTTCACAGTGTGAATGACTCCGCTAACAGTAAAAATCTTTCTGCTACAGAGGCATTCTGAGTGACCTTCCTGAGTGCAAGCAGAGAAAAGCTGTAAGAGAAAGGCAATTTTTTTATGTTACCTGGAAGACTGTTTTTCTCAGACTACTCACACATAAACTTTGATTTTTCTGAACATCTTCTGCCTCATGCTCCCAAATCCAGGAACCTACAGGGAAGACCACAAAGCTCTCAAGGCTTCCTCCACTTTAAGGTGCTTGTTACAAAGGGTTGCAGAACATCCTACATAATTGTGCATTAACTGAATAATAGCACTGACATCAAATACAACCTGCCCTGGGAGATAATGTTGGTGATGTGTTGGAATAATGAGTTATTAAAGTGCCAATGATGGAAAAATACCCAGAGTGAATGCTATATATGTTTCAGATACTATCGTGGTTATTGTTGTTGCTTTTTAAAATTTTCTTTGGGATGACAAATTAAATTTTCATGTAATCATCAGAGAAAAAAAGTGTTTTCTCCTGTAATGGTAATGGTCTTATCATAGCAGAACTAGGGACAATCTTAGTGTTACCCCTTCCAAACTTCCATGTAAGTTTATATTCAATAATAACAATAAAAACCTTTCTACTCATATTTTTCCTGTAGGTAATAAGTCTAAGTGAGGCCTTTTGGTTATCGCTTGCAGCACTCCTGATTCCGTGGTAGCCGGAGGAGCACACTCTTGCTTTAGGTCACTCGCGTTAGCCATTTAGTAAAGAAGGTAATATTTTAAGTGGATACAGCAGATAGAGGCACACTGGCCAAAGGGGGATGATGTGAAGGTTCTGTCTGAGTTCATGGTAATTTCAAAGGTTGATAGGTGACATGGAAAATACAGACCCAGTTCTCAGGGTCTGAAGCTGTAAGGGAGGATGGCCATAAAATTGAACTTTGCGTCTTCTCACTTCAGAGGGTAAAATTATTAACCCAAAGAAAGAGGAGGAGGGATTATGAGTTATCAAAGCTCTCAGAACATGCATTCTCTAAAGACTGTATTTTCCCGATAGGATTTGAAAAATGTTAATCTTTTCCTTGTTCTCCCAAGTTCTGGGTTGTGTTCTATTGAAGCCCATCAATTATGGGTGTATGCCTTCAAACTAATGTCTCAAAACCAATATTATGAGGTGACAAGGTAATGAAAGCAGATAAAGTCTGCTTCTGGCCAAGAATTTTTTTTTTTTTAAACCTAGCTCAGCTTTGGTTTTGATTAGAGTTTAATAATTTCCTCCACAGATGATGCACAGAGTAATAAATAATGAGCATTTATGTGGCATGGGATTGTTTAGTAAGTGTTGGCACGTGTTATCTCAGTTAAACACCGCAAGAACTTCAGGGCAAGTTGCCTGGTGACGTTGGGTTTTACAGCCATGAGGTTCTCCTGGGTTGCACCTGCTGAAGAGATGGAACTAAACAAAGACCTTCTGGACATAAGTGCAGGGGTAATTTCCAATATCCATCTCAGCCTTGTCAAAGACAAAAGATATTTTCCTTTGGATTTGATTCTGCTAAACATTACTCTCAGGATGTATGGCACTGATTTGATAAAATCTTGAACTGAAATCAATGATAAAATTAATGGCTTGATAGTTCAAGCAATATACCGATCCCCCCCATGTGCAACTCCCCAAATCCCAAACTATACTCTTTGTCTTCAGTAAGCAAACATTCATTTAACTTTACTTGAGCACTTTTTGGATAATATGTCCTCACACATTATAAAAAACGAATTTCTGTGTTTTCCTAAGCTCAGCCTAGAATGGGCCCTTTTTACAGAATGTTCTCATATATCACAAAACAAATTCTCAAACATTTTTGGCAAAGAAGCGGAGGAGTGCTTTGGATTACAATGCAGTTGGAAGAATTGTAGGCATCGTCGATAATTAAGTTCAATTTGACATGTTTATCATTTAGTGCAAACAAGATTACGTGATCCAGCCTCCCAGTTCTTGCTGTTTCATTATGTGTCACCTACTCAGTCTGTTGATTATTAAGTACTTAGCTGTTGAAATTTGGGATAATTCTAAATGGCTGTGTTGTACACTTAGAACACTCGCTTGTGCGTGCATCACCCACATTGTTCTAAGAACTCTATTAGTAGAAGGGAATGAGGTGGCTGCTGTCAAGTCACGTCTGCTCTATTTAACAAATCTTTTGCCATATCAGCCTGTACAGCCTTTTAACGTATAAAAGTGCTAGTCGATCATTGAGGTGCAGAGTGAGGCTGTCACACATGATGCCAGATCCTGTATGGGACTCCCAGTTCGAGTCCCAGAGCTTGGGAGAACAGCGGAAGATGACTCAAGTACTTGGATTCCTGAAACCCGCATCGGAAACCTGACCCAACCCTGACTCTGCTGGGCATTTGGGGAATGAGCCAGAGGACGGAGGAATCTTTCCCTCTCATTCTCTCTCCTGCTTCTTGCTGTCTGTTACCTTGCCTTGCAAATAAATAACACCCCCTCCTCCCTTTAAAAAAAAAAAAACTGCCTTTATTTTTGGTTGAATATGTAAATGCTAAGATAACAACGTTAAATAACCTGCAAAGAAATACACACTGTCCAGTCATACATTTGACAGATGGTCACTGCTGAATTGACCGGTGTCTCTATTGTCCTTCCTGTCCTGCCTTTGTATGAATAGGCACACCTGGTGTAACCCCTGTCTTACCTCCCAGCCCAATGGGTTATGTCCATGCCTGGAAGCATTTGCCAGACTTATGGTCAACACTGAGTTTTCTCGAGTTTTCCTGGAAGAAACACAGAAGGATCTGCATCACACACCTCCTGCTATCGTTCCAACCTCCAGTCTCACTTCAAGATTACCTAGACATCTTTCTGGGCCATGAAAGGCACTCAGACAATCCTCAGATATGATGTCCTCTTTCATACCTCAGTGCCTTTGCATGTGCTTTCTGACTTGCCTAAGTCTGGTGTATATTTATCCCTAACAACTCACTTTACTGTTGGACTCTTCCCTGAAGAACATCATTTTTATTGGGTGTGCATTTCCTGTTATTTGAGCATTCACATTGCATATAAATACATCTACATGTTACGCAAATAACCTGTAATTATTGTTGGCGTGCGTTTTTCTTGAATAGGTTTTGAGCTCATGTGTAGTGACTGAAATGTAATTGTAGTATTCTCTGAGTCTAATGGAATATTCTGTAATCTCTTCATAAATGTCTCTAGAATGAATTACTACACAACTTGTGTGCTTAAATTTTATTGGCAATAGCATATCCTACCATAGTCTTCTACTAACTTCACCATGCTTTTATTGTGGAAATTTTGGAGATTCCTAATAATTCCATATTTAGATTCTTACTCCCCTTTATTTTTTCTCTTAGTACAAGCCACAGTGAAAAGCAAATACTCCAAATAAAATGTCTGATAAATAATGCCCTACAGATAAGAAAGAATGCAGAGAGTGCCTTTGTAAGCCTGCTTGCAGGCAGGTGCTCTGACACGCACTCAGTTAAATCTTCAGTTTTCCATGTAAAACTTGGTGTGTGTATGTGTGACTCGGGTGTACAGGTAAATTGAACTTATTTAAGGAGTATATAAAACAGGAGGCTAAACAACACAAATAGGCATTTCACAAAAGCGGAACTGCAAATGACTTAGAAGTGAATGACAACAATGCTGACACTCTCTAATCAGGCAAGAGCAGTGAATTAAAACAGTAAGAAAACATTACATACTTCAATCGAAATGGTGAAAATTAAATATAATGATTAATACCAAATGCTAGCAAAAATGCCATATCTATATGGATATATATGTATGCATTGCTAGTGGAAGTACAGTTGTATAGTCATTTTGGAAATCAATCTTACAGTAGTCAGTGAAATTAATCTGTTTGATACAGTGTTTGGTGGCAGCAAGGGACTAAGACAGCCTAGATATCGAATGTAGTGAAATGCATAAGAAATGTGGTGAATCCATTACATTTGGTGGGAATTTGATGGTGGGGCCATCATTGTGGCCTAGTGAGTTAAAACTGTGAGAAAAGAGAGTTTTATCTGAATATTGATTTTCTGCTCTTGGTATTTGAAACTAAATTTGTTGTATTGTTTTGTTTAGACCAGCAAGTATCTTACATGTACCCTTCTTGATATCATTCTCTTCTTAAAAATATTTATTTATTTTTATTGGAAAGATAGATTTACACAGAGAAGGAGAGACGGAGAGACGGAGAGCAAGGGCTTCCATCTGCTGATTCACTCTCCAAGGAGCTGCAATGGCTAGAGTTGAGCCAAGCAGAAGTCAGGAGACAGAAACTTCTTCCAGGTGTGCTATGTAGATGCAGGGTCCCAAGTCTTTGGCCCATCCTTCACTCCTTTCCCAGGCCACAGGCAGAGAGCTGAATGGGAAGTGGAGCAGCCAGGACAAGAACCAGTGCCCATATGGGATCTTGGTGCCTGCAAGGTAAGGACTTTAGTCACTAGACTACTGTGAAGGGCCCTCTTTATCTCTTTATTAATCTAAATTTTATTTTTGGATGGCTTCATACTTCTTCATGTATTTCTGTAGAGAAGACTGAGGTCAAAAGAAGGAGAAATAATTAGAATGAAACATCAGAAAAATCTTGGTGTAGTCAAGAAATTATCAGACCATTACTTTGCTTTTGCCTAATATTTTTGCATGGATTACTTCATTGGGTGTTTCCTATTTTCTGTTAATATTTGGAGACACTTAGCAGAGATGTTAAGTGAACTCACTCTTTGCAATTATAATGGGAATCTTGGTGGCAAGAAAAAGCATGGAAAATAAGGGCTATTTCTGTGATGGGGCCTGCCTGGAGTGCTTGCATTCCACAAGAGACTACCTGAGTTCAGACTCTGGCTGCACTTCAGAACCAGTTTCCTGCTCATGTGTGTCCTGTATTTCAGCACATGATGCTTCATGTGCCTGAGTCCTTGTCATCTGCATGAGAGAACCACCTGAAGGTCCGGATCCCTGCTTTTAGTCTGATCGAGTCATGGCTGTTGAACATATTTTGGGAATAAGCTAGCAAATGAGAGCTCTTGGTCTCTTTTTCTGTCTTCCAAATAACTAAATACTTACAAATGAAAAGATAAGGATACAGATTTAGGCCTGAATGAATGTCCTAGCGATTATTTTACTTTGAAGTGATAAACAACAAAATTTGGATTCAAATAATCAATGTCTTCATATTTTGCTATGCTCCCAACTCTCTCTGGGTGCAAACAAGACTATGCTTTATGCAACTGGGTGAGTTCTCTTTAATTTTAACAGGGGAGATTTTTTTTCTCTCATTTTCTTAGGCAAGAAGACAAAAGTGGTAAATCTTGGATTTCTTTGCCGAAAGTCTCTGTAAATGAAACCAATGAATCTTGATTCAATAAGCTCAAATGGATATGTATTTTGTCATAGTTGAATGGACTAAGTATTCTGAAGTCAGATGTGCTTTCAAAATGCTCCCATCAATGTAAATTCTTAATTATGATGATTTTTAGGATATTTATCTGTCTTCTGGTGGTTGTTTCTACTCTGGACCTTTTTATATGTTTTGGACAGAAAACGAAATACAATGCTTGCATTCCTGTGGTTGCTATAGTAATGGGAAAAAACTGCAGCTGTGGTTGCAAACTTGAAGAAAAAGACTGAGGTCATTTCAACCCTGGAGACTTAGTAAATATTAATTGTGAAGAAGAAAGCTCTTGTTCTTGTTCTTTAATAGTTTTTTCTATAAGAGCCAGAAGTCATTATATTTAGACAAATTGTGACTCAGTGTTATTGCTCCTTAATTGCATTCCAAAGGCAGGTTGAGAAGTTAGCTAAAATCCTAAGCAGTCAGATTTTGCATTTAATTAATGAATTCTCTGATCAGAGCTGAAATTTTTAGAAGCATAGGAAAAATATATCTACAGTTTGATTAAAAATGTTTGTTGATTTTCTTATAGAGCAAAGACCTAGTTTTCTGGCAGATGTTTCTTGAATAGATATTTACTGAAATCACATACCACTGTAGATTGCTTGTCAGGACAACTGCATGATATAGGCAAGACCCATCTTAGAATCTTTTCTGCATTGCACAGAGATGAGGCACCATGACAGCCTGGGTGAAAAAGGACCAAAGCATACATAATGCTTCATGGGCATTAACTCCTGTCCTTGATTACAATCAGCTTTGTTGATTCTGTCATAATTCACATTGCATTGTTAAAATACACCTATTGTTCTAGATGTTGCAATCTGAAGCGTTTGAGGATTGGGGTTTAGAAGTTGAAGGTGAAAGCGAGCTGTGGGAAGCTCAGAACCTGTGGCATGAGAGCAGGCCTGAGTTTTGTTGTAGCAGTGAGCAGCCAGGGCATACATGCAGGGGGATGCCCTTCAATGCACATTTCTCAAGCGCTTACCATGTACTGGGTGACCACGTTAAGGACTGTGGATGTGAAGATAGGGGTTAGTCAGTCTTACTTGTTGTTCAGGATGGACTCACAAAGGACTCTGGTCATATTACAATATTTCTATTGCTATGTACATTACTCTCTAACATAGGGTACATTACCTTAGCATGCAGTCTTATACTTCACTACATTTCTTTTTGCTTTTAAATTTTTTATTAGAAAGGTAGGTCTATAGAGAGAAGGAGAGACCAAGATTGATCTTCTGTCTGCCTGGTTCACTCTCCAAGTGGTTGCTATGGCCTGACCTAAGGTGATCTGAAGCCAGGAGCCTCCCCTGGGTTTTCCATGCAGGTGCAGGGTCCCAAGGCTTTGGGCCATCCTCTGCTGCTTTCCCAGGCCACAAGCAGGGAGCGGGATGGTATGTGGGTCAGCTGGGACATGAACGAGTGCCCATACAGGATCCCAACTTTAAGGGGAGGATTAGCCAATGGAGCCATTGTGCCAGGCCCCACTTCACTACATTTTGATCAATGATCATGTGATATATATAAGACTGTAATGGAGCTAAAAATTTGCCATTTCTTAAATATGGAAACACCCTTGCAAACTGGGGCACTGCCAGTTGTTTGAAATCATAACAATGCAGACTCACTTAGTGTATACTACTTGATAATAAATGGTTGTGTTGCTGGTTAGTGTACTTACTGTTTTCTAGTTATTTTAGGTTGTATTCCTTTAGTCCATATTAGAAAGAATGCTAACATTCCCAAAGCCTCAGACAGGTCCTCTTGGCAATGCCAAGAAAAATGTGTTATAACTTGCAAAGAATTCCAAAGTGCATTATTGTTCCAGAAGACTTTCCACTGGGACAAGATGTGGAACTGAAAGACTGTGACATGGAAGATGTGACCCTGAGTAGGCCTCGCTGGTTGTGATCATCTCTCTCTTTATTTATCTACTTATTAATAATAAAATATTTATGATGAAAAGGAAAGGGTGGGGAGGTGAGTAGGAGGGTGTGCCATGTGGGACAGTGGGTTAAATTGCAGCTTTCAATGTTAGCATCCAATACAGGAGTACTGTTTCAAGTCCTGGCAGCTCCACTTTCAACTCAGTTCCTTGGTCTTGCGTCTGGGAAGGTAGCACTTGATGGTTCAGACACTTTAGACCAGCCTCACTCCCATCTTTGTGACAATTTGCTGAGTGAACCACCTCTCTCTCCATCTTTCCCTGGCTCTCTGCTACACTGCCTTTAAAATAAACAAATATATGTTTATGAAAAAAAATGATTCGTCTCTATAAGGTACTTCCTGTGAACAGAGCTGATGGAACTGAAATTTGCTCTGGGTGAGCCAGTGAGTGCCTAGTGGTTGATTTCCCACACATGGCTGTGAATTTTTATGTACACCATCTACTTCAGGTACAATACATTTATAAAACACGTCTTCCTCCTCTAATCAATTAAATAAAACTTAGCTTAGATTTTGGTTAAGAAATGTTTTGTTTCTGAATTTTTAACTTTTATAATGTGGCATATCTGTACAAAGTTATTCCAGGGGCAGTTGCTAGCCTTAGTAATTAAGACATGCATGTCCCCACACCAAAACAGCTGGGTTTGATTCCTGTCACTGGCTTCCAATTCTAACATCTTGTCAGTACAGATCCTGGGGAGCAATTGTAAAGCCTCAGTGGCTGGGGTCCTCCACATGGCGGATCTGAACTGAGCTCCTGCTTCCCGGCTTTGGCCATAGCCCTGGCTGATGTAGGCATTGGGGGAGTGAGCCAGAAGTTGAACAAATTTTCTGGTAACCCCATCCTGCCTAAAATACATTTTATAAGAAAAAAAAACACAAGATTTCACTTATTTTAATTTTTAAAAAATTGTACTTGTTTGAAACACAAGTGATAGAGATTTTTCCATCGACTAGTTCATTTCTTACACAGCCACCCTTAAGAACCCAGACTGAGTCAAGCCTAAGTCAGGAACCAGGGACTCCATTCAAGGCTACAACCTGCATCAGGGGCCCACACATTTGTGCCACTTTCTGCTTTCCCTGGTGCACTGGCAGGGAGCTGGATGGAAAGTGGAACAGTAGGGACTTGAACTGGTACCCATATGGGATGCAGGCATTGATGATGATGGTTTTATCTTTTCTCTATGCCACAATGCCAGCCCCCACCATTGTTTTCTATAGTGTATTTTTGTTCCTTTCCTTTGTTTAGGCGTGTTTAGGCACACAAATATTTACCATTTTGTTACAGTTGCCTACACTACTCAGCAAAATAACAGTTTGTATATGTTTATAGCTTAGGAGCAACAGGCTGTACCATATGCTTCGGTGTGTAGTAGGTAATACCGCGCAGTTTTGTGTAAATAACTCTTATGTTCACACAATCAGAAAATCACTTTAACAACTTTCTGAAAGCATATTCTCATAGTTAGGCAAGATACAGCTGTACACATCTATGCCTGTTTGTACATATATATAGTAACATACATATGCATATGCTACATATGGTTATACATATATCCTATATGTATAATAAGTATTGGAGATAAAAAGAAAGCTTTTTCTCTCCACTATTTTTATCTATCGCTATCATTATCATTATTGATCATCTATGTTGGAATAGTACCTGGTGTACAGTCAGTTCGTACACTCGTGATCTCTTGCTGTGATGAGTGTTGGGTGGGTGATGCACCTGTTGCCAGAAGGGTTATTTCATGCCACAGTCCTGGGCTTTCTGGTCTGTTGGCTTCCATAGGCAATGCTTCCAAGACACAGAGGAAATCGGATGTCTTACATTGAGTATCCCCTCGGAACAAGAGTGTTGAATACACGTGGGCACTAATCTCACTGAAAATGCTTAGGAGACCCATGAAACGCTGTTAATAAGAAATCCTGCTCTCACAGTTTTGGATCAGACTATGTGAGAGTTATACAGGGAAGAAGTCATGCAATTAAGTATAATGTTTGCAATGAACAGTGCTTACAGTCAAAACTTTCAGTTTGAAATATGAGCTCACATTTATTTATGTCCAGAATATCTTTAAAAATATGGCATGTTCTTTCCAGTTGCAGATATATAAACATCTTATTATACTGTGGTAACTCTCTAAGACTTTCCTAAAGAAAATTTATGTGAGGTATAAACTTACATTTTAATTGAGATTACTGCAAATACGCCCTCTACATATGAGAAATGATATCTATCCTTTTAGTGCATAATTAAAAAAAAAACACAAGTAGATGTGGTCGTCCATGTCTCCTCAGGCAATTGCAATGTTACTGCTATTTTATTACCCTTTTTAGTAGGAACAATACATGGGACCTGATAGTAACTTTTAACGTGGGGTATGAGCACCTTTCTAATCTGGTTTCATTCATGCCAGGGATTGGTGTACATTTACTATTTACAAAATACTCTTGGGCACCACAAATGAAAACAAGTAAGTAATGCAGAGTGAACCAGAGAATGTTTCACCCACGATTCCAAGGTTCATCAAAACTACGGAGAATTAGTACCATTCAAAGTTTGGTAGCTTGTCATTCAAGTCTTACAACACTGTTTAGTTTTAGGTTACACTGAATTGATTCCATAAATTCAATGTATATGAGTCTAATTTAAAAGTTAAGATGCAAATTTACTTCCCTTTGCAAAGAACTTCAGTGGTACCTAATTATTGGGTAAATTTCAGATCTATCAAAATTCTTTGCTCTATGATCTGACCCAGGTTACTTTTCAATCTCATTATTACATTTCTTTTAAATTCATGACCTTCAACTAGAAGAGAAAAAAAATTTCATTTATGCCCTCAAGTCTTCCAGTTTTCTCAGGAAGTGTTTTACAGTTACTGGAAATGAATCCTCCATTTGTATGGTGTTAAATGCTCCTGTGTGAGTTGTGTGTCTCTAACAGTTGATAGCAGTTCCTAGATTTGATAACTAATGGTGACTTCCATTTATATATCACAAACTTTTATTTATATGATTGAAGAATATAACATACCTTCTGTAGTGGCTTTTATGGCTTTTATGCTGTCTTTGTGTTGGTTAGCAAGTGCTTATCAACTGCTAACATAAACCTCTCCTTTTTAGGGTTGTTAATCATCTTCAGAGTTTTTAGGGATTGGCACCCTTTTAAGCTACCTTTGAAGATTGAGGTGTCAAAGAATCTACTGTAACCCCTGTGGAAACAGTCTCACGTGTGTTCCATCACTTCAGTAATCCAGTGTACCACATTTGCAATTTTCTAGTGTATGTCAAATTATTGACTTCATCGTGTCAATCAAAGCTTGAGAGTGGCTGTGAACTATTTGAATAAGCATCCGTTTATTAATCCAATCACTATACATTGATTCATGGATTTAGACATTCATTGAACTTTTCTATATGATAGACAGTGTGATAAATTGTACTGATAGTAACGGAAAGTCATTTGATCATCCTTAAAAGACCATGAACATACAGAACTATCACATAAGCAAATACAATAGTATATCCTTTTTTTCTTTTTAAAAATGATTTATTTATTATAATTGGAAAGACAGATTTACAGAAAGAAGGAGAGACATATCAGAAGATCTTCCATTGGCTGGTTCACTCTTGAAGCGGCCCGAACAACTGGAGCTGAGCTGATTCAACGCCAGGAGCCAGGAGCCAGGAGCCAGGAGCCAGGAGCCAGGGGCTTCTTTCTGGTCTCCAATATGGATGCAGGGTCCCAAGGCTTGGAGCTATCCTCTGCTGCTTTCCCTGAACCATAGGCAGGGAGCAGGATGGGAGGTAGAGCATCTGGAACACAAATTGGCACTCATATGAGAGCCTGGCGTGTGCAAGGTGATGATTTTAGCCACTGAGCCATTGTGCCAGGCCCCTAATAACATTTTCATAAATACTATTAAATCATTTTAAGGAATTCTTTGTTGTCTTGGGTATTAAAAAGAGCTTCCTGACCCTTGTGAAATAATTCTTCAGAAAAATAGAAATACTGTTTTTAGTGGTGAAAGCAGGGTGGAACTGCAAATGTTGGGAAAAGCACATTGAAAGACAAGGCAGTATAGTGGTGCTCTGGCCTGTTTGTGACCTCTGAAATATTGGTTATGTCTGGAGATTATGAAATAGAAGTATGCTATGAAATGAGATCGGAGCCATAAAGCAAAGTGTCTGCAAAGCCGTGTATTCATGTGAAGGACGTTAAGCTTCATTTGAAGGCATCTGGTTTTAAAGTGTTTCAGTGTGGGAACTGATGAAACTCTTATAGAATGAGAAGTCTTTCTGGATCCAGGAAGACAAATTAGAGGGAATTGCAAAGGTCTCCATTATGACAGTTTTTTAAAAAAAAGATTTATTTATTTATGCATTGGAAAGTCAGATATACAGAGAGGAGGAGGAGGAGAGAGAAGAAGATCCTCTGTCTGCAGACTCACTCCCCAAGTGGCTGCAACAGCCAGAGCTGAGCCAATGTGAGGCTAGGAGCCAGGAGCTTGTTTCGAGTCTCCCGTGCGGGTGCAGGGTCCCAAAGCTTTGGGCCATTCTCAAATGTTTTCCCAGGCTACAAGCCAGGAGCTGGATGAGAAGTGGGGCCACTGGGATATGAACTGGTGCCCATATGGGTTCCCGAAAGATGCAAGGAGAAGACTTCAGCTGCTAGGTTACCGTGCCAGGCCCCATTAGGATAATTTTGAATACAGCAGAGACTGAGTGATATGAAAGAGTCAGAAACATATATATATAAAACATTGATTTGATAAATATGAATCAGTTATTGGCTGTTGGGTAAGAAGGAGGCAGGAAGTGTGTATATTTGGCACAGTAATAATAATTTCTAGGGATGCCACATCACATATTGTAGTGCCTGGTTCAAGTCTTGGCTCTGCGCTGGGCTCTGACATCCCAACCATAAGGATGCTAGGATGCAGCAGGGATGAAGCAAGTACCTGGGTCCAATCACTCACACGAGAGATCTGGATTGAGCCTCTGGCTTTGAACTAAACCAACCCTGGCCTTGTAGCTGTGGACATTCGGGGAGTGCACGAAAGTCTGGGACAGCTCTGCCTGTGCAAAAGAAAAAGGGCAAGTGTCTGACTCTTAGAAAATGTGAAGTTTATAGTTTGAGGTCTGAATGGAGGGTATATGTTAAAAGAGTAACTCCTCATTTGAGTGTATTTTCTTTAAAACATTTTAGATCAGTATTTAAATGTTAAAATCACTTATTATAACACTGGTAGAAACAGAACTTCTGAATGAAGTTGTTAAATTGCTTACTTTTTTATTTCTTCGTTTGCTTATTTTTCAATTTCTAATGAAATATGCATAGTCTAGAATTTGCCACCTTAATCATTTTTTAATTATACAATGCCTTGATGTGCATTCAACCTTCTAAATTCTTCATCTTGCAAAGCTAACATCTGGGTGTAAAGCCACACCCTTCCCTCACCACTTCCCCTCGTCTTGGCAACCACCACCCCACTTATGAATTTATCATTTCATTTATTCATTCGCTTATCATCTGACAGAGAAAGTGGCAAACATCCACATAGAGAGAATGCCTCTGAGAGAGTGCTCATCCACTGGTTACCCCCAAATTTCTCCAAAGGCTCCCAGCTGAGGCTGACGCTGAGACCTGGACACTCAATCCGTGTCTCCCAATGGTGACATTGGGACATGTTTGGCTGCAGCTGGGATGTGACAGCTAGTCAGGAACTGGTTTTAAGCATCAGATTCAAGCACTTTGATACCAGACATGGGCATCCTACCTGGCAACATAACTGCTAACTCAAACCTCTACCCTTTTCTTCCTGTCTCTATAAATTTGAGGATTTTAGTTACTTCATATAATGGCGTTGTGTATGTCAGACTACCTTGTTATTTCACTTAGCATAAAGCTTTAAAGTTCGTTCATGCAGTACATATCAGAATTTTCTTTTCCTTTTAAAAGTCAAATAATACTTCATTTCCTATATGTGATCCATTTTGCATATTGTGATTCCATTCAGACACTCGGTAGATGTTTGAATTTTCCTGATTTTTGGCAAGTGAATAGCACTGTTAAACATGATGCACTCAGTTTTATCTGTCTTTGAATTGGGGGTAATAATAGCATTTACCTCAAGGAAATTTTGTGAAAATTACATTAGTTGGGCCCGGCGCGGTGGCGCAAGTGGTTAAAGGTCCTCGCCTTGCACGCCCGGGATCCCATATGGGCGCCGGTTCTAATCCCGGCAGCCCCGCTTCCCTTCCAGCTCCCTGCCTGTGGCCCAGGAAAGCAGTCGAGGACGGCCCAAAGCTTTGGGAACCTGCACCTGCGTGGGAGACCCGGAAGAGGCTCCTGGCTTTGGACCGGCATAGTATTGGCCTGTTGCGCTCACTTGGGGAGTGAATCATCGGACGGAAGATCTTCCTCTCTGTCTCTCCTCTCTGTATATCTGCCTTTCCAATGAAAAAAAAAAAAAGAAAAATAAATCTTAAAAAAAAAAAAGAAAATTACATTAGTTAATAACCATCCCACACAATGATTAGCACAAAATAACAGCCTATTGAAATTGGGAGTTTCATGGCAACTGGGTGAGAGAGCTTAGAAATACAGCTAAAGAACAGGGATGTGAGGGACACTTTTGCAGGTCTATTGCACTGAAGGAAAGGACAAATAAAGTTTAATGTAGGTAACAGGATTGATGTCGCCTAGCTGGGCTATGTCTTTTCCCTTACTTTGTTCCGATCCATTGCTGAGCTCATCATAAGTCAATTCGTTACTCAAGCTACGTCTGATGTCAACCAACATTTGATTTTTAAACAGAGAAAAGGATCACATTGGCAAGTATTTTGAATGTTGAGGGAAGGTATCTTACGTGAAGTTTCAGGCATTTTCAATTTTTGACTTAAGCACTTTAGTGGTTGCAAATCCTGAAGTGGAGGTCTTTTAAAGGAAATGTACCTCCCATGCTAGTTCTGTTCTGGCAGATGAAGGAATTTAGCTCACATTTAAATATGAGCATTATTTGTTTTTATCAGATTACCAACTCTGAATATTGGATTAATGTGTAATTTTAGGCAAGCCAAGTGTATGACTTCATAGAATGGCTTCCTATTTCTAGCAACTCTATCCTGTTGAATTATTTTTATGTTTTACTATGTGTGGCAATGACAGTTTTACTCTCAAGTAGGAACTGGGGTACAAAATGAGGGTGTTTCTCTTTCGAGATCATCTGGTGATCACATCTGCCTAATATTTTGTCTCCAATCAGAGCAGAAGCCCAACTGTGTTGCCAAAAGTTCGTGAAAATGAACAGGATTCTGTGTTTCCCCATTCCAAGGCCCACATGACTTTAGTCTTGAAGCTAACCAGTGTCATAGTTGGATCTCACTGCTACACCCAGCTAATGCCTCCCAGGCTTCTGCCTTCAGTCCGTATTTTGGAGAAGGGAATAGACATTTGGATTCTATATGATCCCTTCTCCTAATTTCATGTGTCTGCATATGACGTTCTAGTTCTTTTTGCCAGATATTCAGATACCAAAGGCAGAGTTTTACTACCTTGGGGTAGAGATCTTTAATGAATGATGTGTAAAAATGGAGAGCTAAGTCCATGTTGTACCTGCTGTCCATCTCAAAGAACAGAGAAATTTTTGGAGGAGAGAGAGAGAGAAAGAGAGAGAGTGAGAGAGAGAGAGCATGAAAAGACAATTTGATAGAGTGAAGAAAACACATCAGAATATAGCAGGAAACCTTTCCATGAGACAGACACTGTGATTTTACCTTATATTCTAATGTGGAAAAAAGCAACACATCATGAGCATAGTAGAAAATTAGCATACATTTCATAGTGCATCTCAATACTTCCCCCCCTGCTCTAGGCTCTATCATATTCCCTTGGGATGTTTTATCAGATTGCAACCATAGATTCACTTTCAGAAGAGGACTGATAAGAGGAGTGGGGTATTTCCTTGTTCTCCAAAAGCTCTATCTTTAGAGGAGTTAAAATTTTAAATTTTGCCTTTCTTTTCTTTACTTATAGCTTGAAAGGTCTTAAGGACATGTTCTATTAGGTCAATCCTAGTCCAAATAACTAAAGTGGTTTTCTGGACAACCTCAGTCCATGACATTCAATGATCTGTATGGTCCATGCTAACCCCAAGAACCCACTGTATAGTTCTCTGTTAACAGTCTCTGTTAACTTGGAAAAATATAAATTGTTCCTATCAAGCCTGCTTGATGCTGGAATCCTGGTAGATGTGAAGACAACTTGCTATTATAATTGCCTTAGTGATTCATCATACAAACTAAATAAAGAGGCTTATTTAGCTCCCATTTTAGAGAGTGAAAATCTGAACAACATAATTCCATTTCTGGTGAATGTTCCATGTCAGCCAGTGGGTACATGTAGGGGAATTTAGAGACCAAAAGTAGAGAAGAAACAAGAGTTAAGCTTATCTCTTTTAAAGCAACATTCTCTGGAGAAATACTAATGATTTACATGAGAAAATATGTAAGTCCCATCAGATAGAAAAACCCTCAGTCAACCAAGAACTTCCCATTAGATCCAATCTCTGTGCAGCTTCCAACAACAGCACCCTATGGACCAAGTTTTAATCACAGAGATTCTTGGGCTCACATGGACATTCAAATCCTAAACAGAGCATAACAATGAATAAGGCAGAATAGCCATGTTATTAACAGGGCAGTCACAAAACTATGAGTTATTAAAATGACAAATCCACTGAGTGTAATTCAGTTGTGATTCTGCCAATCAAGAAGTCATTTTCTACGGATAAGTCATATTGCCAAGTGTTTCTGTGAGTTTACGCATTTTATGATTCTAAAACCACTGAATACAACTGATCAAAATATTTCCAAACAATTGAAATCGTGTGCCTCTGGAGATCCTCACTGATATATTGTCTTGTGTTTTTAATGTCCACTTTCTGCGTCTTAAGAGCCCCTCAATGATTTGATTTTATTTAAAAGTTTTTATTTTATTGAAAGGTGTGCACATGTGCCTGCATGGGTACACACACACACACACACACACACACACACACACACACACACACACATATCTTCTATCTTCCAGTTCTCTCCTCAAATACCCGTCTTAGCTGAGTCTGTGCTAGCCCAAAGCTGCAAAGCTGAAATGCCAACCAAGGTTTCCCACATGGTTCGCAGGAGCCCAAGAATTGAACAGTCATCTGTGTCCTTCCGGAGTTGACATCAGCCAGAGCCGGAAGCTGAGTGACTACTCTGGTAGGGCATACGGCATCCCAAGGAATGGCTTAATCACTGTCCCTAACGCTTGTCTTATTTCAGTGATTTCAGAAGACCTTCCTCTCTTTCTTTTTAAAAAATGTTTTGTGAAATAGTTTAGTTGGTGCTAGGGTCTCCTTTCCCTTCCCCCAAGTTCCCGCCCCTCCCCTTTCCTCAGTTCTCCCCTTCAGTCTCACAATGTGTGTCTTTCGTAAAATTTCCCCAGTCCATCATGCTGCTGCTGGAGTGTCTCCCAGCAACGTAGGAGACTGAGACTCAGTCATTCTGTAGTGAGTTCTTTTTTTTTTTTTTTTTGTATCCCAGGTTCCTAGTGAAGGTACAATGAGGACTAGATATTCGTTATTTATGGGCAGTACCAATAACAGTGATAATAGTGACATTGACCATCTCAGGTAATTACAAATAATCAGTCTCTTATGGATGGTTGATTGATGAATTACATCACAAGACCTTATTACACAAGGTACAGGTTATTATGAACTGACATAAGGTTAGATTCAAATTTAATATCTTTGATTTGACATCATGGCAACAACCTAAATGCCCATTAATAAAGGACTGGAGAAAAAAAAACTGTGGTTCATCTACTCTAAGGAATACTACATAGCTATTTAAAAAATAAAGTATAATGCTTTGTGGCCAACTGGGCCAAACTAGAGACCATTAAGCTAAGGGAAATGAGGCGATTGCAAAAGGTCAGATATCATATATTTGCTCTCACATAAGACTTTCTCTCTTAATTGTGGCTGAAAGTAATCCACAAGTGTTTCAAAATAATATATATACGATTAGCAATTTATTTTTAAAAGAGATTTGTTTGTAATTGTTTGAGAAGCACAGTTAGAGAGAAAGGGAGGGATAAGGAGAGAGGTCTTCTGTCCAGTGATTCACTCCCCACATGGCCACCATGCCAAGAACTTCCTTCTGTTCTCCCCACTGGGTGCCCAGGCCCAAGGACTTGGGTCATAGTCTCCTGCTCACATTAGCAAGCTTCTGGATCTCAAGTAGGGCAGCTGAGACTCAAATTGTCACCCACGTGGAGTCCCAGCACTAGCTCTGCAAGTGGTAGCTTAACTCACCACACCACAGCACTGACTCCTAAGTAGTAATTATAATCCTACAAAACACTTAGTGCTTATAACTTTAAAATGTTTTATTAACCACATTTCTTCCTCAGTAAAATTCAATAATTACTTCCTTATCATTGCATAGTAGCAAATTGTATGTTCAGAGATAGCATTCTAGATATGCAGTATGTATTAATGCTTTAGCATTGGCCAAACGTAATATTTCATCAGGTTTACATTGACTTTGACAAAATGCTCTGATGTTTTGAATTAGCAAATATACATGCATATTTGCATAGCATCTCAGAACAGAACAATAAACATGGGTAATATTAAACCTTTTAATAATAATTTAGTCATATTGGAGAATTGATTTTTCCATATTTTGCTTTGATTGCAGAAATTTTATTTATAACATTTATAACTATACATAAGAAGCAATGTGAAATTAAACTACTTATATTTGAGAGATAATATTTGCTTAACATTATGGATATGTCTCCTATATATTCATTTGTAGGATAATCATGCTATATATGCATGCATGTGTATCTGCTGATGTTTTGGTGTGTGTTAAGGAAGTGGTTCAGAATATATTCTCCATAAATACATGCATCTACTGTTTCTATTCACAGGAATCTTAATACAAGCCCCGTTGTAGCTAGAGCATCATAGTTCTCTAGTTTGACTTTTTCCTAGGCCCGCAAACACATTGGAGATAACACCTCCACAAAGTACTGCTTCCTGTGGAGCAACCAGACACACATTTCTGAGGCAGACTGGTTAAAAAACGAGACTCAGAAGTGCTGAGCCATTCATTCTTACTTTTTCTAGAAAAGCCATCCTCCACAGAGTAAAGGAATGGCAGGCTGGCCTGAGGGTACCCTACGTGACTCTCCAGGAAACTCCTTCACTGAGAAGTGGAAGGCCTGGACTGGGGCATGGGAATTCTCCCCGCAGGATTCTTAACAATTACCCACATTGACACTGAGAAGAAAATCTTACTAGGATATGGCTACATGTAACGTATCAGTCTGCAGTGCGCTTTTTATTCTGGAACATTTTGTCTCCTTTTTGTAGATTCCTAGTGCTTTTCTGAAATGTAAGTACCATGTCTACTTTGAAGGTTGATAAAGAATAATATGAAAAAAACCCAGTGCGAATGGCCATATGTTACTCATTATATATGTATTTACCTCAATTGTATAATAGTTTTGGGGATTGGAGGAGGGAGTACAATATATATTGCTCTTATTTTTGTAATTTAGAAATAGACAAAGAAAACTCCACTCAAATGGATGGATATCAAAATTTGAACTTAATGTAGATAAATGATGAATTGCAAGATGTGACAATAGTGACATTCCCAAAAATAAATCTCAGAGTTAGTTTTACCCATCAAGTTGCAGACAGCTTTAACCAGTTGTGGATTTCTTTCTTAGCCGTGTTTGTTTTATGCAACTCATAGCTTGAGGCAGCAGAAGACAATGCATGCTTACTGTAGGCAGTCTCAAAGAAAGAACGCTAGACAGTGTTGATCCACTATCTATGCCTTGTCAGTTGGATCTATTTTTTCATCCATTTCTACTTTGTGGGAATGCTGATTGGAAGTGTTCAGGGGAAATCCTACCTCTGGAGAATTGGAATAGTGAGCATAAGCAAAGGCAAGAGGCAGCTGACTAGCAGGCATGCTCAGAAAAGAGCAAGGAACCCTCAGTAGCACCAAGGTTAAAAGTTTGCAGACTCAGAAGGTGGAATTCTCTGACAAATCCTCCCTCAGCAATTTCCCTCACCTGCTCAAGAAAGTTGTCTCCTCTCTCTGTCACACATGGCTTTGACTCAAAAGGAGACACATGTCATTAGCAAGATGACTTTCTTTTTTGAGTCTAGATCTAATCCATATCCAGTAGGATTTGCCATTTCTTTTGCTTGCACCCTCAATCTCTTCTTCTCTTTGCTCTCCTTTTTGGCTTCCTGTTATTCTTCCTTAAAAAGAACCACATCAGGGCCCAGCCCGGTGGTGCAGTGGTTAAGGTCCTTGCCTTGCACACCCAGGATCCTATATGGGCGCCTGTTCTAATCCCGGCAGCCCCGCTTCCCATCCAGCTCCCTGCTTGTGGCCCGGGAAAGCAGTGAAGGACGGCCCAAAGTGTTGGGACCCTGCACCTGCGGGAGACCTAGAAGAGGCTCCTGGCTTCGGACCGGCATAGTGTTGGCCGTTGCGCTCACTTGGGGAGTGAATCATCGGACGGAAGATCTTCCTTTCTGTCTCTCCTCCTCTCTGTATATCCTCCTTTCCAATAAAAATCTTCCTCTCTGTCTCTCCTGTCTGTATATCCGCCTTTCCAATAAAAATAAAATAAATCTTAAAAAAAATAACCACATCAAATTCTTGACACTGGAATCAAGATGGAGGAAGAGGGTAAGGACATGTTTACACAGACAGAGAAACATTTGATCAGGATGAAGCAGAGAGGACACATTCCAGGAAATAGGAGAGGACAGACCAACAGCAGAGGGATACCTGGAGACTGACAGACACAGGAAAGCAGCAGACACAACGGTGTGGTGTTGCAGTGATGGATACTCCAGCAGCATTCAGCTAACAGTGATCTGAACTCCACCAGCAACCAGATGGGAAGGGACTTTCACTGGAAGCTTGGGAGGTGAACTCAGACAAAGAACTGTCCTGCTGGTCTGTTTGATTTGACGAGAAGCAGAGACAGAACAGCAAATCCCAGAAGGGCAGTGTGAGAACAGGGTGGATTTCACAGCCGAGTCAGTCCCTTATAGCTGAACTGGATGCCATTTTGTGTGAGGAGACAAAAGCAAGGGAAAGGACTGACCATATGCTGAGCTGGGAGTGAACTCATTTCTGACTCAGTGAACTGCATCAACGTGGCATTCTATAGGTTCCACCCAAGACCGGTATGGGTAGCCCTCAGATCTGATGGACAACAGATCAAGAACTCTAGTAGTGGTACATCAGGTGCCATTTTGTGCACCGTGGCAAAAGCTTTAGGACTGCAGGGGCAACAGTGAACTGTGCATGTGCTGAGCTCGCGAGAATTCACTGAGTTCCGTGGATTGCACTGGTTCCCACAGGAAAATAATACCGACTGTGACATCACATGGGTCAAAATAGGTCCGTGTGGCACCCAGACCTAACATCCAACAGGTTCTGGCAAGATCAGCACCACCAACAACCTAGCTATATAGGACACCTGGTGTCTCTCTAATCCTGGGACCTGATCCAACCAAAAGTGGGAGAAAGTTTGTACAGATAACGGTGCAGCCTCAGCACGGTATTACAGGAAATCTAGCTTTCATCACACTCTCCAATGGAGCTTCAATCTTAACAACAAACACTGTATGCAGCAGGCCTCACAGCATTTCCCTATTTCCTATCCACTTAGATTTCCTTGTAGCCACTGTAATCCCTTTATTTTCTATCAGTTGCATTTATCTTTTGTTCTTCTCTAAATCCATCGCGTCTTTTTCTCTTATCTAAAGAAGGCAAGCAGGATGCTAAAGAGACTAAGGAGAGAAGCCGTATGCTCAGTGGGGCTTCGCAAGTTTCTGTAGTGTTATCACCTAGATTCTGCCTAAGAGTTCTTTTTGGCAGGTGTTTTTCCACCCAAAGAATTCTAGAGTTTCAGTAAAAGCTGATGGAACCAAAATCTGAACCAATATCCTATCCTTATTTCATTATGTCAGGTGGTCTGTACACCTCGTCTTTCTCCACAGTGTCCCCATAAGCAACTCCTGGAGTTCTGCCCTCTGCTCTGTTTGTTTCTGGTATTCCTTTTTATGTCTTGGACTTATAAATAAATAGATCCACATATTAATATATACGGATGTGTCTTAATATAGATGAAGTAAAACATGTATTTCAAGTCTATGTGTCCCTCTTAAAGTCGGTGTATGTGCACATGTTTTCTAAAAGGGAAGCCACTATGAAGTCCCTGAGTTCCTTTCCAGCCTTCTGCTGTCCTCTTCTGCACTTCTCCTGATCTTTCTTTCCTTTCCGCCCTCATGTCCTCCTTTTGCATCTCTGGGGTCATCTTTTACTTTAAGCATTTGTTGAACATTCCCTCTAAGCTGGCCACCATGGCGGATACCCCACCCCCAAGCATGGTCACACCCTCACGAAGCACTTACTAATGGCTCAGTTTTAAGCAGGAGGAAGCAGAGGCTTAGAGTAGCTATGTAACTTGCTAAAGGTCAAATGGCTGGTAATACAGAACTAGTTTGGAGTTAGTTTTTCTTTGACAGCTTGCTCAGCTCGTGCCGCTGGAGGGCTACTTGCTGTGTTCTGAGCTTGCACACTGCATTCCTGCTTCATATCCTTTCTTATTTGGCTACTTACTGTCCTCTGGTTAGAATTCTACCAGTTTCTCAAGGTCCTCTTTGCTAGACCATTCTTGAAATTGGATTGAATTGAACTCTAACCCGGTCATGCATAGTTTCATTAAAAAGAAACTCAATTGGAGTAATTACATACTGTAAAAATAGGTTTATCAAAATGGCAGTAAAAGTAATATTAACTTTCCTCATATTTAAGAGATTGATGAAATGCACAATTATGCTCTTCTTTATTTGGTAATTTGTTCCTTTTTTTCCCCATAACAAGAACTGCTAGAAAACCTTCCATTGCTAACATGTACAGTGTATCTGTTAGAAACAATTGCCAAATGGCTGTGACTCTTTAACTTTTCTGGTAATCGCTACGGAATCCATTGAAAGAATTCCAAGTCTGTTATCAAGGCCTCCTCATATAGTTAAACAAGATGATTACAAGAGCCTTATCCAACAAGGTTGTTTTGTATTTCCTAGTTATTTTATCTCTGGATTCTCTAGTTGCCAGTTTCGGAGGTTAAACTGAAACTCTGACAGAGATGCAATTCCCGCAGAAAGCCCTGGGTGACTGGTGTGAGGATTACAGCTGTTTCGCCTTTCTGTTCTTTCTTCTCCAGCTGCTGTTCCTTAAATAAAACTTTAAAAATAACTTTTATAGGGTGGTTAATACATTCCTACCCTGTGGGGACAGAATACATTCTCAGCTGCCTAAGACTTTAGGCAGGCTTGCTGCAATAATTCGGGTAAAGAAACAGGCTCTTGTCTTGCATGTTGAAGCATTGCCCATGGTTAAGGCAAGAGCAAGGAAACTGGCCATTCTGAAATTGCACTCCAGATGCACTGCGGAAGGGGAGGTTGAGTCTAGGTGATGATGAATCAGTAACATCATAGGGGCAATATAAATTTTAAGGGAGAAGAGGGAAGTCAGATACATATTTAGAAGGTCCTGTGCATTTCTCAAAGTCATTTCTTTATATCACCATTGAGCTACTCTTTGTTGAATTCGATTGGGATTCCTGGTATATAACTGGCAGCAAACATTATTGTAAAAGTGTCAGAAGTATCTGTGTTCAACATGCCCATTTTTTTTGTAGGGGAACAAGATCTGGGCAGAGGCATATTGGGATATCTTGAACCTCATTGGATTATTACATTTGAAAGTCGCTGTAATAAAAGAAGTAAATGCTGACTTCTTGCCCAAAATGTGCTAAGCAGAGACAGTACGGAATTTTGTCATGTGTGCTACAGAATCCACTCTTCATTCTTGTGAAACAGATTTACCTTTCAAGCAGAAATCCAACTGGAGGGATACAAAGGGTTCACTTCAGTGTGATGTGCCTGACTTAAGATCTAACAAGCAGGTGTTATCCCCATTTACGAATTTCAAAAACAAAATTCAGAGGAAGACGAATAACTGAGGCTCTAATGAGAAATTATACCCCCCGTGCTTGAATCTTTCACGTGCTGCTGGGGGAGAATGCATAGGACTCATGAGTGTCTTTGTTCAAGATTTATTTGAATGAGTTACAGTGAGAGGGGGAGAGACCAACAGGGATCTCCTATCTGCTGATTCATTTCCAAAATGGCTGCAGCAGAAGGGCTGGGCTAGGCTGCAACCAGCAGCCAGAAGCTTCTTCTGAATCTCTCACATGGGTGGAAGGGCTCATGTGCTTTGGTCATTTTCTGTTTCATTGCAGGTCATCATCCGGGAGCTGGATACAACGTGGAGTAACTGGAACATGGATGGGATGTTGGTGATACAGCTGTAGATGATGGCTTTACCAATGACTATATCTCAGGGTCTTTTTTAAAAACACAGCTTGTTTATTTATTTGAAGAAGAGTGACAAAGAAAAGGCGAGACTAAGAGAGAGAGATATCTTCCATCCACTGGTTCTTTTTCTCAAATAACTGTAATGATTGGGGCTGTGCCAGGCTGGCACAATACCCAGTAACTCCATCTGTGTCTCCTATATGGTTGCAGGGGCCCAAGTGCTTAGGCCATCTTCTGCTTGCTTTCCAGGGAATATGAGCAGGGAGGTGTCTTAGAACCAGAGCAGCCAGGACACAAACTGGCATTCGCATGCGTTGCTGATGTTCCAGGAAGTGTACCACATAGATGCCTCAGTATCTATGTCAAGATGCAAATGCAAATGCTTTGGGTTGGGAAGTCTTTTGATTTTGTAAATTGGGTGTTTGTAGGGTTATTTGACCTACATCTGATATATACCAGGAGCTTCTTCCTGGTCTGCCACCTGGATTCAGGGTCCCAAGGCTTATGGGCCATCTTCCACTGCCTTCCTAGGTCACAAGCAGGGAGTTGAATAGGAAGTGAAGCAGCTGGGACCTGAGCCAGTGTCCATATGGGATCCCAGTGAGTGCAAGGTAAGGATTTAGCCACTACATCATCACATCAGGCCCATAAAATATTTATAATAGTCATTGTAACTATTAAGGAAAATCATTGCTTTTATGCATTTATCCTATGATTTTTTTTTTTTAAAAAGATTGAGGTCATTATTTGAGAGAGACAGACAGAGAGAGAGAGAGAGAATTTTTCTATTTGTTGATTCAATCCCAAGATGGCCTCAACAGCTAGGCTGGTCCAGGCTGTAGTCAGGAGCTGTCAGATGTCCCACAAGATAAGCAGTGAGCCAAGCACTCTTACCGTCTTCTGTTGCTTTCTCAGGCAACCAGCAGAGAGCTGGATCAGAAGTGGGAACAGCAAGAACATGTACAGGCACCATGATGGGATGCTGGTGTCACAGGCAGTGATAACATGCTGTGCTACAATGCCACTACTTTCGAAGTCTACAATATTATTAAGACATTTTTACTTGAATTTCAGGTTCATAAATTTTATACTGGTCTTTTCTTTTATTATCATACATTTGTTTTTCCTTTTTAAGTCTCAGAGAATTGCTCAGAGAATCCAATGAAGTGATGATTACATTAATCCCTGTCTACATTAATCCCTGTCCACATTTTTTCCTGTAACTGGGGTAAAGAGGGAGATACAGGGAGAAGCCCCACCCAGCCTCCCACCCATCCCAGGTCCCTGAGGGTATTGCTCAAGTGATTTTGATAGTTCAAAAGTTATGAATTGCTGCCACCATTCCAAGCATGATGGAGTCGCCGCAGAATCCACTGACTGACACAGTCCACCTTAGAGTCTCTGCCCAGTTTTTCACTGCCAACACATGGCTGGGGTAGTTGATTGATTTGTTCTGTCCTCTGTTGTGGTGCCAGGTCTCCTTTGCAAGTTCCGATAGACTGCCATTTCCTCCCTGTGCACCTGGTTATGCTCTCCACTGCTCCTTCTGAGCCTCTGAGCAGGCTTGGCTCTGGTACTTGCGCTCCATGGCAGACCTTGGAACCTTAAAGCATTCATTTTCACAAAACTCATCCTGTGATCCTCAGTTAGTAAAAAATGTCATTCAAACATATAGAGCACTTTACAAACTGAACAGCAGCAATACAACCTGAAAACTGCACGGGCCCTCCTCAGATGTCTGGTGATTAAAAAAAAAGAATAATTCTATTTATAAATGTTATTGCAGTAAGTACAATCATTTCTGAGAAAACATTGATCATGAAATTACTTGAATATGCAAGTTAGAATGGAAACTCGGGATTGGGAGTTAATTAATAAAGAACTGGAGCATGCAGGCGATGTTTTATTTCTGCATGGGATATTCTTATCTTTAGGAAATAACTATCGATTCTTTTTAAATTAAATAACTTTCATTTATTTGACAGAGAGAGAGATGGAAGGTTAGAGAGAGAGAAAGCGAGAGAAGGAAAGAAGGACCAAGGGAGGGAAGGAGAAAAGGAAGGGAAGGCGAAAGAGAAAGAGCGAGAGAACGAGACAGACAGAGAGAGCAAGGGAGAAAGAGAGCTTCCATTTCCTGGTTAATCCTCTAAACGCCCACAACAGCCAGAGTTGGGCCAAGATTATGAACCTCAGGACTGGTCTTCTGTGTGGGTGACAGTGAGCCAACTACCTGAGTCACTTGCTCTACCCTACAGTGCACATTAACTGGGGCGTCCAGCCAAGCACTCTGATGTGGGGTGATATTATCCCAAAAAGTACCGTGAACTGCCTCACGAATGTGAGTCCTTTAAGGAACCGTCTGCAATGCTTTGAAATTCTAAAATATGAAGTGCCTGTGCCACCTGCAACTTTATAGGGTACTTACATGGGCTTCTGGGTTTTTTCCTGAATTGCATTTCCATTTGGAATTACGTGTGACCCATGTGCAACCTCACACCATAAGTTTTCTTTTAAAGTTTTATCTCAGTTAACGATATTTTGGTAAGGGAGGGAATAGTTGCCAAAGAAATTTTCTTAATTGGATTTAAAAAAAATTTTTTTTGTATGGCAAACTCTTTCATACAAACGTCCCATGTGAATTGCATGTGATGCTTTTTCTATACCTTCTATGCTAAGGCTAAGGAATCATTGTTTTCTTAGATTGCTCCATTTTCTTGTCACTTCTATCAACAAGATTTGTTCTTGGCATAGTTTGGGGTTGAGCGAGTGCTTTATTCCCTTTGCAATATTTATTAAAAACCTCAAGAAAAAGAGACAACAAAACACAAATCAGAGTTGCTTCCCGTTCTGAAGACGAAGAAAAAAGTCTGCACTCTCTAATTTAATACAAAACCTCCCAAACAACTTTTAAATACCTGGTTCTGGGAGAAAAAGGAAAGTATTTTAAGTTTCACACTGCACTGATTATAGGTGCAACTTTGAAATTTCATCTTCTCTGAGATTTGACCAATGTTACCTAGTGTTTTCATGACATAATAGTTTTGTGCCATATTTCATTATGGCATCTTACCCAACCACTGAACATGCTGTTCTTTGCCAGGGAATCTTTTCTTAGTACATGTGTTTCGAAAGCACTTACCCTGTAAATGAAAGATTAAAGCTTAGCTGACCTAGATTGAGCTGTGGGGTTTCAAAATCCAGGGATCGGTCATCTGGGGTCTACCTCAGTTCAATTCTTTTTTGTGTGTGTTTTGTTTTTTCATTTTTTTAGGTTACTCAGTTGATTCATTTTAGTTCTCCCAAAAAGAAAAACCTTTCATACTTGTTCTCAAAATCTCTCTAATGCAAGCAAAGAAAAATAGCAGGAAAAGAAAGTATGGATAATTCTCCTTTGTGTAAGATACCATGAGTTGTTGATATTTTATATTGTGTAGATAAACACGATATGAAATTGGAGATTCTACTGATGTCTCTGAGACCTCACTGGGATAAGTAGCTGAGTCCCAGGAGAAATGCATTAGTTTACTGAGTGATAAACCTATCCTCCCAATAACGTCTCTTAAACCTTGGATGATGTTCTATGGCTTTTACCTTCTTACTTCTAAGTGCCGAGATGAAAGGAATATTGTTTTAACTCTTTATTTATAAAAAAAAAACAGAGACCCAATACAGACAGAGACACAATTCCCTGTTAAGATTCTGTGATCACAATCATGATGGAGATTGTTCAGAAGTCTGAAAATAGGTCTACCACTCGAACCAGCTACTTCAGGGAATGAGATCAACATATGGGAGAGATATCTGTTTCCCTATGGTTTTTGTGGCTCAATTCACAATAGCCAAGTTGCAAAATCAACCCAGATGTTCCTCGAGTGATGGCTAGATAAAGCAAATGTCACACACACACACACACACACACACACACACACACACACACACACACACACGGGCACACACACATTGGAACATTACTCAGCCATAAAAATGAATGAAATCCTATCTATTGTAACAAGATGGGTGAGAGTGGATTATTTGAAATAAGCCAGCCTCAAAAAGACAACTGACATCATTTTCCTTGTTATGTGGCAGTTCATATAGAATTCAAAACACAGGTAGGAATGAAAAGGTCACCTTGTGATATGATTGCTGCTTTAGCCCTTGATTATGCCCCAGTGGATCTGCGATCTTCATACTATTTACTTCTTGAAAACTATGGCTAATAGTGTATTAAGTCTATCATTATAGACTAGATCAAAAATATATCTTTATAAAAATTAAAGAAAAAAGGGGGCAATTGAACTGGAGAGAGGAGTAGGGAAGCATGTGTACTTATATTCTTAGAACCATGCCTATGAAATACACATAACCTTTTTACATTAATATAAGTCAAAACCCCTCAAATTAACTAAATAAATGTGAAGCCTAAGAAAGGGTGCCTAGTAGGCATGAAACTTTGAAACTACAGTCATATCTGGTGAATTTGTTTTAAACAGTCTTGTGACTTCAAATTCTGCTTTCTTTTTTTCTTAATTTATTTTTTTAATTGGGAAAGGCAGATATATGGAGAAGGAGATACAGAGAGAAAAATCTTCCCTTTGCTGGTTAACTCCCAAAGTGGCCACCGTGGCTGGAATTGAGCTGATCAGAAGGCAGGAGCCAGGAGGTTCTTCCAGGTCTTCCACACTGGTGTAGGTTACAAGACCTTGGGCCATCCTCTAATGTTTTGTCAGGCCACAAACATGGAGTTGGTTGGGAAATGGAACAACCAGGAAAAGAATCGGTGCCTATCTGGGATACTGGTGCATGTAAGGTGAGAATTTAGCCACTAGGCCATTTCACCAGGCCCAATTCAGTTTACTTTCCAGAAAAATTATTATTATTATTATTAATTTTTGCAAATACCTTTATAAGTTCCCAAACCTGACTTCTGTAAGAAACAGAGAATAAACTAGAAATTAAGAACACTCTTGGCCCTAAAACAAAGCTGAACTCGTGTAGCTCTGTGATTAAGCTGTAGGATTCCTATATACAAAATTAAGATAAGATGCCAACTATATTTTTCCCCACAGTGTTCATTTGTAAATTCCTTACATATTGACATGAATTCCAAACAAAAATAATTAAATTTTAAGATTATACCTTTTTCCATCCAATCGCCATTGCCCGGCCAGTTTTGCATTGTCGGAAAGCTAGCCTCCAGGCCTGGAATGTGATTTAGGGGATTCAGGTGTCTCAGACATTAGGTAAAATGCTCATTCTTGTTGCCTGTGCTGTTGTTTATTTTATTAGTATTTTCTTTATAACTTTTAGCTCCTACATAGAAAGGGAAATGTGGAATTTGTCTTTCTAAGTCCAGCTTATGATGTCCTGAAGTCACATTTATCTTGGTAGAATTTCATTTTTTTTCTATAGCTGAGTAGTATTTCACATGCATCTTTATCCATTCATCTGATGATCGACATTCTGGTTGATTCCATCTTTTGGTCATTATGAGCAATATGGCCATAAACGTGGCAATATGTTCCTCTTTTACACAATGTATTCTTGTCTTTTGGATATGCACCCAGTAAGGGGATTGTTGGATTATATAACAAGTTTTAGTTCTTTCCTTCTAGGAGTTGCACACTGTTTTACATTCAAGTTTTTAATCAGTTGGTTTTTCTGTATGCTATAAAGAAGGGGTTTCGTTTTATTTATTTTGCATGTATAGATCTCATTTTCCTAACACTGTTTATTGAAATGTCTCTTTTTTTCCCCATTGCACATTTCTGCAGACTTTGTCAAAAAATGAGTTGAGCATGTGTCGGGGCTTATTTCTGATACTGCTATCTGTTCCATTGACCTGTATGTCTGTATTCATGTTAGCATTACATATATATTTTTAAAATCACTGTGTCTTTGTAATAGATTTAGAAGTCAGAAAGCTTGGTGCCTCCAACATTTTCTTGCTGCTCAGAATTGCTACAGTTATAGAGGATCATTTGTGAGCTTGAATGAATTTCTGCAAAAACTTTGTTATTTTGATGGGCACAGAATTAGTTTTGTAGATTTCTTTGGGCAGTGCAGCCCTTTTGATAGTGTTAAGTCTTCCAATCCTGAAATATGGAATAGCTTTTCATTTGTGTGTGATTCTTTGTTAATGATGTGCTTTTGTTACTCTTTCCTTGCATTCAATGGGACATACCCCTTTTATAAGGGTGCATTTTACTATACTTTCGACTTTGATTTGCTAATATTTTGCTAAGGATTTTTGTGTGGATGTTCTTCAAGGTTATTGGCCTGTAGTTTTATGTTCTTGTATCCTTGGCTTTGGCATCCAGACAGTGCTCTCATAAAAGGAGACTGGAAGTATGCCTTCCTCTCCAACTTTCTCAGGAGCTTGGGAGCAATTGGAAGAGATTCTTTAAACGTCTGGTCGAATTCCACCAGTAAGATTTGAGTGCTGAGCTTTTCATTATTGAAAGGTTTTCAATTACTGATTCAATCTCCTCACTTGCTACTCTGCTCAAAATTTCTATTTCCTTTTACTTTGGCCTTGGCAGAGTGTATGCTTTCAGGAATTTATTTCTTCTGGGCTATCTAATTTGTTGGGGAATAATTGTTCACAGAAGTTTCGTTTGACTCTGTTTATATGGCATTGATTTTTATGGCCCTTCTCTCAGTTTTGACAATTAATTTGAAGTCTTCTCTTTAGATTTATTATTGTATCTGAAGGTTTGTGAATTTTTTGTTTTATAAAAACATCTAATTCTAGGTCTGTTTGAATTTTTCTATTGTTTTCCTCATCTTTATTTCATAAATTTCTGCAATTACATTTTTTTCTTTCTTCCTTTCTTTCTTTCTTTCTTTCTTTCTTTCTTTCTTTCTTTCTTTCTTTCTTTCTTTCTGCTGATTTTGACTTCGGTTTATTTTTAATTAGTTATAAAGTTATAGATTGGATATTTGACATCTTTGTTTTTTTAAAGCATAGATACATACAACTATATGATTCCTCTGAGTACTTCTTTTTCCATTCCATAAGTTTTAGTAAGCTATGTCCAAGGTTCTACAAGCTTAAGTTGTTTAATTATTTGTTTGTTTTTTCTTTCCATAAATTTCTCTTACATGATTTAACTTGCACATAGATACAGTTTTCATTGAAAGCTTAGAATTTCAGATGAAAGTAGCTCAGTAACTCCATCACAAATACAAAACTGAATAGTTTGGGGATAACTACTTGTTATTATTTTTTTTGGAAGTTTAGGATAATAAATGTTCATGGAAATTTAACAACATTGTAAATAATTAAATACAACCAAGTGAATACATAGGAAGAAAGGGGAACTTGGCTCAGACATTTTTAATTTTTTGAGTGGCTTATGGGTTAGTGTTGTGGCACAATGTGCTTTAAGGTACTTCTTTTGATGCCGGCACCTCCTGTCAGATAGCCACTTCCAAAGGGATCAACTTCCTGCTAATATGCTAACACGCTCGGGAAGGCAGCAGAAAATGGCCTAGATATTGAGCCCAACGTCCTCTGGGAGACCCAGCTGGATCTCTGGGCTTCTGGTTTTGGTTTGCCCCAGCTGTGGGTTTTGTAACCATATAGGAAGTGAACTAGTGGGTGAAAGCTTCCTGCCCCTAATTCTGCCATTCAGCCTTTCAACTAAATAAATATTCTTTTTTGTTTGTTTTAAGGGTGTTTTGTCTTAAAATCATTGTATTTCAAAGCAAACGCATTATAGATTTTAAGAACTAATAATATTTAAATAGTTCTTTATGTAAAGTTTTAAATGTTTTAAATATATGAGGGAATTATATAAGCAAGACACAGTATATATTATGGCATATTACAGTTGAACAATCTGTAATATGCAGTGGCAGGGTGAATAACTGGCTCAGGTGCACATGACCAACAAATGCTGAAGCTAAGATCTGCATTTGTTATGAGATTCTAGCCAGTTCAAAACAGAAGGAGAACAATCAACTACGTCTATTCTACCTCCTGATTCAATGTTCTGCCTAGGGCAATTGTTTCTTCCAGGTACCAAATAAAATGTTTTGATGTCCATTTATTTCATTTTATTAAATTGAAAAGCAAAAATATTTGCATTTAAAATGTTTTAATTCAATGTTCTACACACTTTTTAAAACAAAATTTGAAGAACAGAGTTATGCAGAGAGGAAGAGACAGAGATCTCTCATCTGCTGGTTCACTGTCAAAATAGTTGCAATGGCTAGGCCTACGTCAGACTGAGGTCAGCAGCCTGGAAGTCCATCCATGTCTCCTATATAGACATAGACAAAAGAAATCGCACTTTTGGAGTCAGTCTGTGCTCAAATGGGATGCTGGCATCTCAGCCCTGGTCGCACTTAAATGTTAGGGACTTGGAAGACAATCCTAGCCACTTCACCTCTAACACATATGGCACGGCAGTTCCAATAGCAATGAGGAGAACTGAACTGTCACTTCATTCCCTGACTCTAACGCTGTAGCAGTTGCTGGGAAGGCAAAGGCTTAGAAGTGATCGTTGTGTTTTTCACTTCTTTATTGTTCACATTATATTCTCCCTGAGTTCTGGTCTGGCTGCTGAAATGCCTAGAGAGATTTGTTCTGTGGCATTTCATGGCCATATTTCATCATGTCTAAATAAGTATCATAAGAAGAAACTGCCATGGAACTCTCCAGGGAGGAGGATACCCTGGATGAGCTTGAGAAATGGGTCGGTGTTTGCACGTGATTCAGCTGCAACTGAAAGAGCCGCAGACTTTACTTTTTGATTGATCAGCATTCTCAGAAAAATATAATTTTTGGATAAAATTCTGAAATTAACACATGATCTCAATTTATCATTCTGCTCTTGGTAAATTCATCGGATACATTTGTGGGCTATTTCTTAATGATCAAGTTGATTTGCTATATGTAATGTAAGAAGAATTAATCCACTCTGAGCATAAAAGACAATTGTCTGGGATAGATAGCAAGTGCACGGTGCCTTATTTTCACAGTTGTAGGGCAATCACACTTCGACTGGCACACTAACAAGAAATGTCTTAGGTAGTTGGGATTCTTGTAGAGTGGGTCCAATTTTGGATATTCTTCCCTTGAATAAACGGGTATTTAGTTTTATGTATGATCCTGAAAATGCATCCTTCCATTCTCAGTTGTAAAGTGGCTACCACAAATGTTATGTTCATAAGATCCTCAGCCATTATGGTAACCAGGATGTACCAAGAACAGCTAGCATAGCCAAATGGCACCACAGATCTATCATCTGTTTAAATGAGGGCTCCTGGCCTTTTTATTTGCTTTCAGAAAACAGTAACTTAGAAGTGATTGATGACCTCGAACTATATTGTTACAAATGTATTCTGACGTAGATGATATAGTAGAATTTTTGATGCTTAGAAAGCATAACATTCCATTCTTTTACTGTGAGATACACTAGAGATTACAATAGGGATTCAAAAAATTGAGTAAGATTCAGAATTGGGTAAAATGCTTGTGATTCTAGTGGTTGACTTCATATTACTAAAACATGGTTGGCTAAGGATCGTGCTTTCTTTATTTTTACATTAACGATGTTTGATTATGTCTTTGTATTACAGGTCCTACTGCCATAGAAACCATAAGTTCCCAAAGCAAAAAGCTTCCCATTTCTTATTCTGTAAACACTCTCAAAGTGGAAATCTATTAGCAAAAAAGTAAAAATCCATACATATGTCCCTTGTCCTGAACATATACTGTGGGATTTACAGAGTGGGAAGTTATTTGTAGCAACATTGAGACAACAGGGATTGAGTAAGTCTGTCTTGCATGTGGGATCAACTTGTATGTATGTAGAAGTTCAATGGCTCAAAGTTCTTCATCATGTTAGGTATGTAGCTAAAACCTTTGAATGAAAACTTTAATTAAAGCAAATGAAAGCGGTTTGGCAGGGTCTAGGTTGCCTGGTCTGGGTTCTTGGACCTGCCTGCACTGCGGGTGCTGGGTCTGGGAGTCCTGGGGGAAGGGGAGTCACGTGGCCCAGGTCCTTGGGCCTGCCTGTGAGAACTGGTCATTCTCAGGGAAAGAGACAGAGCAGTGGACAGCAGGCCCTGATGCACATGGAGGACATGGAAGTGCATTGGGGCCTTCAGAAGACATCTGATAGCATAACAGAGCGATGTGAACAGAACAGCCAAATAATGACAGCAGAATTCTGGTCGAATGGAGACTCTATGGTCAACTATGTCAGCCAGTGGATGTTGGAAGTATTTCTTCATTCTTGGATCAGTGAGATCAGCAGCATTTCAAAACTATTCAAACCTCCTGGGCAGAGCCCTTGGAGCATGCGTCACATTGGGACCCTGGGGTTGGTAGCTTTTCCCCATCTCTGGGCACGGGGGGAGCTGGGAGGCTGAGTATGGCTTCCCCTCCTCATCTCCTCTTCATTTCCTACTGGAACAAGAAGAAGAAACAGAAAATTTGAAAACAATGGTCACACCACTTTCCCCTGAACCTGATTGTTCCTACTCTGATCAACTATGTAAACATCATCAAAAGTAAAAAAAAAAAAAAAATTAAAAAGCCAATGAAAGTTTTCAATGGAACACTTTTTGGGCAGAGGGGTGGCAACGGAGTCCAAAGGCATGAATGGATAGACAGGTTTCCTAGGATTCAGTTTAAGACATTATTCCTGATAATATATTACAGGCCTTACTAGAGTTCAATTTAACTTGCTCATAAAGGGTATGGATTGTTGTAGAATCTGTGTATGTGAAACACCTAAGGAGATTCCTACACAATAAGAATGCAATAGAACCAGAGAGTTACATTTTGGAAAAGCTCCTTTGATCTTTTTCGTGATATAAAGCAATAAAATTAAGAATCAAAGATTCTTAAGATTGGGAAAGAAATGTGGTGCGTGTGTGGGGATGCAGCTCGTTAGGTTTGCAAAACTGAAAATGCAGAGGATTTGTAACAAGAAAGTGCAGATCGGTGTTGCGAGTTAGAAAATCTGTTCATGGAATCTAGTATTTCTTTGTGTCCCGAAGAGGAAATTGTTATTCTCTTTCTATTAGGCTTGACCCCTGTCTCTGGATAAAGGGTGCTTGTGCTGCATAAATGACCGTTTGTTTTAGATTTAACTGGATGGATATTTTCATTTCTTTTTTCTTTATAACCAGGATCACACGTATTATGGAAAATCTCTTTGAAGTTTCATGCTAAGTACTTTCTGCTAACACTCTCCTTTTCCTCTGCTTTACTTACTGCCTGTCCATCAGGAGAAAGCGCTGAAATCTTATACGCTTACTCTTAGGTCTGAACTATCATTCCTCTCTTTCCTTTTTTCTTTTTTTTCTCCCAGTTTTATTTTCCTTCTAGAAAGTTTTGGTGACCGAGACGAGTCAGACCATGCTCAGCAATCCTAAGAACAATGTTATGAACACAGCAGTTTGTCATCTGCAAAACTTGCATTCATATTATAAAATCACATTATAATTGTGAAACAGTATTTTAAATGTTACTAAAATGAAAGTGAAAGGAATTGGGCAGTTTTAAATTCACCGTAGCCTTAATTTCACCTTTGCACTTTGTCACGTTTTTCTTGTTAAAAAACACAATGATGAAACTTCAGACTCAGTTATGCCATTTGTTATACTAGACTCAACTCAATAACACTTCTGATATGCACAGTATCCAGGGCTAAGGTTGCTGTATATACTATCTAGTATACAATGCAAATAGGCTTAATTTATGCTTCCCTATACTTTTGTTCTTTCAGAGTATGTCTATTTTATTCTATTGTTACTTCATAGAACTTTTTGATCAAGTTTTGTTCTGTTTAAAAATTATATTTGAGGGCCCGGCGCGGTGGCGCAAGTGGTTAAGTCCTCGCCTTGCACGCCCGGGATCCCATATGGGCGCCGGTTCTAATCCCGGCAGCCCCACTTCCCTTCCAGCTCCCTGCCTGTGGCCTGGGAAAGCAGTTGAGGACGGCCCAAAGCTTTGGGACACTGCGCCCGCGTGGGAGACCCGGAAGAGGCTCCTGGCTTCGGATCGGCATAGTATCGGCCCGTTGCGGCTCACTTGGGGAGTGAATCATCGGACGGAGGATCTTCCTCTCTGTCTCTCCTCTCTGTATATCCGCCTTTCCAATGAAAAAATAATAAAAATAAATCTTACAAAAAAAATTATATTTGAGAAATAGGTAAACAGACAAAGAAAAAGAGAATGCAACTGGGAGCTTAACAACCAGGGTCAGACTAGACTAGACCTGGAAACTCAACCCACGTCTCCCGTGTGGGTGGCAGGGACCCAAATACTACTTACTTTAATAATCCACATTATCAAGAAGCTGGAATTGTAGCTTGGAGCCAAGTATTGAATCCAAGAATTCTCCAGGAACTACAAACTGCGGTCTCCTCAGGAGAGTCTTACTGTGTACAGTCCCTGGTGCCTTTCGAATTTGAAAATTACTCCAAATCAAAAATGATCTACAGGGCCCAGTGTGATAGCCTAGCAGCTAACGTCCTCACCTTGCGTGAGCCAGGGATCCCACATGGGCAGTGGTTCTAGTCCCAGCAGCCCTGCTTCCCATTCAGGTCTGCTTGTGGCCTGGGAAAGTGGTAGAGGATGGCCCAAAGCCATGGGACCCTGCACCAATGTGTGAGACCTGGAAGAGGCTCCTGGCTCCGGATCAGTGCTTTTCTGGCTTTTGTGGCTACTTTGGAAGTGAATCAACAGATAGAATATCTTTCTCTGTGTCTCGCTTCTCTCTGTATGTTTGACTGTCCAATAAAAATAAATAATAATAAAAAGAAAAAAGTGATCTACAGAACATCAGTTTTTGTAGAGGTGTGATAACTTAGGATTTATTTATTTATTTATTTTTAAAGATGTATTTATTTTTATTACAAAGTCAGATATACAGAGAGGAGGAGAGACAGAGAGGAAGATCTTCTGTCCGATGATTCACTCCCCAAGTGAGCATAACGGCCAGTGCTGCGCTGATCCGAAGCCAGGAACCAGGAACCTCTTCCAGGTCTCCCACATTGGTGCAGGGTCCCAAGGCTTTGGGTCATCCTCGACTGCTTTCCCAGGCCACAAGCAGGGAGCTGGATGGGAAGTGGAGCTGTCGGGATTATAACCGGTGCTCATATGGGATCCCGGCACGTTCAAGGCAAGGACTGTTTTAGCTGTTTTGTTAATGACAAATGAAATAAGCCTGATACTTTGTGGCTTCACAACTCCCTATAAAATTAATCATAAGGCTTGGTTTCTGGTACATTATTCTTGTTAGACTGTGACTGGTCATATGTTTTTTTTTAAAAAAAGCATAAATACTCAATTATAGAAAAAACAATAGTGATGGCTGCCCCAAGCCAAAGAACGAGACTAATAGCAACCAACTTCTTGGCTCTGTCTCCAGAATTATCTGAAAATTTGCATTTGTTAGTCATAATTTTAACTCATATACATACATATATACTTATATGCATATATATATGTATTGTGTGTGAATATGTATTTATTTTTATTGCAAAGGCAGATTTACACAGAGCAAGACCTCCCATCCATTGGCTCACTCCCCAAATAGCTGCAATAACTGGAGCTGAGCGATCCAAAGCAAAAGCCAGGAGTTTCTGCTGGGTCTCCCATGTGGGTGCAGGATCCCAAGGCTTTGGGCTGTCCTCTACTGCTTTCCCAGTACCAGGCAGGGAGCTGGAAGGGAAATGGAGCAGCCAGGACACGAATTGGCACCCATTTGGGATCCACTTTGAAGGTATGAGTTTGGTCACTGGGTCATCACACTGGGTCCTCAAACATTTATGTTTAAATGATCTGTTGCTTAATCCTCTAAACTTTTTAAGTTAAAATGTCAATAGGATAAATAAATGTAGCTTGATATAAAGCATAGTCAAATCAATGAATGTTGATGTTTAGTTCATATAGTTTCAATGTACAAGCAGTATACTCTAGACATTTCATGATGTTCTATGAAATGAACCAAAATTTGGCAAGAGTCAGATTTGATGGAATTTCCCTCAGACTTTTAGTGTAAATCAATGAGTAAACGTAGAGTGACTGTGATGTGACAAAGAGGACACCCGAGTTTCACAAAATTTTCTAGCAAGGGGCTTGAGCTAAATGTTGAAGAATGAATAGCACTTAACTTCAGCAAGGCAGAATGGCACCCAGACTTTTCTGTGCTTGCATAATATTTGTAAACTGATGGTGTAAAATAAGACTGGAGCGTAGGCCAGGCCAGATGGTAAAAAGTGTTGGAAAGCATTCAGAGTGCTTGGGTCATCTGTGGTGGGTTACCAAAGTCCGGGACACGAGAAAGCAGAGGGAATAAACTTTCACTTTTGTTGTTCAGAGTAGCAGCACGCAGAGTGGTGACAAAAGTGACTACCAGATTATGGCTGAGGATTCAGGTGAGAAATAATGAAATACTGATGACTACGTCAGGGGGAGTGGTGATGGGAAAAAGGAAGAGATACAGACGGAATTTAGGAAGGAATATCAAAACCTGTTTATCAGTGTGAATGAATGGTGGGAATTATGCTGAAAGGTGAGAAATTTAAGAAGATTTCCAGATTTCTGGATTGGATTACAGAATAACTGTTGGAGCCATTAACCCAGTCACAGGAATTCTGTGAAAAGAAAAGATTGAATGAGGGGTTCGTTGTGGGTGAGAGGAGGGCGTTCCCTGGAAGAACTTGCTGAGTTTTCTATCACCTACAGGACAATACCTAACTCTACAGTTCAGCATTGACACATAAGGCATTGCTAAAAGTTCTGAAAAATCCAAAATCACACAGTTTTCAGGCCCAGATTTTTTACACTCATAGAAAAGATCATGGAAATACTGAAGTCTTTCTAAGATAAAGCACATTATCCTAGGTGACATCAGCAGAAACGAGCAGCGCTGTGATGTCCATAAGGAAAAGTCTTTCTTGATTTGAGAGATCATGGGGGGTCGGATGGGGGAACCACGGGCGTGACATTTCCCAGGAGATTCACCGTGTTGGATTACGAGCAAAGGCTGTGTTAGGAATCTGCAGCAAAACACAGGGGCAGAAGGCATAGGATGTCAGCAATAGAGCATCTGGTGATCCATTTTGACAGTAACTTAGTCTTCCAAAAGATACGTAGTGAATGATGAGCTTGAAATAAAATTGAGACCAGATTCCAAAGAGCTTTGGATACTACAGTCATTATATCTTATTGCCCTAGCAACTGAATTGGCAGAAGGAACTATGAACTTCAATAGAATTTTAAGGATAAAATGACCGTATCATAGTTTCAGTTGATGGAAATTAACGAGGTATGAATATGAGAAGGATTGAGGAGGACAGGAATTGCCCTTGGAGATCCTTTAAAGGAATCCATTACAGTAATTTTTGAAAGACAATATCAGGAGACTTCAAAAAGTTCATGAATGGGGCTGGCGTTGTGGTACAGCACATCAAACTGCTGTTCCTGAGGCTGACACCGCATGTGGGTGCTGGTTATAACCCTGGCTGTTCCACTTCCAATTCAGCTCCCTGTTAATGAACCTGTGAAAGCAGTGGAAGATGGTCCAAGTACTTGAGCCTCTGTATACATGTGGGAGAACCAAAAGAAACTCCGGGTCCTTTATTTTTGGCAAAGTAACCAAAAGAAGATTCTAGCAACTTGTATCAAGCATTTGGCGGGCAAGATGGTGATTGTCGCATGGATCTGAGGTTATCCAAAAGAGGACCTGGGTCATTGATGGGAAGTAATTTATCTGGGAAGAAAAAAGTACCAAGAATAGCAAAGCCAGAGAAGAGATAAGGAAGAAATTCTTTTATTTACCTTTGAAACTTTTATTTGATTCATTTATTACCTTTGAATGGACAGATTTACTAACATGCTAGGCATTGACGAAGAATTAAAGAAAGGACAGTGGGGTTTTTCTTCATTTACAAAATGAATTATTAACAATGCTTCACACATTTCTTTCCAGCTTAATATTCTGGAGATCCAAGGTTCTATGAATCTTGGAATCTTCTTGAATGTCTATGTAATGGTTTAAACAGGTTTGTGGATAAGGAGAGCTTAATTTCATTTACAAACAAAAGGCACTGTTAGCAGGAGGGGAGACCATGAAGAGGGAAGATCTTGATCATAACGGATAGGACCCCAGCCAGGCTCACTGAGGACCACTGCTGTGCCATGTTAGGGCAGGTGCGTAGTAGTCAATGCCAGATGGAAGATGTGTAGACTTAGAGAAAAGACAAGAAAAGCTTGGAGGATGTGCAGCAAGTTTCTTCTTCCAGGAGTAGAGGATGCTGGAGAGGGTCCTGGAGGAGTTCTGAAGATACTGTGATGACATCTGCTTGTTCTGCTCCCAGGGGTAGGGCGGATGGCCGGGATGCAGTGAGAACTTGCAGCACAGCATCAGCACATCATGAAGGGTGAGAACTCCTTAGCTGAACCTCCAATCCTAATTTTTTTTTCTAAGTCAGTGCTTCCAGAGATGCCAAGTCTTGTTACTTTTTAATTTTTATTTATTTTTAAATAATTTTCATTTGGTTTGATAGGGAGAGGGAGGAAGATCAAGGAAGAGAAGTACATAGATCACATTTAACAAACAAGGAGTCTGCAGGTAGAACAAAAAGTGGCACATTTAAATGTTGCTGGTGTTTTTCAAAGGAACTAAAGAGAGCCTTCAAGTGAGCTCACCCAACAGTCCTCCCTGCTCCCGCTGTTGTCCACAACCCTCCTTTAATTGGAATCATGGCTGGGAACTGGAGCAGGGTCAAGGACTCTTAGTGTTTCTCAGCATCAGAAAAATCTCCAGTAGTTGGACTTCAAAACCATGCTGAAGCCTTGCATCGTGCAAACTAAACTGAGACTTTGTGGAATGTTTAACAACCAAGTCATGTTTTGGGGCCAAAAGTGAAATCTGAAAATGTAGGCAATCTTCTATCTGAACCTGTTTGGACTGTTTTTCCAAGCTACCAAATATTTACTCTCTTCTCATTCTGTCCTGTGTCGTGTTTTCACTCATAACACATATTTTGCACCAAAAATAATTTAGTGGCTTAGTGGGAATCAAGTCATAAACGAGGAGAAGTTGGAGAAACTGCTGGCTGGCCGAGTGGCTCACGATTAATAAATTGTGTAACATGTGACTTGGCAACTCTCTGATTCACCGATAGAGTCCCCTCCCTTGTAAATTCTAGTTGGCTTTCCCATACATTATTATGTGGATTCCTTATAACCACTTCCCTTTCTGATTTTCCAGAGACAGGGTATAAAGTTTCCCTAAACACCAATAAAATGTGAAATCTTATCCCGTTCTTCAGGCTGGCTTTGTGCAGTGATCTTCGAAAATAGGAACAGCCAACATCTTAAGGTTGCTGTTTTCTATTTTTACGTTCATTCAGCAGTTAGAGTTCTCTGCCCTGCCACAGTTCTTATGTCAATAGTAGTTTGCTCAAAATGTTTGGGATAAACATGAGGAAAAATTGTACTCATTTTAAATTTGCCTTTAGAAAGAAAATCAAGTTCCTTGACCGCTGCAAAGAACAATCCACATTTTGATATGACTACCTGTTGTACACTCGTTTCTCCGCTTCATCCAAGTCTGCAGATTCAAGGGCTTGAAAGTGGTATATTAACTTCCATGTCTTAGCATACATCAGTTTGCTGATGTATTCTTGAGGCTCTGGAAACACGTGAGGGTTCAAATGTTGCTTTTGTTTACATAATCAGAGAATATCTGTCTTCTCCAGAAGCCATAATTCCAGTCCTTGTTATTAGTTATGACGGGTATTTTTTAAAAAAGATGCTTACAGTATCTTTATAATACTATGCTGAAGAGTTTGTTGACAAGGTCTTAAGAAGAGGTTTTCATTGTGAAGAGTGGAGGAATGGAGGGTTAGAAAGAGCTTTCATCATGTGCGGTGTCTTCTGAGAATATTTTTTTTCTTTCTTTTTTAAATGAAACTTTGGCAAGGAAAAGCCTAAAATATATACATAGCATGACATCACTTGCATTAAATCATTTTGTTTGGAGGGCCTTCTTGATCCAGAGAGCAGAAATTAGTTAGAATGGAAAGATAAATCGTTCAATATGTCCAAAAGCTTTGGTATCCTTGTTCCCCTGTATCAGACAAAGGTCGTGACATATTTATATCAGAGCAGCAGTGTGTAAGCCTTGGATGTTTAAATGTTGCTCTGGAATGAAAACTAGTGAAACAAGATTTACAAAAGAATTTTAGTACTTTTGGGATGCAGGGAATATAGCTTCATTTAATTTTGATGTTTATAGTTCTCCACAAAACATAAGTAACGCAGCTAATACTTTGAAGTTGCTGATGGGTTTCTTTCCTTTGCATTTCTCAATATTTGACAGACTTGCTTGTTAGATTTGGAGATGTGTCCTTCCCTGTGGGAACTGGACTGGGTTAGAGACAGAGAGAAGTAAGAGTTAGGCTAGGTTTTCACAGCATGTTGGTGAGCTTCAAAAACTGACTCTTCAACTCTCATTGAACTGTACAAGACTCAAACTGAATGTCCTACATGGGCCATGGAACCTCTGTGTATAACATATCCCTTCTGCTCACCCAGTGAGGCTTGGTTATCTACAAGATGCAGCAGGACACATGGAAAGTCGACAGAGCACCGCTGTCTGGCTTCAGGACAACATGGGAAGAACAGGAGATAAAGAGAGATAGAACAAGTACGTGGGAATTTGTCCCTAACTTAGCCACAAACCCAGGAAATGGGCTAGATGAGAGTTCAAGGACAAATGGAAAGAAAAGCTTCCTGTGCAGTAGAATCATTTCTGAATTCACTGTATCATCAAATAGATGTTCATGAACTTCCTAAAGACTCCTTAGTTGCATGCACTTCACAACTTTTTGCACCAAGGTAAACTTCTTCATTCCTGGTTCCACAAACTTCTTGATGTGTCATCTCAGAATGGAGGTGGGTTACTGAGTGCAGGGCATCCTTCACTTCTTCATCTAGGAGACATCTGGCTGGAAAAGTAGACAGGGTACCTAAGATGTGGGGAGGGGACAGAGTGTCTGCCTGGCCTGCAGGAGCCTCCCTCAGCTCCCTAAGCTGTGATTGCTGTGCTGAGATCCAGCTGGGTGGGGAGAGGTGAGCCACCCAAAAGACTGATGTGCACCATCAGGCCTTGGGGCCACCTGGAGACCTAATTAGGGCTCTGATAACTGAGGGGAAAGAGAAACAGCGAAGGTCAAGGTGGCTGATGTTCCCGGGCATGGCCCCCTGTGTCCATTGAATGGAGAAGGAGCTAATCAGCCCTGTAGTCTCCAACTGGAAACCAGCTGGATTCCCCTAAGCCAAGCAGATTGGATGAGTTAGGCAGACAACAAATGTCCACGTGATCAGTTGAGGGAGTGGGTTCAGACGGAATCCTTCTATCAGATGGCAACTACTATCTAAGAGTCATGTGTGCAGAAACTGAGTTTTAAGTTGCAGAAAGCAGAAAGTTTATTTTTTTTTGTTCTGCTCAATAGTAGATGGGAGATCAAGAAGAGAACTGACTTATGTAGAGGCAAGCTAAAGGAGTTACGTACCTTGTTTGTTTACTTGAGGTGGATGGGAAGAGAGAGGGTGAAGGAGAGGGAGGAAAATGGAAAAGGAGAATCTGAGAGAGAGAGAGAGAGAGAGAGAGAGAGAAGAGAGAGAGGTCCTTTTTGCTGATTTACTCCACAGATTCTTGCAATGGTTAGGACCAACAGCCAGGAGACTGCCACTCAATCTCCAATGTGAGCAGCAGGGACCCAGTTACTTGAGCCGTCACCTGCTGCCTCTGAATCTGCATTAACAGGAAGCTGGAATCAGGAGTCAGGATCGGGAATCAAACCTAGTGTTCCTGTGTGGGACAGGGTGACTCAAACATTAGGCTTAGCGTTCTCTCCGGGGGCTGCATTTGGGTTCTGTGAGCTTACCTATACTTGCATTGTGACTATGAACTCTGCTAAAATGACTGACCATCCACTGAGTAGCATCAGTCCTTTAGGATTCTCAAAAGTGTCACGAGATATATTACATCTTTTTCCACATTGATAACGTGGCAGTATGAATGCCAGTCTTAATTTGTTAAAAAAAAAAATCAAAACTCCTCCTTGGCTCTTCTTTGCAAATACTGGAAATCATAGACTGACACTATGTTGGTCAAATCAAGCTTATAGATGTTTTACTTGACAACGCTTTTAGAAGAAATAACAATCAAGTCTTAAAGATTGGAATATTTCATAAAGTAACAAACCCTGGTTATTGTTGACAAGACTTGAAGGCCTGGCAGCACTGTGCCTAGAATCCTAAATCTGACGTATTTCTGGAGCCTTGTTGCTTACTTGTCTGTTTCACGATCAGTTTTTATTTGCTGCTGTCCCTGATGTTGACTCTAGTTGTCAGGCTACATTCAGGACTGTTTAGTTTCCTGCAAGTTTTGACATTGGTTTGTGACTGCTGTGTCCAATGACTAAATCTCTGCTTTAATCCTTTACCCAAACCACTGACAATGACCACTGAACCTCCGTTTTCAGCTTCATTTTAAGTTAGCTCCCCTTCAAACCCAATCATGAACTCTTCATTTGTATTTTCCATATCCATACACATTCTTTGTGATGCTTGAGGTCTCTAGCCCCTGCCATCTTCCCAAGGAAGAGTTGAGTCCAAACCAGACCACAGACATTTCCTAAAGAGTCCTTTTACATGAGGCGTTGGGTTCACGCTGCCATGATCCATTCCCCGAAGGAGATTATTATGTCTAGGAGAGAGTAACATGCAAACACATACAAATTAAATTAAACACATTGTGCATTAATAATAGATGATGCAGGTGATAGGAAAGAAAACATGAGACAGTGCCAGCAGAAGCATAAAAACCTGCAGGATCCTCTTGGGACAGATAGTCAAGATCCTTGTTCACCGAGTGGAAGAGTAGTTTTATTTATTTGAAGAGTGTCACTGCAATCTCAATATTAAAAATACATTAATTTAAACGTAAAACAACCTCTAAGAACTAAGAAAGTTGCATCTGTTTCATACATCTATATATACATAAATGATACACCATGCACATTTATCAGAATTGGGTTAAGACTAAAAAAGTACATATATATATATTTATAGTTTGAATGTATTTCAGTTTTTGGGTTGTTTTTCAAAAACATTGCATTTTGAGTCTTAAGGTTATTAAAAACATCATCAGTGTTTTCTCAGTAGTTTAGTAAGTGAAAAACGTGCATTTCCCCTTCATTTACATAATTTCCCTGGAAGCAGTTATTGCCGTAAGAGAGATGGCAATATTTCCAGGAAAAATAAGAGATTGTATTTTCCTCTTTATGTCATGCTATCAGGAGTTGCCTTTTTAGCCTTGGATCTAGGTAAAAAATTAAAAGGATACCCTATAAGTTAGCAAGTTAATTATTGAGTCAAGCTCTATGTCTAAAGATGATCGGGCATGGCTTCAACAACAACTTTTGATAATAGACATGCACTACTCTTACTAGTATAAGCATAAATACTAATATTGACCACATTTGGTGTGTTTCACGTTTATCATTCCCACGCAACAGAATCATTGGTTCCTTCATATTGGTGGGATGAAGTCAACATCACCATCTCGAAACTGGTTCTCTCTGTTGGCTGTAGTCACACAATGACATTAAAATCTGTAAGAAATAAGGTTTGAAGAAAGTTTTAGCTTAAATAAGCTGAATTTTCCATGAATTGTGTTAATTGGTGGAAATGAAAGTATCTGCTAGTGGATTTTGCTAGAAAATGTGTGCCAATCTATTTATTTCAACAGCTAGTGATTAATTAAAGTGGCTTCACTCATTAACCTAGTTGATTAGCACCATGTGGGGGTTTATGATGTCCATCTATTCAAGCTTCTATGATTGCTGAGCTAATGGGGTAAAGATACTACTGAAAATTAAAAACTTTAAGTCACCCAGAGGTTGGTGGACATACTATACAGAAATTGTGGTTTATATGAGTCCTTGGAAGACCATTGCTCCCTGTTTAAAAGATGTAGAAAAGAAGCTTGTGGGAACCTGGAATACTGCTTTCCCATCACATTCCCAGGATAGGACAAAAACTTGCCTGTCTGTGGTTCAGCAATCCCTGGTCCTTCCCAATCAACCGCTTTCCATGTGAATTCTTCTCCCCTGCCTAACTTGTTCTTCTGATCCTGAAGTCTCAAAGACTGCCAAATTTATTCACACGAGTACATCTAAATCCAGAAGGTCTTCATAGGATTGGGAATATGTCAGGAATGAGAAGATGTGCAGAATTTCATTTAATTTGTAGACATTTTTATTGTTTAAATAACACAAAGAAATGAGAATTTCAAGAACATGTCTCACATACATTTCACACTCATTTCAGTTTCCATCTCATTTTCCAGATGAATTCCTGTTTTCAAATTCCAAGTTTCTCTAAACATTGATTGAGAATGAGGAGAATCTCAATTTTAAATATAATTCCACAAGGATGGCATTCTGTGAGAAAATTTCAAGGGCACAAACACTTCAGTATAGTAAGAAAAAAAAAGGAAAAGGAAAAAAGTCCTGCTGAGAAAGATATAAATTTTTTGTTACTCAAATATTTGTAAACCAATTTTCCAGGACCACCACTACCACCACTACCGACATCACCACCACAAAAGTAAATGCAATAAAGTTTTTAAGTAGGGATCCACAAGACTGTGTGTAAGGCAGATCCGGTCATAGTCACAAATTAAGCAAAATTGTGGTTGGTTTCATGACAAGGTTCAGAAGTGTGCCAGGCCAATGGCAGCCAAGTTGAATCTCAAGACAGACAAGCTTTTCTTGATTACGGTGATTACATCATGGTCATTAGAATTTGAAGTAACTAACCCAAACACAGACACCATATCTTCATTTGATAGCTGTAGTCTAGTAAATAGTGGGAAAGGATGTTATGTATGGATTAAGTGGGATGAAATGAAAACAGACATTCTTTTTGAACCTGTCTGGCAAAGAAAATGAAAACTTCAAAATCAGGCAGTAAAGTTAACTTTTAAAGCTTGGGCTCTTTGATTGGAAGGCGGTCTGGGTAATGTTTTGGGCTAGCCTTTCTTTTATAGGGAAGCCGCTACAAAGGTTAGCTGGATGTGACTCTTTTGCATGCAAGCTCCAGTTAAGAAGGGTTTTTTGGACCAACATTTTGCAACTTCGGCCAATTAGCACTCATATTTTCAAAAAACTAATCAGATGTTAGCAATAGCTTGGTATTTATTTTCTCATCACATGTAATAGAATTAAATACCTTGTGTGAGACTTAACTCCCAAATGTCCATCCTCAGATGGTCTGCAGGGTCTTACCCTGCTCTGTGTGTTGACAATTCACGCTGAGATTATACATGCTTGGCTCCAGGGAAAGGCATGCATTGGGTTACAGTCAGGGCCCCATACATGAAAGCCAAGTGCACAGGTCGCTGACCCTGAACCCCCACTTCATAGCACTACCTGTGGGAACACAGTTCAAAGACCAGAGGACTGAAGCAAAGAAAAACAATACATAGGACAAAAATGAAACTTCTCTGAATTACTTGTCTTATGCCTAGAAGAGTCAGCTTAATCTATGGAAATCCAGTTTTAAAACAGTATTAAGAAGATGATGGCAAAGTAGAATAACATAACTACTATAACTACTATGTGATTACATTGCATAAATTTAAGAAATAAAAGCTAATATATAACGGGTGGCTTGAACATTGGGAAGGGATTCTGCCTAAGTAAAGACAAGAACTCGATTACAACTTCATTGTTATCCTCATCAAAAAATATTTATTGAGTGTCTGAACTCATTGAGCATCACTGAGCTTACTATGTTTAAAGAACATGAGAAAGGAAGCTACATCTTAATGTAAACACAGTCTTAGTAAAACGAATTGATAACAGTTCTTTAAATTGCACCCTAAAGAAACCATTAGGTTGTTTAAAGGAAAACCATATAGATAGTACATGCAAAGCCTGCATGTGTTATCACTCTGGTAAGTAAAGTGGTCTCATTTTCTACTTTACTGACGTTTTAAGATGGTTGGAGCCACTTGCAAAAGTTTCACAGCAATTTCAAGATAAGTTTTATTATTACAAGGAAATAATCATGAATAAAATTAGTCTTCCACCGTACATTTTCTTGAGTTACTTGATCTTGAAATGAAATTTAACTAAACTTATAAACATTTGCAATAACTGTTGCCTTTAGTTTACCATAGACATTGCCAAGGAATTTTCTTCATAGCCTAGAAAACATGCAAATAAAATGATCTTGCCCTGAATTCCTAGATCTGCTGGGATGTCAAGGCGTGGAAACCCCAGTGTGTTCAGGCAGAGGACAGTGGGTGGTCTTGTCAGGAAGCAAGTGTGGAAAACTCGGGTAGCCATTATTTAATGTAATAAAGGGCTCTGGAACTCAGTTGATTCTGATGTGATTGGGGGCTGGGATCAGCAGAAGCATTCTAGAAAACCTGTTTGTGCAATTCTAACACAAGAAGAGGGCTTGGGTTCATTCATCTACATCTAGCTCTTAGGGCAGTACTTCTTACACAAAAGCGGTATTAGTGATCACAATGAATTTAATCACAGAGAGATGAGTTAGGAAGTCAATACATTCTTATTTTGTGTATTAATCATGGCACCTGTTCCAAGAGAGATAGGAGAGGAGAGGAATGCTGCATTGCATTGCACGAGTACTGAACAGGTCACATGTGGCAGCTGAGGCAGTGCTGGTTTTCCGTGAGGATGGACCTGAGATTGTTGTGGAGGATGATGGGGTACTAGCTTTGGGAACATCTGTCCCACATCAAGTGGTAACTTCTTCTAGTCATCACAAGTGGTAGCTTAAGTTGGGTTCTAGGTTCAAGTGATCCGGGGCTAGTTAGCTGCACACAGATGGACTTTCTCACTAAACAAGACACAAACAATAAACATAAATGTAGAATTTGGGAAAGAAGGGGAGTTCAACAGTGAGGATGGAGGAATCCAGGATGTGTGGAAGGAAGCAGTGAGCCAGGCAACCGGCCTGGTTAGCAAGCCTATAAGCACTGGGAGGTGATGGACACTGAGAAATGATACACATGGGCCTGGTGCAATAGCATAGCGATTGCAGTCCTCACATTGAACATGTCAGGATCCCATATGGGCGCCAGTTCTAATCCTGCTGTGCCTCTTTCCATCCAGCTCCCTGCCCATGGCCTGGGAATGCAGTCAAGGACGGCACAAAGCCTTGGGACCCTGCACCCATGTGGGAGACCCAGTAGAAGATCCAGGCTCCTGGCTTCAGATTGGCTCAGCTCCGGCCATTGTGGCTCCTTGGGGAGTGAATCAACAGATGGAAGATCTTGCTCTCTGTCTCACCTCCTTTCTGTATATCTGCCTTTCCTATAAAAATAAATAAAATTTTAAAGAGAAATGATACACATATATCTGATGCTAAACAGTGGGTTAGCTGGATGCATTAAAAGTACCTGGAAGGAAGATGGAGGCACTCGGAGTCAAACCCAGTTCTCAGCCATTGGCTCTCTGCTGGGTGTGGTTAAAGACAAGAAACCCGTCAATGACTCGAGTACCACTGCTTGCTCTTCCAGAGATTTCACATATGCTGCCGCATTGGGTTCTCACAGCTATAAGAGGTAAGAAGTATTTTGTCAATTTTTCAGATAAAGCCATTAGAAATTCAGAGGTGTGAAGTAACCTAAGTTACAGATCTACTGATATTAGGATTGGATTTGGATTATCTCCTAACCTATAGTAGGTCTTTCATCCCTTTATTTAATTACTTTCTGTTTTACTCTGTCAGATATTGTATAACCTGGAATAACAGTCTGGTAATACAGAGCTTTGATATATTTGGGGACTTACATTTTGTGACATCTGTGAGATGACAAGAGATGTTTTACTCATTTGTTTTTCTTTAGTTTCCACGTGCCCATTGCCTTTCTTTGAGCTGTTGCAAACATTGTTCACAGATCTGAAAGGCCAATAGTTTATAATAAGTTTTATATTTTACAATGACATTTTGTAATAACCTTAGTAGAATGAAATATATACATTAATAATGATGACCATACAGTGAATTTTCTTAAAGCAATTACTTTGAAAGGTCACATAGGTTTCTAAGAATTCATGATCCTGCGAAATTTTAATGAACCAATTTCAGGTTTGATTTAAGAAATATCAAACACCAGCTAAATGACTGGGGCTTTGTTGTGTAAAAAATACAGAATTAAAATATACACACACTTACATTTTAAGGAATACACTTTCTGAGTAGGAAATTACCATAATATTTATGAATCTAAAATCTAATTTATAGATTAGGAAATCACACCATATCCAATTCTCGATTTAAAAAAATTTTTCTAGCTAATAGCTGAATTTAGAAAGAAAAACATGAAATCTTTGAAAAGACATATTTTCTTGTTTTAAAATCATTGACTTCTGTAGATAACAGTATTAGTCTTCACCTAGGAGTCATCGGGAGTATTTTGCTCTATTTTTATTGACTAATACTCTTATATAATCAAGAAAAGGCTATATAATATCTGAACTATAACCTCAATAAGTCCTATGCAGAAAACACAAAGTAAAGGAATACTATGACATAAATTAAGTAAACAGTGTTTAAATATGAAGTGGACACTTGCTGTCCAAGGCAAGAAGGGCCCAAGGAAGGGCCAGATTGGCCTGACTGTTCCGACTGGTGCAAGCAAAAACTAGAGTGGGTGAGGGTTGGTTTGACTTTGCCACATTATCAGATGTCAGAGGCTGGCACTGGGGGCTAATTCTGTTAAATTAAATACCAGAACCACCTGGAGAGTGCACAATCCAGAAGTTGAAGTGGCCTAGTAGGGAGATAGTGGGCACCTCCCTCGTGGGTAATCACTGCCAGTAGCAAGCACCAAAACCAGGACAGGATCAGGGGTGGCTAGACAGAAAGGCACCTGCCAGTATGTGTGTGGGCTGGATAGTAGGTTGGTTGAGTTGAACTGGGCTTCAATTCCCATTGACAAGTGGAGCTAAATGGGATGTGGGACAGATTAAACAAGCTTGCGGTACATACTGGCATGCGTGGGAACCAGGGTAGGGAGCCGGCCTGATGGGGGTTATGGGGAGTCGCCCCAACTAGGCTGCAGCTCCCACTGGCTTACGTGAGGACTGAATATGAAGTGGGTAGAATCAAGCTGGACTACAACACCCATTGATTCAAGTGGGTGACAGGGCTAAAAACACAACTGACACAGTAATTGCAACGACCAGCATGTGCACAAACTGATTGGGACGACGGACTGTGCCAGACCCTGTACTGGCAAATTCATACAAGAATCAGGTTTAGGATCATCTCAGATGAAGTTTCTTGGGAGATCCCTCCAACTGAACTGCTGATCTCAGAACCCCAACCATGCAGAGACTATGTCAGCCAGAGGATTCTGAATAGGGTTCATCGCAATTGGAACGGGGAGATTGGCAGCAATTCAGAAATGTTGAACTATCGAAACTGCTTGAGCAGGACCCTCGGAGCGTGCCTCACATCGGGGACCTGGGATGGGTGGGAGGCTGGGTGGGGCTTTTTCTTTGTTTCTCCCCAACCCCAGTTACAGGGGAAAAAAATGATATTAGAGTGAAAACAACGGTATTACCCACTTTCCTGTAGCCCTTGACCCTTTGTACCGTAATCAACTAAGTAAAATCATTAAATAAATAGATAGATAGATAGATAGATAGATAAAAAGAAGGGCACAGGGAGTAAGGTTTGGAGAAGGACTTGTTAAGGAATTAGTTTATTAGCAGCAAACTGAAGCGTAGAGGTACCTTTAAGGAATACCTTGGTAAACCATGTCAAAGAACAGGAGTAGCGTGTGTCAGGGTTCACAGGGGGGATGTGCAGGTTCTGGAGAAGTTGAAACTGGTCAACAAGTAAACCAAGGTTACAGCTTTCATTTCCCCTGAGACTCGGAACAACTTGCTGACACTTTCAAGTAGGAACTATTCTTAGCTTTGTTTAAACAAGATTCAGGAGAGAGTTTGCGAAAAGGGCTTGGAGGGGGAATGAAGTAACTAGCAAACTTGAAGGACAAAACCCTAAGGAAATAGGGGTAACGTAACAGAAGAGGAAATACTAACACATCCTTGATAACTTATACTTTCCATGTTTTTCAAAATAATAAAAAACGAGTAATATATTACTTCTCATGCCTCTTCTGAAATAATTTTCATTTTTGAGTCTGATACCCCTGTTTGCATAGCCACAAGGCTGTTTGAAGACATCATACTCTGAAAGCGGCCGTATCCATATCTTAACTTCAATCTTTTCTAGTAATGTTATGTTTGAAAATCCCATGGTTGAAACCAGGGAAACCCGTTGACAGCCATTTAAGAAAAGAATTTTGAAGGGAGAAAATGGAGGATTGAGCACCTGCGTATGTGATAATACGTGATGTAAACATTAATTATGTGACTACAAGAAGCATTTGAAGCAGTGGTACTGAGAGCAGCGTGGGTGCTGGCTAGCGAGTGCTAATTTTGGACAAACTGGTCATGGACACAGGAGACGAGAGGTCGGGTCTGGAGATGTGGATGAGATAGCAGGGAAACGGTAGGATATGGGAGCTTTCTGGTCCCACAGACTCCGACCTTTCCTGGTTTTATCAGGATGACCTCAGTCACATTATCTAAAGCCTTGGGATCACAGGGCTTTTTTTTTTTTTTTTTCTTTCTTCTTCTTCTTCTTTTTTTTTTTTTTTAAGCCAAGATGTCTCTAGGAAATTTCTTGATGACTTCCTAGAAATAATCGGCATGTTAATTATTCTAAAAAATAAATAACAATTATTGCAACATATTCATTGTTGTAGTTGAACATTTCTCTTGGCCTAACCGTGGGTAGGAAATATCATCATATGCCCATCAAAGATTTACAGGTTATTTTTCTTTATGGTGAGTAGATTTGTCTAGTACATGTAAATGTGACCTATTGTTTCAGTTCAAATATCTTCTAAATTAAGTGATAAAAAAAGATTATTGCACCTATTACATGGCTTTTTTTTCTTATGTCTACTTTTCTTAAACAATACCTAGCATTTATGTCAAAGGACACGGCCCATGTGAAGCTTCTGGACTTGCAGAGCTGTCTGAGAAATGAGTAATGTAAAATGGAGATTTCTGAGTAGCTTAGCTGGAATATGCCTATCCGAAATGATACCCGATGAAATGTGAAAATGCTGATGAATGGGCGAGAGGCTGTGCAGGTCTGGAAATGTGAGATAACTCTGTACTCGGGGCTGTATCTGAAATCAAAGTACAGGGTAGATGTTTTGTTGCTGCCTGTGAATGAAAGAGCTTCAGTTTTGTGTGACGGCCCATCTGGCATTTTTCACCAGCACCAAATTCATTAGGAGTGATTAGTCCTTTTTTCTAACCCCCTCACTTGAAATCAGTAAATAAAAGAAGAGTTGGGGCAGTAAAAGATCAAGGAATGGTATCTCTGTTTTGAGAAGTTCTTAAGGTATCCAGACTGGTTGAAATCTAAAGAAGCATTAAAGAAAGAATGTGTGTTGAAAAGATGAATTCTTCCTAAACATCGCCCATGTTAGGCTCTACGCAGTGGAGCACAAAGAATTATTTGAAGTCGTTCACATATATTGACAACTTGTTGTGTGACTAGTTACACGTGACAGGAAAATATTACAATCTATTTTATTGATATAAGGATCAGCAAAAAATTAGACATAATTAGCTTTAACTTTTTTTTAAATTTATTTGAGAAATAAAGAGAACCCACACCCATTAGTTCTCTCCCCATCTGTTTGAAACAGTTGGGTTAGATCAGCTTGAAGGCAGAGCTGAGAGCTCCATGCAGGTCTCCCACATGAGTCGCAGGGACCCAAGCCTTGGGGCTGTGGCTCGCTGCCTCCTGTAGTGTGTGTCAGCAGGAGGCTGGGATCGAGAGTGGATCCAGAAGTTGAAGCAAGATGTTGTAGCAGTGTCTTCAGGGCAATGCTAAATGCTTGCTCCCATAGCCACCTTGCAACCATGTCACTCTTTTTACATACGATTTTATGTCAAGGAGCTGTGTGTGGAGCCATCCTCTGGATTGGGAAATCCCGCAGTATCTTGTTTGATACAGTAAACTCAAGATGACTTACAAAAGCTCTACTCATCATCTTGAATGTTTACCTATTAGCAGAGTGAACTCCTAATTTTAGGGCTTAATGTGAAGGGAGGCCAAGCAAAGGGGAGCAGTACAGAGAAGAAATGTATAGATATGTTGTGCTCCAAGGAGGGTCTTAATGAGAATTCATTCTTTAAAAGGATTTGTATGTGTGACTCCATAGTTTATATCATGCACTTATACCACAGGACTACTGATAACCCCAACTGCATAAATAACATGATTTTAAGAAGTATGTTATGAGGAACTCCAAAATCTCTTTTCTTGTTAAGTGGTAGGACTGTCATTAAAAAACTTTGATCTCCACAGTCTCCAGAAACACTCCACATTAGAAGCAGTTGTAGAAAATGGACATGATTTTTCTGCAGAGTGGAATTGTGTGAATTTGGAAGCACACTATGATGGCCTACAGTTTTGGTTAATTGTATCATTAACAGAGGCGTTTTGTACCACTGGGAATCATCCGATGCCAATTTTCCTGCTGTCTCCTGACAAATAGGGTGTGGTCAGTACAGGCCAGAGAGAAAGGATTTCACTGTAATGAAGTGCCTTGAAGGACTAATGGACACAGATGCTAATCTCATTCCCTGGGAAGTATTCCATGAAAGCGCCACAAAACAAGCGTTGGTACCAAAAAAATCCTTGCAGCTTGGAATGGTGTTCAGTTTGATGGCTGATTCACCGACTGGAGTACACTGATGTCCATATTTGGGGCAATTCCAACTCCAATGGCTTGGACACTTGGGGACTTTACTTTTTTATTTTTGAAAGAGTATCACTCAGGTATCTAGAATAAGTCACGTGATACAATTTTAACAGCGACTATCTATCAATATTCTCTGATGATTCTGTCAGGTAGTTACTGTGTGCCCGATTATTCAGATATGTGTGACAAGTCTACCCTAACTCCTGTGTTAGCTCCCTGCTTGTGGCCTAGGAAAGCAGTCAAGGATGGCCCAGGGCCTTGGGACCCTGCTCCCAGGGAGACCCACAAAGAAGTTTCTGGCTCCTGACTTCGGATCGGTGCAGCACCAACCGTTGTGGCCACATGGCGAGTGAAGCAACAGATGGAAGATCTTTCTCTCCTCCTCCTCTCTGTATATCTGTCTTTCCAACAAAATAAATAAATCTTTAAAAAGAAAAAAAAAGAATTTGATAACTATTTTTGTGGTATTGGCATTTAAATGTCTCTTTTCAATCATCTGTTTTTCTAAAGCGTGGTAAAATAGAGCAGCAGCATTATAATCATAATCACCAGCTAACATTTCTTGAGTGAGTAACTAACCCACACTGGGCTCTCACCTTAGTTCTGTGTATTTGTTACTCCACTCTGCCACAGTCCTGAGCCTGGTCCTATTACCATTCCCTATATTCAGCTGAGGAAGTCAAGGCACAGAAAGATGAGGGAATTTGCCAGGATTGGTTCTTGCTGCTAAATATTGCAAAATATTGCAGTTGCCATCCCAACCTGAGGTATGGGATGGCAGCATCAAGAGCAAGAGATTGATGGGGAATGTTGAGGCCCATGGTGTTGCCTCTGCCGTAACCTTGCCCTCTCTGCAAATCCTTTTGCTCATGTGTGGTGTGGCCTGCTGGTCCTGGGGCACTGCTTCTCTGGGCTAAACTCCTTTACTTCCTGTCTCCTCAGCTTCAATTCCCTCCTACTTGACCTGAGTACCTGCATTTTCAGTGTGGCAGTTGGTATCGTGGGTTTGTGCAAATCTTGTCTCCCAACATCCACAGGAGAATTTGGAATGGCTTCCTATTGTCTCAAGCCAATACCACACAGACACACGAAGGAGGAAGCTAGGAGTTGAGCTTCTTGGCCTGCAACGACTATTGTGAGTTGTTGTTCCCTGTGAAACAAAATGAGATTCTCACTATCAAACTCAGCACCTCTGCAAATCTAAACAGATTCGAGTTGATCACAGTTGCTAGGAATTCAGTGTTCCAATCACGCCATCACATCCGGTTTGCTCATGCTCCCTATTTCACTGTTGATACTTTAGGACAATTCACCCAAAGGTTTGGAGAAAATGCCTTCAGGTTTGTCTCAGCCCTTACAGCTACTTTGAGCACTGTCCAGGAAATCAAACAGATGACAACTTTTGATAACATAGGAAGAAAATATTATTATCACAGCTTGAAATCTCCAAACAGGAACTTTCTTTAAGGAACAAACATGAAAGCACAACAGAAATTTAATTACAAGAAGATTTTCAGAAATATTTGCATTAGTGTCAGTGATAACTGCGATTAAGAGACGGTTGTCTAGTGCTGTAAGCAAAGGAAAAGATGAAAGGAACACCAGAATTCCTGTTGTAGACACCCAAAGGGCATGTTGATTGTTTAGATTTTCCCTAAAAAACAATATCCAGGAGCGGTATTAAAGCAAGCCTCATTCTTTCACTTTGTGCTGGTTGTCCGGGTATTGCTTAATGAGCAGCGTCATGAACTCTGAGAAGTCTAGACACTAAATGTAGGTAGAGGTGGCGTTATTACCGCAGTGCCAGTGTCAGGGGCAGGAGGATATTCCTGACAGAGCAGACAGTGTCTTTAAATGCCATGATTTAGTTTCTCTTGTAAGAGACAGGAAAGGTTGCTAACCAAATGGAGCCAGGGTGCCTTCATGAATTCATTTTTGAAAGCAAGCAGCACTTGACCGAACTCCCATGAGGGTTGAAACTCTTCACTGTGTGTTTGCATGCTTTTTTATGGCGAGGACGGAATGAATCAGAGGAGTGAGACCACATCTGTTTGGGCCATTCAGCCAGAACACAGGTTGGGTGTGGCTCAAAAGTCACTCTGTGGAGTTCAGATCCTGTGTACTTACACACACTAACTTTCTACATTTCTGTGGGCAATTTGACATGTCCTCTGAGGCAAATTCGAAAACTTTAATCCAGTGCTTTCCAATCAATAGATCATGGAGCGTTGAGAGGCATCTAAGTTACTGTAAAGCATCTCTGAGTCCAAAGGACTTAAAGCCTTATCTTTTGACGATAAAGATGTCACATTTTGCCACTGAGTAAAGGTAAACAAATCTGTAATGTAAACAAGATAGAAACTGAATTATTAGTCACCACTGATTCTTAAGTTCTTGATTAATTACCATTTTCGTATTCAATTAGTATCCAGTCAACTCTAAACGCATGAGAATCAACAGTGCTATTAATTTTTCTGAGAATGTAGATTTGAGACTCGAAAATGCCAATAACTACCATTTAGTAAGGCAGGACTTTCGAAGCTCTTTTTTTTTTTTTTTGTATCATGAAATATTGAGCAGTTCTTAATTCTAAGGACATTTCAGAGTGATGTTTGCTTTGTTATAGTGAATACTTTTGTGGCACAATCAAAAACACTTGCTTAAATAATCTTATTCCTACGTAAAAGTAATCTGCAAATGCATTTTTTTCTTCAGAGTTGACATAGGAAAAACTCCGTTTTGTGTGATTTCCATTCGCAGCAGGTTTGGATTGGATAAGCTGTCAATCAGGATGAGCTATATGTATGGCCGACAGCCCAGCAGGTAACCAACTCGTACCAAAATCACATTGTTGAGAAATCATGTGAAAAGAATGCACTGAATGATGTGTCTCTGAGCGCTTCTCGTCTACCAAACAGCATGCAACGTAGGTATCTCATTGCTGTAGTGGAAGAGCTGAGGCAGGCTGACTTTCTTAAAGATTTATTGATTTTTACTAAAAAGGCAGATTTACAGAGAAACAAAGAGAAAGATCTTCCCTATGCTGGTTGGCTTCCTAAATGGCCACATCAGTCAGAGCTGAGTAGATCCAGAGCAAGGAGCCAGGGCCTCTTCTGGGTCTCAGATATGGATGCAGAGACCCCACGGCCTTGGGGCTGCTACTTTCCCAGGCCATAAACAGGGAACTGCATTGGAAGTGAAGTGGCCCGGACATGTGCCCATGTGGGATGTTGGTGCTTGCCGATGGAGGATTAACATGTGCAGATACCATGCTGGCCCACAGGTTGACTTTATTTTTTAAAAAGTGCATTTTTCCCCACAGATGTGGAGCGTTAAGGTTTTGGCACCTGCGTCAGATTACTCTTGGAACGGATGTCTTGACTTGCGTTACATGTGGCACAAGGCAATGGCAGGAGCTCAAGTGAGAGGAAGCCGTTATTTCTGCATCCAGGAAGCCAGCATGGGACCGAGATCCAGCCTTAATAACAATTCAGTCTGTAGAGCACTACACTTAGTTCCTACCGAGGACATAACCCAAAGCCCAGAAGACCTCCTAGCAGACCCCACCCGTTAAAGAGCCGGTCACCACCTTCAGGTGATGTTCCCAGCACGTGAGCCTTCGCAGGCAGGGTGGGAGGCAAACAGTGTCTCAGGCAAAGCCCTGCCCCTGAGTAGGTAAGCCTAGGCAATCAGAAAGCTTCGTGCTTGAATGATGTGGCTTTGGTACTGCTTTGGAACTGCATATGAAATGACGCCTTGTCACTGAGACTCTAGTGAACATGTTGTGATTGGGGAGTGTGGGCGTAGTAAGAAAGACAGCTCAGTGGGGCTCTCTGTGTGATGTCCCCAAACGACTCACTGTCTCCACCTGAGGAGACAGGGGAAGGGGGTTAATATGAGCATTAGAAACTCTGTGTGTTTCTGGATCGGCAGTTGTGCTGTTTTTTTTTATACATGATGGTATTCTTGTAACAGGCCCCGCTTCTCATGGTAGTTGATCTGAGCAAGGAACCAGCAGTGAGTTTGTGGTGCCTCTTTCACTCTTTTGCAGAAATGCTCATGTTGTTACATCTGAATCCCTAGTCTAGCTTTTTTTTTGCCCTAAGGCATCGGCCTCATTTTCTCTAGTCCACAGTTTCATTAATATATGAAAATTTTATTTTATCTTGTGCACTTTTATTAACAATGGGAAATACTTGGGGATCAAGCAAGCTACAGATTCATTAGTGAAGTGAAGGTAATTTAGAAGAGATGGTCAAGATTGGAAGAATAATGCTGTAACCCTTGGTGCTAAAGAATCAGCACAGGTTCGCTATGTGAACAAGTAAGAATAATGCCCACAAGGTGCCTATCTTTAAAAGCTTTTCTTAACTAGTTTCAGAAAAAAAAACCCTTTTGAAGCACCTTGAAATTTCTGTCATGTCCCTCCTGTCCTGGGCTTGGTATGCTCAGCAACTCCCATCTCTATAGAGCAGTACCAACAAAATACTTCACCTGAAACAAGACTTTAAGTACCAGAAGATGGACTTAAGGTAACATTTTGCAATAACTTATTTGAATTCGACCACATTGTCTTTCAGAACCTCATGTTACAAAATTTTGAGACAATTGTTATTCCAAATAGTTTGGATGGAAAAATATTTTTAAAAGGTTTATTTGGAAGAGTTATAAAGAGGGAAATAGAAAGAGCTGCAGATTCTCCAATGGCTGATTCACTTCCCAAATGGCTACAATGGCCAGGGCTGAGCAAGGCAGGAGCCAGGAGCTCAGTCCAGGGAGTCTCCCACATGGGTGGAAAGAGCCCAAGCACTTGGGCCACCATCTATGTTTTTTTGCAAGTCATAAACAGGGAGCAGGTTCGAAAGTGGAGCAGCCAGGACAGGAACTGGTGCCCTTATGGGATACAGTGCCACAAGAGGCAACTTCACCCACTATGCCATGATACTGGTCTCTGGATAGAATATTTTTTTTACAACTATACCAACATTTGCATTCTATTTTCCCTATTATATTATTCAAAAAACAGTGTAACGTTAATCAACCATGAAAGGAATACACAGAAATAGGAATGCTTACTGATTTGTCCAAACAGGATGTATCTAGGCATTAATGTGGGTTTCAGACCCAGTGATGTTGGAAGATGGATCTGCCTTCCTTCTCTAGGCGTGTTATCTTTATTTTTTTTTTAAATGGGGATGTCAGTCATCTTTTGTCAGTTTTATTGGTTTATTAACTGTAAGTTTCTTAAGTAAGCGATCCTCAAAGGAGGATCCTGTTTGAGTGTGTTGGCCCGGAGCATGGCAGATCTCTTAAGAGAAATTTTGATGAGGAGACATACGACCCTCGAAGGTCATATTAAGCTAGCTTTCCCCACATCTGACTGCAGTTCTTTCCAGAGAGCACAATTCATGCTTCTCCTGGTCCCAGGGAGGCCATACGTGTAAACAGGAATTTTGTCTTGTGGAGTGAAGAGAGGAGTTGAGCAGGATGTGGATCAGGCTAATAAAATGGGAATTTATAGGAGTTGTGCTGCAAAGTCCACTTTGTGCATCTCTCATGGCCGGGCTTGTTTAATCCTCCTTCACTGTAGAGGGATCCTGCTCTTCTCATTTATTTATTTATTTACTAAGATAGTGTTTGCTCGGAGAGAGTAGAGGAATTTGAGAGGGGACAGCCACCTGATGCACATATCCGTGAGTGTTCAGGTGAATGGAGAATTAAGCCCCAATTGAACCATTGACTCAAGGCTTGCGAACCTGACACTTAATATGCCATTCCTCAGAATGAGGAGGCAAAGCTTCCTTAACAAAATGTTTTGCTTGATCAGGAGGCCATCTTTGGTCTTCTTAATGGAATCATTTCCAGAGCTAATAATTGATTGAAAAATCTTCACATAGGAGGATTAAGCAGCAGGAATGATTCCAGAAGGCAATCATTTTAGGAAACTGTTTACTTAGCACACAAATACACTAACAAACCTTCATTGGAAATCAGAATATCATGCACAGAAGTTTCTTTTTAATGCACTCAGAAGTAATCATGCATGTCATCTCCTTAAAACTGTCTTACGCGATTCTCAAACCAAAGAGGCTTTCAAAGTTAAAGTCAGATATTCCTGCGCAGCAATTCTTAGAGCATAAAAGAATGTAAATGACCAAAAATTGAAGCTAACCTCTTTTGACAATTCTATAATATCTACCATTACAGATTCAAAACCAGGGCAATAATTCCGTATGAAAAACTTGGCCAGTTTGGTCTTGAAAACATTTAGGATAAAAAGGCATGCAGGATGCTCCACACAGTGCTTTGTAAAATTATGATTTGATCTGGTCGTCAGAGTCTGGAACACATTTTTCTTGCTATTTGGCTTTTTTCCCTTCACGCCTGAAATAAATTTTCTGGAGCCTATGTCTCTGCTACAGACTGTGGATTCAGAACAAAATATTTTCCTTCTCTGGGGAGTGACTGAGGCGTACGCGGCTTGCACAGGATATTTCACAGCCTACTTTTTTTTTTTTTCAGGTGATTTTTCTTAGAGATGGTGCTCATTTTTACATCTTACAACTTTTTTTTTTTAAAGGAACACACTAAAATCGTCCTCCTTATCCGACTTGTTAGTAACTGTTCCAAGTTGTACCTGCTGCCTGCGTCAGCTTTGGGTCTACCTGAAATGCTGCCATTTCTACAGTTTTTCTTCATTGCTGTGGGGCTCTCCTTCCACTTTTGGTTTTTTAATAGTCAGTCTTCCATTCACTGGAAAGGTGGGATAAAGAAGAATGAGGCAGAATGACAGACAGCACTGATGTGTGAGAGAGACGGGGTAATGGAGAGAGGGTAGAGCAGTGAAAATATGTGATCTTTCATGTCCCGGTTCACTCCCCAAATGCCTGTAACAGTAAGGGCTAGGTCAGATTGAAGCCAGGAGTAAGGAAAATTATCTGGGTCTCTTCACATGGGCAAAAGGGGTCCGCGTATCTCAGCCATCATCCTGCGCTTTCCAAGTTGCCTTCAAAGGGAGTTAAATTGGAAAGCAGGGCCACGGGGACACATGCCAGCACTCCAGCATGGAAAACCAGTGTCTCAAGCAAGTTTAACTCCATGAATCATGACACTATCCTCTCCTTTTACTTTTTGTCACCATTTTTGTATGTAAGCCCCTTGGAGACACTCAACAGACACTTGATGAATGAATTAACAAACAAATAAATATGCATGTTGTAGCACTCATGACACTGTCTTGTGTTTAATTAAATTTTGAACCTAATACGGTATATCTTCCATGGGAGTTGTAATGCTGGAATACCTTCTTTTTGACACAAACATACACATATAATATTTTCTTGGAATATTTTCACAGAATGGTAGATTTCTTTTTTTTAAAGATTTATTTATTTTTATTGGAAAGACAGATTTGCAGACAGGAGGAGAGACAGAGAGAAAGCTCTTCCATACACTGTTGACTCCCTAAGTGGATGCAATGGCTGGAGCTGAGCCCATCCAAAGCTAAACTGATCAGAAGAGAGGATACTCTTCCTAGTCTCCCACACTGTTTTTTTTGGGCCATCCCCTAATTCTTCTCCAGGACATAAGCAGGGGGTGGATGGGAAATGGAGCAGCTGGAAATGAACCACCACCCATATGAGACCCCAGAACTTGGAGGTGAAGGATTAATCAATTCAGCCATTGTACCAGTCTGAGAATGGAAGATTTCAAAACATATACATTGAATCAGTGAAAGGAAGTGGCACATCAAAATATGAAATATGTTCCTGCAAAATCTTAAAGGTGGTATTATTCTTTTTTCATATGTTCATTCAATAAATATCTATTGAGTCCTACAAGATATCATGTGCTGATCTAGGCACCAATAGAAAGGTGGGGGAGCCAATTAGAATTCTTGGTTATTCCCTTTGGAAAGGCTACGATGGTCATCTGTGTTGATTGCTACTCAGAAGCCAACACTGAATGTTGACCAGAGCTCTACAGAGAAGGTTTTCCGCAGAGTTGTGGGGATGAACACCAGCTTGGAGGTGAACCAACAATGATGAGGGTGAGTTCAGGGAGGTAGTTGGCAGAGTTTTGCTAGAAAGGAAAGCAGAGAATCGAAGATGTTGCCATAGACAGCTCTAGAGTGCAGTGGTGGAGAACGTATTTTTCTGCTGAGGGCCATTTGCGTATTTGTAACACGATTCAAGAGCCACATAAAATTGTCAGTTTCAAATTTAGCCTGTGATAAATGAATGGAATTTGAATCCTGCTTGTAATTGCCTTGACAGGGAAAAACCCAACGATTTCAAGGACCTTCTACATCCTATGGGCTGAATGTTCCTCACCCTTCCATATCCTATGGGCTGGAAGTTGTGTGTGACTCGGCCATAGTCACTTTGTGAGCCATAACTTGCACACACACCATGCACACACATGGCATGCTCATACGCATGTTCCAATTTAACACTGGGGAGGAGCGTAGCATTTCCTGCTTTATTTCCATCTTGTCATGGGATGACTTCAACCTCATGCTGTGCCTGTGGACTTCATGTGTTTGTTTTAGAAGTAGGAATACCATACCTGCTCTGCTCCTTAGACATTGTTCCGGTCAAAGAAACACAAATGACAGCTCTGCCTTTTTGGTGTTTGTATTTTCATTAATTCAAACAGAAGTTACCCTATTTTCTCATCCAGTTCTCCTGGTTTGTGTCTGTGGCACAATAATGCAAATAGCACAGCTTGAAATAGTGGATGTTTTAGTGTTTCTAAGGGGGTAATTCAGTTTTCAATTTTGCAAGAACATTAAACTAAGCAAAAAGCTTTCTTATTGCATTTCAAAGACTCCCAATACCTTTGGAACATTAATTTTATTGTGAAAATACTTTTACTTACTTGAAGTGTCTATGTTTGTTGACTCCATTATCAGTAAGTAAAACTTTTCAGATACCTTGGCAAATCTATTTGATATAGGATTGTAAAATAGTCTTCCTAAGAAAGAGTCTGGGACAAAAATACTTCATTTTTATGAACATCCAAATCCAGGACACACAGACACATCTCATATTGAATCTCATATTATCTGCAAGAAATATCTACATTATGGCTATAAATAACCACAAGATTTCCTATGTGACTCCACAGGCAAAAATTATTGACTGTATATCATGTGTTTGATGGGCACTTCTGTTGTCATTTCTGCCTTAACATGGACCAAAAGTTTTTTTTGGAATTCGAGAGCTTCATCACTTGCAATTCTCCAGGGGAGGAGGGAGAGAGAACATTTGACATGATTCTGTTCCAGCATGACACAGGCCCAGCATGGGGTAGGATGTGAAGAAGGGGAAAGGCTGAAGGCATTGTACAACTTTATCAAACCTTCTGGGTAGTGTCTTGACAGCAGGACATTATTATGTACCCCTCAGGCAGGCAGGAAGCACAACAACTCCATTCAGAGCAAAACAGTCCTAGGAAATGCTGTCAGCTCAGATGGTCCATCGTGGGTATCTGCTGTAAACATTAAAAGCCTTCAGATATTCAAACCTGTGCAAATATTACCCCAACTTTCTCCATTAATATTATAGTATAATTTGTTCAATTTCTATGTGCAAAATTTAGTGTAAAGATCCTACTGTATTATTGTTCATATTTTATATTTCCACACCCCACGAATACCATTTAGTGTATTAACACTTACTTACCTACGAATGCTAAGCAGTTTCCGAACAGTATGATAGTCCTGTGGATTTGAGCAAATCAGTTCATTTGTTGATGATCTATCGTGCCAGGAGTTGAGACACAGGGGAGGGACACAATGACACACAACCCAGGAACATCTGGCTTCCTGGATTCACAACGGATTTGAGAAAAGGAGGCCTCAGCATGTAGAACTTACTGAATACAAAAAAGATTCTCTGGAGAGAGTTTTTAGTTTGATAGTCTATGAGTTATGTTTCCACATTGTGCTTTAAAATGCTTGAGTATGTTTTTATATGTTAAATAGTCTAATAAGACATTATTGCAGTAATTTTTCAAGGATCCTTACCTCAGAAGAAGTCATTTTAGCTTGAAAGACCTGAGTTATTTTGACACTGCCAAGTTCAACCTCAACTTCAAAATTAAAGTGCCAACTCTTCTATTGATTGCGTACTTTTCCCCCACAGAATTCAGTTCCAAACGAGTTGATCCTTTTTAAAGAAAGTCATAATGTCATAGAAAAAAATTTCAGATTTTGTTTTGTTTTGTTTACAAAGTTATAAACCAGTGGAATGGAGTTATGATGCAAAATGTGTGACCTAGCCACATAAACGCATTCTTTTATGTGTGGCTGTGTGCATTGTGTGAAATGCAACTTGTGCGATTCTAGCTGCAAGGACAGTTCAACTTCAGCTTGTTAGCACATAGACTGTGGAACTAGAATTCTGACTCCTGGTTCACTGTACTGAACTGTGAAATGCTCTGAAGTGAAATGGAATTTCACTTAACTCTGTTCCTGAGCTCTTATTGGTGCTGCTGTGTAGTTGCAATTTCACAAATCTGCCCTGTGTTCTTGGTGGGAGTTGTCATGTGGCAGGCAATTTTAAGGCAGGGGTATAATAAGAACTCCAAATAGTTGTGGAATAACTTCCACCTTCTCTCGTTTGTGCCCAAGTTGTGCTCAAATTTAGTGAGAGTGAAAACAACAACTACAACAACAACAAACCTCTTAATGACAAGAGTAGTGATTATTTCTCATGGTTTGATGATGGAAAAAATGTGTCAGGCCAAAGGGTGAAATGATTGTGTCAACTTTCAAGAGTAGCAACTTTAAATCCTTTCCTCACAACTTCCCACAAGCTACAAGCACTTCCCTTTTTGGAAGTAGAACGAGGAGAGATAGGAGAGATCAAGAGAAGGGAGAGAGAGCAGAAGAGAAGAAAGGAGGCATGAGGAATACGGGAGAGGATGAGAAAGGAGAGCACGAAGAAAGAAGGAAAGGAGGCAAGCAAGCATAAATGAGTGTCGATCTAACTTTCTTAGTACTGCTTTATCCCCCAGAATGCCCTCTGCGCATCTGCTAGTCTTGGCTCAGCCTAACCTGAATTCCTTGTAGTTAGGCAGGAAGTAAGGCTAGCCAGCCCCTTTCCCTGAAATTGTAAGACTCTGACCCTGGTAGCTTGGCTACCAGTGTCTTGACACACAGTGCTTGGGGAACTCCAGGCTGTCTCCAGTGGCAAATGCTGGTAAAGGCTGAGGCCCACAGGCTGCTGTCTAGCAATAGGCTCCTCTTTCCCGAATGCCTGTGTACTCCAGCATCTTGCAGCAGTGTATCACTTAAAATAGCCTTCCTCACATATCCCATTCTCCCAGTTATGGAGTCCTTCAAAAAGTTTGTGGAAACACAACATTAAATAGATTGGGTGGGCAAAAACTTATGTAAATCCACCCATTTAAAAAATAATATGCATTTTAAATTATTTTGTTGTTGATGAGAAAAAAAAGCCTTTTTAAATGATTTACTTACTTGGTTTGAAAGGCAGAGTTGCAGAGAAACTTAAATTCTAAATAGCCATAATAGCTATGGTGCTAGTCCCAAGCTTGTGGCCTGGAACTTGAAAAGAGTCTCCCACATGGGTGGCAGAGGTCCAGATATTTGAATAATCTTCCACTGCTTGCTTCCTCAGGTGCATTAGCAAGGAGCTGGATCAGAAATGGAACAATGGTACTCAAACCCCTGGAAAAATTATTTTAGTTATGAAAGAGTCACTCTATGTGCAAAGATAACTGGTTGAAAACTTCATTTTGTGTATTAAAGGTTCCTGGCTTTACTGTTTCTAATTTGTGCACACTCTGTGGCATGCAGCACCCCCAGGACAATAGATTCAGCAACCTGAATGCTCTTTTCCCACTACAGAAATGAATCAAGCATAATTCCCTTTGATTTCCAAATCCAGTCTGAGCATGGGTTGCTCACCGAACCTTGACATGAAAATGCAAACCATCACAATCATGTGACACATTGTCATTTCTAACTGGCGCTGTTATATTTGCTGCACCCTAATATGTAGCAGCTTCCCATACTCCTTATAACTGCTGCAAGTGATGGCAAAATATAGTGTGAGCTCTGCCTTGTGCTATGTCTTAACCAAGGCTAATTAGAAGATGACTGCTTCACAATTGTGCAGTTTCAATTGCTATTTACTGGGGATTTCTTCCAGTTTCCATTCTAATGACTACCCAGCTCTGCTAATCTGCCTTCCTCCTCTGGGATGTACCTTCTGCATTTGTGCTTTTCCTTTGTAAAAGATGTATTGATTTCTTTGAAATGCAGAATTACAGAGAAGAGAGACAGAGAGTGCGTCCAGCTCCAGGGTCATTCCCTAAAAAGTTGTAATGACCCAGACTGGCCAGGCCACACCTGGAGGTTAGAACTACTTGAAAGTCCCAAGTGGGTGCAGGAGAACACACACTTGGGCCTTCTGCTGCTGCTTTTCCAAGTGCATTATCAGGGAACTGGCTTGGAAGTGGGACAGTCAGGACTGGAACCACTGCTCACAGGGGATGCTGGCATTGTAGGCCATGGTTTTTGATCCACTGCATCAAAATACTGGCTATATTTTTTTCTTATTCTACACATTGCACTCTGGAAAATTCTTCAGTTTCCAACAATAAAACTCTATCTTGCACCTCATATATCAGTGCATGCTAAATTTTAGCAGTTTTTTATTATGATAAATGCATTCTCTTTTACTTTGCTAAATGGTGAATACTATCATCGAGTGCTCTACATTAAATATCTTGTTCTGGTCTTAATATAAGGTGTTGTATACAACTATGCATGCATTAAGCATTATATATGTATTCTATGTTACAGGAAATTAGAAAAACTCGACTGATTCTTTATAATTTTCATACTATAACAAATGACATTTCAAAACTATGCTTTTCTTTGTATACATTTTTAAAATTTGAAAAATTTAGATAATCTTTTCAGGTGAGCGGATTAGCATTAATTGAACTATTTCCAAACCTATTTTGTATTTCATACTATTAATGCCAACCGTTGCAGTCTACTTGGCTGTTTCACTTGATATTATAAATAAGTATCCATCCATATATAACCGATCAATGAAACTGCCATTCCATTTTGGAGGACTGAAATATCTTAAAACAGAAAATTTACTGAGTATTCTTTGCCTTGTAAATTTCATGTGAGTATTGATTGGGCGTGTGTTCTGAATGTAACATTTCTAGAAAGGGGAATGATGTACGTTAAAGAATTAAGTGTGTCTTGTAGAAATGGACTTAGTTTGATGGTCTTCTTACAAAATGTAAAAGGCCTGTTTGGGGTAAACTTTCATTTCCTACCCCCAAAACTAAAGACAACTGTTACGTCATTGTCTATACCTACGATGTCAAGATACACTTAAATAGCAGAATGATGAACTTGGGTCTGTTTTGGAAGGACTAGACCATTGTGATACTATAGGGAAAATCAGTGGGGAGAGGGAACGGGGAGGGTGAGAGTGAAAGGGGAAATCGCTGAGCCTATAAAACAGGATCACGAAAACAAACAAACAAAAAACAGTAACTTGGATGTAAAAATAGAGAAAGAATGTAGCCCTTGAGTACTTGAAACATTGTTGTTGCTATGTCAACCTAATCTCATCTGATTAGTTAGGTTGGTGCTTTGTCACACAGTGACAAGGGAAGCCAGATAGTGCACTTTGGAGCCAGCATGGTGACACATCAGGCGAAGTCACTGCTTGGAATGCCAACAGACCAAATGAGTGTCTTCCTGGCTGCTACCCTTCCGATCTAGCCCCTTGCTGATGTGTCTGGAAAAGCAGCAGAGGATGGCTCAAGTACTTGAGAGACCCTAACGGAGTATCTCACTTCTGACATGGTTGTTGCGGTCATTTGGGGGAAGTGAACCAGACACAGAAAATTGCTCTTTTTCAGTCCCCACAACCCTGTCACTCTGTCATTCATATATATATTCCATGCTAAAACATCATTTGCTGCCTCTCAAGGCTTGCATTATCAGGAGGTTGGAATGGGAAGTAGAATCAGAACTTGAACTCAGGCATTGTAATATACAACATAAGTATCCCAAGTGGTGTGCTATTTACTGGATCAAATGCCCCATTCTGCCTTCCTCTATTTGTTTTTTTTTAAGCTTCAAATAGGGATTTTGTTCTAAGTTCATCATTGGAACCTAAATTCACGGGTGCTGAATTTAGGTTTAGTACATCACAATCCTTCCATATGCTTTTTTTCTAGATTATTGATGCTGCATAATATAATGGAAATGCTATATAAATAACCATCATACTGTATTATTTTGGGGAACATGACAAGAAAAGTGTACTTACTTAAGAAAGAGGCAAATTTTGTACTATGATTGGTAAACTTTTCAGATAAGTTGTACATAATCATAAACTGAAAATAATGATTAAAACAGTTGAAGTTACAGTTTTAAAATATATTTTTTGTGTCAGATGAGATACATACTGGTTCAGGAATTTTAATGCTATCAACTGTACATACTGTAAAAAGATGGTGATAAACTAGAGAGCATTATCTGCCCAATGGGCAAAAGTACTGTTTCATCCAATGTTTTGGATGCCTACACTGATTCAGTTATTTCCAACAAAAATGATAAGCATTCCAGTTTTTTCTTAGTAAGACATCCAGAGAAAGTCCAACAGAGTAGCAGGAAGGCTTTTCTTCTTCTCAAAAAAGATAGATTGCCACACTCACTTTAAATTTCAAAAAAATTAATTGTTGTACTGTCTGGATCAAACATCACGTCTGATATTTGTATTCCTTGGATTGCATTCACAGTGTCTGTGAAAGAGACATTAAAGATATTAATATATCAGACTCTATGCTTAAACAGAGGCTACTGCACTATCATTTTGAATAAATTACCTGGCAAATCTATTTGAGAACAACTCTATCTTCCCTTAGTGTGAGAACCTTTCAGCTCATTACCAGGCAACAATTTAGAGAGTCATCATTCAAGATGATGATAATGGTTTGAATTATTTTCAGCCCCCAAATAATACAGAATCCCCTTGCAAGTGACCAAAATTTATGGCTGTGGCTTGCATAGTAGCCTAGCAGTTCACATATGGCTTATGTCAATGGCAGAAACATCGTTATTTTCTAAATCACATTGATTTGTTATGTGGTATTGAAAGATCTTAAACAGATCAAGTTCTATAAATTGCAGAATGGAGTCCTCAAAACTTCTTATCTCTGTCTCAGCTCTGTCAAAATGCCCCCAAGAGCCGAGCATTCCAGGTCCACAATGCTACTAGTCAAAGAATAAGAAGGGAGACTATTCAATTTCCTCTTTTTTTGGCAAGGAGCCAGGCTGACATTTTCCTTTCTGTTAGTTTTGGCAAGCAAGAAAGAGAAAGGAAACTTTACTGCTCAGTTACTGATGGTTTTTCTATTTTGTTTTTATTAAAAATGTTGAAACATGGGCCCTTTGTCAAAATTATTTTATTATTGAAGGGTGGGTGGGGTGAACGAACTGGCAACCATTCAGAACCCCATTAACAGCACTGATGGTGCACAATCTTGTTTGCGTACCCCAACACAGAAGTGCTTAATTGCAATAAATCATGCTGCAATCTGGTGATGGATATGCATGTTTAAGGAATTGGTACGGACTTGAAGGTTAATCTGCTGGGAGGTAACAAACTTAGCTCATCTGATATTGCAATAAAAAGTATGATCTTTTTCAGTTACATGATGATATATTTTGGGCACACAACTGAAAGCATGAGTTTTCGTTGGCTGTTGGTTTGTTGGGTCTTCAAGACTGAAAGACTGAAAAACCAACATCCCTCATGGTGACATTCAAATGAAATACAGAACTGAATACATCAAGAGTGGAATGCATCCCACCCAGAAGGAGAGATTGGTGACTGTCAAGTCCCTAACAGAGGATGCAGTGTGTTCTCCAAAAACAATTGATCTTAGGCCAAGCCGTCCTTACCTATGCAATGAATTATATTTTCAGTTCTCTAGTTATTTATGTAATCAGAAAACAAATACTCTTTCTCTACAATCTTGTGACAAATATCCATTAGAGTTTGTAGCAAAATATGATTTTCTTCAGAGGCACAGGGAGCAAATGATTTAATAAGGCTTCATGAGAAGCCAAGTACCAATTAGAAAAACACCGGAAATGAGTCTATTCATGCTGGTAGGTGAGTAGAAGACAAAAAGAGTAAAACCAAACAGCAAAATGCTTCACTATGTGAAAAAGTTTGTGCACAGAAAAACAGGTGAGATAATTTCTTGTCTATTTGGTAAGCAAATATTTAGTACTGTCAATTCACAATGTGATACTGAGACTAAGCAAAAAATGACTTGTTTTGAGCCAAAACATTTTTGCATACTTAAGAGGTAAGTGGTTAATGTTTTTTTTCTTTTTCTTCTTCATGGAGTAAATTTCCTGGTGTAGAAAATATCCAATGAGAACATATGGGAGTCAAATCCCCTTACTATGAAAGTCATTGAAAGCTGAAGTGAATGATTAATTAAAAGACTAATCTGCCTAGAATTCTTGTCTGCAGTGTGTGTGTGTGTGTGTGTGTGTGTGTGGTGTCCTTTGCAAATAATTTAGTGACAAATCACTGACAATTAAGTCCTTGAGAAAAGTTAAAATAGTAAGTACAACGTTTCCAAAAGAAGATAAAGACCAGTCTTCTTGATAAATGAATCAAGGGGCCTGTTCTGATAGCAATTATCTAGGTGACTGCGTAATGGATTTCACAGAACAGCACTGCACAAAGAAGTGTAGCCTAATTGGGGACATTGTGCAGAGCCTTGTAAAGATAGATGTCTTCATTTCTTTGTGCTTGTTACTCCTGGACCCTTTGCTTCTTGTCCTTTACAAAGTCTTACAAAGGATGGCCTACTACAGAAACTCGGTGGTTACTGTATCTCTTTAGAACTAGTGTTATCAACCTTTAAGTCTCCTTGGACTCCTTACCAGCTCTCATAGGAATGACACTGCAGTCAGTTTTGATCATGTGCAGGGATCAAAAAGCCTGCTTACATTTCTTGGAAATTTCATCTGAAAGCTCATTATTTCCCTTTCAGGAAGAGCATTAAGTCCATTTTGTTGAAATCATGATTCCTGTTATGTAATATTACTATGTAAATGTTGAGCCACTGCTTGGAATACCAATGGTGGTTCATGCCAGATGGTTGTTTTGAGTCCCGGTATCACTACTTCCCGGTATCCAGCTTCCTGCAGATGTGTCTAGGAAAGCAGTGGATGATGATTCAAGTACTTGAGCCCCTGCCATCTAACAGGAGGCCTTGATGGACAACTAAGCTTCTCCTGGCTTCCACCTGTAGCAGCCATTTGGAGAGGGAACCCACAAAGAAAACAACTGTGTCTTTTTTCTCTTCTTTCTCTGTCACTCTTCCTTTTAAATAAATATTTTTGAGTGCCAATCTTAACACTACATGTCTTTTTTTGACCTTACATTCTGCAATTCCTTTTTATGTAACAGATTTTTTTCCCCACTCATTTTATGTGGGTAGTAGCAAAATTGAAGAGAATTTCAATATGGAAACATACAAAAATGGCTTGGAAGAGCAGCTGAAGCCACAGGTTTAATATCTTTATGCTTGAAGAAAAACAACTTGTGGGAGGGAGATCTGTGAGTGACAGAGGGCTCTGCTGGATGTGGAAGGCAACTCACGTGTTCTCATAATCGCTCCCTCCACAAACAGCCCCATTTCTCGGGATAGTTACTTTCTGCCTTTGCAACAGATTAGCTCACAAATTAGAAATTTGCCCTCAGAGTTTGAGTGTCTGAAAATAGGTGCTTGACATATCATTAACTAAAAAAAAAATGCTAGATTTGATGAAAAGTTCTATGTAAAAGTTTTAAGGAAAATGAATTTCTCATAGAGGGATTTTTACTTTTATTTTCTAAAGTCAGATTGCAATGTTTGACTCAAGTTAAGAGGCAATACTGTCAAAAAAAAAAATTGAAACAAGATTCTGTCAACAAAAATAGCCCAGATAAAGCCATGTGGTAGAGAAAGCTTGGAAACAGTCAAGATGTATTAGACACACTGCATGGAGCCTTGCATCAGTAAATTTTGAGCGCTCTGTCAAATGGTGCCTTTATCCCTTCCATCCCAATGTTTTCACTAGGAAAGACTTCGTTGACCAGAAACGTCCTGCGCAGACCATCGTTTTATAGCTTCATGTTTCCTTGTGATTAGAGACTGTCACATGCATTGAAAACAGAAGATGAATGACACCCTGACACGGAATCATTCAGTGACATGAGCTGTAACCAAACTTTCCATATTCCACAAGTAAAATGGAACCCCATGGCAATACAAGATGCAAAGGGGAGAAGCTGCATGGAGGCACTTGGTGTTTCCATGTAGGAATTTAATAAGTTATTTTTAAAGGGATAGCTGTTTTTACTTCTGGAAAGAATGTACAATGTAAGGATGGTGATGAAAGGGAAAGAGTGAAATAGTGCTTGGAGACTGTTCATGTGTAGGAGCTCATGTCAGCATGGTGATAGAATGATGGAGTGAGGAGGGCCATCGCTGTGCACAAGAAGACAAGAAAGTAAATAGACTCTCCCCAAATTCCTTCTCTTTCCTCATGCCATCCTAAAGGCAGAAATAAAGAACAAAACAATCCTCTGCAAAAACCATTATGATAAAAATGTTTAATTACAAAGCGTACCCCAAAATTTTTATTTTGAAAAGCAATCTAAATTTACCCAAGTGTAATTATAATCTTTCACCTAAATATAAACTTTGATTATGTAACACTAATATATCCCAGTCTACAATATTTATGGGATTCAAAATAAACTAAAAAATTAGCCCATTCTTACATTATCCTATTGATGTATTTTCTAACACAATGAAAGAATTTGCACAACTGTCATTTTGTAGCAATAAAGTTAAACTTTAAAAAATAACTAAGAGCAAACTTATCTTTTAACTTCCATGAAAATTTTAAGATACTCTTATTTAGCATGTTGTGTAGAATGTTAAAATTATTCTGTGTTGCTAGTGAAGGATTTCATAGCCAGAAATCTCTAAAGCTCCAATGTCAGCAGTTGACTTACCCAGCTAGCAACTATCCTGCATCAGTGATGTCCACATTTCCAACCATCAACTTTTAAATATTATACAAAAATTGATTATAAATCTTATACATTCATCCACAAAGCTACTTGTGGAAGATTTGACATAAATGTTGTTTTGGAGACATCGCACGCAAATCAGAACTTATTTAGGGGATGGGTTTGGGGGACCAAGAAACATGAAGACCAATCCAGTCCCATCATGGATCTTTTAACTTGCGCTGATTTAGTTTCTCTTCATTCAAGATGGGGCTAATCGTAGTATACACACTTCTGCAAGAACACAAATGGAAGAAGATGATAACTTTAAATGATGAACATGGAGAATGCTCAAAGAATCTTCATCATGATTAGCTGTTTTAAGGGGTTAGAACTATCCACTAATTAGCTCATTTCCCTATCATCTCCTAGTGAGGGATAAGCAAAAGAGTTTTGAGTTTTGAAATATTTCAATTTGGGGCCAATATTGTGGCCTGGTGGGAAAGGCCCCTGTACAATGCTGGCATCCCGTATCGGTGAAGGTTGGTGTGTTGACTGCTCCGCTTCCAATCTAGCTCCTTGCTAATGGCCTAGGAAAAGCAACAGAGGATGGTTCAAGTATTTGCATCCCTGCCACCCATACGGGAGCCCTAGAAGAAGCTCCTGGCTTCTGGTTCTGGCCTTTGGCTCATCCTAGGCCATTGTGATCATTTAGGGAGTTATTCGGTGAATGGAAGATATTTTCTTCCCTTTCTCTTTCTCTCTGTAGTTCTGAATTTCAAATCAATAAATTAATCTTTTTAAAACGTTAATCATGGCACCCAGCATGACAGCCTAGTGACTAGACTCCCTGCCTTGCATGTGCTGAGACCCCATACAAGTGCCTGTTTGTATCTGGCAGCCCCGCCTCCCATCCAGCTCCATACTTGTGGACTGCCGAGGATGACTCAAAGCCTTGGGACCTGTACCCATGTGGTAGAACTCAAGGAAGCTCCTGGCCCCTGTCTTCAGACCAGCTCAGCTCTGGCCATTCTGGCCGCTTGGGGAGTGAATCAGTGGACAGAAGATCTTCCTCTCTGTGTCTCTCCTCCTGCCTGTATTTCAAGTTTTCCAATAAAATATTAATAAATCTATTTAAAAAGTTAATCATGATATTTTATTTTATCCCTAATTGTAGTTAAAATACACTTGATATAAAATGTACTATCACAATCATTGTGTACAGTTCAGGAAGTGTTAAGCACATTGAATTTTCATGTAACCAGCATGGCTGTCTAGTTCCAGAGTCCTTTTCATTCTTCCAAACTGAAGCTCTGCACATGGATCAGCGACAATCCATTCTCTCCTCTCCTTGACACTTCACCACCATGACCATATTTTCTAACTATAAATTTTACTGCTCTGGGCACTGCATATAAATGGAATCATGCTATTGTCTTAATTACAGAAAATAATATCCTCAAAATGTATGCACATTATATTGTATGTTGGAATTTTCTGTTTCTATCTATCTATCTATCTATCTATCTATCTATCTATCTATCTATCTCTATCTATCTTCAATAGCTTTACTAATAGTGTGTTAGTAGCTGAAATTCAATTATTTTTAGAATGCAGGGTACTTCATGAATTCTTGAAAAAAATAGAATTGAAGGAAAAGTTTAGTTTGATGCCCCAAAATTGAAATCCAAACAAAATCTTTTCATAATCATTATCTGTTGGGTTAGCACAGCTCCCTCTCATGCGTGGATTGCTAATTTTTGGCTCCAAAATAAGCTTACCTATCAGCTCTATGTTGCACAGCTTTTTAAAGGGCCGTAATGCATTCTGAAGTGAAATTGCTATGCGATAGAACAGATCAGCCCTCACCTTGGAGGGGAAGGCCATACACTTTGCCATGGTGTCTGCAGAGTCCATTCCCATCGGCGGCGCGCCGCGTACTGCACCCTCACCAGCACTCATATTTTCTGTTTTTCTTCACACTACTCAGCCTAGCAGGTGTGAAGCAATGGAAGCATTTGATTTTAAGCCATCTTTGAGGAACTGCCTGATGCTGAGCATAGAATGTCACTGCTCTACCGTATGTCTGAGTCTGTTGTGATGATCAGTTTGCAGAAACAACAGCAAAACATCAGAGAGCAAATGCTAAATTTCTTCGGGGTTTGCGTGACAACCGTTAACTGAAAATTTTATTTACAGTTGTCATGTTTTAATAGGGAATGTTGATTATTCATTATTAGACAACATCTGAAAATTACTACATTGTAATAACTAAAAATCTAGCAATTACAAGACTAGAATGCGGGGGAGTGAGAAGCTTGAGTTTGCGTTACAGATGTTGGTATTAAAAGCATTCTCCACATGTTCACCATTTATTAGCCTTTGACGGCATGTTTGCAAAGCCTCTTCATTCTGACTAGCACTGGCATTCCAGAGTGAAAGACATTTCCTCCTATGGAATTCTAAGACTTGGTATCTGTGTTGAAATGACCAGGCCAGGTATTTTATTCTTTGCTATTGATACTTCCATCTTTCGGCCTATCAAGACTCAACATGGCTTACAAAACTCCAGGCACAATTTGGCCAGTTGGGGCTAGTACCGAGGCATAGTGTGCTAAGCTTTAAATGTGGCACCAGCATTCCATGTGGGGACTGGTTTGAGTTCTAACTGCTTCACTTCTGATACAGCTCTCTGCTTATGGCCTGAGAAAACAGCAGAAAATGGCTCAAACCGTTGGGCCCATGCACTCACATGGGAGACCTCGGAGATGCCCCTGGCTTGGAATCAGCTGAACTCTGCCCATTGCAGCCCTTTGGGAGGTGAATCAGCAGATAGAAGATCTCTCTGTACTTCGCTCAGTAACTCCACCTTTAAAATAGAAATAAAACAATATTTTTACTTTTTTGAAAGAACTATTTAAAAAATTAAATTTTTTTTCTATTTTATTATCCAAATATAATAAAAAATATAAGCAAAGCAGAGCTTAATCATGAAAATTCATTTTCTAATTAATGTTTTATGTTTTAGAGAAAAAAAGATGATTAAATTAAGCTGAGCTTTTCCTGGGCACTATTTCTCCAATCATGAGTAACTGAAGGATTGAAGAATTAGTCTGTTAAGTTTTCAATGTGCCTATGGTATTTCAAATAGTATGTACGGAGGACGAGAACAAAAAATAGTTTAAAAATATAGTTAACCAAATTTTTACTTTGTTTTCCTTCCAATTTTTCTGGTAAGTAGCTTGTGCTTATTCCAAAGGATTTTTAGGTCAAGTAAATACTTTTGTTAGGATTCATTGAACCACAGTACAATTTTATTTTTTTCAAGGATGATTTTAGAGCCTTATATTTGTATTTCACTTGACTGTGAGCAGCGAAATGCTATTCCCTCAGTTTCTTGAGTGTCTGGATCTGTATAGGACAATCAGAGATCGTCTTATGTGTTTTTAAGGTATGTATGATAAAGCGTTCAGGTCCCTTAGAAATATGGATATCCGGAAGAAATGGTTTGATTATGGCTACAAGGATTTACCAAGGCCTGCTTTCCCTTTTTTGTGTGTTTCTAAAGGTGTTCTTTATGCCCAAGTATTTCTGAATTTCACCTTCAAAAGAAGGTCTTTTCTTTGTAAACTGCCAGAAACTTGGTCGTGTTATTTTCTGTGTGAAGACTTAGCTTTTCTAGATTTTTTTTTTCCTCCCTCTTCAGTTACATTAAACAGAGTTGACAACTGCCACAAAAGGAAGTATTGTTTCAAAAGCCACAGCTGGGATTGTTGATGATATCATGAGGCCTCCAGCACACAGGGTGAAAGAGGAGGGGCCAGCCGGTTCTACTGCAGCGGGAAGAGAGGCTCCCTGGGAGAAGGAATTGAGAGCTCTTCAAAAACGTGGATGCGCGGAACGCAGGACGCTATCACATCGGTACTTAAACAGCTTGATGCTGCCACAAAGAGCAGTTCAAAGAAATTGCCACTTTCCCCACGGTTGTTTCTGTCTGCTGATGGATTTTGCTAGATATTCCTGTGACTGGCTAGGAGGGGGCGAACTGGAGATAGACTGAGATTCTCCGGTTAGACTGGAGGACAAGGGCCTGCTATGCCGTGAACATTGGCGCTGCTGCCACACCAGCACAGGTGGAAAGCAAGATTTACTCAGAAATAAACCAGCACACAATTGCCCAGCTCTCCGTTTGCTCACCTAGAGCAGTGCACTTCTGTTTGTGCCACGATCTTGGCCTCCACTTAAATATTTAGAGATTTCTCAATCTTTCTGGATTCAATCACTGGAAATGCATAACAAACATTTTCAAGTGTGTCGTTATCAGAGAAAACCTGACGGCATTTCCTTTGAAATTTTCATGTAAGATGTCATCAGATAGGTTACTTCTTGTTTCCTCTTCCCCATCTTGGTTCAATGGAAAGAGCAATGAGTTGGGAAACAGAACAGTTAGAATCACTAGCTGTGCGCACTTGGGCAAAGAGTGCCAGCAGGACAAGTTGCTGTCCTGTTCATGGAATACTCGTGACCAATCCCCCTTCACGTTTCTCTGTCCTTCGTTGGATTCTTCCTTCCTCTTGTCTCCGTGAAGGTCTCAGTGCACACAGCACCTAGTTAGGCTGATGTTTATTGACAGAGTCCTCCTCTTTGCCATCTTAACTTCTTGTTTCCCTTCCCATCACATCTGCCATTATTCTATTTATTTACTTGCTTGGTGGGTTTCTCCTTGGAATCTCAACTCTGCGACCCAGAGAGTTCCCCAGGCACACCAACTTTGTCACACAGCTTTGACAAAGTTGTGCAGGGAGGTGGCTATTGTGCTTCTCTCAGTTAACTAAGACAGCGACAGTGGTTTAAAGCATCACCTGCTTCTGTGTAAATTTGTTATTCTGCTTATCTGTGTGGTGCTAGAAGTGAGATTTAGCTGTTCCATCGGAAAGGGTGTGCAGTCTACAGAAATGGGTACAGACTGGCACTCAGGGGTATGTTCCCAATATTTACCAACAATGCCAGCAACCTAAATTATGGACTGCTTTCCTAGGATGACATAGGCACATCACCTTCATTTTTCTCTTTGTCTAACACACATGATACCAACGTAATATCCCTTCCGCACACTTCCCGAGACACTGGTATGCTTTCAGCTTGCTCCTTTTCCTTTGCCAGTGACAATACTCTTTTATCTTTGAGTTCCTTCAGGTATTGGTCTGTCAAGGTTTTTCTTACAATCAGTGCATGTGTGCACACACAGAATTGAGTGTTCATGTGACCTGGTTACTTGAATCTTGTTGGCAATAGATTCATAAGCAGGTGTTACACAGTTCTCAGCTACGGTGGACAGTTATGGACACATTATCTCGTCATGAAATGCAATTCTTATAATCTCTAATGCATATTAGTGATATGAAAGCTCCCTGGGTTATGTTTTAGGTGGCTGTTGGTATCACTTGGCAAAAATCTTCAGCCCTGTGTACTAGGCAAAAATACATCTAATTAATTTTCTTGTGTGCTGCGATTTCTAGCCTGCTAGATGTAGGCGTTACAGATTCTCAGCGTTTCACGTGGCTTTGCTCTTTCATGAATATTTTGGTGCAGCAGGCTTCAAATTGTTCTATAAGTGATTTTCAAATCATTCATTAACTATTTCCCAAAAGTTCTCAGGATATTATTTTCTAGCTTATCTGTCAAAAAGGGTCTTTTTGTATTGACCAAGAGTTAACTGTATATTTGGCATAATGAGTTTGATGGCAACTGTTACATGATGGTTACCTTTATTATGCCTTTAAATTATAAAATGTGCAGAAATGAAAGCCACTAACTCAATATAATATTCAAGAGCCCTGCTCTTTTTGTTTCATGGTTATTATGGAACCCAGAAAGACGTAGTGAACTCTCCCAGATTATTCAGGGCCAACTTGAGAATTCTTTGTTCTGGGTCTTTTCAAGAACTTGGTAAACAGAATAGTAATAATATATTATAAAATATACATTATATCATTCCTTTTACGTTTATGTACACATTAGTGACCTAGATTAACTAGAAATTCATTCAATATTATATAAATAGGTGGGAAAAACACTAGTGTTATCAAATTTCAGTTTAGGTCCACAAGTGACCCATCCAGTGTAATAAAGTTCTCACTGTTTTCAGAACATCAGAGAGCTTACCATCCATGCGTCAGTCTTTGATGTCACCATGACACCATTGCCTTCGATAAAAGAGTTTATTTATAACTTGCTCAGCTTATGTCTTTCCCACTGAATCAGCAGGCTCTGGAAGGTTTGGGGATATAATTTCAAGGACTGTTAAACCTCTGTCAAAGTTTGGTGGCCCCCTGAGGGGCCTTGTTTTTCAACATTCTCTCTGCTAAGACAAAACTTCTCAAGAAAGTGCTCAGAATGCTGACAGCCTCAAGTACCCAGGGTTTTGTAATTTGAAGTGGCATTTAATCTGAAAAATAACATTGGCAAATCAGCATATAATTGTCCTTCTGTTTCTTTTCTCCCACCACCCCCTGTGTTCTAGATTTTTTTTCTCTCTCTGCTTAGGCCAAAATGAAAATAAAATTTATATTTGCTATAGTAATTTTTTAATTCCTTCAGAAAGATGTTGTTATCTGCACAATTAACTGTGCCCTACTCTGTGGAAAGTTAAGAAAATATACTTTAACAGGGATTTCTTGTAGCTCTAGCGTGTTTATCACATTGTTTACTTTATTATCACTTATCTGTTGAAGGTTAAGAGGATCCTTTACACATATTTGAAACTTACACACACAAAAAAATGTTATAAGAAACAGACAACTCCAAACAGCATTTTCAGACCTACCTGCTGTGTCCATGGATCCCCTCATCACCTCCTAAGTGGCCTTGCTTCTCACCTCTGCTCTTAAAATCCTCCAAGGGCTATCTTCATGTTACATTTGTCAGACTAATGAGTGGCTCATGTCACAGGGCCGCTTGCTGAGCTGGGTGCTTTCCAAGTATTTTGCAAGATTATCATTCTCTGTGATTCAAGGTACAGTCATTCCTGCTAAAATTCTCTCTTTTTAAGAATCCTTTTCTAATTCATTTTCCCCAGTGTCTATCCTTTAATGAGTTATGTTTTAATTTTAATTTGTTTCAGGTAGCTTTGATTGATATTCACCATGGTCTGAGTGACATAGATACACAATTTTTTTTTCTGTGCTGATATCTGTGTGGAGCTCCATTCTACTGCCACTCTCACTGCTTCAAGGAGGACATTGGCTCTGTAAAGGACATATTGACGATAAGACAGAAACTAGACATCTGGACTCTCATTCTTCCTTATAAGTTCATACTAAGAGTTTCATTGTTGCTTCTTTAAAATTCAAATCTTCATCTATAAAATTTTCTTTATTTCTTTCTGACTTAAAAGACAGTAAGAGAGATAGAAAAAAGGCCAAGAAAGAGAGAGACAGTCTCCTCCCCCGTCTATTATCTGATGGCTCATTATCCATGTGTCTGCAAGAACTGGGGCTGTGCCAGACTCAAGCCAAGGCTCTTGGAACTCAGCCCAGATCTCCTCCGTGGGAGGCAGGGTTTCAAGTACTTGAGCCATTCCCTAGTGCTGCACAAGATGCTCATTCACAGGAGGCTGGGCCAGAAGCGAAGTAGGCAAGACTTCAACCAGGCACTCTGAAATGGTACTGCTATGCCTAATCACCATTTATTTTGCCAATAGTAGCAGCAATGCTGCATTCAATTACATTTTTTGGATCAAGTTCCCAAGGATATATTGACTATTTCCTTGAATACCCAACTAAACCTCAGTTTTGTTACGCAGGGTAACTTTTACTCATGAAGGAACCTTTAGAGTTTAATCCCAGCTGCTGTTTTTAAACAATTGTGATCTTGAGTAAATTCCTCAACCCTTCAAGCCATAGTATTCTTTCTGTTTATCAAGATAATAATGATGTAATCATAAAACTGTTACTAATTTTAACACAACATTTCCCATGAAGTGGCCAGCTGTAATCAACGGTATTCTTGTTAATAACAAGTAGTGGATCTGAATTTTGTTCTTAATAATACTGAATTTTTACTGGAGGATATAGGAACAACATATTGATTATTTGAAATAATTATAGTTATGGATTGTTGCATTGTTTGATGTTAGGATAAGCATTGTTCAGAAAAATCTTATTAATTTACTTCTAATAATAAGCCTGCTACTATCTTATCACTATAAGAAGATAACATTTATTCTACCATTTTTGGATGATAAAATTAACCTTTAAGAGTATCAATGCCTCACTGATGAATAATCAAATACAAGATTCAATTCTGGTCTCTGAGCCCAACACCATTGCTTTCATCACTATCTGATGCAAATGCTTAATATAGGAGGCTCATATTTGCTGAACAAATTTGGAGGAAAATCTTTGCCTTGGAAAGCTCCCCGCAGGGCCTGGTCCTTCAGATGAATGACAAAAACAAATGTTGGGAAGTAGGTGTCCCAGAGTGAGACCCTTCCGTACAGAAGTACACTCTCCTATCCATGATGACATTTAATGTTAAAAATGCTTTAATAAAGAAATACCAACTATAATCAATGATGTATTCTCAGATCTTAAAATAAAATATAATCTACATACATTAGAGATAGTATCAGAGATAAGACATGTGGCCCAGTGTTGACCCTTCTCCCTCCCATTAATTGTGTGTATTACCTAACTCATGCTAGAATCCTGCTTCATTGACCAGCTCTACGCTCTTGTCCTTGAGGGCACACGTATGGCTTGTACATTGTCAAAACTCACCAATAACTTGCAGGGGTTTTGATTATGATAATGATGGATCTGGAGATATAGTTGGGAAGAACCAATTACTTGACCTTAATGAGACTACCCTTGCACATGACATATTTATCCATTAATTTAGTTCCTTTTTAATATAGTTCATCAGAACCTTATAATGTTCTTCAGAACATTCTTCTTCTCATTTTCTAGATGTATTATTAGAGCAGTTTCAAATCCCTATTGTGATCATGCTAAAGATCTCTAGTGTATTTCAAAAGGTTTTCATCTCCACTGATAACCTATGTGGGGATTTTTACCCAATTCGCTGTGAGGCTACAGCTCCTGGCAACATGACTGAAACAAACAAGCGAGGACCCGTGTCCCTGGAGCTCTTAGTTCTCAGCATTGTCCTCACCAGCCTCCAGCCATTCATCCCGGTTCAGGTTCACTGCCCTGACAATGATTTCCCGGGAGTTTTCCATTCCTGGCTGTGGCCCTGGGAAACTGTCCTTCTCCATATCTGTCTGCCTAGTAAGTGTAAGAACTGCTGACTTTCAGGTTACTCAGCTTTTCATCTGTTATTACGATGGAGTGGCATCTTCCAAGGTCTCAGGGAGGTGAACTTGTTATGCTTAACTTCTCTAGTTGTTTCTTAACGGATCCAGTTGAAATAGAGTTTACTTCCAAGCCAGGAGAGAGGACAGGCCTTGTGACACACTGCTGGTAGGCTCTTAGGTTACTCGACTCTGACCTATCAACATTCTCATGCTTTATTATTTCATTTTTTTAGGGTACAATCATGTGTGATTTAATTTATATGAAAATATATAAACTATATGTCCTTTTAAAATTGTTATTATTATTATTTCCCTTGATACTGTTTTGTAAGCATAGGAGATCAGCAGTACAGCACAGGGCACAGTGGGCTAAGCTGCATTCTGTAATGCAAGAATCTCATATCAGAGCGCTTGCTCAAGTCCTAGCCGCTCTACTTGGGAGAACAGCATTATGGAACAGAGCTTGGGTCCCTCTACCCACATGGGTTTCAGGCTCTTGGGTTTGGCCTGGTGAAACTGACCACTGTGGCCATTTGGAGAGTGAACCAATAGATGGAAGATCTCTTTTTCTCTCTGTCTCTTCTTCTGGTCTCTGTTACTCTGCCTTTCAAATAAATGGAGAAATCCTAAAAGACTGTTGTCAATGTGTTATTTGCATTCATTTCTATGCAACAAATCAGCGTCTCTTACACCTGGCACAAGGAAGCAGAAAAGGGTATCTGAAGTCCTTGGGCCCCTGCCCCACATGAAAGACCCAGAAGAAGGTTCTGGCTTTGGATTAGTTCAACTCTGTCTATTGTGGTCACTTCACAAGTGAGGCAATGGGCGGAAGATCTCTTCCCTTCTCTCTGTGTAATTCTGCCTTTCAAGTAAAAAAAATAAACAAATCTTTAAAAGAACACAAAAAAAATTAAAACATATCCAGGAAATAAATAGCATGTTTCAACATTTTCTGCTGTTTTCCCAGTTTCCCATTTTCTTTTGTGGCTCATGTTCTATTTATTGTTCTCATCTACCGACTGACTTAGCCATAGACCACATAATTTTCATTAAATTTGAAGACTGTGACAGCAGCTTTAAAAATGAGTGCTTACTGGAAATAATACTAAAAGCTTCCAAGTTATAACTGTGGTTACAAAGTCCAACCTTCTGTATAGAAATGTTTTCTGCTTTCTAGACTTGAGATTCACCATTGTTATGAGTGACAGTCCCAAGCGTCTAATTGCTGCGATGTGTGCATCAAAATGGTTGAGCATTTTAGTAGTTTTTCTGTACTGTGCTATTTGGTGATGTGCTAACTTGTTTGTTCTGAACGACACTTTCCCAGAGTGCCTATTTCTGAGTGTTTCTGCCCCCGTTTGCCGCAAGAGTGTTAGTGTTTCTTGTACTCTGACTGATAGGATATCAGTCATCCAGTCTTTAGTCAAGCTCTGGAGCGCATCCCTAGAGAACAGCAGAGGCAGCTCAACACAACCCACACCCTTACAGAGTAAATAAATACTTGTATGTCACACAGTATGAGGCAATTTGTTATGCAAGACAGAGAAGAAGAAGGCATAGTATGACAGAGCAGAACGAGCTAGAGGTTGGGGTAATTCTATGGGAAGCTATTTTGGCAGAAGTAGAAAGCCAATCCTTTAGGTCTAGGAGAAAAAAATGCATGTAACGTAGGTCAACACATAGAGTAATCTGAAACTCCCAACTTTCAGGAAAAAAAAATTTGCTCAAGTAAATCAGGTGAAGGATAGGGAGTTTTACAGTTTCCGAACTGGCTTACATTTGATGTACGTAAGAGGCATTATATAATTCAATTATAAAGATCTTTAGATATCATCATCATCATTACTTTTGAATTGCTGTATGCAGCATGTAAATAGACACGATCTATTCACTGACGTGCAAAGCTCTTTTTTCCCATAACTGCCTAAGTTGAAGGCTTTCCTGACATCAGACTCCTTCTAGTTTTGCTATTTTTCCATCTACTATCCTTGTACGTAGACAGAGCTGTGATTTCCACTGTGTTTCCCACTGACCTCATGCATCAGAATCGACTGCAGCACGTGTTAGAAACACAGAGATTTGGTTTCACCGCAGAGTTTCTGAGATAGTCCCCAAAGATGTGGCAGGTTGGCTCCTTCATTAATAAGTTTTTGTGACCACACAGAAGTTTGAGAATCTTCACTAAAACTTGGCCTAGAGTCAGATACTTCAAAAATGTAATGTTTCCAAATGAATGATAAACAGGATTGTCTAGACTTCACTGAATCTCCTGTAATGTGTAAAATTTCTCCATGGAATTGCATGGCTCAGGATTGCATTGTGGCACAGCAGGTTGTGCTGCTGTCTGTGATACCAGCTGACATCTGTTCATGTCCAAGCTGTTGCACTTCTGATCCAACTACCTGTGAGTGTGCCTGGGAAAGCAGTGGATGATGATGCAAGTGCTTCAGCCCCACTCCCTAAATAGTAGACCCAAATGACACTCCTGAGTAGACCCGCAGCTCAGCATTGCCATTGTGGTCATCTGGGTAGTGAAGCAGCAGAAGGAAGATTGCTCTGTTTCTCCCTCTCTTTTCATAACTTTGCCTTTCAAATAATTAAATTTGGACCCGGCGGCGTGGCCTAGCAGCTAAAGTCCTCGCCTTGAACGCACCAGGATCTCCCATATGCGTGCCAGTTCTGATCCTGGCAGCTCTACTTCCCATCCAACTCCCTGTTTGTGGCCTGGGAAAGCAGTTGAGGACTGCCCAAAGCCTTGGGACCCTGCACCTGCATGGGAGACCTGGAGGAAGTTCCTGGCTCCTGGCTCTGGATAGGCACAGCACCTCACTCACTTGGGGAGTGAATCATCAGACAGAAGATCTTCCTCTCTGTCTCTCCTCTTCTCTGTATATCTGACTTGTAATAAAAATAAATAAATCTTTAAAAAATAGTTAAATTTTTCCAAAAAATATGAATTGCATGATAGATACTAATATCCTCCGGTAAAACAATTAATGCTTTTTTTTATTTTGAAAGTGCCCTTTTTTGTCAAAAGTTAAAAATTATGGAGCAACTTTATTTTCATTTTGACAGATAAACTTAACAATTACTGGCTGACTTTCCTTTTAGAATTCAGCATATTATGTATAAACAATGTGAAGTTAAGTAGCCATTTGCTGTTGTAAGACCACGACTTCTTGTCACGCTGACTTTAGTGTAATGTGGGAGTGTCGTTATGTATTCCAGGGTCAGAATGAAAATGAGGAAAGCAGGTCTTGGCCAAAGGAAAATAATTTCGGAAATTGATATTAAAGTTCTTAAATGTGTATCTGTATGGCAGATGTGTGTACAGCCTTGATATAAAACTGAGATTAAACAAGAGTTAAACCTAAATCCTTAGCAATTTTACATAAGTCCACCTGTGTTTCTGAACAAAATGGCGAAATGAGTTCTTGAGGCAGATGTCATCATTATGCTAATACTTTGAGCGGTAATTGGAAACAGTGACAAATAAATGGGGCATAGATGGTAGATTTTTTTTAAATGTAATGGTAGAAATGATCTAAAGCACATCTGAGGAACATGATTAAACTGTACTCTTGTGTGGTCTGGAAGAAATAAAATGCTCAGTAGAGTTCAGTCATTTCTCAAAGGTGAGCCCTTGACTGTGTTCGTATTTCGTTAATTCTCTCCCAACGTGGTAGCTCGCTGAGGATCAGGAATGCAGGGGTTTACCTGTGGTTTAGAGGAATAGCAGTGTCACTTGTCATTGTTTAGATCTCTTCCTTTGCCTGTTAGCATCTTCTATTATCCATTTAGTTTAACGCAATCACAGTATCCTTTAGTTTTATACATTAGATTCAAATTAAAGAATTAAAAATGGAAGAAAAATATCTCTTCGTCTTTATCCAAATTAACTAAGCAAATATTTCCTAACAAAGAAAAGCAGTGACAGTCACAATTTGAGAATAAGTGCATAATGGGAAGGAGGGCTGGCCAAGGTCCCCTTCCTCTTGCTTTGACCACATACAGCCGTGCCAATGAGAATAGACCCATATGGCATCCAAACTAAGCAGATTTTTTTTTCTTTCCTCTTATTTTGATCCAGAATATGTCTCTTAGTCATGCAACTGCCATTGAATGTATGTGTCATACAGAATAGAAACGTGTTTTCCAAGTCTGGTTTGTAGATTTCTCAGAATTCCTTTTGATCCCTTTAATTTTATTAACTGAAGTGGAAACCTATTCTCATCAGACGTTTTGCAGAGTTTATTCCATATCCAGCCCCTGAAAAAGTTTTAAACACCAAGGGATTGGCCCAGATTGTCACCTAATGAATAAGAAAGTCTTCCAAAGTTCCTAGCATTTGAAGCCATTAGTTGCCATAAAATCAGGAATGATTATATTATCCCTATAAAAACAAATTAAAATCTTAGGTTTATTACACCAGTTTTTCCATGATAAATAGGGCTTTCCAACATCACTAAAGAAGTACCCTTGCCAAAAATGTTCAATTTGCCATGACTTTAGACTAGTTCTCAGAAACTACAAGGTCCTGAAGAAGTCAAACAGCAGAATGAACAACCAATCAAAAGAAACCAGAATGTGAGAACACCTATAAGCAGACTCTCCTTGTCTTTACAATAATCAAACATTTAAGTAAATGGTAGAGTGAAAGAAATGAAACCTGTTACAGAATAAAAGAGCTTTTTTAGGCAAAACACCCATTGTCCTTTAAAAAAATAAGATTTATTTTTATTGGAAAGGTGGTTTGACGGAAAGAGGGAGAGACAGAGAGAGAAAGATCATCCAACTGTTGGTTCATTCCCCAAATGGCCTCAACTGCCACAGCTGAGGCAATCTGAAGCCAGGAGCCAGGAGCTTTTTATGAGTCTTCCAGCTTGGTGCAGGGGCCCAAGCATTTGAGTCATCCTCAACTGCTTTCCCAGTCCATAAGCAGGGAGCTACTGGAACATGATTGGCACCCACATGGGATATCGGTGCTTTAAGGTGGAGGAGTCATCTGTTGAGCCATGGTGCTGATCATTCTATTGTTTTTTAACTGAAATAATGCAGCTGTGAAAGAAAGAAGAAAAGCTAAATATCTACCTATGTTATGTAGACTTTATTAGTATTATTTTTTGACATTTCACACAGATATTGTGATAGCTAATTTTATGTTTCATCTTGAGTGGATACGCAGATAGGTGGTGAGGCATGATTTCTTAGTGTGTCTGTGAGAGTATTTCCAGGTTATCATTTGCATGTGTAGACTAGATGAAAAAGATCTCTCCCTGCCCTAACGAGGATGGGCCTCATTCAATGGGTAGGACCAAAACATAGAGAAAAATTAGAATTGCTTTACATACTTTAACTAAAATATCCTTTTCTGGCTTTTGAGCACAGCACTCAAGTTTCTGTCTTGGTAAAAGAAAATGTACTTATTTATTTGAAAGGCAGAGTGAAAAGGGAGAAAGAGATTGTGTTTTTTTTCTTCCTGGTTCACTCCATAAATGCCTGCAACAGTCAGGGCTAGGTTTAGTGATAGCTATGAAGCCAGAACACCATCTGGGCCTCCCAGGCGGAAGGCAGAACCCCATGGACTTGAGCTATCTGCTGCTGTCTCTCCAGGTGCATTAGTAGGAAGGTGGATTGGAAAAAGGGAGCTCGGACCTCAACATGTGCCCTGCTAGAGAATGCCAGGGTTGCAGGTGGTAACTTAACCCACTGTACCATAATGCCTGCCCAATGTCTGGTCAAAGACTCCAATTAAACTTCTTAGTCCTTTGGACTCTAACCATAACCCTCAACCTAACCCTAACCTTGGGACTTAGGTCACTCACACACCTGTCACTCAGGCTGTCAGATTTGCATGAACTGCATTTCTGGCTTTCCTGGACCTGCAGTGTGCATGTGGCAAATTACAGAGCGTGTTAGCTACCGCAAACAAGGGAGCCACATCATAGTCAGTTTTGTCTATATTTCACAGTAGATATATATTCTATTATCACTGCTTCCCTTGAGAATCTAAACTGATACAATTATGTTGACCCTATGGAAAAATACCATACTTTTTGGAATATTATATACCTTAATATTGACTCTGTACTATTCTGATAAATGTAGTTAAATTTTATAAGACATTTATTTTCTGTTTTATTTATTTATATTTGAAAGGCAAATTTACAAACCAGAGAGACGGAGTGAGCGATAGACAGAGATATATCTTCCATTGTCTGATTTGCTCTCTAAATAATTGTGATGGCCAATGCTGGGCCAAAATGAATCAAGGAGCCAGGAGATTCTTCCAGGTTTTCCACATTGGGCACTTGAGGACTTAAGCCATCCTCCACTGCTTTCCCAGGATATAAGCAGGGACCTGGATTGGAAATGGAGAAGCTAGGACTAGAAACAGGACTGTTGCCAGCACAACAGGTTGAACCGTAACGTATAAACACCAAACCAAAAGGAAAAATAGTATCTAATTATATTTAAGAAACAAATTCAGCATAAGATTTGATAATTATTCAAATGCAGTTTTAATTATATGTCATCAGTATGTGATTTCTTATTGGATTTTTAGAGTGCTTATTGTAACATAAAATGGTCATGGGTATTTTTCATAATATATTCAGGGATACTCATGCCATACAAGCACATTTTGGACAACAATGTGCTGTGTCTATGGTGGTGGTCCTATAGGATCATAGGAGAGCTGAAAAATCCCCACACCTGGTGACTCTTTAGCCAAAAATTAAGGCAAGAACAAAGGCTCCTGCAGGCAAATAAATAGAATGTTCTTAGAAAATTCAGTGATGAGTCAGGCAGAAGGTTTTGCAGACTTCCAAAATATTTTAAAGAGTTTGAAAACATGGACCCCAGTGTTAAAAGGTCTTCATCGGCAGGCACATTCATGGTTCATCATCTACATAAAAGCAAATCTGTTAAGGACAAAAACCAAGCAGGCAGGGACACATTTCTGAAAAGAGCAAGTTCTCAGGCAAAGTCTCAGGTAGGTCCTGTGGCCAGGGTCCAGGAGAGGACAGCTCCATATGTCACTGTCCTTGAACCCTCTTGGTTCAGCATGCTACAGGTGATACTGAGGCACCTGAACCTGTAAGTTTAGTAAAAAGCGAAAGATTTATGCAATCTGAAGAGAAACCAGAGTATGAACCTGAAAGTTTAAGGTGAATGGTTGTATTTGAATCCTTTTTGCTTGCAAAATAAAAGCATTAAGATTTTAAAAATAGAAAATGTCTTATAGTATGAGGTATAAGGACAGACATCGTGGGACTGGCGCAATGGCATAACAGGCTAACCCTTCTAGAGTACCAGGATTCCACATGGACATCAGTTTGTGTCCAGGCTGCTCCACTTCTGATCCAGCTTCCTACTTATGCCCTGGGAAACTAGTAGAGGATGGCCCAAGTCCTCCATGAACCCAAAGAAACTCCTGGCTCCTGGCTTTGGATGCTACAACTCGTCTGTTGTAGCCATTTACAGAGTGAATCAGCAAATGGAAGATCTTTCTTCTCTCCCTCTCCGTGTCTTCCTCTTTATGTGTAGCTCTGACTTTCCAAGTAAAATAAAGAAATTGGTCCTGTACAACAGCCCAGTGGCTAAATTGTTGCCTTACATTCGACAGGGGAGAATCGAGTATGGGCAATGTTTCATGTCCTGACGGTTCCACTTCCATCCAGCTCCCTGCCTGTGGCCTGGGAAAACAGTAGAGGACGGCCAAAAGCCTTGGGACTCTGCACCTGAATTGGTAACCCAGAAAGAAGCTCTTGGCTCCTACCTTTTGATTGGCTTAATTTCGGCTATTTCTGCTACTTGGGGAGAGAGCCAATGGACGAAAGATCTTTCTCTCTGTATCTCCTTCCCTCTGTATATCTGACTTTCCAATAAAAGTAATTAAGTCTTCAAAAGAAAAACTAAGCAAATAAAAGAACACTTTTGAACAACTATATAAATATGTTTGTGTTTCAAGCTAAATGTTATTACCAAGGAGTTAAGAATTTAAAATTATTTAGTAAAAATGTGGCAGTACACCCAGGTTAGTTTGTTATTGAAGGAATAAACTTTTAAAATAATTGCGGTGTAGGCTCAATGTGCAGTGGTTATCAGAAACAGAACCACCCTATTCATTCATGTCCACTCACCACTCAGCCACTAGCCCACCCAAAGCAGCACCCAGTTCTGCAAACCCATTCTCGGTGAGAGCTCTACAGAGGTGTACTGCATTGCATCATTCATACTGTATTTTCACTCTATCTTTTCCATATTTGGATTTACAAACTCAGACATCTGCACTCGTGTACTGTGTTTAGTGCCTGAATATTCTGTACAAGACGATCATTTAGGAGCTCCAAGTCACACCTTTTACCTTATACGTGCAGCAGGCTAGACTCCCAAGGCCTGTGAAATTCTACTTGTTGATGTTCATCCAACAACACCACCCAATGATGCACTTTACAGAAAGTACCTTCTGTGAAGCCATGTACCACTGTATTCTGAAATTTTAAATTTAGAATGAACTTGGAATCAAGTCTGGAAAGCACACGATTTTGTAGCTCAGTGTTTAGAGATCCCCATGGAAGTAGAATCACAGATTAAGGGCTGAGTCCAGTCACTTTCTCCCTCACAAACGAGGATTCAGTCAAGACTTTTCAATCCTATTTAAAGCAAGAATAATAATCCTTGTCAACCTTCCTACATCAAGTGGGTGTTACAATGATGAATGAGCTTGAGAAATAGATTTTGCCTGCTGATATATTTGCAACCCATATGCTGCATCACCCTTTGACTTTTGTAAGAGGAATGGAATATAGCTACATTTAGTAGGCCACAAATTAAATTTCTGTCAAGTCCGGCTACAAAAAAGCAGTCTCCTGCCAACACAGGCTCTCATAGGCTGGCTAGGAAACTTCGTAAGGGTTCAATGGGGACTCATTGCTATCACACTAATAGCACGTGATTCTGTGTAAGTTGTAATGAAACTTGGCTGGCATAAAGATGGAGTTTTTCCGTCCCTTAAACAGCTCTGAGTACGATGGACATAAAACACTGTGCATATTCAAGGTATGCAATTTGGACATATTCATATACCTGTGAAATCACAACAACCAAGGCCAATCTGCCTATCCATCAGCTCTAACGCTTTCTTCCTGACCTTTTGGGAAAAAAAAAAGCACCAATATTCTCCTTGATTCAGTTTCAATAAGTGCTCTGTAGGTTCTTCAGTGTTTAGTGGAGGATAGTCAATGAATATGAGTACTAATCATGCTAGTATGTAAGCTAATTAAAATCTTAAAGGATATCACACCTTAATTGTTAATTTTCTTACTATTGTGCCAAAAATTGTTTCTTAAGTACTTAGTCTGTATGACTATAGTGAAGATTAATCCAGCATGTTGGCATTAGAAATGTGGCACAGTCTTATCCAGTTTTGAGTTGTTAATGCAAACATTTATTTTGGAACCTTTTTTGACCCCTGTCAGGTGGTATTGTAATAATAGCTGTTACAGAACATTAGGATGTTTGCTTGCTGGCATTTGCACCTATCTTAGAGAAAACCTTTATACACAGAAAAACAATGTTCTGGCCATCTACTGAGACCTCATTTCACGGCATGGGATTGCGTGGGTTAGTACCTTCACTACTGGGTTTAAGAGTCAGTCAAAGTTAGCAGTAGTGTTCTTATAGAAACTAATTTAGGAGTTGAAGGAAGTGAATCAATACCCAAGCAAAATGAAAGAGAGAGAAAGGGCATTTTATTCTTTAAAAGATGAATAGTTGGCTACTGAGATCAAACCCAGACCAATGATGGAAAGAAATCTTCAAGAGACAAGGTTTTTTGCAGTCAGTTGCAGCTTCAGTCCTAGAGGGATGCTGTTTAGGACTAATCCAATCAGCTGCCAGTGGATTTGGACACTATACCTTAGATGAGCTGAAGCATGATGGAGACATGTCTTTTGGTTAGAACGTTCTGATAGCAACCAGCCCATAAAAGAGGTGTGAGAACATCTTTTCCCATTTCTGTGAGGCACCAGGATTCAAGTTTCAGTCAGGAGACCTACAACTTTGTGCAGAGTGAATCTTGGCGAGTAATCAAGCCTTGAGACAGGATGAGAAAATTTACTGAAGAGTGGAATTCTCAAGTGTTCCATCCCTGGTGCATATAGTCTTATCTGAAAAGCCAAAGAATATTGAAAGGACAAACTCCTTAAATACCGAGTAAATACCAAGGAGTAAATACCAAATGACCTGCAAAAAAGTTAATAATTTCTAAGTCATGTGATCATTGCTTTCACAATTTTGGAAAACTCTTACTATACCATATGTAGAATGTCTAATAATAATAATCACAATAGTAATAATTTTCATTTGGTTTATCTATACATAGGGTAGTAGAAATTCAGCTATTTTCATTATTACATGTAATTGTTTCTATTGTGATGCGTCAATATTGATGAAAGCAATATTTTGAAAGTCTACTAAACATGTTTTTGAATATATATTATTGGATCAGTAAGCATTCATAAGTGATTGTGACACATTTTATGCACAATAATCTTTGTTTTTGTAGGTACAATAAGCAGAAATACCTTCAGAGATAAATCCTGACAGATACTGATTTATTTTTTTAAAAGCATTTTTAAAATTTTTATTTGAAGGACAAATTCATACAGAAAAGGGGAAACAGAGAGAGAGAGAGAAACAAACTTCTAGCTTCTAGTATACTGCCCAAATGGCCACATTGGTAGGAACTAAGTGAATCTGAAGCCAGGAGCCAGTGGCTTCTTGTGGATATCTTGTATGGGTGCAAGGACCCAGGACTTGGACCATTCTCGACTGCTTTCCTGGGTCATAAGCAATGAGCTGGATCAGAAGTGAATCAGCCAGGACATGAACTAGAGCCCCCATGAAATGCTAGCACTGCATTTGTAGTGCTAATCTGATATGCTGGTCACAACCTATGGTGGTTTACATAAAGGAGAGTTGCATTTGGAAACAGAATAGTTTAAAAAAAAAAAGCCTTATTTATTTGAGAGGCAGAATTACAGAATGGGGAGAAGAACAGAGATTTAAAAAAAAAAGATAGAGAGAAATTGTTCATTTGTTGATTCTTCCACAAAACACATCAACTGTGTTCAGGCCAGACTAAACCAGAGCCAGAAACTCCATCTGAGCCTCCCACCTTGGTAACAGAGATTAGTGCTTGAGTCGGCACCTGCTGCTTCCAACCATCTACATCAGATGTGACTAGCTAGGACTGGTGCCAGTACTCTGCTATGGAATGTGGGTGCCCCTGACACAAAGGCCACTCCTAGAAATAGAAGCTTCCATGTTGGTTCCCATATGCAAAAATTGTACGGAAGGAATCACCAATTTTTTGGTTTTTCTTTTATGATGACAAAATAGCTGCTCCAGCTATAAGAATTATGACCACGTTTAAATTATAAAGCAGGAGGGACAAGTTGACCCATTTATACCTATGTTCTACTAAAGAAAGAGATTTATAAGATGCATCACAGACAAACTCCCAACGCCTTATGGAGAACTGGGTATTGGGGCTGTAAAATTTAAAGTGTGGGTCACTGGGCTTGATGGTGAGGATTCCAGCATCTCGTATTTGTGTGCCTAAGTCTGTGTTCTTTGTTATTTTTTTTTTAAGATTTTGTTTTATTTTTCTTGCAAAGCCAGATATATAGAGAGCAGGAGAGACAGAGAGGAAGATCTTCTGTCCGATGGTTCACTCCTCAAGTGACCCCAACTCTTGAAGCCAGGAGCCAGGAACTTCCTCTGGGTCTTCCATGTGAGTGCGGGGTGCCAAGGCTTTGGGCTGTCCTTGACTGCCTTCCCAGGCCACAAGCAGGGAGCTGGATGGGAAGCGGGGCCGCCAAGATTAGAACCGGCGCATATATGGGGTCTCAGCACTTTTAAGGAGAGGACTTCAGTCATTAGGCAACTGTGTTGGGCTCAAGTTTGTGTTCTGATTCTGCTTCTGCTTTTAGGTTTCTGTATGTACAACCTGGAGGGAAATCAGTGATATATTTTGTGTAGATGAGTCCCTGCCTTCTAGGTAAGACACCTGGACCAAGTTTGGTGTGGTCTTTTTTCCAGTACCAGATGAGAAATTCAGATCTCTTACTCTTCCAGCTCTCATATAAAGACATTTAAAATGAACAAAATCAAGTATCTGTCAACAGGAAACAGAATTGGTTTAGATCACTCATGCTTCATTAGGAGGGATACGATCTATTTACTGATCTGAGTACGATCAACTTTCCTGTAGTAGTGAAAGATAGTGTAAAGAGACACTGAGTAGGCAGTCTGCCAGAGTTCACTTCATCCCTTGCATACATACAAAAGTTTATGGGAAAATGCATTTAAAAACTAATGAAAAGGCACATGTAGCATAGATTGTTGTTGAACATTTTCTGTAAGTTACCAACATCAAGCACTCTTTTCTGATGCCAAAAGGAAACTTAAAAATGAGTAAAATATATAGTTGAATAAGAAGGCACATTTAAGGTACAAGGATGAAAAAAACTACATCTGATTTCATGAGTACAATCTTTGTCACTGATTCATTCATTACATGCAAATGTATTTCCTAAAATTTCAAGTTGTGTTGATCAAACTGGCTGTGGAAACAGCCCTTGAGCAAAATGGCATGCGGCCTTTAAAATTAAAGCCTTAAATGTATAGGGGATAACAACTAGCCTTTCTAGTTTTTAAAATACATCAGCAAAGTTAAGAAATATTTGACACCTGGGAATTTTCCTTTTGACATATTAGGGTTACAGGTACAGTTCACACACTCACATCAGGAAGATATTTCAATGAACATTCCATATGTTGGACAAATGTGTCACCTGCTAATCCTCCTTAGACACATGCTACAGGTCCATTGTCTCCAGGCACTTCTCTTTTTAAAAATAAAGTGAGCCTCATCAGATTGTAGACCACTATGATTAAGATAATCAGAATGTAGACCATTCAGATTTTAGACGCAAAAAAAATGTGAATGTGTGACCATTCCGATTGGCAATTTATAAAATAATGTATCCATGGTAACATAGTGCAGTGAACGTCTGTCACTCTTTTGTCTGCCAGGCACTTGCCTTTCAAATATTTTTCACCTTTGAATTTGGTGCGAGGTAATGCTCCCTTGTGATTTAAAAGCAGAAAATGTCTGGTACTTGATTCTCCAGATCCCATGATACAGTATGGTAAAGCCCATTGATATTTTTCTCTACCTGATTAACTGACCCAAGACTTTAAATCAGGAGTTGGTGACATATAGATAACCAGGATCCTTCTCTGTTGGACTCTGCAAAGTGATTCAATTCCTAAAAGGGCAATGCCTGTGTTGCTAGTGGCAGCAAACTGAATTTTGCACTTTCAAAATTGCTAATACAAGTTGCCTTTTCTCCAGCCTTCAGACTATTGTGATTCCCAGAGTTCAGAACCTCGAGGCTCTTTCCTTGGTCCTCTAGTACCAGAGATGACCATGGGAATATGTGTCAGACTTGCAACTTTCTCTCTCTTGAGACAATCTACAGTCACTGCTCCTACTGCAAGGTTCTCTGACTCAGCTTTGTATTAACACACCTAACATATCCATGAAACGAGAGTTTCAAAAACTATCCACATCAAAGATTATAAGTATTTAAAATATTTTTTTATCTACACAAATACTTTGCACATGTTTAGCGAAAACTTCCTGAAAAGAAAAAGAACTACTTGGGTAAGACAGCATGCCACATGAGAGGGAATTCTAAGTAGGTCAATGTCTTCTTTGAGGAAGTACACTGTGGAACAATTAGAAATAAATGGCATGGAAGTGGCATGAAGTGTGTCAGCAGAAAAAGCCAAATAAAACAATAGGATTCAATAAGTTTTCTACATTTTTGTTGAGTTGTGCTTTGCACGTAATAACATGAGCAGATTCAATGTGAAATTTGAAAAGTTTTGACAGATGAATGTGACCAGTTACAAGCTACGAGTTTACATCACACCAGTTAATTTCTAGCTCCAATTTCTAACTTGTTTCCATTTCCCCAGGGCAGCAGGCAATTTAATTTCCATCACTATGGTTTATATGGTCTACAATGTCCATTGACCCAAATTGCCCACCAATAAAGCATGGAGCATGTCTCTCACTTTGTGTTGGGCTGCAGCAGATTAAAATGTCATGGCCAGTGTATTAGTCAACTTTTAGCTACTACAGTGAAACACCCAAGGCAAATTACTTACTAAGGAAGCAGGCTTATTTTGGCTCATGGTTTTGGAGACTCTGAGTCCAAGACTGGAGAGATTCTAGATTCTATGGGTATAGCCATCTGGTAGGGCTGGAGAATGGCAGTGGTGGAATGCATGGAAGGATCGCGTGATGAGCCCAGTGAGACAGGGAATGTGTAGACCTTGCTCAGGCTTATACAATCAACCATCTTGTGAGAAATACCTTCCAAGCCCACTTCCCAAGTGGCCTGCAGACCTCCCACCAGGCTTACCTCCTGAAACCATTATTGGATTAGATTTCCACCCTCTCAGTAATTTTAATTTATGACTTTGGGGATAAAACATCTGCATGAGTTTGGAAACTCTATTCTATTCCAACCATAGCAGTAGACATTCATCCTGCTGCATATTCTAACAATTTGGTCATTTTATTCCTATTAGAATAGTGCCTAATTTAGGGAATGTATCAATTTGCTTACCCACTTTCCTATAGTAGACATTTGGATAGTTTTCAGGTTTTTTGTGTGTAGATTGTTTGTGGTCCTGCAAAACTGCAAACATTCTCACGCAAGCCTTTTGACAATACATTTTTAGTTTTCTAGGATAGTGTCTAAGGCATGTCTTATAACAGATGAGTAGGAGTGGCTGATAAAGGAATGTTCAATTTTCCATTGAAAGTTTCTGCATTATTTGCCAGAGTGATTACATAAGCTTTTATCTGCAGCAGTAATGCATCCCTATTTATCCATATCCATTTTTCCTTCATGTGTTTCCATTTCTGCCTTTTGGAAGTCCCAGGATAGACTCTCAGGAGGGAGTCTTCTCTAGCTTGATATTATTTTCATTACACTTTATAGATGTCAGAAAGCATTGGTACTTACTTATTAGTATGTTCATGGTTTGTAAGATGTGTCTTTGAATGGTTTTATTCAGTTGCTTGCTCAAAACTACAGATGCTGAGGAGTCTCTTCATCTCTGGTACTAAACCTAGTCCTTCACAGAAGACATGGAGAATGAGGAGATAGCATATAGATTGGGCAATAGTTTCCTTCGCTCTCACTGATCCAAATTTTTAATACCCTCACATTTAAAAAATAAACTTCTCTTAAATTTAATAATTTGTGTACGCAAACTTTTTCAAATTTATAGAAATTTTCAGAAGTCACTAGCACAAAAATGTATTGCTATACTCATTTCCTCCTAGTTTCCTTATGCTTTTGTTTCTAGAATTCTTGGTGGTGAGGCTTGCAAAACTATTTTGATTGCAGCTAGAAGATAAAATAAATCCAAAATAAAATAAAATCAGTTCAAAAACAGAGATCTGCCAAAAGCATGTTCTTTTGGTCACATTTCCCACTGATTCAAGACATTGATGTATTAACATACACGAGTACTTCAAAAAATCCATGGAAAATGGAGCTAAAAGAAAAATCTGGCTGCAAAAATTTGAACTACAAGGAGTGTTTAAAATTCATGACATTTGTCTTATACAAAAATTAGATATGAATTATTATTTGGGTCAAGATAAACCTATTTTTGGATTCCATTTTCCAAGGAGTTTTTGAATGTCCTTAGTATGACTGTATATCTGGGATTATCTTTTCTGACTGAAATTTTAACTGATACCATCGATTGCCATTTGCTTTAGATATTATTATTTATTCAGCATTTTATGGTCCTGTCTTATGAAAGTCAAGTGTCCTCTATTAGTAGAATTGACAAAATCAATTAATGCTTAGGACCCTGTATCACTTGTGATGCACTGCCTTTCTGCTGAGGATATAACAGCGAGCTCATGGTCTATTGGTGAAAAGGAGAACAGAACAAATAGAAATGAGCACAGAGGCTTTTGGGGGATACTATTAACACGTGTGAGCAACTTGTTTTCGAACTTGTAGAATTTGTTTATTTGAAAGGCAGGGTGGTAAAGACGAAGGGAGAGACAGAAAAAGAGATACTTTCCATCTACTGGTTCACTCCTCAACTACCCACAGAGATGTGGGTTGGCTCACACCAAAGCCAAGTAGCTAAGATCTTACTTGCTCTATCATCTATTGCCTGCATGCCTCAGCAGGAAGCTGGATCAAAAGTGAGGCACAACTAACCCCAGGTACTCCAATTTATGAAGTAAAATTTCCGAAGCAGTGGCATAACCCGTTTTATCAGCACATCTGCTCCTGTAGGAGAACTCTGTTTAATGAGCCTAGCACATCAGACTTGTCTCATAAATTGAAAAGCCGTTCGATACCAGAACATGTATCAAAGTAAATCAGGATCATAAAACAGCAAAGACTTCCTAGGAACGGGTTATAGTTCCCTAGCCACATCCCTGGAAACAGCCATTCCTTCAAGAATACCTAATTCTGCTAGTTGAGAAACATGAGATTTGGGTATGACGTAATTCATAATGTATAAGGCTCTTTTTGTAGTTAACATTCTTTCTTCAAAAATGACTTTTATAGGTAAGTTTTCAAATTCATTGTAAAAGACTGAGTTTTGAGGATGTAAAAAGTCTTTGTTGTAGCCCCTACTTTTTTTTTTAACAGTCTGGCTAGGCAATTGAGATAATATTCTCAGAAAAGTAGGCCTGGGTTTTAATCAACATCTTTATTATGCAATTCATATATTTAGTTATAACTGAAGCCAAGAGCCAGGGACTCAGGCCAGGTCTCCTGTGTAGGTGGCAGAGACTCAAGGACTCAATGCATTTCTACTGTCTTCCAGGGTGGCTATTAACAAGAAGCTAGAATCTGGAGTGGAATTGGAACTTGAACCCAGGCACTTCAACATGGCATGTGGGCATCAGAAGCTGTAGCTTAGTCGCTGTGCCAAAGGGCTATCACATCAAGTTTTCTTTGATCGGCTTTTGTTTCTGTTTGCTGATTTATGCTGTGTATTTGAATTCCTTTTTAGAAAAGACTTTAAAGTGATTAATTTACTACAGAGAGAGAGAGACAGAGAGAGAGAGAGAGAGAATGCCAGAGAATGCGTCCACCCTCTGGTTCTCACCCCAGTCTGCAATGGCTGGAGCTTTGAAGCTGGGCTGGGGGGTTTGGGGACAAATGCAGGAAGCAGGAACTCAGCCCATGTCTTCTGTGTGGGTGGCAGGAATCCGATTTCTGGTGCCATACTACTGCGTCTCAGCATGTACCTCAGCAGGAAGCTAGAGTCCGAATCTGGAATCAGCAATGAATCCAGATATTTCAATGTCAAAATGCACATTTGGGGTTGATCATAATCATTTTCAAGATCTACGGATTGAGTCCTTAGCATTTATTTTCAAAATTTTAGTAAGTTCATTTTGCTATAAAATAAACTTAGAATAGAGAAAGTATGAATTATTAAATAGCAAATTCATATCTTCTCTGTTGGATTGATAAGTACAAAACTCATTTATTTGTTGCAGCTTCCTAGGGAGTTTTGAAGTTTTCCATGTCCAGTTCATGTCCCATACAGAAAAAAAATAAGATCATTAGGCCTAGTTCCTACGTGTCACAAAGATTTTAAACATTCGATCAGGAGAGTCATTTGTTAGTTTCATCATTTTCCTGTTTTTTTCCTAAGCACAAGATAAAAATAGTGATGTTGTTTGTCTTTTGTAAATGTTGCTTCTATGTATGCTCAAGTCTGCTTTTCCTTAAAAACAGTGTCTGATTATGATATCTTAGAAAATTCAAAAGCTGTACATGGCTCCTGCACTTGTGATCTGTAAAAACACATCCTCTCGAAACAGACTCTCTGTGAGATGAGCGGATCTCAGATTAAATGAATTAATGGTGAGAAAAGGGGAGAAAATAAAAATTCGAAGTTTCTAAGGAGTAAATCAGTAATTATTGCTGCTGGAGGATTTGTTTCGACACAATAGGGATAAAGGACGACTTGCTTTGGCAGGGAGAACAGGAAGAACTCACTCATTTTAAAATCGATCCCAAACACATGAGAATTCACCAGAAAGGCAAATTCATGACAGGGTGATGCCAAGTCCTTTCTCTAGCCTGATCTTTCCACCTTCTGGAATCTTCTGCGCTCTCTCTGAGCTTTTCCCTCCCCCCACTTACTTAATTCGAGTTGCAAATATTTACCATTTGGAACAGTTTTGGGGGGCACACAAAAGTGAGGCGTGTGAGGTGAAAGGCAATGACAGGCTGGCCTGGAATCAATGGATAGAGAGACTTGACAGCGCGTCGTGCCTCCCCCGGTGAGGCCGAGATGCGGCTGCGCGGCAGCAGGCTCAGCAATTCCGGGCCACGTGTGGTAATCAGTTTCAGATGAAGCCAGAGAATGTCTCTTCACACTGTCCTCATGCCACTGCCCGTGGAACTGCAGAGTGAAAAAAGCATATTCAGGGAGAAAGCCACAGGCTCATGGACGGGCCATCACTGACCATCTCCTGCAGTTGGGGTCTTGGCAGTCCCCGCGTGGAGGGAATCCTCACACTGGTTTTCACTGGTTGGTTGTGCTCATCCTACTGTTCTGACTGCAACTCCTCTCTTTCCCTAAGAACCTCTTGTTTTACAAATACTGTGTCTATCATCGTATAGTTAAGGACAACTTTAGCGACCATCCTCCTCACCTGGAAGAAATAGTGGGTGTAGTTTTGCCATCGTTCCCATGTCCGCTTCTTATTTTATTCGTTTGGAAGAGAGCTAGAAAGAAAGAGTTCACACATCTCCTGGCTCACACCCAAAATACCTGCAACACCCAGGGCTGTGCTAAACCGAAGCCGCGAATCAGGATGTTAATCCACGTCTCCCACAAGGGAGGCAGGGACCCAAATACTTGAGCCACCACCAGCCGCCGCTCTGGAAGTGCAGTAGCTGGAAGCTAGAATCGGTGTTGTAGACTGTAGAGGGCCGGATTGGAACGCGAGAACTCCATTAAAGTACACCAGCATCCCATTATTAGCCAATGGACCAAATCTGTTCTCTTCCACCTCTTTGGAAGTTTAAGTTACAAAGAAAATATTTTTCAGTAAATATTCTGCTTTCCTTTGATCAAATGGTGTATAGCAAAGATACCTCATCAAGTTCATGGAAAATGTAATTAAAATCTGTTTACTTAAAAACAAAACTTTTGAAATCTAGCCATAGTACTGTCAGAATGTGTGTTTCCATGAACTCTCTGAAATATTCTTGCAAGTGGGTGTATTATTTAAGAATTTCTGTATTAGAGAAAATTTAATGTTAATTTCTGTATTCAGCACAGTAGTGAAATAATCAGCAGTAATAAGTGTCTAAATGAATGAAGACTTAATAGCCAGCAGGAGTAGAAGTCTGTGGGCAGACGTTTCCAGGGTTGGTGGAGAAGTTGAGGAATGGTACTAAAAACACAAAACAACAACAACAAAAAACCTGTGATCTTGATTACCATTAGCCTGCAACCTTTTCTGCATCTTCAGTGTCAGCACCACTGATGTCCACACTCCCGTGAAAAACTCGTGTTACAAGAGCCCGACAGCCTGCCTTTAGAGGATACTATTAGTGACATGCCAAGTGCATAACAGCCAGTCTTCTGGAAAACAAACAAAAAAATCCAGCAAAAAAAATAAAGATCTTTATTTAATTAATTATTATCATTTAACATCGCGTGCTTTGCTACTTGCAAAAAAAATAAAAACTGTCTGGAGCACCATCTATACAATAGTGCTCTATTTGCTCACTTAAAATAAATCTAAAGTGCAACATTCGCTGATTCTTCCATTGTGTATGTTCCCACCGCAGCTGGCTTTAAGCTCCAACATGCTAGCTCCCAATGCAGAGTTGCATAGAATTCCAAAGGATTGTGACCTGACACAACCTGGCTGTGGGTTCTGTTCGAAGGCAGGAGGAATTCCCTCTTTCATATTTTCATCTAGAGCTGAGAAGCCTCCTCTCAACCTGTCAGTTCCCTTAATTTTTTTTTTTTTTTTTTTTTGCTTTCATCTCGTGCTTGCCCTGAGCCAGCAACTAAAGAGAATGATTGTTTAGGAAGACTAATCAACCATCCCTTCCTGGTGTTGTAATATTCCTTAAGCTTCTAGGAAACTAACTACTTGAGAAAAAAAAAAAAAAAGAAATGAGAAAAGGATGAGAGACCTTGGCAGGTGAATAAAAATTACATCTGCCCAACATGATGTTTTATCCACAAAAACACACAGAGGGAATCGAAGATTCTAAGTACACGTAATTCTTATTCTACTTCCAGCACATGGGACACACAACAACATACACACACACCATTTGATGTCTCATTTTTTAATTGAGGCAACTCCTAGGGCCTAGTCATGGTAAAACATCAAAGTGGAAGGAGATGACAAGCCTCATTGGGTCCGTGGCTATCTCACAGAGCACTTTAAACAACATGACTTCTGGGGAAGGGCCAAGATTCCCCAAGAAAAACAAGGCTAACATGTTGTGGCACATGAGCACTTTATAAGACATTTTCTGTATCACCTTTCATGCCCATCACATGTATCAACTGAGATGCTACGTTTTGCCGGGAAGAATGATATCCTACATAGCTAAGGACAGTAATTAGAGATAGTTAAGAACATTCTTGGGTCTTATAGAAAAAAATAAATGCCATCATCTCACGTCAAGACAAGTGTACTTATTCCTTTTTGAGAAGAGTAGACCATTTCTTCCTGTCACACTGCTCCAGTTTCTTCTGAGTTTTTGCTTTTAAAAAAAGGACATGTCAATTTTCCCTGTTTTTTTGTTTTGTTTTAAGGTTTGTTCTGTCCATTCAGCCTTTTTATTCTTCCTTTCTTATTGACCTACCCTCAAACTCATATATACTGCTTTCCCAAGCCATTACAAGGAGCTGGATTGGCAGTGGAGTGTCTGAGATGTAAACTAGCACTCATTTGTAATGCCAGTGTTACAGGTGGTGGCCTTACCTGCTATGCCACAAAGCTGGTAAATGTTGAGATAGTCTTAGGTCCAGGGTTCCAACTAGGACGCTACATCATGATGAATTGTCATCCTTAATTGGGCTCCTCTTGGGCTGTGACAGTTTTCCTGATTTTCCTTGTTTTTGATAATCTTCCCCTGATTTGAAAAATTTTGAACTGGTGTTTCATTGAATTACCCTTTCTTTGGCTTTCTATGACACTTTCTCATGAGCATGCTGGTATTAGTTATGGATAAGAACAAGTGCATTTTGACATCCAAGGGTTTCATTCCCACTTGGCTTTTTCAAACTGCAGAAATAGTCTATGTTGACAAAAATACAGGTTCAAGAACCCCCAGGAAAAAGTGGTATTAACTGCATATTTACTATAAAGATGTAAGTAGGTCCTATAACAAAGTTAAATTTTCCGAATCAAGGAACTTGATAACTTTAGCACAAGTCAGCTTCCCTCTGAGTAGAGGCAGGTGGCCGTGATGAATTTCCAGTGGAGATTTCCTGGATTTTCTATCATAAACCTACAGGAGTGGGAAAACCAACCACAGGAGCCTGAGCAGCTCTGTAGAGTGAAATGGTAGGTTCCTAACTCTGCTGAGCTGGGAAAAATCTCTGCTCAGCTGAAGTCCTGAAGAGCCACACGAGCACATCGAAGAACACAGCATTGATCTGGGTGGAGGGGGGTGTCAGAGGGATACGCTGAAAGCATGAGGCAACTTGCCAGTTCAGGAAATGGGCAGCACCAACAGAGCAGCAGGATATCACCTCCCAAACTAGGTGAGGCTTCAGTGACGGGCCAGCTGTCTCGTGTTGCAAACTGATGCATGAAGTCAATGAAAAAATGTCAGCGTCCCCCTTTTCAAAAATGTATTTAATAGGCTCATCCTTCCCACACTATTTCAACATATGGAAATGTGTAGGATTAGTCTAAGGAAAATACCTGCAGGTACAACAGTGAGAAAATTAGTTGATACTATTTAATTTTGCATTGTAAAGTCCAGATTGCTACATATATGAATAATTAAATACTAATTTTGTTAGTTGGATTACAACCTAATACAATGACATAAAATACTTTCTAATACATAAAATAGATTATACTGCAAAATGTTTTTAAGACATGAATATTTCTGGCCCAGCACCGTGGCCTACAGGCTAAAGTCCTCACCTGGAAAATGCCAGGATCCCATATGCGCGCCGGTTCTGATCCTGGCGGCCCCGCTTCCTATCAAACTCCCTGCTTGTGGCCTGGGAAAGCAGTCGAGGATGGCCCAAAGCTTTGAGACCCTGCACCTGTGTGGGAGACCTGGAGGAAATTCCTGGATCCTGACTTTGGATTAGTGCAGCACCAGCTGTTGAGGTCACTTGAGGAGTGAATCATTGGACGGAAGATCTTCCTCTCTGTCTCTTCTGATCTCTGTATATATCTAACTTAGTAAAAATAAATAAATCTTTTTTAAAAAGACATGAATATTTCCTTGCTCAGAGGTTTTATGGGCTAATTCTTCATGTGTTATTTTATGTTGCAAATGGGCTCATTGGTGTTATGGATTATCCTTTTAGTTTGGCACTCAAACATCAATCTGTCATCTCTAATAGTTGAAAATATTCAGATTATATCTCATATCATTTGTGTTCTATGAAAACCACAAGTGAGAATGGATTTTTTCCCCCTAGGGCCATCAGAGAAAAATGACTCAAAACAAAATTCTAAAGCCACTAAATCAGAATTTTAACATCATTTTCACTCACATCTAACAAATTTTTTAAAGATTTATTTCACTTTTATATTGAAAGGCAGAATTATAGAGAAAGAGAGATAGAGATCTTCCATCTGCTGGTTCATTCTAGATGTGACTGTGAAGGCTGAAGCCAGGAGCCAGGAGCTTCTTTAGGGTTCCTCCTATAGGTGCTGAGACCCAAGGACTTGAGTCATGTTCCATTGCTTTCCCAGGCCATCAGCAGAGAGCTGGATCAGAAGTAGAGCAGCCAGGACATGCACCAAAGCCCATTTAGTCTGCTGGTATCTTAATAAAAATATTGCAATATGGGGCAGGTAACGGGCCTACCAGTTGAGACACTGGTGAGGATACCCACGTCTCATTTTGGACTTAAGTTTTGGCCCTTGTTTCCAGCTTCCTGTGAGTGCAGAGCATGGTGGGCAGCAGGGGATGTGTTAATACCAGTGTCCCTGCAAACTCTGTGCATGACTGCATGGACCCCAGGATTCCTTTGGTCTGACCTAACACCAGCTCTGTGGACATCTGGGAAGTGAATCAGCAGACGAGAGCACTTTGTTCATCTCCCTCTCCTGTCCTCAAATAAATACATACAATAATTTTTTGTTGTTGTTAAGGCCAATGATAGTGATAAATAGGAAAATATCTTGCAAATTCGTCTTTTGTGATTGACATACATGACAAATCCGAATGGTAGTGCTTCCGAAATTTTTAAAAGTATTACATTTGATAATAGGGGAGAGCTGATATACTTCAATGTGTACTTCATTTCATAATAACATTTTTTTTAATTTTTAATTTTATGGTACAATTCCTTAGGGTCCTCTTCATAATGGCTGTAGTAATTGATACTCCCATCACGTGTGTGTCAGTATTTGTCATTTTTGGCCTTTTTCCATACTGATTGGAATGAGGTGATATCTCCTTGTGGTTTTGCATTGAATTTTCTTGATGAGTAGTGATGGACACTTCGTTTATTTGTGCATTTCTGTGTTTTCTGAGAACAGTTTATTGCTATCCTTTGCCCATTTCATACATGGGTTGTTAATTTGAGTTTTGAATTCCTTATGTAGTCTACTGTTCCGATGCTCGGCCAGATGAACAGTTTTCTGATATTTCTGCCATTCTGTGGGTTGTCTCCTTCGACATTGACCGTTTCCTTCTGATAAAGTCTCATGTTCATATTTCCACTTTATTGCCTGTGCTTTGGAAATTTTTTTTTTTGAAAATTTGTTACCTGTGCCAAGGTCTTGCAGAAATTACCTTATCTTTTCTGTTGCTTTTGTCGTTGTATGTCTTACATTTAGATTGTTAAACCACACTTAGCTGATTTTTATAGAGTGAAAGGTGGGGTGAGGGAATACCTTGTTTCAACTCTTTGCATATGAATATCCGGTATTAATGCAATCCCAGGAAAATACTTTCTTCTTTACTCTTGTTTTAAAAAAATGTATTTTATTTTACTTATTTGGAAGGCAGACAGACAGCAAGACAGGGACAGAAAGACAGACAGAGTAGTCATTTCTAGTCCTATGTGGGTGATTCAGTATTTGAGCCATCACCTGCTAGGGTGCACACAGCAGGGACCGTGAAGTGGAGTGGGGCTTGGACTCAGACACTGGGATGTGGAATGCAGGCATGCCAAGTGGGGTCTCAGCTAATTTTGTCGTTATTTCAAGGAGGTGGAAGTTGTAAACATCTCTCGGGTACATGGTAGACTTTGAGAAAATGACAGTGTTCAGAATATCGACTTCTATATCTGTGCATCTTTAACTTTTGCATATCCATGAGTCTACGTTCTTTCTTTCACGGTGTGATTCTTTGATTCTGGGAGGATGACATGTGTGTTTGTTTTATTTTCTCTTTTTGAGTAAGAGAGCCAGGACAGGGTTTTCCCCTTTTGCCATCCTCAGCCGTGGGCTGGTACTTCTAGTATTGTAGGGAAAAGTTAATTACTGTAGGGAAAAGTTAATTATTAGACTACAACAAAGCGATTTTTCAGAAAAAAAAAGTAACTTCAACTGTATTCAGAGAGATCTGAATATTTCATATTATTTGAATGCTACCAGGATTCTGTAGCTTTCTAAGTCAAGAGTACAAAGTGCACAGACTAAACAGCTCTCTGGCGTGTCATTTGGTGAGTGTCAAACGTGCCTTTTTTTTTTCCCTCCAGGGTTTTGTAAAGTCTATAGTGGTCTCCAAGTATTTAAAACATAACGACGTCTCTAGTTTGCTGAATGTTTGTAAAATCTAGATTCCCCTTAAATTGAGCCCATCTCCCTTGCCAGTGTTCCATGCAGAATTGCCTTGCTCTTTAAAGGGTCTGTACGTATGATGTTTAAGATGTTTGGATGCAGTTTGGAGGCTTCATAAAAAGAGGTCATTCAGAGTTCAAAAATGTTTAGAAAAGAGAGAAAAAAAATTCTTATGGAGTTTCTCCTTGGGTTTAGCAATTTAAAGCCCCTGCCTTGTTTGCCTTCGAAACGCAATGTGCCATGCCAAGTCAATCTGTTGTGAAGTAGGCGAAAAGTGAAAGCGTAGGGCACAATCCCCAGTGTTATGGCCAAGGGATTGTATCAAGGCCCTCTGGCTGGAACTCTGTCGAACTGTGTTTGTGAACGCATGGTGTTCTAAAGTGATGCACTTACTGCAAAAGCAATGTTTCAAAGAGAATAAAAATAGAAAGTTCCATCTCTGTGCCTAGGCTTCCCACACTGTGAAGGCTTGAAGCAGCGGCTTCAGAGTTCTCATTCCGTGTCTCATCCGGCCTAGAGGGAAAGGCAAGTTAAGATGCTTGCCGTGTTTAAACACACCACCTTTCAAGTAGCCAGCCCTTGTCTCCATTGAGGCAAAGAGGAGAGGTGGCAGCGGAAGTGACTGAAGCTGGCTTCTGGCTGAGGAAAACATTTACACATAACTTCTGGCTTCCCCTCCAGAGGAGCTTTGGCGATGGATTTATAGGTCAGATAGCTCAGCAGTTTCAGCTTGTTGCCCACCGTACCTTAACAAAGCTTGTGCGTGTTTGTACAGCTGGGCTGGTAGCTGTGGGAGTCCCAGGAATCCCACAAGCCCTGGTCCCTGTGCCTCCCCTCTGCCGTTGACCAGCACACAAATACACACAGAATGGAACTGAGGGGCAGCGGGAAAGGCCCACAATTCAAGCCCTGTTTATTTTCTTTCCTTGATTTCCTGCTGCTACAGTGAGTAAATGATATTTTCCTCCTCGCTATTTTTTTTTTTTCAACCTGTTTGTCTGTCATTGGTCTGATCAGAATGAAAGAAATACGTACTAACATTTCGACTCAGTGGACGCGGCTCTTTCTTCAGGGTATATTTTGAGCGCCTCTGCACCCCACCCTTGAAATTCTTTCTCTCAAACTTTCTCCACTCATCTTTTCCTCCTATTTGGAAAAGGGAAAGAATTCACCCCAAGGAAGGAAAGAAAAACATCCCCCAACTCTTCCCCGTGTAACTTCACCCCGAGGAAGGGTGTTATTTTAATTACTGCTGGACCCATTCTGTAGGGAGGCCTGTAAATGCTCCTTGCAGCCCAGGAGTGGCAGTTAATACGCCTTTTGAATCAGTGCCACAAACTACAAAGACTGCCATCTGGGGAGGTATTACATTTGTCTGAAAAAAATAGTTGAGACTTTTCTTTAAATGAGCTTGTAAATTCCAGTCAATCTTAGGTTCATTTCAATTTTTTTTTCCCACCAAGAAATGTTTCTCTATGAAATATTGAAAACCATATCAATTAACTAGACCAGGGACACAGATTCTGAATCTCAACAGTAACTACAACACTCGTTGGTTGGATGTTTGCCTTTCAGTTGTTCACTGTCATTCCTAAGAACAATTTCACCCACTCCCTTGAATTGGAAAGAACCAAATTGGTGAAACAGAAGGCATAAAATGTTCAATATTTCTTCTTCATTCCAGAAATTTCTGTTAATAAGAAAACAAAGCATGAACTAACACCCTCAGATATTTTAACTCATTGGTTACGTGGCCTCTCTCTCGTGTGTAACTGTTCTGACATGATGTAAGAAAGGAGGAATATTGGGGTTGGTCGAGACTGGTAAGAATTCAAGTTTCACCATTAGATTACATGGTGTCCAAGCTCGTCAGGATCCAGGTTTGGCCATCACACCAGCACACTGCTCTAGGCAAACCATGGCAAAGTTTCAGATCTCAGCCACTTCAGCTGGGAAAGGGGGGGGGCAAACAGCGCTTGGCCAACCTCCCTGGGTGGTCAGAGACCTAAATGACAGGATGGCTGTCGAAGAGTTTGATGCATGGGGGAATTGTATATAAATCTAAAATAGTCATATTTTTCTTCAAACTTTTACGATTATTTTTTCTAGTTAAGCTTTTCAGTCTCTTCCTGAGAGCATCTTTACACAGCAAAGCCATGGCTGCTGGAAGGGGAACATTCATTTGGAGGAGAATGAAGCTCAGATGTGAGAAACGCCTTTGTGCAGTGGTTGTGTTTGCACCGTGTCTTTAGAAATAGATGTGTTTACTTTTTTTTTAGTTTGAAAAGGACAAGGAGAGAGAGAGAGAGCAGGAGGGAGGGAGGGAGGAAGGGGAGAAACTGAAGAAAGGATATATATATATATATATATATATATTCCCATACACAGAGATACATACATACAAGTATGCACACACACATACTTGTGTATATTTATATGGGATGGAAGAAAACAGAAAATAAAAAAGAAGCTGTCCCATCTGCTGGTTCCCTCTCCAGAAGCATGCAGCCAATGTCTGCAATTTTTAACAGCTATAGTTGGCCCAGGCTGAGGCTTGGAGCTAGGAATTCCATCTGATTTCCCATCTGAGTTGCAGGGACCCAACTCCTTAGGTGGTCAATTGCTGCCTTCCAGGGTCTGCATGAACAGGATGCTGGAATCAGGACCAGAGGCGGGGCTTTAACTCAGGGATTGTTATAGGGGATGCCTGCACTTTTACAAGGTAAAGTTACCTGAAACATTATGGGGAAGAGCATTGATCATTGCTTCAGTTGTTCAGTTGTTGATCGAATTAGGTCTGTGCAGAATGTCATCTGATATCACTCTGGGGTGCTCAACCATGGTTAGTAAGGGAGAGAAGGATGGAGGGTGAGAGAAAAGTAGGTGTGATCATCGCTTCCAAATTCGCTGTTTCTTCCTGTGTCTGAAAGAAGGTAGGAGATAAGCAGAGGAGCCATTGCCAGCCTCCCAGCCATCCTAGTACCCTGTGATGGGGAACGGATACCCAATATCAACCCAGGCTTCTGAAGTGGCATATGCACCAGGGGTTCTGCCCAGGTGTTTCAACTCTTCTGCAACGTTCTTTACTTCACAGATCCAAGGATGAGGAATCTCTTCCAATGTCCATTGGCTGACAAAGTCAACCTGACAGTCTCCATTTAGCCAGAGTTTTGCTGTCATCACTAGGCTGAAGAAGTTGTATGATTTCTTCTGTTCACACAGCTCTGCTATGGCATCAGATGTCCTCTGCAGAACCCAATGCGCTGACATACCCTCCATGTCCATCAGGGCCTGCGGTCCACTCATTAGTCTTTTCTACTGAAGATGAACAATTCATGCAGGCAAACCAAGAACCCTAACCCGGAGATCCAGGCTCCACCAGATCCCCCACCCCTTGGGCTCATGGACCTGGTATCCACTAAGCAGGTGGGTCCAAGGACCCCCACTCCTGAGGCTCATGGACTTGGTACCCATAGTGTCCAGATTGGCATGGCTCATCTCAGCTTGGCATCCAGCAGCAGGTTTTTTTTTTTGAAGTGCCCTATTTCAGAGCCCACAGGGATACATATTTTTGGCAGCATTTCTGGAAAAAAAATATAAACCTGTAGCTTCATGAGGTAGCAGATTCTGAGGAAATTTGTACTTTGCATAATAGTCTTGCAATTAAAAAAAAGTCACTATAAATGATTTTGCTAATCAGCGTGCAGTGCACTGAAAGCAATTCAGAACATTCAAGGAGAAAATGGTTATACACTTCATCCAGAAATGTTTGTTCTTGAATTATTTGCACTTCCATGTGGGAAGCATTTCTCAGGTTTCCCTTCAGTCTTCTGCCTCCTTCCTTCTGCAGATGGTGCCTCCATTTAAGAATGAACCATCTCTATAAAAATAGTTTTCCATGTCTTGAACTCTGTCCATGTATAATGTAGATGTAGAATTCTGTATCTATAACTGTGTCATTTTCAATATGAAGAGAAGGTTCTCTCAAGAATTGAAGTTGTGTCACAGTGGATTAAGACACTGTCTGTCATGTTGGAATCTCAAATGGAATGTCATTCCAATCCAAGTCCCTGCTACTCTGCTGAAGAAAACAAAATGGAAGATGGGGTCCACAATAGACGGGTGGTAAAAGTCCTCTCCTTGCACACTCCAAGATCCTATATGGGCACAGGTTTTTGTCCCAGAAGTCCCACTTCCCATCCAGCTCCCTGCTTGTGGCCTAGGAAAGCAGTAGAGGATGACCCAAAGCCTTGGGCCTCTATACCCATATGGGAGAACTGAAAGAAACACCTGGCTTCGGGTCAGCTCAACTCCAGCCGTTGAGGCCACTTGGGGAGTGAATCAAAGATGGAAGATCTTCCTCTCTGTATATCTGACTTTCAAAAACAAAAACAAAAACAAAAAACAAACAAGCAAATAATGGTCCAAGCACTTAGTATGCTGCTACCCATGTAGGAAACCAAGATAGTTTTGGGCTCCTGATTTAGTCTCACCTATTCAGGGAGTGAACAAGCAAATAGAAGATTGTATCTATCTATCTATCTATCTGTCTATCTATCTATCTATCTATCTATTTATCTATCTATTTATTGTTCTCATCACTCTACCTTTGTGATCAATCAAGCCTCAAAAAAAAAAAAAAAAAGAAATCTTCCCAGAAAACCTATTCTCATCCTTTGGATTATGTTAGAATAATGATATTTTATTGCTTGATATATTTTGAAAAGAAGTAAATAATTTGCTTGAGGATAATTAATATTATTCTCCAAAGAAAGTCTAATATAAATCTAGTATTGCCTTAATTTAAAATTTATCTTAGCCTTCCTTAATTTCTTCTACTTTCATCCTTTTGGATCTTATCTTTCCAATGTTAATAGTGAATTTGGGGATAAGCATTCAGCTGGGATATTAGATGGCCCTTGGGACAGCCAAGTCCCATGTCAGAATGCCTAACTTAAGTTGTGTCTCCACTTCTGACCCAGCCTCCTGCTATTGCACATCCTTAGAGATCATCTCCAAGGTGCTGGGACCTCTAACAACCGAGATCTGGATTGTGTCATTGTTTGTTAGCCCCTATAGTGGCTGGGGCTAAACTTGGCTGAAGCCAGAATTTGGTAGCACAGTCATTCCTCCCAGGTGAGTGGAAACTCAGCCCCTTGAAGCCTCACCTGATGCCTCCCGGAGTGAATATTAGAAAATATCTGGAACAGAGGTGGGAATTCAATCCAGGCATTCTGGTGTGCGATGTTGCACATCTGACCTGGTTTCCTTTTTTTAAAGATTTATTTTTATTATTTTTTTATTGGAAAGGCGGATATACAGAGAGGAGAGACAGAGAGGAAGATCTTCTGTCCAATGATTCACTCCCCAAGTGAGCGCAACGGCCGATACTATGCCGATCCGAAGCCAGGAGACTCTTCCGGGTCTCCCACACGGGTGCAGGGTCCCAAAGCTTTGGGCCATCCTCGACTGCTTCCCGGGCCACAGGCAGGGAGCTGGAAGGGAAGCGGGGCTGCAGGGATAGAACCGGAGCCCATATGTGATCCCGGGCGTGCAAGGCGAGGACCTTAACCACTTGCACCACCACACCAGGCCCCTGACCTGGTATCTTAACTGGCATCTGAACCATCTACCGTCAATCAAGAATTGAGACAGAATTATTGTGAGAAATTTGATAACCCCATGAGATTTTACTGCTTTTGTGAAGATACTTACATGGAGCAGCCAGCAGGAGAGAACAGAAAACTGTTGTTGACATTTCCATGTAGAGAGCTTTAGTAATTTAGTGATGTTGCTTTGCTTATGAGTTGTTCTCATAAAAACCAGCACGAACCTCTCTGCTGTCTTTCTCTTAGAAGCTAACTCTAGATTCCCAGGACGTTCCTGAAAAATCTGCTTGCCAAATAAAAGGATGTTGTTGCAACAATTAGGCTTAATTCAGCAATGAAATACTTTATTGTCTTGGTTAAGGAAACATTAATATGTTAGAAATCATGAATGAGTCTCCTAACGTACACAGTAGACAAAAGATACCATCAGGATGTATTTCCCTTATAGAAAGAGATTGTTGGGTAGCATTAGAAGTTGAACAGCTGGTCACTGTTTATGCAAACAGCCGGATTCTTATCCATAAGACAGGAAGGAGAGGCCCAAGCCAAAATCTTCTTCTTTCAAAATACAGCTGGAAGATTTTCAAAGTCCAAGGAATATTTTAAAGTTTGGGTATGTACACCTTTTTTTTCCTCCCCTTCTTTCAGACCTAAGAAAAAGAAAGGAAGAATTTCAAGAGTAAAAATAAACTGCACCAATTTTATGATTTATTTTCCACCTACACATATATCACTTTGTGGGGGAAAAAAATTGTTTTGCAAACTTTTGTTATAAGTTAGAACTGGTGAATGTCATCACTGTATTTTTTTTAAAGAGGAAATAAATTCATGTAAAATGGAGGAAAAAAGCCCAAGACAAAAATATAGTCAAGATAAATTTGAGCCCCTCTTCTGGCTCATCTCCTTACAGAATAAAAAAAAAATTAATAACATTAGTAAGAGGATTCTTGGGGCTGTGGTGATGCACTGTTCTTAGTTTAGAAGGCAGTTACAATGTGATTACAGGACTGAAAATTATTTTATTGATACAAATTTTTTTGTAAAAAAAAACTTTAAAAAATTATAATTAGCAATTTGCTAAACCAGTTAGTGGCTTTGTAACTTCCCTGTTGTCAAGTAGATTCAGTGCATTTTATAGACAAAGAGATTTGTGCCCAGAAAAAACTCTGCACAGGCAAAATTTAGGACCAAGTGAACTGCATACTTTATTTCTAAATGACCCCGTTAGTAATGCTAATTTCATTCCCTCACAGGAGAAACAGTAGTGTATGCTTTTCCAACAGGAGGAGAAATCAGAGTAAGCGGCTCTTCTGGGTGAGAAAGAACAAGAGCGAAGATTAAATATGACTTTATCTCACAAATAAACTTCTCTCAGCAGTTGTATTCTGGAAGTATCAAATGACTCTATTTTAACAGGTGACATAAGCCTTGCCAAAGCATACCTGCTTCCCTACCAAATAAATGTGATTTTTTTTTTCAGAGCCATCTCCATGCATAACATCTGGAAGCATTCCATATGATGTCTTGCTTTTTTCTTTAGAATGCTACGAAGTTCTGATAAAATAATTGAGCATTGTTTTAGAGACACGGGTGTTTACAATCTCTGCATGGAAAAGTCAATATACATTTGTAGGCTTTATGGTGGAAATTTAATGTAGTTTATTTGCTCAGTAGGTTAAAGTAGAATTTAAATATATATATGCATATATATATATCAAATAGAAACAAAATAAGAGGTGAGTTGATGTTTTTATATTTTCTATATGTTTCTGTATGTAAAAGGCAGAGACAAGAGTGAGAAATTGACTTGCTGATTCACTCTCAGAATATCTGTAGTGCTGGGGGTGAGCCAGGCCAAAACTCAAAACTATGGACTCAAACCATGTTTTGCATTTGGATAATATAGTCCCAACTACTGAAGCCGTCGCCTGCTGCCTCTCTGGCTGTGCGTTAGCAGGAGGCTGGATCTGAAGTGGAGCCAGGACTCAGACACAGGCACTCTGATAAGGGTAATGGGCACGCTCCAGTAGTACCTTAACCACAGTGACAAGCGTCAGTCCCTACAATGATTTCAAACTTGCACACAGTTCATTTTCAAATGAATCGGATTAAGTTAGCTCTTTTTTTAGTGTCATTTTGAAATCGTTATAAGGGAATGTTCTGGTGCAGTAGGGCAAGATGCCGACCATGACACCAGCATTCTATGTAGCAGCACCGTTGTAACATCAGTTGGGGTTCTTGTTTTCCTGTTTCTCATCCAGCTCACTGCTAACGTGCCTGGAAAGGCAGCAGAAGATGTCTGGGAGAGTTGAGTTCCTGCAACCCACAGGGACGACTGGGTGGGGCTACAGGCTCCTGGATTTGGCTTAGTCCAGTCCTGTTGCCATTTGGGAAGTGAACTAGAGAATGGAAAATCAGCCTCTCTCTCTCTCTCTCTCACATTGCCTTTTAAGGAAGTATTTTTTTTTAATTTCTAAAATATGCAGCATGATTCATCATTTGACTTAAAAAAGTAAAAATGAAACTGATGATTTCTGGTTCAGCCTGTTTTCTATTATTGTAAATTTTTTTTTTTGTTTGCTATCCAGGTCTGTTCTCCTTTAAATAAGAACCAGTAAAAAGTGAATCAAAAGGCCTGGCGCTGTGGCCTAGTGCCTAATCTCCTCTCCTGGCAAGTGCCCAGAATCCTATATGGGCACTGGTTCTAATTGGCAGCCCCTCTTCCCATCCAGCACCCTGCTCGTGGCCTGGGAAAGTAGTCAAGGATGGGCCAGGGCCTTGGGACCCTGCACCTGGGTTGGAGACCCTGAAGAGGCTCCTGGCTCCTGGCTTCGGATTGAAACAGATCCAGCCATTGCAGTCACTTGGGGAGTTAATCAGTGGTTAGAAGATCTTCCTCTCTATCTCTCTCCTCTCTGTATATCAGAATTTCAAATAAAAATCAATAAATCTTCCAAAAAAGCGAATCAAGAAAATAATTTGACAACTGGCTCAAAGCACCGCTGATTAAGATAGATAGATATGTGCAGTGACTTTTTACTCTGTATTTCTTTCAAACATTTGTATTCTTCAAATATTGAAAGCATTCACCATCCCCCCCCCCCAGCAAGGTTTGGTTGTTAAGGCCACTTATGATATCGGTTTGAAATGAAATTCTTCTCTCATTGGAATATACCAGTAGGCAGTGTAACCTCCGCTGTCTGCATGGCTGCTAAGGGAATCCCCCATCTCTGAGAGTCTTCACATTGTTACAAAAAATTTATCTGTAAAAGAATATGGAAATGTAAAATATTTGACTTAATTTATTGTTGAAGTACCAGTCCTTTCAGAGCTGCTGCTCAGCACTTTCCTGGATATAAACCCACTCAATACAGAAGCCAAAGTGGATGCTAGGACTCTTAAGACAGTATATGATAGCAAATAAATGCTTGCTTTCTTTCTCTCTCTTTCTTTCTTTTTTCCTTTCTTTCTTTCTCTTTTTTCTCTTTCTTTCATTTTTTTCTTTATTTCCTTCTCTCTTCTCTCTTTTCTCTCTCTTTCTCTTTTCCTTTCTTTCCTTTTCTTTTCTTCTCTTTTTGTTCTATTACTGAAAGGAATCCAAATATCCCTTCATCTACACACTCCACACAATGTCTCTCTCCATCTCTCTCTCTCTCTCTCTCCATCTCTCTTTTTCTTTATCTCTCCAATGTATACACACATCCTTAAAAAAACTATGACTCCCCACATGTATTTCTTTCTGCAACTCAAGTCTTTCTACATTTCTTTTTCTTCTATTTTTAGTAATAATTCCATGGATCATATCATTAAAATGACAGTCTGTTAGAATCAGAAACTTGCTTTAGTTATTTTTTAAGATTTGTTTATTTTTGTTGGAAAGACAGATATACAGAGAGAAGAAGAGACCAACAGAAAGATCCTCCTTCTGTTGGTTCACTCCCCAAGTGGCCTCAATGGCAGGGCTGAGCTGATTGGAAACCAGGAGCCAGAAGTGTCTTCTGGGTCTTCCACACGGGTGCAGGGCCCTAAGGCCTGGCATCATTCTCTAATGCCCTCCCAGACCACAAAAGGAAGCTGAATGGGAAGCAGGGCAGCTGGAATATGAACCAGTACCCATGAGAGATCCTGGCAATGCAACATGAGGACTTTAGCCACTAGGCCAGTGCACAGGCTCAGAAACTTGCTTTTAGTCGAGTGCTGGACATATATAGTTAAAGGAATAATTGGGAAAATCATTTCAAAATAAAAAAGTAGGCAAGCACAAAGGCATATCAACCCCAATTCAAAAGTCGTGGTGGAAGAAGACACTAGCAGAAAAGAAAAACGAGTTTTAAGTGCTTGCCATGTGTATACATAGAAGAGTTCATAGGATGCACAATCTTGAGTGCTAGAAAGGCCACAAGGCTCCAAATGTCATTACCTAGAACATGGGACCATGTTATCTTCCAGGCTGTGATAGAAGCAAAAACAATTATCCACTGGTAGTTGAAAATAGAAAGATTGTGTTTGTGGGCAGGGGCAGAGGGTATGGGGAAGGTGAAAGAGGAAATACCTGGGCCTATGGAAGTGTCATGAAAAGTAAAAATGATAAAATAAAAAAATGCACACTGCTACACAGATGAAGGAGGAGGAGGAACAGGGGGAGGGGGAGAGGAGGAGGGGGGAGGCAGAGGAGGGAGGAGGAGGAGAAAAAGGAGAAAAAGAAGAACAACAGCAACAACTAAAAGTCAGTGTAAAAAAAGCCAAAGTTCTTGGAATAGAAATTTCCAAGTCACAGTGTTAGAAATCTCTTAGGTAATCGGTCAAACTAAAGATTGGCAATTTTCCTCTGAGTCAAATCAAAGCAAACAAAGTATCTCCTGTGTGATCACTGATTCTCATAGAAAAGGGAATATTCATTTTATTCTTACTCTGTGTCATTCTTTGTTACTTTCACAAATGTTTCTGAATTAAGGACAACAGGAAATGAATTTACTTTTCCAACACCCTATGCACTTACATGTATGAAAAAAATGTTTTGACCAGTGCAGTAAAGCATTGTATATCTGGTAGGTGGGCTCTGTCTAGAGACGAAGCATAGGTCATAGAAAGAAAGAAAAGCTAGGGTGTAAAGCACCGCCTGCTTGGCTCCAGCCTTGCAGTCAGTGGCATGGATACTGCACTGCTTGGTCACACATCCAGGAACTCTGCGATTCCATCTGTTTGTTTACCTTGGATCAACACTCCCTGAGCCACCCTCAAAGTAGGTGGGCTTTCTGGTCCCTACTAATCTGGTTTCTGAGTTACTGATGTTGTCAATAGTCATGAAGTAGCAGCACCAACGTGCACTGGAGTTACAGTCTACCACACAAATACAATGCAGACTATTTCTACCACGTGCCTAAATTTTATGGGGTGGGAGTCGAGAGGACTACTTGGTAAAAGCGACTTTAGCAGTGTTTCGTCAAAATCCTCACTAGCATATTTCTTTAGTTTTCATACACGCTATGGAAAACAGAGGAATGCTTCGAGTGACAATCTGAAGGGGGATATTTAATACACCCCTAAATTTACTGAAGTAATGAAGAAGGCAACAACTACTGAGGTGATGCCCAAACAAAAGATAACGAACGGGAGAGGGAGGGCATTATGGAACAGTGAGCTAAGCTGCCTTCTGCAGTGCCCATATGGGCACTCTGCTTCTGATCCAGCCCCATGCCAACACACCTGGAAAAGCCACAGAGTATGTCCCAAGTGCTTGGGTCCCTGCACCCATGTGGGTGACCCAAGTAGAAACCCAGGCTCCTTACTTGAGCTAGGTCTAGCCCCAACTTTTGCAGCCATTTGATGAGCGAATCAGTAGGTGAAAGATCCTTCTCTTTCTCCATCTGCCTGTCTGTTCCTTTTCCAAATAAATCAATACATTTTATAAACACCCCCCAAAAATAATTAGCAAGAGATATATATCTCATTGTCATACGATGATGGAGGAAATGAATATATCAATGTAGTATTAATAAAACTACCATCCCTTTAGAAACCTGTTTATTTGTATAAAGGTTAAAAATTGTAAAATTAATAGTAAAAGTAGACACTTTCATTATAGTGTAAATTATGATTGTTTTTCATCAGATTGGAAATGTATTTGATTTATGTGTGCTTTAGTTAATTTTTTGATTAAAAATAGTTACTTTTCAATGTGTGGACAAATCTGTGCTTTGCTATGGATAATTAAAATAATTCTATCCTGGGACCAGCACCGTGGTGTATCAGGATAATCCTCTGTCTACAACGCCGACATCCCATGTGAGCAACGGTTCATGTCCTGGCTGAACCACTTCTGATCCAGCTCTCTGCTTAGGGGCTGGGAACACAACCAAGGGTTCAAATCTTTGGTTCAAGTTTCTTCACCCACATCAGAGACTTGAAGAAGCACCTGGCTCCTGACTTCAGATTGACTCAGCTCCAACTGTTGTTACCTTGTGAGGAATGAACCAGCGCGTGGAATATCTCGTTCTGTGTCTCTCTTTTCTCTTTGTAAATCTGACTTTCAAATAAAAATGCATAACTTTGTATTTACCCAGCTGAGTACTGAGTATAAAGTCAATGACAATTGATTAATAGTAATAATAATTCCATAATAACAATTCCAACATGGAGTAAATGATCTATCTATAAAGCGTGTGACATTACTTTTTGATAAGCAAGCTAACGAATATATTGATACACTTGATATCTATTCTCACTTGATATTAGCCAAAGGCAGAAAAGTTATCAAAGTGTACTCTTTTTAAAATTTTCCCAGAATTATATTTATTTTTTTAAAAAGATATATTTATTTTTATTGCAAAGTCAGATATCTGGAGAAGTGGAGAGATGGAGAGGAAGATCTTCCATCTGATGATTCACTCCCCAAGTGACCACAATGGCCAGAGCTGCGCCAATCCGAAGCCAGGAGCTCTTCCAGGTCCCCCACGTGGGTACAGGGTCCCAGGGCTTTGGGGTGTCCCCGATTGCTTTCCCAGGCCACAAGCAGGGAGCTGGATGGGAAGCTTGGCTGCTGAGATTAGAACCGCATCCTTATGGTATACTGGTGCTTGTAAGCCCAGGAATTTAGCCGCTAGGCCACTGTGCCAGACCCAAGGTGTATTCTTAACACGTGTTTAAGTAAACAATGCAGTTTGTGAAGGCAGTCGGATAGCTGACCAGCAGAACTTGTTTTATTTAGCTTAACTAAAGCTTTGGCTGCTAGGACCCAAGTGTCTTCATTTCTTCTACCAGCCCTACCCTGGTACCAACCTGTCTGCCACCTGCTTTTATCAGCTAAGCTTAGGTGTGAAGGATGTTTGAGATCTTGAAGCATTTATCTGTATCTGAGTTCATTTGGAATAATGCTTTAAGTTATCTCATAGTTCTATCTCATGAGTCAGAGTTTGAGTAATATTCCATTATATTAATATATTAATTAATATATTAATTTTAAAAAAATATTTATTTTTATTGAAAGGCAGATATACAGAGAGGAGGGGAGACAGAGAAAAAGACCTTTCGTTTGCTGATTCACTCCCCAGGAGGCATCAATGGCCAGAGCTGAGCTGATCTGAAGCCAGGAGGCCGGAGTCTCTTCCGGGTCTCCCACAGAGGTGCGGGAGTCCCAAGGATTTGGACTGTCTTCTATTATTTTCCCAGGCCACAAGCAGGGAGCTGGCTGGGAAATGGGGTCGCCAGGATTAAAACCTGTACTTATATGGAATACTGGTATGTGCAAGGTAAGGACTTTAGCCACTACGCTACCACGCCAGGCACACAATTAACTTTTCAGAAAGCACATCTTTTAACTTTGCATTTTATTGTTTATAATGATTACATGTTTGATGAGGGTGGGAAGGATCAAGGTTTAGGGAAAATTAGGTGAACTTATTATTTCCAAATGTGCTATTTCTTCTTGTTTCTGGGGGAAGGGGAGAGACAGAGGGGGAAGCCACACAGAACTTTTCTAAATGCCTCAGTCCCCAGGGATGAGGAACTGCCACCTCATATCAACCCAGGGTTTCGATACATACATATTCTGAGGGTTCTGCCCAAGTGGTTTGGATAGTTCTGAAATGCTGTCGATTTCACTGATCCTAGGATGAGGTCACCCTCCCAATGTCCATTGGCTGACATAGCAAGCCTCAAGTCTCCATTCACTGAGAGTTTTTGCTGTCATCATTTGGCTGGGGTAGTTGTCCAGTTTGTTCTGTTTTCCTCTGCTCGTTTTTTTTTTGTTTGTTTTTTTTTTTTTTTTTTGCTAGGGGGAACATATTCTTGCCAGTGAGTCCAAGGACCTGAACAAGGCATCCCAAGCCTCACCAGGTTCGCCACACTTGAGGCTCACAACCCTGGCACCCACCTCGCAAGTGGGCCCAAGGATCCAAGCCACGCGACCGGAGCCCCACCGGATCCCCCATCCCTGAGGCTCACGAATCCAACACACACCTAGTAGGCGGGCCCCAGGACCTGAACCAGGTGACCTGAGTCCCTTTACACCCCCTTCCCCACCCCTACTCCAGGGTTCACAAACCCAGCACCCACCTCACAGGCAGGCCCAGGTAGATCTACATGCAGGTAGATCCCAGGACTGGAGCCAAGATACCCTAGCCCTGTCAGAGCCCCTGCGACTCACAAACCTGGCCCCCTCTGGCCTCAGACTGGCATGACTTGCCTCACCTCAGCATCCACAATCTTATTGCACAGCCTGGCCTGTTATAGCCTGCCCACTGTTCCAGCTCCTGCTGGTAGGCGCTATAGGCTATCCCAGCCCAGTCTGATTGCTGTCCTGGCCCTAATGTGAACTGGCTGGCATTGCAGCCTCATCTTGCTCCTCCTGCCCCCATCCTCATTATCTGATCTGCGAGCAGGGGTTATGAATAGGTCTGTCTCCAGATCTGACCCACATGTATGCCAGTGAGTATTGTAACCTGGCATGGTCTGAGCTGCTCCTTGCTTGCTTCCTGTGCTCACCTGCAGGGGCTGCATTCCAATGAAGCGTTTCCCAAGCTCCTCCACTGAGTTTCCTCGCAGTGGCAGTTCTCACATCCACCAGTGGGTCCTTGGTCCAGGTTGACTTTGTCTGACTCCTGTCCTGACAAGAATAGTCACCTTGCTTGACCAGCCCACACCCATTCTGGTTCTTGCTGTTGGATGTTGCATCCCAGCAATACCTGGTCCATGCCCAGACATAGTTTTGATGTTGTCCAGTGTAGTCCTAGCCCAATCCATTCTACATCCAACCTGGCTCTCACGAACACCAGTAGCAGCTGTCTCTCCCCAGACCCAGTGCACACCAGCACTGGTGGAGGCTATACCTATGTCCAGCCCAGCTTGATGCCCCAATCCTGCTCTGCGCTTCATCAGTGGAAATCCTAATCCAGCTGGGGTGTCCCCTTAGCTCCCAGCTAGGCTGTTCCCATCTACAGTCCTTGGGCAAGCCAGCAGAGATTGCAGTCCCATGGGGATGAGTTCACATTTCCCCTGCAGATTCTGCTATCAGACCTGCTTCTCTCACTCTAATTCTCCCCTCCGTACCAATTTGGTGTCAGCCCCCTACTTACATGAACACGTATCTTGCACTTATCTATGGAGGACCCTCAGCTATAATTCCTAACCTGGGCATAAAAATACAGGTCGTCACTCACTACCACCTGTGCAACCCCATCACCCCCCTGTAAATCCAGACCCATCGAACTGCCAGAGCACACTGTTGGGTGACCCAAGGGGTTTTGCCCAGTTCTTTTGGTGCTTGAGCTAGCTGGGCCCTTCTAGAGGGAGTCACATGGTCCAGCTGCATGCACCCGTGCAGGTCAAAAAACTTCCAAGCGGGTTGATTCTGGAAGCCCACTGAACGTCCCTCACCAAGGGAGCCAGTGTGCTCAATTCTACATAGCTACACTGGTTAGCCCACAATTAACTTTTAATAACAGGCTTTTAAAAACCTAATTATTTGAAAAGGACTGAAAGAAAAAGAGGGACATTGAGATCTTCCTCTTGCTGGTTCCAAATGCCTATAATATTTGAGGCTGAGAAGGGATAATGCCAGGTCCCTGGAATTCAATCTGGCTGTCCCACGGGAAGAAGGCCAGGTGATTTTGAATCATTTGCTGCCACCCCCAAAGGGCTTATTAGCAGGAATCTGGAATTAGAAGTCCCGATCTGAACCCAGGCATTTGGCTATCTGCTGGCATCTCAAGTTGCACAGGATGGCATCCCAAAAATCCAATCCCAGGATAGCCTTGTATTTAAAACATTTTCTTTTTCAATTTGGAAGAATTGTAGAGTGAAAGAGAGAAAGAGGAGAGAGAAATAGAGACACGAGATGCTGGGTCTGTTGATTCACTGCCCAAATGGCTGCAACAGCCAGGGTTGGGTCAGGCCAGAGTCAGATCCAATGGTTTCATCTGGGTCTCCCACATGAGTACAAGGGCAAAGTGCTTGGGCCATCTTCTGCTGTTTTCTTTAGCAGATAAACAGGCAGTGGATTGGAAGTGAAGCAGCTAGTATTTGAATTGTTGCCCATATGAGATGCCAATGTTGCAGGTGGCATCTTTAGCCATTACACCACAGTGTTGGCCCTTCCCCAAGATGGTTCTTTGATATAAGCCTTGATAATGGTTATGGGGGGAAATGTCATTGTGGTTAAATTCGTATTTTCAAGATGATTGATGATATGAGCATTTTTCTTCATAAGTATTGTTCATCTGTATGTTTGACCTAAAAGATCACCTATGCATATCCTTTGTCCAGTTGAAAAATAAAGCTTTATTTATCTAGCTAGCAGAAAGTCAGTGACAGAAAAAAGGCAGAGAGAGATCTTTCAGTTGCTGGTTCATTTTTTAAATGGCCTCAACAGCCAGGGCTTGTCCAGGCTGAAGCAAGGAGCCAGAAACTCCATCATGTGGGTAGCAGAAACTCAACATAACTGAGCCCTTGGGTGCTATTTCCCAGGGACACACACTTTCAGGAAGCTGTGTAGGTAGGATGGTAGCCAGGACTGCATTTGGTATTCTTTCATGGGATACACACATCCCGCTTGGCAGATCAATCAAGACTCCCCCTGCCTTTAGCCATCCTTTGAGTTAAGTTACTCATATTACTTTGTTTATTCTGGAATAATAAGAATTTCATATATATTTTTTGAATGATCTCTTCCATTTGGATATATGGTTTTCATATACTTTCTTCCATTTCCTGTCTTATCTGTTGATTATTTCCTTTTCTGTGAAGAATTTTTTCAGGTTGCTGTAGGTCCTCACTTGCTTATTTTTACTTTGATTGCCCGTAAATTTGATAGCATACCTAAGAAAAAGCATTGTCAAGACTAGTTTTATGGCATTTTCCCCCCAAGTATACTTAAAGATGTTTTATGATTTAAGATCTTACATTTAAATCTGTAATGCAGTTGCGTTTCTTGTGTGTGTGTGTGTGTGTGTGTGTGTGTGTGTGTGTGTGTGCCATGTAGGATTAAGGATTCCATTTTTAAAAATTATTTTCTAATAGTCTTAGTTGATTAGGGTACAAAGGTCAAGGGCTACAGGGTGAAAGTGGGTTATGCCATTGTTTCCACACTAATATTATCATTTTTCTCTGTATCTGGGATCGGGGAGAAACAAAGGGAAAAGGATTCCATTTTGTGCAAGTAGAATAACTAGTTTTTTCCAATAATACCATTATAACAATTTATCTTTTTTTCATTGTGTATTCTTGACATCTTTGTCAAATGTTAGTTGACCGGAGTTGACTAGGTTTATTTCTGAATTTTCTCCTCTGCTCCATCGGTTTATGCGTTTTAATTCCAGTACCATACTGTTTTAATTACCATAACTTTTTTACTATAAATTTATATTGGACAGTGTGCTGCCTGTGGGTTTGCTCTTCTTGCTTAACTTTGCTTTGGGGGTTGGAGTCTTCTGTGGTCGCTTATGAATCCTAGGGTTTATGCTTCTAGTTCTATGAAAAATACTGCTAGGATTTCAGCAAAAGTCTCATTAAACACGTGGATCCACTTGGCAATACAGATTATTTTGACACTGTGCATTCTTCTGTTCCATGAATACAAGATATCGGTATTTATTTCTCCTTCAAATACTTTGATCCAAATTTTATAGTTTTTGCTGTATAAATCTTTCATTTCCTAGGTTAAATTAATATGTGAGTATTTTATTCTTTTTGTTGCTTGTTGCATATGGTGTTATTTTTAAAATTTCTTTAATGTATAGCTCATTGGTCAGTAGAAGCACAGCTCATTTCTTTTTGTTGACTTTGTATCTTAATTCTTTGGTGAACTTAGTTATTCATTCCAACAATGTCGACTGATGCAATTCGACAGACACAATCCATTTTACTTTTTTCTTCCTAATTTGGGTTTTCTTTTTAATCTCTTTGTCTTACTCTGGGCAGGATTTCCAAAACTATGCTATTGTTTTTAAAGTTTTACTTGTTGAACTCTGCATTTCATGGGACCTTTAAACTTTTGACTGCGATGTAAGTTAAAATATGTTACATCAAAAATGTTGTTGAAAAAAATAAAATAATATTCAAAAGAAAAAACTTATCTGATATATAGTGACCACTCCATATTTGTTGGCAATGATTGTTGATAGCAGTGCTTGTTCTGTTTGCTGACAAAATGAACAGAGTGATGTGAGTAAACGTTTTTTTCTCATTATGATGTTAAGGAAAAATGGCAAGTTTGTCACTGAGTATGATGCTTAGTCATGAGTTTGTCGTATTTGGTCATAATTTTGCTGGGTTACTTTGCTTCTATAATTAGTTTTTTGGTTTGATATTTTTCATCATAAAATACTGAATTTTGTCAAGTATTTATAGGTTTATTGAAAAGATCATGTGATCTTTTGTTCACGCGTTTTATGATGCCTATCGATTCATGAGAACACTTCAAATGTGGAAAACTTGAATTAAAGGGTAAGCTTATGTTAGCACAATATATTTTGAAATTCATGCAGTTTTTCCAAATACTTACTGTTTCTGGACACTTTGAATATATTTCATGTTAAATTATCCTTGCACCTTGAGGGTGATTCACACTTGATTATTATAGTGGATTCTTTAAATTGCTGTTGAGTTTGATTTGCTAGCGTTCTGCTAAGGACTTTTGCATTTATGTTTGTTAGGAACAGTTGCCCCTTTTTATTTTCTTGTCATGTCTTTGACTTTGGGGTTAGGTTCATATAGGCTTCAAAAGATGAATATTATCTTCCCTTCACTTTTTCCATATGCTTGGAAATTATTAGCATGAATTCACCTTAAATATTTCATCTGCTGGTTCATTCCTCAGTTGGCTACAACAGCCTCAGATAAGCCAGGATCTTGAACCAGAAGCCTTATCTTTGTCTCCCACAGAGTACAGGGGCTCAAGTGGTTGATCCGTGTCCCACTACCGTCCCAAGCTCAATAACAGGGAGCTGCATCAGAAGCGAGCCACCAAGACTTGAATCAGTGCTCACATGGGATGCTGGTGTTACAAGTGCAGCCCGATGAACTGAATCACCAAGCTGGCCTCACCACACACACTGTGTTTTTGAAATAAGCTTCTGTGCCTTCTGTCTCTTTTCCTATTCAAATTCTTAGGATGTATCTGTCAGCTCTCTTTATCATTCCCATGATTTTCAAGGGTTTTTGTTACCTCTTTTCTTTCTTTTTCTCTCTGTCAAAACATAAGTATCTTTAATTTACATGTTCTTACCTATGTTGGTTCATTTATTGTGACATTCTGTGTTAATGTTTTTAGGTTACTTTATCCTTGTGTTCCAGCATTTCTGTCTGGCTCTTTATATATAGAAAATTTCAATCTCTGTGTTGATATTTATTTTCAAGTTTATTTGAAAGACAAAGAAGTAATAGATAAGAATGCCCCATCTGCTGGTTCACTTCCCATTGGTTCGCAACCACTAAAATCAGGCTAAAATCAGATCTGGGTCACCCAGGTGGGTTTCTAGCAGAGGTCTGAGTACTTGGTCTGATTTTTTTGCTCTGGCTTTCCTTCCCATGGGGCAAATGAGACACAGTAGCAGATATCTTTTGATAAGTAGAGAAGCCAGGACTTGAACCAGGTGAGAGAGGGTTGTATTTTAACCAGTATTCTAAATGCCCAAACCCTGTGCATTTTTAAAGATATCTTACGCCATTAAGGAAGATTGTACATCGATGCTGTTGCTTGAAAAAATTACTTTGAATTCTTGGCCAGGATATTCAAGCTGAAGAATCAGTTTTCACCTCACTTGCAAGAATCCCACAGTAAGACAGATTATACTGTTAACCTTTAAGAGAAGCACAAATCTCAACTACATTTTATGTAATTATATCTGTGGGCCCAACATCCAACATTTATTGATTAGTCCTTCCTCTCTGTCTGGAACTCTGTAGCTGACATTAATTATATAGTGCTACATGATTTGGAGTTTCATAGGGTTACAACAGTACTTCTGTTCAACTGTAGCCAAATAATTTCAGATAGCACTCGGAAACAAATTAGGTGAGATTAGTTTCAATCTGACACCGCAGAGGGTTCTAGCCGCCCAGAAGTGTTGTTTCTGGAACAACGATAAATGTCCTTTACGATTTTATCGTCTCTGGCCAGAAACTAATCGTGAAATTTTCACGGCGTCATTTACCAATTACCTTTTGAATCCATCGTTTTCAAGGAAAAATTCTCCATTGAAGGGATCTCTTGCCTGAGATGCTGCATCAGAATGTTTGTGCTGGGCGCCTTCTGCCTGGGGTAAGCTCTCGGGAGTAACTGAGCTGGGTGACTTGGACTTTGTTTAGACTTCTTGGGGCCTGGTCTTGAAAGAAGCTGAAGGGACCTTCAGCAGGGCTCTGAGTGATCCCACAAGATGTGTAAACACAGATGTAGCAGGTGAAGGCATGTGGCCCAGCAAAAAGCCTGGGCCAAAGGCAGAGCAATTAGCACATTGTGAAGCAAAATGCCTCTGCGGCCCTCGGAAAATAAACAAGCAGTTGTGTGTGTGTTTTTAAAAGAAGGCATCAAAGCAGGCTTACAATTTCATAGAAGATCATGAAAAATGGGAAGGATTATGTGTTTTCTATTTACAGCTCTCATGAAAATATGTAGTTATAACTGTGTCAAGATCTCCTTTGTGTATCTCGAACACCCAGGGAAAATATTCATGTAAAAATTCATGACCAACTTCGATGAAGCAGAGCCGAGGCATTCGTATTAATTTTACCAGACGCATACAGTAAGGGGATATTAAAAATGTCCAAAGCACTTACACAGCTATTAACAGAAGCAAACTGAGGGGGTGATATGCAGAGATAATAAATAGGAACGCTGTATATTCTGTTTAGTTTTCCTGCAAATGTAAAACTCTTAAAACAAAGTGCATCAATATTTTAAATGGTGGTAAAAACCAATGCTTTTATTCATTGTGGAATGAAATGATTTCCCTTCACCAGTTTCTGCTTGCAAACGCAAAGATCAGACATGCTTTGTATGTATTCATAATAGAAACAAATTAATATTTGTCTAACTTACAGAAATGTTTCACACACACACAAAAAAAACCCACACAGGACTGAACAACTTTTCGATGCTTCCAGAGAAACTTTGGTGATGAAAAAGGAAGATCTACAGAAGTGTTATTTTCAAGCATTCGTCTTAAGAATCTGGGTAAATGCTAACATATTCAAATTAGACTTCAAGCTTCATGCCATACGAAGGTGTATTTCCTATAATTTGATGAGTTTAGAAATGGAGAGACAGATACAGAAAGGGAGAGAAAGGTGGAGGAGAGAATTGTCCCAGAAGTTCTTACAGGCTGTTTTCCAGGAGGGAGTTATATTTCTAGCCATTTATCTTATGCACTTCCTGTCTTAGAACATGACTTCGGATTCTGCTTTGTCTGAAAACTACCACCAAATGGGCTAGAAGGGCCTGAGGTTTATTCACTCCCAACCCCCCAAAAGTTTAAAGTCTTGACAAAGAAAAATATTCTTTCTAATTCTGTCATGTGATTTCCAGGATCAGAATTTATGGGGCCCTGAAGTTCCTAGTTCTTTCTGACATACCTAGCAGTATTTGATCTTTGTAGCCAGAGCAACTCAATGCTGAAAAGAATCAATCAGGGAGAAATCACATTTAGTTTTTCCTTCAATGAAATTCATTGTATAGTAGCGTATGTTTTCGGGAACGTGTGAGTTTTATTGCAGGTCAGAAAGGCTGCAGTTCTAATCCGTGATTCACAAAGAAAACAGAGCACAGAAAGACTGGGTCATGACGTCTGGGCTGGAGGTTGGCAGGTCTCTGTGTAAACCGTGTTCCAGTCTCCTGGGTGCCCAACAATAGGGTCATAAAAATGAGAGCACTCCATGTGGATAGGAGACAGTCTTTGTTTTAGGATCCTTCGTGTTTTATTGAGCCACTGTGGGTGAAATTCATGCAAAGCCAGAATGATTCTGAGTAACGGTCCTCTGTGAAGTGCATAAAGCATTTGTAAACTCAAGGGGAATATGAAATGCATTTTATTTGCCAAGAAGTTAATCAGTCAGCCACGGATCCTGAGTCAATGCCATTTATGGAACACCTGCTATGGTAGAAATGCCAGAACCAGCCAGGTGCTAAACTGCAGTGGTCACAGTGCCCTCAAGGTACTTACACTCAAGAGAAGATGAAGAGGATGTCCCTGCGAATTGCAGAGGTTTCCCATTTTTACACCTTTCACAGTGGGTGAAGCATGGTGACTGCTGTGCAAGAATAACAAAACTACCTGAGACAAATTGCACAGGTATATGTATCTGTGTGAACATGCCGAAGTTGAGCATTTGTGTCTAATTTGACCGGCTTGAGCCAAGAGCCAGACATGAAGTTGACTTCAAACTGATGCACACTCCAGGAGGCAGAAAAAGATGGCACAGCTGGTTGGGTTCCTGCTAGGACAGGGAGTGGTTTTCCAAATCATGGCATTGGTCTGGAAAGTCCAGTTGCTGTAGTCATCTGGAGAGTGAACCAGTGGATGTGAGATCTTTGAGATTCTGCTTATCTGTCTGTCTGACTCTGTGTATATTTCTCTGCCTTTCCTAGAAATAAAATGAGAAAGCCTTAAAAAAAATCACAGGTTTCTGAAAGTTAGGAAATAAGGGAACAGAACTCTGAAGGTTGAAACTATCCAGAAAATGGAAACTGTACCAAATTACTGCAATCAAGTAGTTAACTGTCATTTTCCCAATTCAAATTATAAACCGATTTTAAAGCATTCTAGATAAGTCCATTAGAAATAATTGAGCAGGGCTGTAATAAAAATAAAAAAAAAGATCTCTGTGTATCTGGTGTGTAGGACAAATGCTGAAGAAGAAGTAGGCTACTGCTGGGAGCTCGGAGCAGACACACTTTACATCACCTAACTATACTAGGTTTGGGAAGGTCCAAGAATTAAAGTTGGCTTATATGCTTAATATAAAGTGCATTGAGGTATAATCATTTAAAATACAGCTTGATAGAGAACTTTTCCTTTGTTTTTGTCCATTTTACTGAGCTGTTTCTGGCAAATGAAATAATATACAAGAAACACACAGTGTTAAGATTTTATCTGAGCCTTCATTGTAAAATAATTACTGTCATCAAGTTCTTTAACACATTAATCACTCCACTTAACCCTTTTAGCTTGCATTGTGTGTGTGTGTTTGTGTAAGAGAGAGAAAGAACTTAATTTCTACTGTCTCAGTGAATTTCTGGGTCACAATACAACTCTAGTTAACCAGGCCTCCTCTAGTTTTTGATCTCATCAAGAAATGTGGAATTAACACGAAATATGCATTGCATTATGCTGATGACATTAGATCAATGTTTCCTCATTTCAAAGGAAACACTTAACAAATTTAGAAGCAACAACTGAATGGAAGAAAATATTTGCAATTTGTTCAACTAATTAAATATTAAGATCCAGATTCTATAGAAAGCTGAAGAAATTCAATAACAATAAAAACAATCTACTTACGAAATGGGCAAAGGACATGAACAGGAAATTTTAAAAGTAAGAAGTACAAATATTCAACAGACACATAAAAAGCTCAGCCTCACTAGCTATCAGGGAAATGCAAATTTAAAAATATCGCATTGAGGTTTTACCCTTCCCCAATTCGAATGACTACTATCCAAAAATCAAAAACTAATAATCGTTGGCAAGAACATGGAGACAAAAAAAGTACACTAACTCACTATAGGTTGGAATGTAAGGTCGTGCAATTATTATAGAAGACAGTATGAAGATTTCTTAGAGATTGATCTACCATATAACCCAGTCAACCTGTTCCTGAAAATTAACTCAAACAAAATGAAACAGGCATGCGGAAGAGTCAATTTTACCCCATATTTATCTCAGCTGTATTCACAATAGCTAAGCTGTGAGATTCAGCTCACTTGCCCATAAACTGATGACTGGATTTTTAAATACGGCATATTAACCCTGTAGAACATCATTCAGTATATATATAAAAATAGTGAAATCTTACCTTTTGAAACAAAATGGATGCGACTAAAACTGAGCTTAGTGAAATAGGCCAGTGTCAAAATGACACGCATCATACATTTTTCTCTGATATATAGCAATTAATATAAACACAAAAAAATGTGTAGGAATGGAATACATTTTCTTTGTGATGGTTATCACTGTTTAGCCTTAATCTATACTCTTGTGGAATTCTTGTCTTCTTATTTTCTACTTCTTGAATATTATAGTTATTGGAAAGTGAAGTCTGCGAATATAGAATGGATTAAAATGATGCAAAAACTGGTGGAGGAGAGAAGGGGCGGTGGTGAATTCAAGGGAGAAAGGAGCAAGGGAACTGTGGTTGTCTTCCTGGAGCTGTAACTACTCTTTTTGTATTAACTTCCTGTTAACATGGGCCACAGCAGGCAGTGTAGATGACATGGCTCCCTGCCATCCACATACATGGATTCAATTCTGGATTTTTGGACAATTTTTTCAAAGATTTATTGATTGATTGATTTTGAGTCAAGAATATTTGTCTTAATTCGAGCACATAAAAATTCGTATTCAGAAGCTAAATGCAAATTTTGTCATTTACAGAAATGATAATTGTCAGGTATACCAGATATTCTTATCTTTCCTTTAGAAAAATCATTGGAAGGTAGCTGAATCAGATGAGAAACAGAACTATCACAGTGAGTTGTTCAACTTGAATTTTTAGTAGTTTTGGACTATTATATATATATATGATAATAAGCTGTTTCAAATAGATATTATACTTTCTACTCTGCCTACCCTTTTACCAGGAAATTCTCTATATTTTTACAGGAAAAGCAGATTTACAAGCAGAAGAAGAAACAGAAAGATCTTCCAATCACTGGTTTACTCCCCTAGTGGCTGAAATGGCCGGAGCTGCACTGTTCCAAAGCCAAGAGCCAGCACTTCTGGGTTTCCCACATGAGTGTAGGGGTCCAAGGTCTTGGGTCATCCTGTACTGTTTTCCCAGGGCACAGGTGGTCATCTGGATGGGAAGTAGAGTAGCCAGGACACGAACTGGTGGCTGTATGGGATCCTATTGCTTGAAGGGGGAAGATTAGCCAGTTGAGCTATTGAACTGGGCCCAAGTTCTGGACTTTTGGCTGTAGATTGGCCCAGCCCTGAGTGTAGCAGGCATTTGGGAAGGCATCAGTGAATGGAAGAGCTTTAGTTGTTTGTCAATTTCTGTACCTGTTCAGTAAAATAAGTAGAAATTAAAAAAACAAATAGATATTGCGTGTTTATAATAAAGTTATTTTAAAAAGTTAAATTCAGCAAAAGACTGAATCTTCTTGCATTCACAAAAATAAAGGTAACCTCCTACCATTCTGTTCCTGTTGATTTATGCTGGATCTATGCTGAATTTGAATGGTTTTCAATGTTGCATGGTCTAACATTATCTGAAAGCTGGGAAATATCCACAAGGCTGTGAAAAGATGTGTTTTGAATAAATTCTTTAATGTTCCTTGTTACCCAGCCAAATGGACATTTAAATGCAATCTCTCTTCTAGTCTGATTTAACGTTCCTTATTAAACACCATATCAAGGAAGAATTAATCTCTACGTCTTTTTCCAGTTGTGCATGTTAAATAACAGAAAATAACAAAAATATCTGAAATCCAAAATGAAAGTTTCAAATACACAGTGTTTTAACCAAATAATCTTATAACTCTGGCCTTGTGCATTTGAATTCTTATAAATATTATGCATATCTCTTTATTTATCTTGATGAACAAATAAATAAGGGAGACTGCTTCTATTGTCTTTGCACTGAAGCACCACCTTAAAAGACAGGCAGTCTATTTTTGAAACTCAATTTCATTTTTTATTGGTATGGGACTCTGGCTGAGTAAACCTACCACTCCAAATTAGTGTTCTGAATGAACTTGTGCACAGAAAGCAGCCTCCATAGACCAAACTGTGAAATTGAACATGCTCTTTTTTACTTTTTTTTTCCTCTTTATTTTTAGTTACAGCTTGAGTCCAATACAAATAAACTCAAGGCCAAAATAACTAACAATAATAAAAATGATCACCTGCATTTACTTAGCCCTCCAGAGCCTGTAAATGCTTCCAGGCTTATTATGTGAGTTGATGTGAACAGAGCAGCTTCACTGTGCGGATGCTGAAGATGAGTCTGAAACTTAACACATTTGGTAAGGTTTCACAGATCAAAGGGTTTGCCAGTGTTACAGTTGGATGGTGCTCCCGCTGTCTGCACAGTAAGAAGCAGGCATTGCCACAGAAGGACATTGTGACCCTGGAAGGTCAGGGAGCACAGGATTACAATGGATTGGATCATATTTGTATGAGAAGAACTGAATGGGTACCTTGTGTATAATTGATTATACAGCATTTGTGTAAGAACAACTGAGTGTGTACCATTCTATAGCTAAATGGACACCATTTGTATGAGAACAGCTGAGTGGACAGCATGTGAATAACACTTGGTGGAACATACGAAACAAAAGAAGTTCCAAACAAAAGTATAGAAACAGTTGATGGATTTTGTTGATAAACTACTCAATACTTCCTCCCTTATCCCATATGACCCTCAGTGTGTAAAGTCTGATGCCACTAATAAACTTCAGCTTTCGACCATCACTCAGAGTCCACGCGTGTTATTATCGGCCCATGCACCAAGTCCATTGCTGCAAGACAGCGACACAGTACCACTCTCCGCTGCTGCTGACCACAGGTAAGGGAGACGCCATCGCGTGATCAATCCTTTATGAAGAGGTAAGGATTGTGTCACAGGACAAGCCATGGCTCATCTTTGTGGTCGAAACATGAGGGATATCTGAGATAGCATTAAGAGCAGTACCACATTAAGAGCAGATAGCTCATATCTGGGGCCTGAGGAAACAGTGAATTTAATTCTGGTTGAAAATAGCAAAATATCCAGCTTTACAACTTCTTTTAAGAGGTAAAACACATCCTTATTCATTATGGCAGAGTTTAAGGAGTTATGCTTTCAGAAACATGTTCAACATTTGTATGGGGCAGTCACATTCCTCTAGTTTTGAAGGGACAGGGGTAGCAAAAAGCTGATCTTCCAGGTCTTTCATTCTGAGTGCACAGTTGTTAGGGTAAAAGAGAGTAAGACTCAACAGGAGATAGGATATATTCATATGAACAGCAATGCACTGTCCAGTGGTTTTTGAAAGAAAAGCATCTAAAGGCTATTTTAGTTTGCGGTTAATATTATAGGGTGCACTTACATAAGCCTAGATAGTATAACCTCCTGCCAACCTAGGCTAAATTATACACACACACACACACACACAAGTATACATATATTAGCCTGTTGCTTTTAGGACTTAGATAAACAAACAGCATGAGACTAAATCAAGCACAAGGGAAAACATGGTAGTCAAATCGATTGAGCAAGCAGGGGATGTTATGGAATGCTACCAACATAACACAGCACACACTGTTTAACAGCAAACTCTTCTGTATTTGCAAAAAGAATACATTCCCCAAAAAGCCATAGCATGTATAGTGAATGAACAAGTCAGTAACAATCACCTATTGTCAATGGGAAGCCTTGTTCATATTGTGCTTTAATGTGACTGGTGAAATACTTTTTTTTTACACTACCATCACCACAAACTCGCAAAGAAGTTTTGTATTAGGAGGTTACTAATCATAGGAATTGTCCGGCTCCAATACAACCTTAGGAATCACCACAACACATGTGGTTCACAATTGATCGAGATGCTATTATGCTGCAGCACACGGCTTTATGTACACAAAGAGGTTACGCCCCCAACTTTTGGATAAGTGGCATTAAAAGTAACTTTATTTGGCATAAACATTTTTTGATACCATGCGTGGTTGGTTCATAAAATCCATTTGAAGTCTTCTTTTAAAGATTTTGGGCAAGTAATTTGATTTTGTTTTTCTATGAAGTAAACTTTAAATTACATTTGCCATGGATTTGTTGAAATACCTTTGGAGTGTGTGTGTGTGTGTGTGTGTGTGTGTGTGTGTGTGCATTTAGTCTCTTTCTCTCATAGCAGTTTCAGAATGAAATCTACAAATCTTGGAGCCTGGGAAGTAGCTGTGTTTTAGATGCAATCTATAGGCACACACACACACACACACACACACACACACACACAGAGTTAGCTGCTATTTCACTTCCAAGTTTGCTGGACAGGGCAGGATTCAGCTTTCTGTACTATTCAGCTCTTTTGCCTAATGAAGCTCAACCTCATTAGGCAGGAAAGTCTACTACCATATACAGCTTATCAATTAAAATGCTGATCTCACCCAAAACACCTTTATTGGAGGGAGGAATGCCAGGAGTCTCAACACTCCACTTGATTCATCAAATCAAGCAACACGAGACCAGAGATTTCTGTGTTGTTCTTTCAATGATTTTCTGACAAGCCCAGCTGAATGAACACTGCATTTTCTGCCTTCTTCTTACTAAATTCTCATCCTCTTTTCTAAAACAAATTGTAAATCCTCCAGACTTGGAAGACTATAGTTTTAAAGGGATGTGAAATTATTGCTTTGCCCTGAGTGTCCGCAGAAGCCGCTCTGGCCTGTTGCTCAGGTCTGTGACTCAGTGGAGTGAGGCGTTGGGAGAGACTGGTTCTCTGTGGGAACCCGGGGTTTGGTTCACATGACCTCACTGAGGAACTTGGCCTTTAAACAGTGGGTAGGGATCTCTGAGGGTACTTAATAACATGGTAGTTTGTGAAGTTCCTCCTTCTGGGTGCGGCATGTAAAAGTTGTGGTGACATTTTTTTGCTGGTTGGGTATGGTAAAGCAGCATGAGAGTCAGGCACTGATTTTTGTAATTCACTTAAGCATTCGCATAAAAATAAGAGAGTCAGAGTGTCAAAAAGGCAGGGTTGAAGAAGCCAAAACCATGCCTCTCGAGTAGCAAAATATCGAAGAAGGGGATTGTTAGTTGAAGTGCTGTCTGAGCAGTATATTAAGGACAAGTTCGGAACTTGAACGTTAGAGCACAACGGGCAAAGGAGCTTTCAGTGCTTGCTCAAAGTAAACTGATTTAAATTTTTGCTGATCACATTGATCAATTGCATCATTTTCATTAAAGAGTAATGTGAGGTATGAGATTCTGCTAGGAGATTCAGAAATGGGGAGAAAAATTCTTGTGCCTGAGGAACGTATACTTGTGTGTGATTAAAGGAAAAAAAGGTGAATGTGTGGGGACTGGATTGAAAAAGATAAGCTCTGGTTGGATCGTTCAGAGTCTTGTGCGTCACACAGGGATGCGAGCCTTCCCCTCTGGTGTTGTGGAACCCAGTGAGCTCACAAAACAAGTGTGTCGCAACTGAAACTTTTCGTTGGTGATAGTAAGAAGGAAGTACCAAGGAAACTTGAAGTTGTAAGCAAGGAAAGTTTTAAGGAAGGCCTGAAACAAATCTTAAAATTATTTCAGGGCCTGGCGTGATGGCTCAGTAGTTAAATCCTCGCTTTGCCCAGGCTGCGGTCCCATAAGGGCTCCAGTTCATGTCCTGAATGCTCCACTTCCCATCCAGCTCCCTGCTTGTGGTCTGGTAAATAAGTAATGGATGGCCCAAAGCTGTGATATTCCGCACCCATGTAGGAGACCCAGAAGAAGTTCCGGGCTCCTGGCATCAGATTGGTCCAGCTCTGGCCATTGCTGCCACTTGCGGAGTGAACCAGCAGATGGAAGATCTTTCTAATTCTCATTCTCTCTTTATAGCTGCCTTTCCAGTAAAAAAGCAAAATAAATCTTTTAAAAATGATTTAAATGTTAAAATATCTGGTGAGTACCCTGGATGCAACACGGAAACATACACAAATGTTCTATTGGGATATGGAACGAAGGCATAGCAGCCTTAACCTCCACCTGAGGTGACAATGTGCCAAATGGGAGCTGGTTTGAATGGACAGTCACTCCACTTCTGACCTAGCCGTTGGTAAGAGTATCAGAAGACAATGGAGGAGCCTCAGATTCCTGTGTCCCTACACTCACATGGCAGACCCAGAAGCTCTAGCTTCCAGCTTCGAACCAGCACAGTTCCAACTGTTGGACCCATTTGGAGAATGAATCAGGGATTCAAGTTTCTCTCACTCTCTCTCTTTCAAAAGCTTTGCTTTGCAAACAAAAATAAATTAAATCTTTAGAAAGGTATTTCAACTGAAATGACATGTAGAAATCGAATCTACATATATGTCAGCTGTTTTCAGAGGTTCTAATTCGAAAATGTTCTAATTGAATGCAAGATTTTGTCATCTTTCATGTTCTATTTGCTTTGCTAACACACTAAAAACAGGACTTACTGCCCATAGGTTAATGGAGAATGATACTCTATGAAGATTTAAATTTTTAAAAAAGATTTATTTATTTTTATCGGAAAGTCAGATGCACAGAGCGGAGGAGAGACAGAGAGGAAGATCTTCTGTCTGATGATTCACTCCCCTAGCTGGAACAGCTGGAATTGAGCCTATTAGAACCCAGGAACCAGCAGCCTCTTCCAGATTTGCCATGTGGATGGAAGGTCCCAAGGCTTTAGGCTGTCCTTGTCTGCTTTCCCAGGCCACAGGCATATAGCTCGATGGAAAGCAGAGCTGTTAGTTTTAGAATAGGTGCCCCATATGGGATCTTGGTGCATGCAAGGCAGAGATTTTAGCCACTAGGCTACTGTGCTGGGCCTGAAGATTTAAATTTAGTATACAGCAGTGAGGGTACATTGGCAGTAGAACATTCTAGAAAGTAGAGTTGAAGGAATATAACACTTGCAAAGTAGAGCATTGGGGATATGAAGCTTTCTGGTTTGAAGATACCAGTATAATCAAATAAAAGCACCTGAGAGAAAGTAAACATTGCAAGCATGTGGCAAATTTAAAATGTTCAATTCTTATTGTTTCATGTGCAAATAGTTTGAAAGTGAGTTTGTTAATTGAAGCACGGTGTTTTCTGAATACGGATCATGGTTATATTTCTGAGAGTAAAAATTTAAACAACTCCAGAACACCAACACAACTTTGAGATTCAGAATCAAAACTTTATCCTTTACCTTGATATTACCTAAAAGTATATATTTTTTCGACACAGATTCTACAGCACTCGGGGGAAATCAAGCATTTATCACTGTGACGTGCGCATTCGAGTTTCAGTGAACCATTCATTATTTGTCCTGCCTAGGAATTATTATTATTTGTTCTCTTAATTCTATTTTGTTCTAGTAATTCTCTTTTTGGCAAAGGCAACTAAAAGTGCGTAATAAGAATAAAAGAGTGAGATAGTTTCAGAGTCCAATGCTACTCACTCTAGTTACAGCATTCTGCCATCGCTATAAATACATGACATAGTCACACAAACTCTGCATGCAGTTAGATCTTTACTGTGATATGTAAAAGCAAATAGCCCATTCTTTATTTATTTATTTGAAAGATTTATTTATTTTTATTGGAAAAGCGGATATACAGAGAGGAGAGACAGAGAGGAAGATCTTCCGGCCGATGATTCACTCCCCAAGTGAGCGCAACGGTCGGTGCTATGCCGATCCGAAGCCAGGAGCCTCTTTCGGGTCTCCCACGCCGGTGCAGGGTCCCAAAGCTTTGGGTCGTCCTAGACTGCTTTCCCAGGCCACAGGCAGGGAGCTGGATGGGAAGCGGGGCTGCCGGGATTAGAACCGGCGCCCATATGGGATCCCGGGCGTGCAAGGCGAGGACCTTTAACCACTTGCGCCACCGCGCAGGGCCCATAGCCCATTCTTTATAGCCTAATGTTTCTTTGTCCTAAAATTGCATTAGAACTTGGTGACATCATATAGAAGTAATGATGAATAAATCATTTTTTTTTTTACCATGCTATACTCTGAAATGTTAATAAAAGCAAATAGAGGGCCCAGCGTGGTGGCCCGGTGGCTAAAGTTCTCGCCTTGCAAGCACAGGGATCCCATATGGGTGCAGGTTCTAATCCTGGCAGCCCTGCTTTCCATCCAGCTCCCTGCTTGTGGCCTGGGAAAGCAGTTGAGGACTGCCCAAAGCATTGGGACCTTGCATCCACAAGGAAGACCCAGAAAAAGCTCCTGGCTCCTGGCTTTAGATCGGCTCAGCTCTGACCGTTGCGGTCGCTTGGAGAATGAATCATCAGAGGGAAGATTTTCCTCTCTGTCTCTCCTCCTTTCTGTATATCTGACTTTGCCATAAAAATGAATCAATCTTTAAAAACATATAATAAAATAAAACCAAATAGAAGTTTTATAGAATTAAAACCAAATAATCAACTCAGAATGATTTAGAATGTGAATTCTGACGTAGCAAAAAGTGGCCTTTTCCCTATCTTCCTTTTCTTCTTTTCCTTTCTCTCCTCTTCATCTTCACCCTTGGGATGTGAAACGCAAAGGCAAACAGGGTTTACATCTCATGCTCTTGTAGACAGCAGTCTGACTGCCTCCTGACATTCTTTTCTTCTTCTTCCTTTTTTGGCTTTGGGAAAACATCCACATGAAGAAAGTGACCCTGTGCACTTGTTTCAGATGAAGGAAAACAGAAGACGATATTACTTGCCTGAATGGAGTAGACTATCCCATGGAGGAGAATAATAGCTGTCTTCTCATTTCTGTTTTTCTAAAAAGGCCAGGGAGGACTTAAAAGGAGAGAGAACTGGAGACCAAAGTGAAAGATGATTACCGTTAGGCTCAGAGCTGTTACCCTGGTGAAGTCTGCAAACACTGTTTCTAAGCGATGCCCTGAGTGTCTCCTGAGTGAAATGAATTACAACGAGGGGATTAACAGTAAATCTTTACAAGAAAATATCTCTCAGTTAGTGATTCATTATGGTAGTATGATTTTGATAAAAATGGATATCATTTTACTCATTGACCACTCTGTCATATAAATATTATTTTAAAAGATCAGTGGAAACACTGTTTTTTTGAAAAAAAAAAAGTTCACATTTCTGAAATCCCCTCATGGATTCAGTTACCTCAAGTAAATGAAAATCATCAAAAATAGATCTTTTCATAATACAGTTCATCTTTCCTGGTCTTCATAAGACTTGAAATATATTAAATGTATTATTTTTATAAAAGCATGGTAGAGATGGGGGGACTCATAGATGCCTCATGTATTAATGCATTCTTATCAGCATTGTAATATAAAAATATGTAATCAAAAACATATTCTGGGCTTGAAGAAGCACAAACGTGTTTCAGGTTGACATAGTAATGGATTTGACCTCTAACCCTGTTGCAACTGTTCTGTCCCAACTGCTCTTGGTGAAAGGACACTAAATACTGAAGAAACTGTAAAGGTTAACAAAGTTAGCGGACAAAATAAACTTGATACTGAGATTGAACTTTCACATGCAGCTAAAAAAAAATAAACACCATTCTCTTAGGCTGGTCATGAAAGGATGTTTAAGGAGGCTATAGGCTTTGCAGCCTTAAATTCATATTCTTTATGTAGGGGAATTGTTTAAAGAAAGGGTTACCAAATTCATAGGGAGTCAGTTATTCACAGGCGTAAGAACTAATGTATGGAATCATTTTGAAAGTGTTGAAATCTCAGCACTACTGAGGGTGGCAATAATATTGCAGAATGTACCATTCCTCAAGTCGTTTTTCATAACATCCAAGTTTAAGAGGCTTTCTTAACCACCCTGTGTAGACCTGAGTGAATTATTTCCCTACATCATTTGCAGGATTTCAGTCAAAAATATAACCGGAGTCCTTGGCTGCTACAAAGTAATATAAAGCCTGATTCCTGTTGCTGACACAGTTGAGAAGGTCACAGCTCCAACTGATTCTGCAATGGGAGTTACAGCTCAGGTTACCATTCTCTCACAGCAATAGAAAGGAGCAGCATTGCAGAACAGATCTCTGTGTGATCACCTAAGCCACAGTGTGGAAAGAATATTAACTATTCTGAAAAACTAGGTGTGTATTTTACCAGTTTCTGCTTGTCATCGAAATTGTTGCATTGGCATTTCCTGAAAACCGCAGGTAGCTCCCAAAGATTTCAGTTATTTTTTCTCTCCTATTCACAACTACTCCCTAAAAAGAAATATTCTAGACCCAAATTCCCCAAAGCATTCATGATTTTTTTTTCTTTTGTATATAAATGAGAAGTACAGGCTAGAACCTCTCCCTCTACTCCATACCAAGAAAATGATGATTATGTGAAAGAAAAAGCAAAAGACGGGCAAGAATGGGCATATCTGGTTTTGCATTTAAAAATCCCGTTTTCTATGATTTGAAAAAAAATCAAACTTCAGGTGGCCTTACTATTTAACTCACCGAAGTTCCAATTGTTGCAAAAGTCATCTGAAGAATTTATTGTTGGGCTTTGAAAAATCTTCTTCATTTTGCCTGTTTCCCAAAGAATGGGTTGATGTGGCTAGCAGAGTTTCGGAAAACACCAGGATAGCCAGAGTATTTGCACACCTGCAAAGCTCATTTAATGACAGAAATTGCAAATACTGCACAAGTAAAACAAAAAGTATGTACATTTTAAGTTATTTAGTAACCACAGCTATATAACTCGATTCAGACAACCAAGAATGTATGTTTATATATCATGGATTTTGAAATACAATTTGATTGATTATTATTCCATGTCAAATATTTTGATTTGCTAGAAGAAATGACAAAAATCCATAAGAAATCTGGGGTAAATTTATGGGAAAATACCTGGGCAGCAAAATCTTTGAGAAAACATGGTAGGGATTTTGGGAGTCTCAAGCTCAAGGAAATAATGGAAATGACGGAAAGAGAAAAATAAATGGAAACAAGGAAGAAAATGAGACCAGTTGCTTATGCAAGTACTTGTATTTTGATGTTTTATCTTTTGTGTTTAAAATGAATAAATTAACCCACCTTTCAAATTAGTGTAAAATGGCTGATTAACATGCAGTAATCATACAAAAGTACAGTGCGATGTTTAAACATAAAAAGGCAGCATAAAAATCTAATCAGGCAACTGGCATTTCTATTTCCTAAGTCTCCCGTGCGGTTTCCAGCTGTGCTTGGATTTGTGATTCCAAAAGTTAGTTGCTTATTTATTTGACACAAACACACTCAGAGAGAGACAAGGATGGAGGTGCCTTGCTTCCCAATGCCCATTGTGGCCGAGGCCGGGCTAAACTGACAGCTTCATCCAGGGCTCCCAAGTAGCCGGCAAAGATCCAGTCATTTCCCTGGGACTGCAGCAGCTGGATGCTGGAGGCAGGAGCCGGAGCTGGGAACTGAAGCCAGGGATTCTGATGTGGATTATCAACTAGTTTCTGAATTGTTAAACAAACCGTCTGTCCCAGACACATGATTTTTTTTTTAAATACACACATTTGGTAAGTTTTAGCTGAAAGATACTTGTTAAGATTTTTTAAAATTTTCATCTGTTTTACAAGCAGGAGAGAGAAAGAGACAGAGGAGAGAGAGATTGATTCCATCTCTGCAGGTTCACTCCATAAAGGCCTGAAACAGCCAGGCTTGAGCAGGGCTAAGAGTAGGAGCCCAGAGCAGCAGCACGTCCCAAGGAATGGCAAGGGCCCTGGAGCCCTCATCTGCTGCCTCTCAGGGCTCATTAATAGGAAGCTGAACTGGGACCAAAAGAGGAGGACATAACCAGCACTCAGATACAGATATGAAATGTAAATGTTACAACAGTGTTTCATTCTGCACAATCACAACACCTACCCCTACAGGTTCCATTTTTCTTTAATAATTTTTAGGTTTTTTTTTTTAATTCTTTCTTCTCACAACATCATTTGAACTGAGGATCTGAATGAATACATCAATTATGATTTTCCAAGGAGATGATTTTTCTGTGGGGCTCAGAGAAACTATGTCTTCAAGGCTGAAATGATAATCTATGATAATAAACAAAATGCTAAATGCTAATCAGTATAATGGGAATTCCACCCACTTTGTACATCTGAAGGTAGGTCATTAGAGAACAAGATAAAACGACAGAATCTGCCTCAAATCCCTGCTCTAGATAGATCCCACTAAGCCCTTGGTCATTCAAACTGATGAAATCCATTCGCTGTCTTGTTTTAGATGCATATTACAAGCTTTGATACCTATTCTACTTCTCCCCTTCTCTGGATATGATATTATCATATTTTGCTTCATTGGCCTAAGAACCAGAAGACTTAGAGAAAAATATCTAGAGAGATAGTCAAATTTCCCTTTCTACAATTGTACTAACGGACATTACACACTCATTGTGATCTAAAGAAGCTTAAACAATTTTTTGTTTTGTTTTTATTGGAAAGGCAGATTTACAGAGAGGAGGAGAGAGAGAGATTTTCCATTTGCTCGTTCGCTCCACAACTGGCCACAACAGCTGGAGCTGGAGCTGATCTAATATTAGGAACCAGGAGCTTCTTCTGGGTCTCCCATGCAGATGGGTGCAGGGTTCCAAGGCTTTTGTCCTCTACTGCTTTTCCAGTCCACAAGAAGGGAGCTGGATGGGAAACAGCATCTGGGACATGAACCGGTGCCCATATGGGATCCTTATGCATATAATGCAAAGATTTAGCCAATAAGCCAACACAAAGAGATCCCTAAGGAGGCTTAATTGGCATTCTCCTACTGGATTCTAATCTATTTTATTTCTAAATCTCTGTTGCTCATCTTATATTTGCTCTCGCTGAATATGTTAATCAGGTTGTGTATTACTATTACAGCTTATTATGGCTTGATCACTACACAATATATTCATGTATGGAGACACGACATGCTATCCTGTAAGTATAGTAGTGGATTAATAAAAATTAAAGTTAGAAAAATGGATTTTCACCTAAATGAGTGTGACGGTGTTGACTTAAGGTCTCAAATTAAACAACAGGCATTACCACGTTCCATCCTCTATGTATAGTTTTCAATCCCTAAACCTTTTTCTGCTTAGTCTTTCTGTTTCATTTGAGAACCACTTTTGAACTCAGAAAGTCAGGGATTCGTAAATTGTGACGATAAGAGAATGAGAATTGTTGGGCCCGGCGCGGTGGCGCAAGTGGTTAAGTCCTCGCCTTGCACGCCCGGGATCCCATATGGGTGCCGGTTCTAATCCCGGCAGCCCTGCTTCCCTTCCAGCTCCCTGCCTGTGGCCCGGGAAGGCAGTCGAGGACGGCCCAAGGCTTTGGGACCCTGCACCCGCGTGGGAGACCCGGAAGAGGCTCCTGGCTTCGGATCGGCATAGTATCGGCCCGTTGCGCTCACTTGGGGAGTGAATCATCGGATGGAAGATCTTCCTCTCTGTCTCTCCTCTCTGTATATCCGCCTTTCCAATGAAAAATAATAAAAATAAATCTTTAAAAAAAAAAAAAAGAGAATGAGAATTGTCTTTGAATCTTGGACCATGAATTAGTGGAAATTCCCGTTGTGCGTGGGTGGGAGGGTGCATCTGCACATCCTAGTTCAAATCCAACTCTGGCCTTCTTTTCCCCAGCGTGACTCATTCAGTCCTCCTTGGGACTGTGTGATTACTGCTGCCCAACTATGTGAAGTACTCAAACAGCTGGGATTCCTTTCACAACATACACAAACTATCCAAATACCCAATTAAATTATGTGGTTGGGCTCAAGGCTGTTACCGAGTCAAAGAGGAAAAACTTGAAGGCTGTCTGTGGCTGCAGGGTGTGGTGCAGTGGGGTTGGTGGTGGGCATCTGGGGTGTGAGTTAACACAGGAGAATGTTCAGGTTACATTCAGGGCAGCACCCTGAACTTGTAAAGTCACTCCTTGCCAATCTAACCCAAGACAGGTGATTTCAGGTAGATGGGGAGATCAGTTCATTTGCACCCCAAATCTGCAGGAAAACTCTTCTGATGGTACCAAGCTGCTATGTGTTGATTCATAGGAGTGGCGACGTCTGCTCATCTTTTCTCAACCAAAACTCTTGAAGTCTTTAAATGTAATTTCCACTAAATTGCTATGTAGGGAAACTTTTCATCACTTCTGTTATTATTGCTTTTGTTTTCCAGTTCTGGGGACTTTAAAAATTGGGATTTCATTCATACACCATAAAACTTGCCATCTTTAAGCCTGTAATTCAGTGGTTTTGGTTAGATTCACAGAGTTGGGCAACCATCACCACCATCTAATTCCAGGACATGTCCATCACCTCCCAAAAAGAGATTTCCTACTCATTAGCAATCACCTCTCCTTCCTGTTTCTTCTCTGTTCCTGTAAGCCTCGGATAAGCTTGCAATTTCTATGGATTTGCCTATTCTGAATGTCTCATATAGTTGAAATCATGTTATATTATTTACAGGTTTCACCCATAGCTAAGGAATATTCCATTACAGGGATTTTTCACAGTTTGATCAATAAAGTTTCCTTGTTTTTTCCTCCTTTTGTCTGTCTTTGTTTTCTATGGAATTCTATTTTTCTTAACTATGTGACATTTCTCCTAGGTTATTGTATTCCACTTCTAGAGAATCACAAAAACAATACCTTCTAAATGGATACTTCCTAAATTTCAAGGATCGCACAAACACAAAGGGCTCATTTTAAAACACAGAATCTGGGTGTTGATTCTGATCCTGTGTAGCTATCTTTTGGTATTAAGGATTCTAAACATATGTTTTATTGAAAAGGAATGTTCTAGGTATCTTAGGTTATTCCAGGTACACCTGTAAATGCCTTGACAAATTTTATCTATTTTATTATGACTACTGCCATATAGTAACACAACAATTTAAAATAGTTTGAAGAAAGGGTTGGATACCTAAGACCTGTAATTTTGCTAGCTATTTGTCTAGGTACATAACTGTTTTTTTGAGAAAAAGTTTTATTTGTTATTTGAAGAGCAGGAAGATAAACAGGTATTATTTCTCTATCATTTCCATTAAAATGCCCATTAACTGCAGTGTTTGGGGCAGGCCAAGGATGGGGTCCAGGAAGACCGGCCAAGTTTTGTACATGGATGGTAAGAACCCCCAAGTCCTTGGACCGCCATCTGCTACCTCCCTGGCATGTTGGAAGGAAACAGCATCACAAGCAGAGGTAAGATTTGATTCCATTACAAATCCGGGCCCCCAAGAGGTTTAACCTATTGTATGTTACACAACACTGCCCTTGTTTTTGTAACCCCCTTTTTAAATTATAACCTAAGACATTTTGTTTATATGATACCCAGGACTGCAGAGACCACAACAGCAGAGCTGTAATTGCTTAAGAGCTTAGAAAGATACCCAGGACTTGTTAGCTTTGGTGTGGATCATACAACCCCAAACCTAATTCACGCACTTTTAAGCCCTTTGTGAGGGAAGAAAGACCTTTTTGAGTTTTTGCTTAAATACAAAGCGTATTGCAAAACAATTTAAATCAATCCACCCAAGAAAACCTATGTGTAGCCTATAGAAGGCAGGGGTATGGGTCTGCAATAGTTTGCTATTATTGAACAACAAGAACTTTTTGTATGTACCACTTTTCTTGATGGTTTCAATAAGACTTCAGTTAATATTTTCAACTGTTCAGTTTAAAGCTTAGAAATCTGAGTTTCTGCTATTCTATAGGTATAGAATTCTCAGACAACGGATTGAGTGTGATTAGCAGAAATAAAAAAGAAAAACTAGGTACATATTCATTTTATGATTGCCAGATCAGTGGCACCCATAACGAGTTGTATTATTTCCCCAATCCATTTGCATTTCCAGAATTCTAGCTACTTATCCATACCTTTCTCATGATCTTATAACTTCTAAAACCTCATCTCCCATTCTCAGTCTTAATTGATGACCACTTCCTTTCTAAACAAAATGTAGCAAACCTAATTTCTATTGGTTGCTCTGTTTGTATGTTGAGCTCTGACTTCTCTTCTTAATTCCTGCTCCATTGGATGAATTCCCTACCATCTTGACAAAAGTTAACCCTTGTGCTTGGGTTAACTTCTGTGTGTGGTATCCTAATCTCTACAACCTACCCCAGAACATTGTTTCTCTCTTGTTTCTGTATCATGAAATCTTCCCCACATCAATATACAAACATGTTCTTATTTCTTCCATAATAAAAAGTACAGACCTTCTTGATTTATATCCCTTCAGGGCTCCCATTTCATTCCTTCCTCTCTTCCCATTCTCAGTGTAACTTACTGGAACCAGCCTTTAATCCCCTTACTCTTCCTGAAATTGCACTAGTCAAAGTCATCAATGACCTTTCCTCTAGTGATTCGAATTGTGTCTCTAAATGCTGATTTTGTCACAGATAAACACTTCCTTTGTAACATGTTCACCTCCTCTGGACTAGGACAAACTGTTCTTGTCTTCTGGCTCTTATTTCAGCTGTGTTGTCTCCACTCCCTTTTTATTCTCATCTTCAAGCAGAAAATACTTTTCTTATTCTCTCCTCTCTCTACACTCAATGCACTGGAGAATGATTATTTTAATAATTCATACAAGAACTGTGACTTCAAGACGGGTGCCCACCTCAAACTTCTCTCCTGATTGCTAGCATCTTCATTTCAGCTGCCTGTCCGTCTTCTCTGTTTGGATGTTCAATGGGCATCCCTCAAACTTAATGTGCTTGTAAATGAATTGTCAACTTTTTCACTTACTCAAATAGTCTCCTTCTGTCTTACTTGCTTCAGTGTGTGAACTGTTGCTCAGAACAAAACACTTGGAATAGTTCCTGCTTCTTCTCTTTCACATTCCTCATCCAATCCATCAAAACATCTTGTCAGCACGTTCTTTAAAATACATCTGGAATCTAACTACATTTCTTCATTGTTGCCGTCATCATCCAAATCTAATATACCATCTTCTCTCACCTGGATGCCTGTAACAACTTGTGATAGTTTTTTTTTTTTTGCTTTCTGCTCTTCCATTCCTATTTTCATAGCATAAATTAGTGATACAATGAGGATAATGAATCATTCCATACATTCATCACAGCTCTTGATTCCAGAAAGAATAAAATAAATTTTCAATAGACCATAAGAAAGTCCACAGTATTTTGTTTTAATGAATTTTGACGTCTACTTTGCTCTCTGTGCTGAATCTGGTATGTGTGTGTGTGTGTACACCTGTCATAAATCCAGGCCTTGGGGCCTGTGTGATTTCAGCTCAGTTTTCCTGGAGTACTCTCCATCCTCTGATTTCTACCTGGCTCCTGCCTTCATCTCCTTCTGGTCTGAATTTGTGCTCTGTCAATTCTTCCTCCCTTGGTTCTCTGATTTAACTTTTCCACAAATATATAGGAATCCCAAACAGAAAACATCTGCCTGTTTGTTCTGAAAATTCATTTTCTTGCACCACATAACCTGAGTGAGATGAGGGTTTTCTGTTTTTAGTTCACTATTTCTTATCTAACTCCCATTCCAGGCGCATAGAGGAGTCAATACTGTGTGTTTCAGGAAGAATTTTCAAACAAGTCAGATTGCCTTTGCTCTTGTGAAGACATAACCACAGAACGAAAAGCTTTGATTTAGACAGGAATTCTCCTGGCTGAAGCATTAACTCTGATGGGTGATGCTTTGTGTTACTTTTTTTCCTCCTCTTTTCTTTCATTTTTTTCCAATATAAACTATGTTTAAATTGAACTCTAAATCCCATCATTTAATATGCACAATTGTTTACGTATCATCTCTCTGCATTTATAAATTCTTTACGCTCCTATGTTTATTTTTTTCATCCTAGCATCAAGGGGGAAAAATGGACTCTTTGTCCAAATGTGCACCTCCAGCAGGGCCCCTTGGCTCTTTTTTTTCTTCAATCCTATGAAATTATGCTACGTCAAGCCTTTTGCACCACTGATCTTTCTAAAACATATATTTCTTTTTAGCTTAAAAAATTGTTTTTTTTCAATTAAAGAAAAACAACAAACCTTGTGCCCTATTAGTTCTTCATGGTACAGACATCCGTTCAGATTTATCTATAGGAAAGTAATGCACTTGACTCACCTCTGAATTTAAGTTGCTAATCCTCATCTACAGTCATAAGGCATCTACTTAGAACCTGCTTACCTAAGCTTGCATCTGCAGAGCAAACTTATGATGGTTACCTTGTAGGTTAGCTTGTGGTGTGGATGATGATAACAAGAACTAATGCATTGTTATTGTGCTTCATAGTTTGAAATCACTTTTAGAGACATTGCTTCATTTTTTATTGGGAATTCCCTCTATTCTTTGGCAAGCCTATTTTAGTTTATGGTTGCTTTTGTTGCTTAAACTGCTCTTCTAATAAAGTGAAATATATTTGTGATGCTGTTGGGAAATGAACAAAAAATACTCCTGGTGTTTCTGCTAAGTTTTTATTATTTTTCTTTTTCCATTGCTTATTTTTTGTATTATAAAAGTTTGCCAGTGATAACTTATTTACTATACTGTGTTCTGTCCATGGTCCTCCCATACTCTCTAAACATTTAAGTTATTAAAAACAATCTATTATTTTCTTCCTTTGGTTTCTTTTCCTTCCTTGACCTTCCTGTCTTTCCTCTCCTCTCCTCTCCTCTCCTCTCCTCTCCTCTCCTCTCCTCTCCTCTCCTCTCCTCTCCTCTCCTCTCCTCTCCTCTCCTCCCTTCCCTTCCCCTCCCCAATGACCCTTAGAGACCTTTCATCCCATCTAACATGCTTTAATTAGGTGAAGTCTCCATCCTTATTCCATCAACCCTTTAACTCTAAGGTTTGAAAATTGAAACACTGAGCATGAGCTTTGGAGACATGAATGCTTCCACGCTCTTAACACCATGACCCCACATGTAAAAGACAATGTTGGATATAACATCATGTAGGCGATGAACCAACCCGTGTGCTTAGAAATGGCTGTGGGAATATGGTTTCATAGCTTTAAATGTTACAGGAAACCCGTATCGAGAAGAAGGTACACTTGTCTGGGTGGCAAAGGCTAGAAAACAGAGATTTCCATTCTTCTGGGGGATTCTGAAAAGGCCTAGACAAATATGACTGGATTTGGCATGAAAGACCATTGCCTTCCTCTCTAAACCATCACAACCACAAAGAAAACATCATAAAAATTAGAAGATTTCACATGAAACTTTAGATGTCCCAAGTATACATCTATAGAAATTTATACTGTAAGGTATGACTGGACATTAAAATAATAATATCATTATCTCACATAGCATTAAATTATATGGTATCAGTTGTGTATGTGTGTGTGTGATTTCTAAGAGTTTCATATTACCTTGTTTTCCCAGAGGAAAATTCCCATAATTGCTTCCTTTTTAATATTTCATGTTAAATCAGGAAGTATCTTAATAGAATTTGTGATGAAGGGGGATATTTTGAATGTAAAATGAAACAAAATTCATCAGAATTTGCTGAAATGCTAGAGAAATAATTCTAATTTTAAATGGGTGTCATGTGATGTTTAATTTCACTACTGACAAAATCAGAAAAATTTCATTTATTGCACTGTGAACGTTCGTTATTTTTGCAACATATCACACACACATTTCCATTCCTCCCAACCTATTTTTTAGTCTCAGCATTTCTATTTTGACATTAGAAAAATATACAACCAAAATCTATAAGACTTTGATTAAATGTTGATACAGCTGATTTCAACAGAGCCAAAGCCAGTGACCATACATACATGGAATCTAAACAACAGCCAGTGATTACAGTGTCAAAGGCATGGATACACTGTGTGTTATGCTTCATTGTCTGGCATGCAAATACAGTCTTCATTTCCTTTACACTATGTCCAAAGTATAAAGAAAGCCAACCAAAGAGTTCTGTTTCGTTTACACAAAAGAACAAGGTTCAATCATGTTTGATAAGTTGCAAATTACTGGTAATACCACAAGTGTTGTTACAGCTGCTAAGAATGGTCAGGAGGATGTACAAACTGCAGCAAAGGCATGAATCAAAAGAAAAAAAATCTAAACAAGTCTGAATGATGGTGTAGAGCATGGCTAGCTGGAACTTCACTGGAGGCTCAGGCATGCCAGCTCGGGTACAGCATGAGGTGCCTCACGTGGAGTCTGGCCTTGTGCGGGATCTGCTCTGCTTTAGCCCTTCTCCTTCCAGATGCAGCAGCCGCTTCTCAGTCGCATGCAAACATATCATTTACAAATCAGAATGTCTACAGTTTGGTAATTAAAGACCCGAGCTACACAGAACAAAGCAAAGGAGTGAGTAAAGATAGGTGAAAACATTCAGGGACACAAGAAGATATGATCGGATTTGTTTTCAAGCAGGGCAACTGAAATTCTTTGTGGGAAATCAGACCAGGGTGGAAAATTAAAAGGAAAAAAAAAACCTGTGAAATTCTTGAGATATTAGATATTGAAGGATTATAATTTAGGTGGAATTTAACTGCGTCCACATTCATCTACCCATATTGTGTACAGCAACATCTAGTTTGATGCAATTTCATCTCTGCTCTTTTGTGACTCTGCCCAACGCAAAAGTTGAAATAAGTGGTTGAATGGTAAAAGTGGTATGGAACAAAGAGCCATACACCCTGCTGCCTGTTCCTTGTTGAACTCTGTGAGCTTTGATCTGTTTCTGAGTTTCTTTGGACTCATTTGCAGGCTTAGAAATGGACGCAGAGCGGGGCACATTGAACGCTATTCTGTGGCCTGGTGTGGCCTGCAGTATTGTTTGAGTCCATCCATAACTGGCAGTAGGTTTCGATATGTAAAAATCAGGGCACTTTATAGAAAACTCCAGACTTTTAGGTTCATGTGAAAAATAGTAAAATAGGATGCTGCTGGAATTCTATTTTCAGGGAGCAGCAATGGGGTGCAGGTGAATAGAAGACTGGCCCTTAAACAGAGCATGCAATTTCCTGCCTGTCTACAAGTCTCACCCGGGCCTTTTCTGGTGCCTGTCTCACTGATTTCCAACTCCCCAAGGATCCCGTTTCTTTCCTGAAATGCCTAATACCATCCTTTTAAGTTTGTTCTGAGCTATCCGTTGGTGACTAAGTTTACTCCATATCATACTGTGAATGCAGGTAGGAGTTATTTACAGCTAATAAAAGTAAATTCGGAATATTGTCCACTTCTGGATAAGAGAGTAGTTGGGGTACTAGAAGTCATAAGAGAAACAATAGCAATAATATAAATACTTGATTTATTTGCAGCTGCAAATATTTTGAGGGTTCACACATGCATTAACAGGAAAACTCTGATTTATCTATTATAGCATAAGCTAGAAGCTAGTGTTTTAGCATTGTGGATAATACTGCATGCAATGCTGGCATCCCATAAAAATGCCAGTGCATGATCTTGCGAGTGTGCTTCCAATCCTGCTTCTTGTTGATGCCTGGGAAAAGCAGTAGAGGATGACTCAAGTGATTGGGCCCCTGTACTCCCAGGAGAGACCTGAGAGAAGCTCTGAGTTCCCATCCATTGTGGGTACCTGGAAAGTGAACCAGCAGATGGAAGATTCTCTGTCTCGGTCTCTGTAACTATCATTTTCAAATGAATAACTAAATATTTATTTTAAATTTAACAAAAACTAAAATTCCCACTCCAAGAGGACAGGGCTTTATGGTCTAGATTAGCATATCTCGGTTTAGGATCCCGTCAGAGGCACAAAATACACACATTGCTTGATGTTAACTTGAGTTTCTCCTTGGGAAGGTTAAAATGTGGTCCTCAAATTCTTGTTTCCAGCAAGCTGCAGGAGCTGCTGATGTTGCTGGGTCAGTGAACGCATGAGGAAAGCTATTAGCCAAAGTGAAAAAGTAAGAATGCACTAAATATTTTCTAGAAAAACACAATTCAAATTATGCTGACTACTGGTTATTAAGTGATGAGGAATCTAACTCAGCAAAGGCCAAATGTGTATGAAGCAGCAGAGCTAGAATGTTGTTACATCTGCAAACACAGAGTTATCATGGAAGTAAGATGAAAATGTACATTAACTTGGTACAAATGAAATGCAATATATATATTGGCCATATTTTGTATCTTCAGTTGGAAACCCTCTCTATTTGTCTCTGGTCACTGAAGACATGTTTATGTAAAGTGTCTGGTATAGTGCCCAAGCAATTCCCTACGCGTTTTCTGAATTGACCTGCCTTCAAACTGATTGACACAATGGCTGATTCTCTTAATTCTGCTTCCAAAATCTAAACCAGTGCCTAGGGCTTGCAACACTCACAGTTAGACAGCTACTCTGCTAGCACACAACTTTTCTTTTTTGTTTAAATTTCATTTTACTTATTTATTTTTTAAATTACATTGCATTATGTGACACAGTTTTCTTTTAAAAAGTTTGTACTTATTTTTATTTGAAGGGGGAGAAGGGAGAGAGAATTCCATCCACTGCTTCATTCTCCAATTACCTCCAACAGCCAGGCTGGATGCTGAACCCAGCTACCAGACACACTACCCATGTTTCCCACTGAGGTCAAGGGCTGCCCTAGGGATGCTCATTAAGAGAAGGCTGGATTAGAGACTGATCAGAGCCAGATTCCATGCATACAAATATGAGATGTAGTGTTGCAATCAGCAGATTAGCCTACTGCACCACAATTCTTGCCCCATACTACTTCCTACATGGTTGAATTTGGAGGTTTCCAGAAGATATATTTGTTTGCAGTCTAGCTATGTCTACTTTGATTGTAATTTAATTGTGAATATGAAAAACATTGTTTCCAATTTGGCTAGGTCTGCTTTAATTACTATTGTAGTTTCATTATGAGTATAGAAACAAATCAGAATTGCTTCCAGGAAAAAAAGTTCCATGTTTTGAAGAGAGAAAAAATAAGTAACTACAGTAATATATCATAATACCACTACAGTGTTCACCAAATTTATGGAAATACATATTATGGCAAAACTGAATGTAGAAATGATCTTATTCAAATATTTCTCTTTGAATTCCATTTATCTGCAAACATTTTTAAACACCCTCATATAAGATAGAAATGAAGAAATTACAAAACTATCAGAAGTAAAAACACAAAATACTTACAATGTTCACGTTCATATCCATTTCTCTACAGAAGATTGGTTTAAAGAAATGATTTTGAAGTCTACCTGATATATATTAGTGTGATTTGTGCAGGAGGAGGAAAAAGAAACATAAAAGCAATGATAAACCCAAGTGCTGACCCACAAAACGTGGAGTAGTTACTGCCTAGTCCTAAGGAAAAAGGCCTAGGATCCTTGTCCACAATTAAAAGGACCTTGTTCCACGACAGTAATTGGAAACAAAATAAACATCATGTGTTAAGTTAAAATATTACAAGTAAGCATGTGTTTTTTTAAAATGAAAATCAGTTTTAACTTACTTTTTGTTTCTAAAATTACATATAAACCGTCGTAATCAATTGGATATGGTTTTCTACATGTGAAGATCAAATCACAATTGCTCTGTTACTGCTCACTTGTCTTGTCAACTACAATGGTGCTTCATTCCTTTTCGTAGTAGTATTCTAACTGAAGTTTCATCTGGGTTTTGCTTTTTTGAAGGAGGGAATTAGTTTCTCATGCAAAAAAATATTCTGCACATTATGCACAGATTTCCATTCCCTATTGATTCCTTTGAAGCTTGCGTCGTTTCCCAAGAGCCTATTGAAATTATTCACTAACTACTTCATCTGAAAAACCGAGTGGAAAACAGAGATAGGAATAACCCAGCTGCTGGTTTGCTCTCCAGAGGTATGCTGCTGCAAATCCAACAGTGGGGAACCCCATCCAGGTCTCCCCTGAAGGTGCCCAGCGGCCCAGTTCCAGAGCAAGCATCCCCTGCCCTCCAGGTGCATCAACAGGAAGCAAGACTGAAAGCAGAAGTGTTACTGGATTTAAGACACTCCAACAGAGAAATTGACATCCCAAAGTCTGCCTTAACCCAATATATTTGGGTTAAGCCCCTGATATTTCAATACATGCATACATAATTCATATACTTATGATTTCAAAAGTTTGTATCATTTTTTTGTGTGTAGGCAACATTTAAAATCCCCTCTCTAACCTATTTTGAAATATTCAGTTACATGTTGACAACCGTAGTTACCCTACTGTGCAGTGTTGCAAGTTATTCCTCTTATGATTGCATCTTTGTGCCCATTGTTAACCCTACCTATTCTCTTTGCCCCTCGCTATATTCCTCCCAGTGTTTGATAACTGCTCTTGGGCCTTTAACTCCCATGTTTTGATGAGACTGTGCAGTATTTGTCTTCTTTGGCCTGACTTACTTCAGCCAGTTCAATTCCATCCATGTTGCTGCAAATTATGGAATTTAATCATTTTTTATCAGGGAATAAAATTCCACTGTGTGCGTACTTGGTTCTTTATTCACACAGCCACTGATGGACACTTAGGTTGATTTTTACTTGACTATTGCAAATGGTGCTGTAATAACCATGCGGGTACAGGTTATCTCTTCCCCACATTGATTTCTTTTTTTATATAAATTTATTTTTATTGCAACGTCAGATAAATAGAGAGAGGTGTAGAGACAGAGAGGAATAGCTTCTATCTGATGATTTACTCCCCCAAGTGACTGCAATGGTCAGAGCTGAGCCAATCTGAAGCCAGGAGACAGGAGCTTCTTCCTGGTCCCCCACATGGGTGCAGGGTCCAAAAGCTTTGGGCCGTCCTCAACTGCTTTCCCAGGCCACAAGCAGGGAGCTGGATGGGAAGTGGGGCTGCTGGGATTAGAACCGGCACCCATATGGGATCCCAGCACTTGCAAGGCAAGGACTTTAGCTGCTAGGACACCGCACCGGGCCCTTCCCCACATTGATTTCATAGATATGATTTGATGGCTATGGACTCAGTTGCGGGATTACTGGATCACATGGTAATTCTGTTTCTAGCTTTCTGAGTAACACTGTATGCTTTTTTAATCCAGTGGCTGTCATTAATTTACATGTTCCCCAACATTTGTCTGTGTTTTGTTTCTCTTTCTCTGCATCCTCATGAGAACTTTGTCTTTTTGATAACAGCCCAAACAGACATGGCACGTTTTGTCACCAAATAATCCCTACCAAAAATAGCAAATTTGTGAAGACTCCACCCTGATGACATGGGCAGGTGGATTCCTGTACAGACCCATCAGCTGGAGCTGTAAACCTTGCACAGCCAATACGTTGCTCGGTTTCGGATGACCCTCAGTCTGCCTCAGCCCGAGGGACTGCCTTTCCTTGTCAAATTGAACTAAGACATAACTCCTGCAGACCTCATACCCCTCACCCCTCCGGGTCCTTTCGACAGGTTATGCACTGTTGTTTGGAAGCAGAATTCAAATCTCTTCCTCGTAAGTCTGATGTAAGAATGATTTTGTCGACAAGAATCTTACCAAGGAAACGTAGGGCGTAAATGAAACATTCACATATTAGCCACCTTCCCCAAAATGCATAGATGTACTGGTCTTTTTTTGTGTGTCACACAGAACAAGCATAGGAAATAGTATTTTTGAAAAGGGCTGTCTAATCTCTAAGGTAAAATAAAGGTGTACTATAAAGTCATATGGTAGTACTTTACAACAGCTGGACAATGTACTGCTAATTCGCCCAGTCCTTTCATGTAGGCTAAGCGTCTCTCTTTTGCTAGACACAGTTCTGAAGGCAAAGGCATTATGAATTGTTAAAGCTGCCTCCTGGTTTTCTGATATTCACTGCTAATTATATAAACCAGTACACTATAGTCTTAGGGAACCATTTTTCTTCTGTGCGGAGATATTTGATCAGAAGGAATTCCACCTCTGGAACAAGCTGTATTAAGTTAGCCCCCTGGGAAAGTTCTAATTTACAAGATCCTTACTAGGAAAAAAAAAATCAAATCGGTTTCAAAGAGATTACATTATGAATGTAAACTTCCTAATGAGCTTGAGTGAAACGCTGTAGGCTATAGCTGGTGAACTTTGAGAGGTTTTACTTTTTCCCCTTCATATATATATATATATATGAATATATATATATATACATAATCTGTACTCCAAGCTATAAAGAGAACAGCTGTTGCTCACTGCGAAGTGACGTTTGTAGCACAATACTACATTTTCTCTGCTACAGGTGACCTTTTCATTTTGACTCTTTTCATTGAAAAATGCTGACTACTTATAAAAACAGCAAATAGGGCACTGGTTATAAACCAGATGCCAGGCTAAGCAGTTTTACATGAAATACCTTAGCTGATCTTCATGGCAGATGAAGTAACATTCCCAACATTTCTTGGCTATTAATTAGGTGGAAAAGAAACTGAAGCACCTGAGTTTGTTACAATTTAGATTAGAAAAAAAAATATTAAAGGCCCCAGAAAAGCATTTTATTTTTTCTAAAAAAAAATGATTAATATTTCTTACTTAAAGATTACCGTAGTCACCCATCTGATTTTGCTTCTTCTCCATGTAAATGTAAAACAGATAACATTTTTAAATATAAAAAAGGATGTCATACATAGGTTACTTGTACTGTTTATTATCTTTTCTTAGCAAAAGTCTAAAAGTAATGTCTGAGTAATTAGTGATCCTACTAAAGGTCATCAATTAGCCTGTCAAATCCTGTGCTCAATAACCTGTGTCGCTAACATGGACATCTAATATTTTCATTTTCATATCTGGCCCTAAGTTCTTTGCAAAGGCATCTTGGCTAGCCTTAAAAATGACTAAGATTAAATACACTAGCTGGTCATTGTTATTCAAGACAAGTAAGTCTCTCCTCTGTGCTCTACTATCTCTTCAGCTAGGAGAAAAAGGGAGTGACGAAAATTTGCTATCTCAAGGTAACATCGCTATAATTTCCATGAGGTTTTCAAATTAAAATCTCCACAGCATACATTGTATGCACACTTAAAACGACAGCTTTTGAAATCTGGTATGCAACTCCTTGGTGTTTTGTTTCCTGCCATTCATCCTCCGGCCTCCCCTCTTGACTCCCATCAGCGACACCACCATTCATCACTTTCCTTCTCTGAAATCACAGTGACTCTGCACATCTAAATAGAGCTTCTATATTCTTGGCGGTGTACAAGAGGGTTAATTTCAAGGAGAAGCTGGCAGTTTCCCACTGGTGCATAGAAATATGTGCAGGAAGACGGGGAGGGAGGGAAGTGTAAGCAATTCCCCCTTGATGGTTATCCAACTTTTCACTCCCTCCTTTTCTCTGTTGCTCCCTGCAGTCATTAAGCAAATCAGGACCAAAGCCACTTCCTGCCTCTTCTTTATCCAAACCTAAAAGCCCTTGCACTTGCATTCCAGCCCTAAAGTGGATGTCCAAATAAAAGAGCATGTTAAAGATTCTCATCCATCGCATCTGTGGTCCCTTACAGTTCACGCACAACCACACTTCTCAGCAGTGTTTTCTCTAAAGCATGCCGCTAGACCTCACTTAAACAGAGAGAAGAAATATTGGGGGAGATGAAGAAGTTCTGGGTTCTGAGTAACTTCAGGGTAAATTACTCACCTATTTGGAAATTGGGGATGAATGACATTCTCAAAAAATAATACCCACTCTCTTGGATGATGGAAGTCAATGTTACATTGAGAGTGGAAGGAGAAAGAAAGTCAAAGACACAAAGTAAAGAAGAAAGACAGGTGAAAAACAGGAGCTTGTCAAGGCCTGACGTATTCATTGAGTAATAACACATAACAACATTTCTTTATTTTCATATTGAAGTTTGATCTCTAAGAGTTGTCCTTTACAAATCAGCATAGACTCCATGTAGAGCTTATGATTATTTCTTTTTCTAAAGATATTCTTTATTAATTTTTTTGCATATGAAGAGGAATCCATAAATCTTCTAGGAATTGGATGTGTGAATTTGTGGTTAAAATATCTTAATTCTGAGAGCTGCAAGGTTACATTCTGAAATTTTGGTTGTTGTAAAACATAAAGACAACTGCTGCAAGATTTCTCTGAAGGGTCACTTTCCGGTGACTTCTTCAATTCTACAGAGCAGAGAATGAGTAGTCAAAGCATCAGGACTAGGCTATTGCTGCTGGAGCCAGTAATTATTTTGATTTTGGTTGGCCCAGGCTTACTTGCTTCCTTACACCATGGTATGCCGAAAAGATCTTTAAAAATATTCACAGAAAATAATATTGTTAAAAGAAAAAAGCTATGTGTCAATTTACAATTTCTTTGCACCAAAATAAATAGAGCTTTTATCGTCATTTTCCATGGAAGTTTGTTTTATCCTCATGTTCTCTTGCTGAAATGTCAGTTTCTGCTTCCAGTTTCTGAGAAGGCAATACGAGACACATTGTCTTCCTTCGTTTTCTGCTTGCCCAATTGTCATTCGTTTCAATGTGTAAGATGAACACCCAATGCAAGAATTCTTGTAAAGCAAGCTAAGCTTTGCTGAAAGTATATATTGAAAAGTCTATGGTGGGGATGAAGCTGTAGCAGACTGGTACCTAGAGATGTTGGGAAGAAGCAAAGGAAAGGCAGAAGAAGCATTCCTGAGCAGCTCACTGCTGCTTGACCTTGTGGTTTGGCCAAGAGACATCTTTTTCAAATGAAATTCCAGCATGCTATGGACTGTTACCTGCCTACCCCAACCCAAGACTCCATAAAGATTCAAAAATGCTGTACTAAATCTGCTTGGGCTTCTTATGAAAGACTGAGCAGAGTTATGTTCTGGGTTATCATTGGCTGAAATTTACTCACCAGAAGGGAGCTGTGGGCACCAGGGTGTTGTTTTTATTTCAAAGCTAATGGATCTCGGTGGATTTTTGGAGGAAACTTTCTCTGCCACTCTCTTGGCTTTAGGAGTTTCCTACCATTTATATTCACAGCCCAGATACCAGGTTCAGGTAATAAATGTTCTTGGACAAAGTCTTAGACTAGTGTTGGGAGTGAATGAGGGCAGATTAAGAACATTGAATGTCCCCAACTTCTATACCAATCTTTGAGGCATTTGATTACTCTACTGCCAAACCATGTACCTACCTGCAATTACATCACTTGTTAAATTATTTGGGCAAAAAACAAAATCCAGAAGGAATAGAATGCTGTTTTGTTCAATGTTTGCTTGGAATCCTTCCTGGATGAAACAACAACTCTCAAAGGCCACATCTCCTTTGTCCAGGTTTTACCTCAATACAGAAACTATTTTGTTAAGACGGATTGCAGACACAAAGGAAAACCATTTCCAAACCCTCAAGTCAGGTGAAAAAAAAAGTCTCTGGCACTTTGTTCAGGGATCTACAGCAGTGTTCCTGAAGCCAGGGGCTCACACAATGCCTGTTGCCGACACTCTGCTGGCAGAGATGGCCTATGGCTGGAAATCGCTGTTTTTTAATAATGCAGATCATCCCAAGAGCTCGTGGGAAATCACTCTAAATATTACCCTTGGACTTCAGTATAGAAATATAGCAAGGGGAAATTGTTCCTGTGATGCTCAAGGGTTAGAAAAATATGGAAAAACCAACTAAGTTCAAATAATTTATTGTCTCTGCCATGCTTTTTGCATAGCACAGCTTAAGCTGTCACTCACGGAAGGGCTATTTATACAGTCTGCAATTCCAAAGGATTCCTGGATTTGCGTTCTTCTACCCTCTTTAAATGATGCATAATAAGGTACACCACAGAGCTCTTTTGTAATGAATGTGGGGCTGTTTAGTTTGGGCCCCTTCAAAGGGATGGAAGAACAGAACCTGGCTGTTTGAAATGTTATATTATAGAAACGATACTTGGCCACTACATGAATGTGTTAGCATCTTTCAAATAAACTCTATCCCCACATGAAGCCATCAGCCTTTGTATTCTTGACATTTCACTGCAGAGGTTAATAAGAGGTGTAAATAGAAGTCCCAAGGGATCAGGGAAGTCTTTTTCCTGGAGGAGCTTTCGGCAAGTGATGTCCCAAATATTGCTGATGGAGGCTCTATTTTTTTTTTGTTAAAGTGACCGTGTTTTTCCTGACTTCTTTGTCTTAACTCTAATACCTGCTTTCTACCCAGGCATGACAGAGTTCAGACTTTTGAGTTGCAGAATTGCCAAGAAGAAGAAATATCCGCTAAACGTCAAAAAACAGGATGCCCGGCAACAGCCCTGACACCAAAGGCTCAAACTCGTCAACCACATCTCCAAGTGCCTGATAGTCCATCCTCATTCCTGGTCTCAGCAAAAAGGTGTTGTGTGTGACTGAAAATTACATTTTGATTTTTGATTATTATTTATAGATTTTGTGTTCCTGTGGAACAGTGGTCATTTTAATTTCTGCTTGATGAATTAGTTAGTGGAAGATTGATCTTGTGATTATAAAGAAAACTGAAAGTATGCTATCACAAAAATAAAAATGAGAAAGGAACAAAGGATATGGGAGGGTGAGGAATAGCATTATGGGCTTGTAAGTTGATGTAATAGATAAATGAAATTTGTTCTCTTTATTTTAGATAATTAAAAAAGAAAATATGACTTAAGAAAGTCTGTGGAAATACTAATGTCAATATTTGGGTTATAATATTATCCTATGGTTTTAAAAAGACATTATTGAGTAAATCATGGTAAAAGTGAGCCAAGTCTCTCTGCATTATTTGTTTCATCTTTATATGTACCTACATTATTTTATTACAAAAAAATATCTTGGAGCTAATATTGTGGCATATACAATGCGAGCTTCACAGATGTGTTCCAGTTCCTATCCTAGCTGCTCTACTTTCAGTTCTGCACCCTGATAATGGCCTGGGAGAACAGTGAAAGATGCCCCAAGTGTCTGAGCATCTGCCACTCGTGTAGGAGACCTGGATGAAGCTGTGGGCTCCTGGCTTCAACCCATCCTAGCACTGGCCAATGTGTCCACCTAAGGAGTGAATTTAGGATGAAAACTCTTTCTTTTTCACTCTCTCATCTTCTTTTCTCAACAACTCTTTTGAAATAAATAAATATTTAATAAAATTAAAATTTCAGTTAATACATAGCTGTATTATAGTATAAATTCTATTTTGCCATGTTATAAAAGCATGCAGAAAATACTATAACCATCTTGAAAATTTTTGTCTTCTGCTTTCCAGTTCTTCAATTCTCTGAAACTTTTATTGCATAACATGCAAATGGTTTTAATTATTTCTAGGCTAATATTCGCTGCCCTGCATAGCAAAACAGGCACATGGCTGAGCGAATGAACGTGTTCCTTTTCAATGCTAAACCTACACTCGGTAGATTTCTTTATTTTATGTACAGTTTTATCTTTTTGAGATCTTTACCATCATCTCCTGAAACGCAATATGATTTTCTAATTAGTTTTGATTCGCTCTCTATCCCAAATTTCCCAAGGGACAGATTAATGTGGTTGTATTTATGGATTCTACATTTGATTAATAGTCCAGCAGCAATCCCTTGAAGACCTCTTGCCTGTTGACTTATCCTCAAGGCTGTATGAGTATCTCAGAATAGCAGGAGGCTATAGGGGATGCTAGGACTGCTTCTCACTCTAAGGTCAGACTGCAACTTGAATACAGGCAAACAAGTCAGAATGAAGGTCGGCTTCCGAGCCCATAAACTCAGCCTTGAAACCTTCTGCCACACTCCTGGAGCAGCAGTTGGTCCTTCTACAATTTCTCAACGTATTGCTTACTTAAAGGAGAAAAACATGACATCCTATTAAAATTTTAGTTGCAACCCCAAACTGTCAAGACCTACTTTTTGCTTTTGCTTCTGTTTAAAAGCAAACTAATCGGGGCCATGAAATGAGCATGCATCTACCAGTTGTTGATAACTGAAGAGTTTTTGTCATTTGAACACAAGTAATGCTGTGATCTAGTCATGGTTGGGACACATAAGATAAGAAAAACTTCCTCCTTTTTGTCTACCAGACTCCTTGGGAATTGCTGGCACTAAGCACTTTTATTTCTCTTCGATTCATTCTACATGTGAGGAGTTATTTACTCACTGGAAAGCTTAATCTGCAATCAATTTTATATAATGAGTTAACTCAATTGTAAATGATATGATATAAATGAAGACTAAAGTTAATTTAAGGCAGCATATTTTTACTACTGTATAAATTAGCATTGGAAGAATCAGAAGAAACTGGTTTTGATTAAGGCTTGGGTTAGGCTGAAGGGTTTCAGTACAATCATTTTTATAAAGCTCTGAACTGAAACCAATACCTGTTAAAAGATAACAGGATATATCAAAGCCTTGTCCAAGTTTAAACATAAAGTCCCTGAAAACCTTTAATCAGGATGCACAATGTGTGCATTGTACAGCCTGGCCCTGTGTGCCACATCTGAGGCATGACCAAGCCCTTCACCATACCTCCATCTCACGATTCATCCTACCATGTGCTATGGCCATGATAACTACTTTTCTGAGCAGAGTCTGCTGTCTGAATGCTGCACTCCCCATCAAAGCTTCCCAACCTGCTTTGTACAGTGAAATCAAATGCTTTTTGGAAACAGATCCTGGCCAGTTTTCTCATATCATTAGTAGCTCTCCACTGGCAATTTGTTTTCCGGGGTGTAGCATGTACTGTACAGGTTGCACATGATCAAGTAACACCAACCCTCACTCCTGCTCTGTCTCATCTTTCCTTACACTCTGTGAACATACTATAATTACTCTTACCTTTAAGTCTTGTGATTTTTTTAAAACTATCCCTGTAAAATTTTCCAGCTTCCTTTCATACTTGTCGTCTATTTTCTCCTGGTAATGAATGCATGACTTAGAACTAAGAATCTCCAAGCTGAAGAGGTATAGGCTATTTTTCTGTCTTTCCATTCCATAAAGAAACTCTCTTAGGTGAGGAATGGATTGCCTTGACATTGTATCTGCCTGTTTCCAATGTCTGAAAGAATCTCGGCGAGACAAAAGACAAAATGAGGTGACACTCAGATGGATCGAAGAATTCCTTGTCATGTTGAACACCAAAGGAGAGGACAACAGGCAGGAGCACCGGTAGGCAGGAGCTGTTGGGCACAGCACATGCACAGCAAGTAGGGTGAATGTGGTGAAGTCCCCTATCAATCCCTGTAGATTGGCTTATGTCTCTAGCTTATAGGCTCTGGGGGTTGGGAGCAACTCCGAGTTGTCTGGTATTTGGTTCTGGGAAAATTTGGGGGATGTTTGTTACCCAGAGGGTCAAAACTTATGAAATGACTGGGGCATGGACAGATTTAGCTGTTTGAGAAAATACACCTTTCTGCGTTGTGTGCTTGATGGCTATTTACTGACAGAATAAGCTCAGAAACAGACATGGGTATCCCGAAAGTGTGCTACCACTTGGCCCTATGACAAGTCTGCTTTCGCACAATTTGGTATGTCCTTACAAGCACCCAGCTGTCGACTACCACTCCTTAAATGTCATGGGACTCCAGTCTTTGCATCTCTAAAATGGGTTTCAGATATGTCTCCACAGTGACAAATGTTGACATATTTGCTTAAAACACATGTATTTTTTTTTCCGTGGCTATTGATGTGTGATTATATTTAATCAAGATAAAACTACTAAAAATCTATTAACTGACTAGACATGCTTTGGTATATTCTGACCAAGAAGCAGCATCCAGGACTGCCAGGTCAAATTTACTCCCTGTTTTCTAAAATAGTTAGCAATTTAACTCTTTCTTGAGAATTAGTCTCCTGGAATATAAGTACTGGCCATGCAGATCATAACAATAGCAAACAGGAGAAAGAACAGGCTGTGCTTCAAGTTCTTTTTTTAAATATTGAGAACACTGGACATTTTCCATTCCCTTGCTGCCCTTTCAAGTTGAAGCACTACATATAAGCTTTGGCAGAATATGTCGTAGCTGTTTGCAAGAATTTGTTAGAGACACGTGCTTTTTAGCCAAAAGAAGTAAAAATGTTTAATCACATATAAGTGTTTCTGGGAATAGTACCTTTTAGTCATTTCTAGATTTATTTGAGCTGTTTATTTTTGTTATAATGTGATTAAGACCAAATAGCAATCACATATTGTTCTTATATAGCTATAATGAAGAGGGAAATTTAAGGGCATGAATGTGTGATCAACTGCAAGTCATGTGCCATGTCTTCAGTGGTCCCAAACATGTGCAATTAAGTCCCATATACCTAGGGAAGGTAGAGGAGAAATCTGCAGACAGGATCACCAACAAGAACAGACGTCGAGTTTCGGACATCAAGTTTTAGACGTCATTTGTGAAGACAGAAGGCACAGTGTCTCAGACAGTCATTTCTGTTTCTTTCATCCCTCCCTTGGAATCATCATTTTGGTTTTGTTTTGTTATATGTTTTGAAATAAGCACATACAACTCACCCATACTGTATCATATGTGTATTCAACTTGCATCATTTGTGCTTTTCTGTGTGTGATTTACTACAAACAGGGTCAGTTTCCTACATAACCATATATTACAATCAATTCAGAGGCTACTCAAGTTTCCCCAGTTTGGCCAACATCGTCTTTTATTGCCCTGCTTTGAGGTCAGGATCATGCGTTATATTGAAGGGTTATGCCTCTTTAATCTCCTTCAGTGTGGAACAGTTCCAGATGCTGTTCTTGACTTTTCACGACCTTGATGCTTACAAGGATGACAGGCCACATATTTTGTACAATGTTCTCTAACTTGATTTTTTTTTTCTGATATCACTTCATGATTAGAAGGGTTTTCTGCATGCTCATCAAAAACATTTTTTAAAAAGGATGCTGGGATCCTCCTGCTACATCCTGTGACATGGCTCTCAATTTCTGTTTATTCATCCCTTTGATATTAATCTAACCATCCTGTCTGGGATGACTGTACACTGGCCACCCACCTGCACAGCTCTGGCTGGCATCCTGTTTGGCACCATCGCTCCATCAGGTTGAATTATTCACAGCCTCCTGAGACAGCAAGTGCCCGTGAGAGCAGCCTCTGGGAAGAATACCTACAGGGAAACCGACCAATTGTGGAGGATGCAGTGGGGGGCAGGTTGACAGAGAAAAACTCCAGAAAGCTCAGAGCCAGGAGCATCCTCACATTATGAGTTGTGTCTCCTGGAACCCCAGCATGTCCTCATGATGCAGACTTAGGGAAAAATCTCCTTTTTGCAGTAGAAGGAAGGGAAGAACAGACTGGTTCACAATGTGCTTGACCTAGGCCTGACTTCAGGAGACACTGTCTCACCAGAATCTGACAGTTCTGGAGCCTAACTTACCAGAGAAAAGGAAATACTTACCCCTTAGCTCACCTGATGAGGTTGAAATGTGAGACCTCCGCATAGCACTGTGGAACTCACACGATATATCTGACCCTTTAGCACCACACCGTTTGCGTAACACCTAGTGATTACTGCTGAAGAAAACACTGGAAGACCTGGACCCTATTAAATACTTAATAGTGTCTCATGAAAAAGGTGTTCCCTGGGAACCTGTGACCACAATAAGCGAGAATAAAACAAATACACCAGAGAAAACCTAACCCTCTGAAATAAGAGAGTGAGTCATCAAAACTCTGCATGCTTCTCATTTGTTTTTACACCAAAATAAACTCATCTTTTAATTTTACTTCTTCACTTACATTTTAGAGTCTTCTTATACACAACAAAGGATAAACACAGCATAACTCCTAGCTGCATAAATGTAACACGTCATTCTAAGGGTCTATTTCTTCTTCCTTTTATGTAATATATTATATCCATCTTTCCACCACCCCCAAAAATTAAAATCACAAAGCATGCTAAAGAACAAAACAAACAAAACTTACAGCCACCAAAAGTGAAGTGAAAACAAAATAATTCCAAATTAACCAAAGGAAAACCAAACAAAAAGCCATTTAAAACTATGATTAATGTACTATGATTTCAAATGGATAAATAAACAGTAGTAGAAAATAATTTAAGCAGATATATATGGTAAGGAAGAATGCCATTGCATGAACTTGTGGTAGACCTGACGTGGCTGAGAAACAAAACTGAGAAGTTAATGGAATACTGCTAGAAGCTTCCAAAACAGAAAAGTGAATGAAAAAAGTCAATGAACAAAATAAACAAAACCCAAATAATCTGACCATGTCAAAATGTCAGAGTATTGTGATATATTGGGTTAAGCCACTACTTGTGATGCCAGCATCCCATGCAGAAACCAGTTTGAGGTCTGGCTGCCCCACATTAGATCCAACTCCTTGTTGTGCTCCTGGTGAGGCCACTGAGGATGGCTAAAGTGCTTGGGTCCCCGCCTCTATCTGAGAGACCCAGAAGGAACTGCTGGCTCCCAGCTTCGAGTCAACTCAGCTCTGGCTGTTACCCAAGTCCTAAGCAATAATTATAAAAGATAGATGTATAATGAAATACCAGAAGAGAGAAAAAAAGGAGCAGAAGAAATAGCTGAAGCAATAATAACGGAGAATTTTCTGAAATTACCAACAGAACCCAAATTACAGATACAGAAATTTCATAGTACATCAGGCAGGATACATTGCACAAAACCTACATTTAGGCAGGTCTGATTCCAATTCAGAAAAATCAAAGTCAAGATCTTGTAAGAAATCAGAGAAAAAAAAATGGTTCACCTATAAGTGAAAAACGGAAGCGATTATATAAGACTCTCTTTAATGAGAAAGAAGAAAATCTGCTTTAGGTAAACCATATTCAAACTTAAGACAAAGTGGAAATCAGATAGGAAGTCAGAATGTTTTGTCTATGGCAAAGCAATCACAATAATGGCAAGGGTAAATTTGATTCAAAATTTTATTTATTAAAGAAATGTTATGGTAAGATATACTTAAATAGCAGAACGACTACTCATAAAGAACTATACTATTGTAATAATATAAGGGAAATCTGGGGAAGGGAAGGGAATTTGGGGAGGGAAAAGGGAAATCCCAGTGCCTATGGAATTATGTCATTAACTAAAAAATAAAATACATATTAAAATATAATATAAAGCAGTGAAATTGAAAACAAAAGTAATAGAGGAAAATCAATAAAACCAAAAACAGTGTTTAAAAAGACAAGGAAAATGGATAAAGCTCTTGTCAAGTCAACCAAGTAAATAAAAGACACAGCTACTAATGTGGAAGTTGAAAAGGGGGGCAGTGATTGTGTCACAGTGAGCTAAGCTGCTATCCGCAATACCAGCACTGTACATGGAAACCCTGGCTCACATCCTTCTGCTTCTAATCCAGCTTCCCATGAAAGTGCCTGGAAGCCATGGAGGATGGCCCAACTCCTCTGCCACCCACATGGGAGACGTGGAAGGAGCTATGAGCTTTGTGACCATTTAGGGAGCGAATCAGCAGATGAAAATCTCTTTCTCTCTTCTCTTTCTCTCAGTGTGTCCCATTTGTTGTTGAAGTTAATGAATGAACAAATTGTTTGAAATAAATATTTTTTTTAAAAAAATGAAAGAAAATAGCTCTGGAAACAGAAATAAAGAATGAAAAGAAATAGTATGATCATGATCAACTTTATGCTCAAAAATTTGAGAAACAGATTATTTTTTGGACATATGCAATCTACCAAAGTCCACATTACGTATCTATCAGAGAAGTATGTGATCCATCTAGACTTATGCCAGATAAAGAACTCTCACTTTCTGCAACTGAAAATTTCAAGTCCTGATTATCTCATTGGGAAACTGTATTCAAATTTAAAGAAGAGAATATAATTATATAATGTATAATATACTAATTTTCCACCCTCTTTTTCATCATATAGATGGAAGAGGAATCGTTCCCCATTCTTGGAGGCTGTAATTACTTTAATACAACGTTGAGCAAGACGTTACTAGGAAGGGAAATTATAGACCATGTCTCTCTTGAACACACATGAAAAAACATCCTAGGTAAACTATAAGCAAAGAAAATTCAACAATGTATAAAAGGAAGTAGACACAAACATCCCACTGGATTTATTTCAGCTGACCAAAACGTAGATATAAACTACATAATCTATCATATCAGTGGGATTTTTAAAATATTATTCAACAGCATAAGTATATGTAGTAAAGAAGCATTTGACAAAATCCAGGTTCTGTCTTGATTTGAAACAAACAAAAAACCTCTCATCAAACTAGGAGAGGTAACTGATGGTGAGAACACTTGCTCACTACATTTGAATACCTGGAATCCCAGTCCCACTTCCTGTCTGCAGATCCACACCAAACCAGAACCTGGGAGGCCACATAACTGGTTTCCTGTCAACTAGCTGGGAGACCTGGGTTGACATCCTTGTTCCTGGCTTCAGTCCTTGCCTGGCCCCAGTTAGCATGGGCATTTGAAGAATGGATTAGCAGCTGGGAGCTCTCTTTGTGTCTCAAATACATGTGTAAGTATCCAGTGTCACTGACTGGAGTCCAAACTGGTCACTTTGTAAATGTTCAGTAGTGCTGTCTCTCTACATCATCGTTTCTGTGATCGATGTTCTCAGTAAGCTACTTAAAAACCGGAATGACTTTTCTAAAAGGAGAACTCAGCATGGGCCATGGAACAGCAGGTGGATTCTGCCCTCTTCCTTTCCCTCCTCCACACCTGCTCTTTGTCTTGGTCTTCAGCGCTACAAGCATTCTACGCACAGCCTTGCACATTTGCAAGTACTAAGCTGGTTAAGAAAGTCAGTCACTGCAGACCTTTGGACTTACAAACTTCCCTAGCGGTGATCTTGTTTATCATTCCACATGACGCCTCCTGTGCTGCCAGGAAAAAAATGTCTGAAATCAAGCGATGTCTTAAGGCGTCCTGACACCGTGAGTTTGGACTCCACAGACACCATGGCCTTCCCTGCTGACAACATCCAGCGCATGACCTCACAGCCATGTTTCAGTCAGATCTACGGTCCTGATTTTGCACTCCCCAGAATGAGTTCCAAGTATTCCCTGGTGCTTTACATGTCTGGCTCCCTCCCACAACAGGTGCTTCCGATTAGACCCCACCTTTACACCTGCATCCTAATTTCAAGGGTCTGTGAAAGCAGGTATCAGATGTCTATCATGGAGGAGGGAAGGAGGTGTCAAGAATCCACTGATTTGTCCAAGTTCCTCTTGCCACACAAAGCTCCTTAAATTGAGTGCATCATTCCAGATGGCTTCTGACAAATGCAGTATACAATGCAATTAGCCGCGTATATGTACAGAATCTATAATTACTTTAAAACACATGCCCAGACTCTATGAGCATTTTTCATAGCCACATTAAAGAAGTTGTTCCTAATTAAACTTGCCCTTAACAAGAACCCCACAACGTGTTCACCTTTTACTGCCTCTTGACCATGTGCTCTCTGTCCTGTGTTTGCCCATTGTGGTTCCACTTTTTTTTTTTTGATTCAGACATTTATATTTAGGTCTGCTGTGCTTCCCTTTGTTAGTTTTGGCCCATCTTTCCAAGTTTTAGAATTCTTTTGAATATTATTGCTGTCAAGCCATATCATAACTATAGCTTTCCAGCATTGTGAGCTTCACAAATTGGATAAACACGCCTTTCATTTTCAAGCAAATCCCTGATTAAAAAAAAACAGTTGAAAGAAATGCCAATAACTATAAAACATTGTAGAATACCACAGAGCATTTTCAGCCAGGGTGTTATAAAACCATTAATTACCATATTGATTAAGCTTAATATGCTTTGAGTCATGGTAAACACAATGAGATATTTTGGTTTTCATTATAATGATAATGATGACTTAATCTGCTGTCCCAAAGATGAAAAGGAGTGCTTGAAAATTATTTAGAGCAAAAAGTCTTTGTAGTATGAACGTTGTGTAATCAGGAAATAGGATGTGATTAATAATCAAGGCTAACATATTTTCCAATGTGTAGACAACATGCCTATTAAAATATTTTAAAATTACTAACACTTGTGTGTTGAGGACCAATCTTACTACCATATTTCTGTAACTCTTCTGTTAGTATAGGATCAGCAAACATTTTCTGAGGGAGTGTAAATTTAGCCAGTATGATCACTTTTTTGTTCGACTTTTGTAGGGCTTAACCATCAGTCTAAAAGACAACCAAACAAAAAAACCATCAACCTAAGACACTACATAATAAGATAGATACAAAGGTACCCCTATGAAACTTTATGAACACATAGAGGTTGTAAGATTTGGCCCATAGGCTCTGCTGTATTCAATCTTGTTTAGAAAATGGGTCATCCAAGGGCAGAAAAACACAGGCATATGGATTCATATATAAAATTCCGATATTCCCAGAAAGAAGACATATTGATATTTAAGAAGTTTAGCATATCAGGTCCTCAAGAGCAGTTTTCAATTTCAAAACTTAACAGTCTTCCAGGACTTGGGAGTGACTCTAAAGAAATTCCCTAAGGGCAACAACAAAACCACCTGAGAGTCATCATTCATACAGACATGGACGTGCTGCTTAGCTCAGCGGCAGCAGTCCTAGATATTTGGGTTCCCCTGGGAATGAGGGATTTGTTCCCTGTGCTTCTGACAGACAGCTCTCACCTGCAAGCCCCATAGTCAGGGGCAAGAAAGACAACAGAGACGTTTGTAATGGGACTTGCTGAGCGCTTCCTTGATCTCCTGAAGTTGGTTCCACTGTTGTCTGATACCTACCAGGAAAATCTAAGTGGAGAAGCCAGGTAAGCCACACGGCGGTGGTAAGTGCACTTGCTGCGTTGTACACAGGCTATGCTTTGAGAGTTGGCACTGGTGTGAGTGCTTTGGGAGAACCAAACACGGTACCATTAGAAGTCATCTTAAAATCTGTCTACCAGGGTCACCCAGAGTGAAACTGAAGGTGGGAGAGTAATTTTGGAGTGGGCACAAATGGCCACTGTGAAATAGGATGGTCCAAAACCCATAGGAGATATGGCCAGTTAAGGGCCTCTTTGCAAAACCCATGAAAGAAGAGGTCTGTTTTACATATTCTTCACACCATTCCTAACCATGGTCCAAAATGTGCTCAAGATAATAGCTAAGAGTGAGGGGAGGAAAATGCAAACATAGCCCTGACAGTCACTCTCCTTCTGTGTCCAGTAGCCCATTGGAAGCCTGATCTGGGAGATGCTTGTGTGTGGACACTACAGGGCTGTGTGACTTACCACTCTTATCCTCTTAGGGATCCACCAAGGGATGAAGTTTCTTAATCAGTAAGAAACATACAGGATTTTAAAAAAATCTTTATATGAGTCCTTCAGGGTCAATGTATAAGATACACATATTGGGATGATCAATAAAATTTTACTGAACTCAGAAAGATGAACTGGTCTAGAGAAGTTGATAGAACTGAAAACTACATTAGTGAAGGATTGTGAATGCCACCTCAGGGAATCTAAACTTTGTCCCATGAAAGGAAGGGAGTCATTAAATGTTTTTTCAAGTTGGAGCCTGAGTATTACAACAACCAATGCAATCTTAAGTAGTAGCAGACACTATATGTGGAAGCCTGGTGATACATGAGGCAGCACAAAGTTCTAGAAATGTTAATATATATGGTTTAATAGAAACATTTTCTTTTCAAATGGGATGGATATGCCTTAAGGCATAAGTGTAGAGTTAAAATAAATGACAGCAATAATGGCAGTAACAGCACAGAAAGAATAGGCACACACTTTTGCTTCAGTCCTAGTCTTGCTCTGGCAATATCTAAAGTTCAAGTTAAGAGAGACTGCTGTGATATGAAGATGCTTGTTCACCTTCAGAGTAAACAGAAAAGCAAAACATTAAATCATTACAAACCCGATGGAGGGGGAAATAGAAAAACCAAAGCATTGGCTAGTCCAAAAAAAAAAAAAGACACAAAGCAATGTCAAAAGGAAACCAAAAAAAGCTAATATGGAAATACAAGTTTAGTCACACAAATCAGTAACTGCATTAAAAACAAACAGATTGAATACTTCAAGTACAGCAATTTTACAAATGAGAATAAACAAATGCTACTTTAAAAGAAATTTACTTTAAATATTCAGAAATAGTTAAAAATGCACAATTCAAGCCAAAAATAAGAGAAAGCTGTTATGGCTTTTGTATAACAGATTATAGATAGAAAAGACTGCTACCGTAAGAATTAAAGAGCACAATTATCAGATCATTTGCATAAGACATTTTGAATGTTTGCAAGTACCTGATGGTATAAATCTCCCTTTCAGTACTGTTTTTCCTAGACCTCACAGGCTTTGTTATTTTTGTTTTTAATGTTATTTCTTCAAAAAAGTTACTATTTTTTCTTTTTCTTTTACTGATTTCTTCTGAGACATGTAGGTCATTCAGTAGCATCATTTTCTTCAAGAAGATTTTTAATTCTTTTTTCACTTATTTAGCTACACATAGGTCATTTTGTCGCATGTTATTTAACTTCCTGCTGTTATAAATCTACTATCTTTCATCCTGTTGTTAACTTTGTTTTATGGCGTTTTTATTTAAAGGGATGTATAGTAACTGTGTAATATCCAGATGTGATGACACAATGCGATATGTAGCTCTACTTCCAAACCAAAGATGGACTCCCAATGAAACTGTTAAATATATCTTGACAACAGGATACTGGATTCTCTGTCATTGCCCATTCCTACAATATCAGGATACACTTAAATGGAGGAGTGATGGACTTAGGACTTTCACTTAGGACTATGTATTGAAATAATACATGGACTTGTTAAAATTCATGAAAGACACCCTTTGTAAGACCGGAGGGGAGAGGACCCGGCATGATAGTGTAATGGTTAAGGTCCTCGCCTTGAACACATAGGATCCCATATGGGCGCCAGTTCTAATCCTGGCGGCCTCGCTTCCCATCCAGCTCCCTGCTAGTGGCCTGGGAAAGCTGTCGAGGACGGCCCAAAGCCTTGGGACCTTGCATCTGCGTGGGAGACCTGGAAAGAAGAGTTCCTGGCTCCTGGCTTCGGATTGGCGCAGTACTAGCCGTTGCAGTCACTTGGGGAGTGAATAATCAGACAAAATATCTTCCTCTCTGTCTCTTCTCCTCTCTGTACATCTGCCTTTCAAATAAAATAAATAAATCTTTAAAGCAAAAAAGACTAGATGGGAGAACAAAAGGGAGGGGAGGGAATTTGGGATGAGTAACGGAGACGCCAGTGCCTATTAAACTGTATGATAAAACAATAATAATAATAATAATAATAAAAGAATAGAGGAGAAATCAGTGAAAAGGGTAGGGGACTAGGGAGTGGGCAAATTCCAGAGCCTAAAGAACTGTATTATAAAAAATGAAATAAATAAAATTAAAATAACTTAGAAGAGCAAGTGAAATTTGAAATTTCTATATGGTTATTCTCTTCATGCACTCTTGAAAATAAAGAGGCAGAGACAGAGGCAGGCATGCGGCAAGCGGTCCAGATGCCTGCTTGGATGCCTTCGTCCATAGCAGAATGCCTGGACTGGAGTCTTGAGCTCTCTTCCTGGTCCCAGCCTCCTGTGAATGCTCACCCTAGGAGGCAGGGGGCAATGCCCTAAGCGGTTGGGCTTCCCACATGGAGGACCAGAATCTAATTCCATTCTCCTGGCTTGAGTGTAGCTCAGGCTCCACTGAGGGCATTCAGGAGAGTGAATCAGAAGACAGCAGTTCTCTACCTAAGCCTCTTTCTATGCAACTCTCTGCCTTTCAAATAAAGAAAAAGCATAACGCTGTATAAATATAAAATAAAATGAATACCCTAAGGAGATAAGTTATTTCAAAATATTGAAAACAAATACATTTTTGTTTGTTTTCAAATAAAAGGACAGGTGCCAGCACAATGTCACAGTAAATAAAACCACCTTTTGTAGTGCCAGAAGCCCCTTTGGGTATTGAGTCAAGTCATGGCTGCTCTGCTTCCCCACCAGTTCCCTGCTAACACATCTGGTAAGGCAATGGAAGATGGTCCAAATTCTTGAATCTCTGACATCCATGGGGGACATTCCCACAAACTTCAGGTTTCTAATGAGTCATGGTTCTGCTATCATTGTTTTAGTTGTTTAGGGAGTGAACCAGCATGTGGAAAATTTTCTATCTATCTATCTATCTATCTGTCTATCTATCTATCTATCTATCTATCTATCTATCTATCCATCCTTACTCTGTAATTCTGTCATTCAAATAAATAATCTTTTCTTGATTGAAATGTTTATAGCACTACTCTGAATAATTGTCATATGTAGGTATTTTTAAAAGTGCATATAGATTATTTACAGTGATAAATATTAAGCCTAAAGAAAATGTCAGTGACTGAATTCAAATCAAATACATTTGCCGTTCTTTCAGGAATTAAGTTAAAAATCTATCTATAAAAATTAACTAGAAAAAGAACCATGTTTAAAATGAAGTGTTCATTTGCATAGCATACAAATTCTTTACCCATTCTGTAGGGTTTTTATGTTTAAAAACATCCTCTATTGAAATATAATCCACGTAAAACATTGCATGCATTTAATGTGTGCATGCTGAGGAATTTGAGTCAAGTATACATGGATAAAAGCATCACCAAACCCATAGAATATACATCAGCAAAAACGACCCTGGAAGATACCGATGCGTCAATGAAGTCTCAACAATTGCAGCAAATGCACCTCTCTGATGGAGTGTGCTGACAGCCCAGGAGGTGATGCTTGCGGATGGAAAAGAATAGCTAAAGAATCTCTACCACCTATGTTCAACTTTACTCTGAAAATAAAACCACTCTAATACATAACGTATCTTTAAAACCGAAGGCAGACAGTGATATGTGTTTGTTTAATTGCTTCATAACAAATCAAATTAAAAGTGAATAGCTTAATAGAACACTGGCAGAAATGACCACATGTGGTTTCCAGAGGTTCATAGTCTGAGAGTTGTTGAAGAACGGACTGGCTCTGCCTGCCCCAGGTTTCCTTCTGTGAGCACTCAAGGGCTCGGCCAAGTGTCTGGTCTCCCAAGTCCTAAGGGATCATGCATTCTTCCAAGCTTACTTCCCTGAGTGTCTTCTGCTTGTTTCAGTTCCTGCTGATCTTGTCCTATCCAAAGATCATGACATGCCTTCTCCTTCAGCAAGAGTGTAGGACAGAGAGAAAACCTGAAAGAGAGAGAGAGAGAGAAAGAGAGAGAGAGATGGAGAGAGAGAGAGAGAGAACAGCAAAGTCATTTTTTTCCTAACTGGATAGCAAACCCGTGCTGTCTGCAACAGTCACACAAAGCAAGCTGGTGCCATGTGTGTTGCTGGTGGGGTGAGGACAATGCAAAGGAGACACGGACCCCTGGAAGCGGAGAGCACTTGCTCACTGATTCAGATCAAGATTTTGGATACCTTTGCCAGTTCAGTGGTTAGCGAAGTATGAACATGATTGCTGGTTACAGGTTTATGTACAAGTTAAAATCATTCCTATATGTAGTTAGGATTTATATACTTTCTGATGAAGATACACTTTAAGAAATATACGTTTCACACTTTAAACTTGATTTTTGTGTTTTGATTTATAAAGTCATTACACATAAGCAGTCAAGAAAGACATGTCTCAGTACTTGCTTTGAGAAATGTATCATGGCTTTGATCACATCAGTTTTGCAGTGTTAAGATGTACACCCCACATATTGTAATATACATCATCTTCTGCTGTTTTTCCATCTTCTGCTCTTTACAATTGCTCATCAGTTCTTGTATCTGTACTCTTGCCCACTTACAAATGGCGATGGAAAGCTTTCTCCCCAGGGGCGGGGGCTCTTGTCTTCATGAGGAAGGCGATTCCTTGTGTAGCATCACTCTGTCCCTGTGCATCTCTCACTCCTCAGTCAAGCAGTTGGGTGCTTCCAAGCAGATACGCAAGGAGCTGGTGTGCTGCTAGTGCTCTAGATCAGAGATCTGTGTTTGTGACTCCTCAGTTCTGTTGTTGTAAAAATGAAGGTAGCAATGAATAATGTGCAAACAGCTGGGCAATGGATAATCATATTTTATTTACAGAAGCAGGGACAAGAAGGACCATGCTTAGATGGATTCCATGATTCATGCCATGATAATTCTCACTCTACCACAGAAGACCAATGCATTTAGCTTTTTATTCAACACTTCTTCCTTCAGGTCAGTCTACATAAGCATTTCTGATATTTTATACGCTTTGCCATGCACCAAGCAGTGTTTTCAGACATTCTTCAAATGTAAGACTCTTCTCATTTTTCTTACTCTGCTTTAACTACTAAATTCTGGTGATATCACAAAGGTAGAATTCATGTAGCTAAAGTAGAACAAAATAATGACATGCTTTTTAAAAGAAATGCAGCATCAAATCACACAGCAATGTGATTTTCAAGTTCTTCAAGGCAAATGTGGTATACAACATGAAAGTAATAGGTAACGTACATTTTACCTTTTATGGAGCTTATGCTAATAAACCTATGTCTTATATTCCCAGGCCTTCTGTCTATCTTGTACAGATCAAGTCCAGAATCACTAAAAAAATTCAAATAAAATAGGAGACCTCTGGGCATGGCAATAGTACATTTCCTCATCTTGAGAGAAAGGCAAGGCAATGACTGCTTCAGATTGGTTAGGTGAGAATTCTTTCCGGGTTTTATACTCCTGTAATCACTTGCACAAGATTTTAACATTGTAATAACTTTATCCCTGGAGTTGAAAAATACAAATCTCGAGGGTTAATTGTAAGCAGAGTTGTCCTTGGTAGAAAGCGTCTTTTGTTTGAAGTGTGAATAAAGTACAGAAAGATGTAATAAAGCTCTCTGGAAAAGCAAGCAGTCATCAGATGGTGTATGCTTGGGAGAAAGCATGGCTCTGTGGGAAGCCAGCTAGGGGATTGTCATTCCTGCTGCCCTCTCATCTTAGCGCCCCTTCTTAGTGCATTCCCACAAAATGACTTTAACCTTTCCCTTCTGGCATGACAACTTTGCAAGCGCTTTTTCTGCTGAGAGGTTTCAAGAGGTTTTATTAACTGGTTGTAGAAGCAGCTCTTTGTGGAAAAATGCACGCTCTCATTTCATGAAATACCCAGTGTTGTAAAGCGGATGACTATGCAATAGTTCATTTAGCAGGTAAGGGGAGTTTCTTTTAGTGGTGGATTGTCTTTTATGTCTTCTTGATTTTCTGGAAATTTGACTGAGGTATGGCTCTTGTTTCATAAATCTACTTGCAGAATCTTAATGCACACATGTGTGAAACCCATCTTCTGAGATGAGAACAGAGAAAACTTGATACAAATGCAGATAAGGAAACTGGGGCTCTATTGGCAAGCCTGGACTATTCTTCAGGCATCCGAGAAGGGGGGGGGAGCTCTCCCGTCCTAACTCATTCCAAACAGCCAGGCTTGCACTAGCGCTCTAGTGCGATCAGAGACACAAGGGCTATGTTAGCCAATGGGAAGTCTTGATCCAGGCGGTGATTTGGTTCCACACTTGCTAGTTGCCTATTAAATTGGAGCTAGCTGTTCCTGGCATTTGGGGGACATTTCCCTAACTTACTTGCGCCAAGTTGACTTAAAATGTATGACAAGTATCAAGAAAAGGGACCAGAGGCTAAGTACTTGACTATTCTAAGGAAAGGAACCATATAGATGTAAAACATTCATATTCTAATCATGGAACTTCATTTTCTCAGGGCTTTCACATCCATCAAAGGACTGTGTTCTGAAAGGCTCATTTTCGCTTTCCTGTTTCACACGCACCCACCCAGGACCATCTTGGTATGTACATACTGCTGGCAAATATCACATTACAAAGTGAGTCTTTCAACTGGAAAATACAGAAAACCTAAGCATTAGAATGAACCAACACTCCGAATGGAAAGATAATAATGAAAGTGAGAGTAAGGATCTCAAGCCAGAGTTCACAAACCAAAGAACGGTCTAAATCGCTCATCTCATGACAACACCTAGTTTATTGAAAGGGGACAAACTAGCTTTATTTAAACATCATTGATTATTTTTCAGAAATAGCATAATAGTCTTAATTCAGGAGAAAGATTTACAGTGGGCACTTTACATCTCATTCATACGCAAGATACATCAGGGAATTCACATATTTGACAGGAAGTGGGGAGACTGTATTTGCTGGTACAGTGTGTTGATACAGTGTGATGAGATGCAATTCTAAGTTTGCGTAGGCATGCTTATGACTTCTACTTATTTACAAGTGAAAATAAACGTACACCGTTCTCGATTTTCTGCACCACTCACAAGCACACAGCTCTCTGCAAGAGGCTTGGTTCACTTTCACTTGACTCTAAAGGATTAGTTACACCACTTGTTCAGGAAAATAATCCTGTGTTCATTTGCTTTACAGATCTATCTATCTATTTATCTATCTATCTATCTATCTATCTATCTATCTATCTGGAAAGTAGAGTCACAGAGAAAGACAAGGAGATGAAGACAGAACCTTCATTTGCTGGTTCACTCCCCAAATGACCCCAAGGCCCAAACATGGGCTGCTCTGAAGCTAGGAACCAGGAGTTCCATCCTTTGCTCCCCACATCAGGGGATAAAGCCAAACAACTTTAGCTATTTATTTATTTATTTATTTAGCTCCTTTCCCATGTGCGTGAGCAAGGAGCTGGATCAGGATTGGGGCAGCCAGGATTTGCACTGTTGCCCCTATAGGATGCCAGCACCAATGGCAGTGTCTTTACCCACTTTGCCACAACACCAGTCTCTACTGGGTTGATTTCATTGTGATTATAAAACTTCAACAAAGACAGAATAATCCTGTATTTCCTTTCTTTGTAACTAGTTTTTTGCTTACAATGAGATTTCTCTCTAAGCTGTTGATCATTGTAACCTATTTCCTCATTTTCATTTTGCATTACATAAGTCATTCTCAAGTTTTCTGTCAAGTATGACCCTTGTAAGATTCAAGTGGACTGTACATCAGAAGGATGCATTTTATTGAATTCGTATTTTAACTAAGAAATAGGGCACTAAACTTGCTTTTGCACTATTGTTTTCTGTTGGAAACAAATCACGCTTCAAACAGTGCTTGGGAATGAAAATGACACCCCTGGTAATTTTATCAGCACAACATTTAAAAATTAGACACTGGACAAATTGGGGGTATATACTTGCCCCACTTCACACATCTATGTATTGTTGATCTTTATCTTACACAGGTGTCTCTCTCTCTCTCTCTCTCTCTCTCTCTCTCACACACACACACACACACACACACACACACACACACACGGTGTGGTAAAATCTAGTTGCTTTGACTAGGATACCCTTTCAATTTCCTGAGGGTGCTGATAAATGATCTAAATTAAAAGTCAGTATTACAAAGAGTATTACGTGTACTCTTAACAGCTATAGAAATTAAAGGAGGATATGTCACACTAAAAGGTGATGAATGACAAGTCTGATAATCCAGGAAAATGATACAACTGCTAGAACTGGATGAGAGCGGCTGATGCCATTCTGATCCTGTCTCTACTGAAGCCCGTGACAAAGTGTGAAAGATCACCTCTCCTGTATGAGCGCTCCATGATCTGCTGAGTACTCCATCTTCTGCTGCCTTAATAATGCCCACGGCCCCTCCCCTTGTCACAGGCAATACCGCATTGCTTTGTCTAACTCCTCATGATGACTGTATCATAGCTGATACTTGATATAATTAATTATCAACATCTTAATTCTCCTATCAACCAGGTATTTATTGACATTTGTAAGGAAAATGTTTAAATGAGTTTCTTCAAAACTAAACTACAAATATAGCTGGAGTAACAGAATCCGCACTGTTCATTATGGCAAATTAAATACTAGAGATTGAAGTATTATTAATTAAATACTTATTATTCATGGCCAATTTAAGACTGTGGGTGAATCAGGAACACTGAGAGCTTTCCAATATTTTATGCAATGTCTTCTGTATATTGGGATAGTTGATGACATGAAAAAAATTTTTACCCATAACCTTCAAAGATTCAAAACTTTTCATAGCCTTTGGTTCATGAAGGTGATGTGGAACCATCAAACTTAGAAACATATTCCACGAAAATGGACTAGTATTTCATTCATGGTGGCATGATTGTATCCGAAAATCCTTCCCATACATCTACGCGTGATCGCTGATCACAGCCGGTGCTCTCCTCAGATCATGTTGTTTCTTTGTAAATGATTTACTTCTTAAAAATACAAAGAAGCATTCTTTAAGAAGTAGGGAAGGAAAATTTAGCAATTGGATTTGCACTTTGGGTGGAAAAAGCAGATGATAGAATCCCATTATAAAGAAAGCAAGTAAACTAGATTGTCACTTTAAGAGATTTCTCATGCAGGATTTATTCCTAAGCTTGTTGTGATTTCATTTTCATAGAAGCAGCTGTACTTGTTATCACACTCTGCCACATCATCTGTCATTTAGCTACTGCGGAGAATTCCCCCAAGCAGCCCAGGACATTCATGGGTTTATATTACTGCCATAAATTTTGGGGCTGTAAGTTTTTATACAAATAATCCCACGTCTCTTGTATACATTGCATCAATTGGTTAATAACATGATCTCCATCTGGGGGTTTCTGGAATGTTTCTATCCTTTAAAAACAATGGCTTAGCATATATTTTTACGTATGCTAAAAATCTCCTAAACGAAACTGGGCAGTCTGAGGACATCTATATGATGAGAAAATATGCTTTTCCTTAACTTTACAAGTTAACCTGGCGATCCATTTCTTTAGCTGAATGACATGAAAGCACGTATTTCAAGAAGGCCTATAATAGGTGTAGTGATGCTTGGGAAAAAAAAAACACATGGAGCGTTCTTTTGAGTTAGAGTGGTGAGTTCCTGGCGATGAGGGTACTCAGAATTCCTTCATTGATTTTCAAGGTAGACTATTTTCCATGAAGAAGCTCAGCATTTTTTGGTGCCATCCTTTAAGGAGGTGCCAAGCTTGAAGTGATCCTCTCAGAGTAAAAGTTAAAAGAGTGTCTAAGGACACAAGTTGGCCTACTGACAAATGCCCAAATGTACTGCTTTAATCTCCAGTTCTTTGAGGACATAGAATCTCAGATATCCCTTCCACAGTGACTCAGCATTCTATACTCCTGCGAGCTTCATTTGCAGCTCTTTCTAAATGGTTGCCTGGATCTCAGATCTTGATGATGCTGTTAATATTATCTGAAGAATTGGTGGGCATTTTTTAAATGCCAAATATCTCATCTTAGTTTTGAAGATGATACAGTTTGGGATTTAGTGGATTCTGCACATGGAAAATAGTCGTTGAACATCCTTATTCCAAAGCTAGTCACAATTTTCCAACAGGACCAAAATCAGGCAGAGCTTCACACTGTTTACTATCGTCAGCCTAAGTTCTTCCTATATATCTTCAGCTGCACGGACTTAGCCCTGGAGAACTAAGCGTCAGAAAGTTACAATTTAAGTTATGTTTGCTAGCAATGACCAAGTGAGGTACTCTGAAAAAGATGGCCTCAGATAAAAAGATAAATGGATGGTCAAGTTACAGATTTATGTATATTGTAGGAGAGTGGCATTCATATGCTTACAATATACAAGAAGGCATCCAGAAGGTTAATTGTAGTTATTTGTGCTTGGGAAAATTGAAAAGCAGGAACAGTGCGTTTTATTTTTTGTGCTATTTCACAAAAATGAATGTGACAAAATATGTTGATCCATATTCTCCCCAATCCCTCATGCTATTGTCAGCCTTCTATTAAAGAAATGACGAACATACTGAATGATGAGACGTGAACTGATCGCAGTCAGTAATTGTCACATTTTTAGGCCCACGTGGTGCGATGAATGTTTGGGAGGGTGAGGTTTCACTTCGAACAGAGTAATAAAGCCACTGTTTCAGATCTGACATGGGAGGAATTGGAAAAGAGCCCACTTCCACAATGTGATCCAAACCCAGATTTTTTTTTTTCCCCTGTAATTACTTCCAGGAAGAAAGTACAGGGCTCCAAGTTCTATCCTCTGGTGATTCTTGTTTGTAACATAAAACTTGGTATAATTGTTCAGGGATCTGTATGTTCAGAGAAAAGAAGGTGTAGGTATTGGAGCAATTAGATCAGCACAGTGCTTTGAACCAAACACACAACGTAAGCAAAGATTTAGGATGATCTGTCTATGGATATGGGACGGTTTACCCTAATTCAAAGGAAAAAATATTGAATCAAATAACATTTCTCTTCATTTGTTAATTCAACAACCACTGGTCATCAATAACTCCACTATGGCTTTAGTGTCAGGGTCAATTCAATAAAGAAGTGCGCTTAGCTGCCGCTGGACATGAGCGTGTCGTTAAGCACGGAAGATTAATCATGTCCACATGTGAGAATCATCCAGGTCATCAGGAGACAAATCTCAAAAGAGAAATTATGAAGAATTTATTTTTAACCTCAGCGAGGGTGGCCACGGAAGTTTTCACTGGAGAAAGTTCTTTTTTGTAAGCCTTATATCAGCGACTTGTATTTCTATGAATACTTGTTACTATTAGCGTTTGTCTAAATTCTCATATATTCAGGAGTCAGTGTATATGTCATCATCTTAGCTTCATGTGTCAATCTAGGAATACTAGAAAGATGGTAGAGCAGTGCAGATGAAATAAGATGTTTTTTTTAAGATTTATTTATTTTGATTGGAAAGGCGGATAAACAAAGAGGAGGCAACACAGAAAGGAAGATCTTGCGTCTGATGGTTCATTCCCCAAGTGACCGCAGCAGCCAGAGCTGAGCCAATCTAAAGCCAGGAGCCAGGAGCTCTTCTTTCTGAGTCTCCCACACAGGTGCAGGATCCCAAGGCTTTGGGCCGACCTCAACTGCTTTCCCAGGCCACAAGCAGGGAGCTGGATGGGAGGCAGGGCTGCCAGGATTAGAACCGGTGCCTATATGGGATCCCGGCCCATACAAGACGAGGACTTTAACCACTATGCTATTGCGCCAGGCCCAAGAGATGTTGTTAATCTTTGTACAGCCCCACATGAAAACAGTAACTAGTTGACAAACTCAAAATCCTTTGGACATTTAGAAGAAAACAAGATGCCAAGATTTCCTTGCAAATCCCATAATGCAGGCAAGTGGTGGGAACCCAACACCCTCAGCCGACCTCCGTGATGAAAGAAACAGCAGGTACAAGAAGTGTGAGGAGAAGAGAGCCTGGTAGCAGCTGAACTCCAGCTTCTTGACATGCTTGAATCTGAGAGTGAATAATCCCTGTTGTTGCTTAAATTAACTTATTTGAAAGGCAGAACATCAGAGAGAGAGAGAGAGTGAGAGAATTTCACATCTATTAGTTCACTCTGCAAAAGGCCTCAACAGCCAGATCTCTGATCTCACACAGGGGTGGCAGAGGTCCAACTTTAAAGTCTTCTGATTGTTTCAGGTCCAGCCATTGCAGCCAATTGTGGAGTGAACCAGCTGATAAAACACTGTTCTGTCTCTCCTTCAAAGAAGAAGGAGGAGGTGAAAGAGGAGGGGAAGGTAGAATTGAAGGAGAGGAGGAGGAGGAAAAAGAGAAAGGGGAGGAGAGGCGGGGGAGAGGAAAAGGGGGACAGGAAGAGGAAGGGAGATGGAGGGGGAGAGGAGAGAGAAAGAAGCAGGGACAGAGTAGGCCACTGGACCTGAGGCAGAATACCCAGGGCTAGACTCAAACCTCACATGTTAGATGCCAGTGCAGCAAGTAGCAGCTCAACCTCTCACGCCACAGTGCCTGGCCCCTAAACACATACTTTTAGGGGAAAAAAAAAAGCAAACTGTGACTCAAATATTCACGACTTTATGAAAGAAAAGACATAACCCCAGTGTGTCAAGTCGTTGGATCTTTCTACTGAGCAATGTCACTTAATAAATTCTCCTTGTGGTGGGCTCGTCTGCTCCATCAGAAAAAGCTGGCTGGCTAAGTCTCCATGAGCCTGCTTTTCTTCATCAGCAGATGCTCACGATGAACAGGCAAGTCACAGGCCCCTGTACACTGCCTCACGTTTGAACTGTTACCTTGCAAAAATCCCAGAGGACAGGACACGTGACGCATCATGTTCCTTTCAAATCTGTTTTAAAAATTACTTGTAAGACAGAAAGAAGCAGACACAAACTCCCCAAACTGATCCTATCTCTGAATATCCGCAGCACCTGGGCGTGTGCCTGGGTCTGAAGACCAGAGGGCCCAGGTCCAGGTCTACTGTATGAAGATATGGGAGTAAAAACACTTGCAAACCCTGAGAAGCGGCAGGTAATAGATCACTGCGAGAAGTTGCAAATAGCAGCGAGAGACTGGAACTGAATCCAGACACTCTGATAAGGAATACAAGAGCTAAGAAGTTAAACTCCTGTTTCCAGAAGTCCCTTCATGTAGGGATTGAGCTTGATAAGGGTCTGCAACATGGCGCAATAGGCCAACCTTCTGCCTGTGGTGGCAGCATCTCATATGAGCAACGGTTTGAGTCCCGGCTGCTCCACTTCCTATGGCCTGGGAAAACAGCAGAGGATGCCTACTGTCCTTGTGTTCCTGCATTCACATGGGAGACCCTGAGGAGCTGTCTGACTCCTGGCTTTGTGTTCGCTCAGATCCTGCCATTGTAGCCATTTGGGTAGAGAACCATGGAAGATATTTCTGTCTCTCCTCTCTGTCTGTCTGTCTGTCTCTCTCTCTCTCTCTCTCTGTGTATGTATGTGTGTGTAAAACTCTGCCTTTGAAACATAAATAAATATTTTTTAGAAAAAAAGATCTTATTTATTTTTATTAAAAAGGCAGATTTTACAGAAAGGACAGACAGAAAGGGAGTAAAAAAAAAAAAAAAAAGGAAACTCCACCCTAACAGGGAAAATAAAAGAAAGAAAAGCACCTTAGTCTAAAAAAAAAAATCTGTACTTTTTCCCCCTAATATTATCTCATAATTTTTTTCTATTTGTAAAACATGTAAAACTCGGGCCTGGCGCGATGGCGCAGTGGTTAAGGTCCTCGCCTTGCATGCCCAGGATCCTATATGGGCGCCGGTTCTAATCCCGGCAGCCCCGCTTCCCTTCCAGCTCCCTGCCTGTGGCCCAGGAAAGCAGTCGAGGACGGCCCAAAGCTTTGGGACCCTGCACCTGCGTGGGAGACCCGGAAGAGGCTCCTGGCTTTGGACCGGCATAGTATCAGCCATTGCGCTCACTTGGGGAGTGAATCATCGGACGAAGATCTTCCTCTCTGTCTCTCTTCTCTGTATATCCGCCTTTCCAATAAAAAATAAAAAAATAAATCTTAAAAAAAAAAACATGTAAAACTCATTTTCAAATGAGTCAGATTTAAAACAGGATGCAAATTTAAAGTAACAATATGAGACATCCATTTAACATACAATTAACAACATATTAAGCAGTATGAGAGAACTTCAGTAACTTTATGCAGGGGTAGACTCCACGCCACAGTGACTTAGGCCACCTTCTGCGATGTTGGCATCCCTCGTAAGCACCTGTTCGAGTCGCAGTTGCTCCACTTCTGATCCTTCTCCCTACAGACTTGCCTGAGGAAGCAGTGGGGACGGTCCAGCGCATGCACTGCTGACGCCAGCCTGGGAGGGCTGCATGGAGCTCCGCTTTCAGCTGGCCCAGCCCCAGCCATTGTGGAGATTTGGTGAGGAAAATCTGCAGATGGAAAATTCTCTCTTTCTGTAAACTTGCCTTTCAAATAAATGGAATTAAAAATTCATGGGAAAAGGAAATGAAAAGTATGAGTTTACTTGGCTGCCCCTTCAAACCCAATAATAAACTTTTTGATTCCTTGCAGTTTTTTTTTAATGATACACATCTTCATGTATCATAAAAAAAGATTCCCTTTTGCTCTCAAACTCATGTTTTAATTCCATTTCCATGATCTTTTGAAGTCCATGGTCTCTGACTCTGAGTGTGCCTGCACTGTGGGAAGTGACATTTGTTAAGCTTTATAGAAGTGTTCATTTATGATTATTATTGTTCATCTGCCAGTTTCTGGAAAATTCTCAGAACTTACATATGGCTAATAATTTAAAATGATAGTATTAACAAATAGGTATGATACAATGGAGATATTGTGAATCATAAAAGAAAGATAAGAATATTGATAGATTTTAATTTTTTAAAACCTGCAGAACAGTCTCAAGAACCAAATTTGGTTTTCTTCAGCTTTTTTTTTTCTTCTTTTAGGTTTTTTTTTTCCACTACATGTTCTCCATTTACACAAAAATGTTTTCAATCACCACAGATTACCAAATCAAGCAAGATTTATATTTACAACATCAGAGGTGAACTTGACTGTTTCATGGAGTGGGTCAAACCAAACATGTTTTAGAGTTGTCTAGGCTACTTAATTTGCAAAGAAGTTGACAATGGCATGTTTTTGTGTAAGTTAATGATGTGAGAACTATGCACGGCCTGTGAGCTATTTCCAGAGTGGTTCTCCACTAGCCGAATTTCGAATACATTTCTCTTACCCCCTCCATGACATATTAATTTAGTTCCACCAAATAATTCAAGTTCAATTACATGCTGGGCAGTTGCCTAGATTCCTCAAATACGAGTGTCTTAAAGAGTTTCTTTACCACCAGGAATAGTCCAGCAAAAGTAAGGAAACCATGCCAATGGAGGACTGAATTTGTTCCTTCTTAGTCCATCTACAAAAGGAAAGGAAAATGGCCTCTGGGTAATGTTCTCCAAACTGTGACCTGCCAAGGACCTCAATATTCAATTTTATTTTGTCTCTTTCGTTCCTTGGTCCCTCTTCAACTCAAAATCCTGGCAGAGTGGCAAGTTCCTAGGAGCCTGTTGCCACCAGTGCATGTGTGTGTCTTCCAGCTGTTCTTTTTTAATGATACACATCTTCATGTATCATAAAAAAAGATTGCCTTTTGCTCTCAAACTCATGTTTTAATTCCATTTCCATGATCTTTTGAAGTCCGTGGTCTCTGACTCTGAGTGTGCCTGCAGAGTCAGGCACATGGTTGGTCAGGAGAAGAGGTGTGATTTAAAGAGAAGGAAAGACTGTCATGAACATGAAGGAATTCATCATGAAGCAGATCAATGATTGGCCACGTGCTTATCGAAGGGGCTGAATACAAAGTCCATGGATCTGGGGAGCCAGAGTACGGAGTTGAGACCTCCGAGTGGCTGCTATATTGTGTCCTCACATGGTGATGTGTGGGGGCTTCCTCCTCTATCAATTGAAGGCTTGCCAGCTCATCTCTTAAATCGACTTCCTGTTTCAAAAAGCTTTGCTCACAGAGGCAACTCAAAGCCAGAATTCGCCCCAGTACTCTAGCGGAGGCCCCGTTGGGAATGCTTGTTCCAGGGCCTCCCTCATGATTCATTGAAAGCCTACTTGTGCTCTTGCAGCCCTGGGTTTTGCCTGACAAGTCTTTGTGAATGTTGGCAGGTAACACAAGAATTCAGAAAGGAATACAGAGTAAAGCTGCCTCTGCCCGGTGTGTTTTTCTTCATGGACAAGAAGATTTGAGGAATTTAGCTGAATCCTGAAGGAGTACAAGTGAAGTAAGAAGAATGCTCAAGGATTGTCAAGTGTTGGCACTCAAGTTTCTTCACATAAAAATTATTGAAGACTGGGATACCTAATATGTGTTTGTATAAGATTGGCCAGTGGGGCGAACTCACATGTGATTATTAGCAGAAGAACTAAATTTAATTTCCTCGGGCTCTTTTATTTTTATTTCAGAAATATCACTAACCTTTATGGTCTAGTCACCAACTCATCATCTTGGCGGGCAGAAAGGCAGGTGCGAGAGGTGATACAAGCAGCGTATCACCATCTGATACTCCCTCGGATGGATCCTGCATTGGAAATTGCATCCAGTGTGGGCAGCCAAGTAACAGTGTCATCAAAGAACAAAGATCAGCAAGATCAACTAACCTGTCAGATTGCACATTTAGTACTGGATCCTGAATCAGACTCCGAGTCTCCCACGGTTTCCGTTATGCTGTGCATTCTCTAACAGCAAAACAGGGTGTTACGTTAATATTACCGATTCTACACCCTGAATCTCTACAGTTCGGTCTTACTGCATGGCATTAAGCTGCTGCCTGTGACACCGTGTTCCTATGCGGGCACTTGTTTAAACCCTGCCTGCTAGAGTTCAGATCCAGTTTCCTGATAATCCGCTTGGGAAATAGATCAAGTGCCAAGTGAAAATACAGCCCCAGTGTCGGCCCATGCTACCCACCGCGTGCCCCTTCGGTGTGCTTCGCCCTCAGCAGCCGCGGCCCTTTGGGGAATGACCTGGTGAAGGTCTCCTCTCCTTCACCCTGACTCTTGTTCTCACGTTGCCTCTCCCTCTTGGCTCTTTTTTTCCCAAATAAATGGCTCCTTTTTTGAAGAATTAGTTGAGATAATACCTGTAAAGTGAATACCAGTGCATTTGCTGTGTAAAATACACCCCAGAAAAAAAATCTCTCCATTACTTCCTCCTCTGTCCAACTCAAGTTACAAGGACATTGCCATAAGGTTTGAGGGGTGGGAGAGTAGTAGGGTAAGCCTCTACCTGCAGGGCTGGCATCCCATGTGAGTGTCGGAGGATGGAAGTTTTCTATCTCTTTTTCTCTCTTGGTGAAATCTGGCTGTTGAACAAATAAATAAACCTTTATAAGTAGTTTTGGAGACAGGGAATTAAGAAACAATATTATCTAATGAAAAAAATTTAAGTCCATGTACATTTATTTTGTATTATGCATTTTCTGTGGACATATTAAGGACTCCTCAAATTCACGGATTCAATTTTTTTCGTACTAGGAAGCATCTTCTTATTCTATTTTTTGTTAACATTTGGGAGAAGCACAGCCGAGATCCTAGCTTTTTGAAGCGTTTACTCTCAAACATTCAGTTAAGAGCAGTCAAGCCTTTGCCCAGCAACCTTCATCCTCTAATCAGCTTCCAGTTTAGCACAACCGTTAGGATGCTGCATTGTTTTGTCTTAATCTGGGTGTTGGTGGTGAGCATGACTGATGACCAAAAACACTTAGGTGCCTATCAATAAAATGTTAAAACATTAGAATGACTGTGCATGAGTAGTGGACCAAGGAATGCAAGCGTTCAACTTGACATTTCTGCACATATTGAAACCATGATTGCCATAATTTAAACTAATCCTCTTCTACTTACTGCTCAGTTCAGACTTTCCAGGAGATAGGCTCTGAGTAACCCAGGCTCAGAGTTCATGCTCAGAATGTGACTTACTGAGAATGTGGCAAGAAATCCCAGACTTGGAGAAACATGAGATGAGTCTCCACCCGCAGGAAGACTTGGGTCACGCCACTGGCTCAGCTGTTGTGGGAAGGCCTCCCAGAGCCGGCTGGGGCCCAGGGCACCATGCCCTGAAGACCACCTACCCATGAGGATTCCTGCCTTTGATAGCACAAAGCGCTCCGCACCATTCTGTGGTGTTAGTGCTTGGCTCCGTGCACATCACTGTGGTTAGCATTTTCAGGTTCATTTTCCTCCTTGCCAACGCGGGCTTTGCTCAGCAGTGGAAAACACGTTTGTACACATGTGTTGTTGCGTGCGGATTTGCACTTGGGGCTGGCTTTGCCAGCACTTGGGTCACCTGCCTGAATTGCCGTGATCCGCATCCCACCTCAGCGCCAACCTGTGGCATCTTCCTGCAGTTCTGAATGGGGTGCTTGAGGAGTCCCCAGTCACTCTCAGATACTACTTCTTGTCGCTCTTGTTGTCGCATTTCTTTTGTTATAAATAAAGGGTACTTTTAGTACGTGCCAGAGGTCTGATGTGTACAGCATTTAAAAAAAAATTAAGAGAAGTGTCTGTCTTTTGCTTTAGGCGGAGGTGAATTTACGAAATGACTGTAACGTTCTGAGAAAGCTGCAGTTCTGTTTTGCTAACCCGGACATAGGAGCTGCAAAAGCACGGCCGCACCCGGGAGCCGTCCTCAGGTTTATAGGCAGCCTGGTGTGTGGTCAAGATCTCTCGACTCACAGTGAAAAGTTCACTCTGGGATGGACTCCCGGACCCTGGTGGCTTTTCATAGCGAAGCCGAAACCCTCCTCTGGGGACTACCCGCTCTCCTGTCACTACAAGTTACTGCTGTCTGCTGCCTGTGCGCTTGCCCCGTGCACGGATGCGAACACCCCACAAACGCTTTGCGAAACTTGGGGCTTCTGATTTTTAAATGAGCGTGATGGGAAGAGCAGAGAAAAGAGCAGGAACCTCGCCCACAAATTTCGTGGCTACAGAGAGCGAATTACCTGACCAGCAGAGAGAGACGGCCAAAGACAGACCAAACCACACAGCACCAGCTCCCATCGCCAAGACAGTGGCTGAGTTGAAGTGGATTTGGCCCTAAATATATTAATTCCAGACACCCGGTGGTCTGAGGCAGAAAAAGGCAAAAGTAAGCAAACGAATGGGTAAAAGGGACAAGCGTTTCTTTCCCTCCCTTCCTGTTCCCTTCTTCTAAGTGCGTTTCCTTTGTCTGTGTGTCTCACTTAGCCCTCCACCCCGCCCCCGCGACAGTGGCAGGGCAGGGACCAACAGCAGCATATGCCAGCCTGTGTCTGAGGTCTTAGGCCTGATGCCTGGCCAGCCCCAGGAGAACGCTTGTCTTTTAAATGAGAGAATGGCCACCTTCTGTTTTCCTATGTGTTCACATCTTTAAGCTCTCATACATTGGCTTGCAGCTTCTATAAGTATGTCTAGGGTATTGGCTGCATCTGAATTTGGCTCTTGCCTTTTGTAAAGGTTAAGTCTCATTTGGTTGGCCCTTTGTTCTTTTTAGCCAAAGGAAAAGTACACACTTTAAATCAAAGTTCGAGTACCCATGGTCCATCATATAGAATTGCCTTTAATTAAAAAAAAAATTTTTTTTTTTTTATTATTTAGGCATGGGTTTTCTTTTACATAATTGCTTCTAAAACAAAAGAGCTCCCTCTAGCTGCCAGCATAAATAATACATGTCCTGCTAACCAGTACGTGTTATGTTCATGTATTAGTTAAGCCGTATTCTCAGAGTAAGTGATTAAATGCATGCAGAGGTACAAACGTTTAAATGCATCTGATTAGTATTTGTGTCATTTATAGTATTTTCAAAAAATCTCTTTCTTAAATTAATTATTGATTTTTTTAAGAGGTAGCAAGTGTAAGACATCTCCTATCTGTTGGTGCGCTCAGCAAATAGTCACACGATTTGGGGCTGGACCAGGCTGAAGATAAGAGTGGACAACAAATCCTGATCTCCAACATTGGTGCCAGAAACCCAACTATCGCAGCCTGATGCCTCCCAGGGTGTGCATCAGCAAAAAATGAACTTGGGAATGGAGCTGAGATATGCACCCAAGGCACTAATAAATATGGGTGATGTGGGCACTCCTGGTGGGGCCTTGACCACTATGCCAAACAAAAATATTTCCAAATATGACATAACTAGGGGGTGGCCATTGGTGTAGGAGAGAGAGGAGCGGGGCGAGAGAACGAGCTCTTTTATCTACTAATTCACTTCCCAAATGGCTACAGTGACTGGAGCTGGGCCATGCTGAAGCAAGGAGCCTGCAACTCCAGCTGGGTTTTCCACTTGCCTGCAACTAGAAGCCCAAGCACACGGGCAGTCATCTGCTGCCTCCCAGACTCATTAGAAGGGAGCTGGGTCTGAAGCAGAGCGAGTGAGACTCTAACCAGCGCTCTAATCATGGATGCATAGGATGCTGGGGTTGGAGGTAACGCCTTAGCCCCAGCACACCAACAAAACTGACTCCGGACTATTTCAAAGCAACATACTGGAGGTGTGTTACATAACTGAAAGTGAATCGCTTCTTCATAAATATTGGGAGGAGAGCCAAGATCTGGGAAAACTTGCCCTTTGATCTCACATCATGTCAAACTGAAGCAGAAATCTTACTGTGGAATGTGAAGCATTTTGTGCAAGTTTATATGAAAAGACAAAGTTAGAAAATATTTATCCATCGTGTTTCTATTTTGGTCAGGCTTGTTTTGCTGTTTTTACCAAGAGATAGGCTTCATTTCCACATAAAGTTTGTGTGTTTATACATTTTGTATGTCCATCTCTGTGTGTACCAAGAAAACTGAACAGCTCGGGTATAAGGGGTTTCAAATACGCTGTGAAATCTGACAAATCAGGAGGTCTGACAAACTCCTGACAAGTGTCAGGTGCCAGGTGAAGGCCTCCTGCCCACACCTGTGACTCTCTTCTATACAACCAGCGATGAAAGTGCCTCCTTGGGGCAGAATGAGCTAGAATGGGCTGCCTGTGCATCCCAGGCATAGTCTGACAAGATAAAAAAGAAAAAAGACGACTCCTGGCCAGGGAGCTAGCAGGACAAATGACTCAGATATGACTCAGATGTTCCTCGTCATCAGAGTCTTGGAGGCAAAGATTTCTGGATAGTGGCGGGAGGGAAGTGGTTGAGGCAAGTTCTGACTGGTGGGGCTTAGAGTCATCCAGGCTTTCATAGTGCTGCTGTGTTTAGTAGCTTTGCTGAGAATATAGGGACTTGAGGGGGATCAGTCACCTATCGCCATCGGACCTCTGCAAGGTGATTTGCTAAGTACCAGACAAGAAAATAAGGAAAGCAAGACAAAACAAAACAAAAACAAAAACAATGAAAAAAACCTTAACAGGTGTGGTGTAGGAAAGAATGAGAGAATGCACTATTTATAGCATAGAAGTATGGCACAGCTAAAATTTTTGTAAGAAAAAAATTTCTCAGGCTCCCTAACTATGAGAAAAATACAAGTTAAAACCACACTGGGATTCCAGTGAAGTTGGCCTAAAATCAGAACTCTGTTAACAACACCTGCTGGCATGGATTTGGAGCTCAAAGTACCCTTCTTCACTGCTGGTGGGAGTGTAGGCTGGTACAACCACTATGGAAGTCAATATGGAGAGTGCTAAGACAATTGAAAGTTGACCTGCTGTATGATCCAGCTATCTCACTACTGGGAACATATCCAACAAAATCTGCATATGAAAAAGAGACCTGGAGTCCTATATTTACAGCAGTACAATCTACAATGGCAAAAACATGGAAACAACCCAGCTACCCATCAAAAGAGGAGTGGATAAAGAAACTGTGGTACATCTACCCCATGGAATACTACTCAGTCATTAAAAGAATGAAATTCTATCATTTGCAACTACATGGTCCCCACTAGAGACCATTATGCTAAGTGAAATAAGTCAATCCCAAAAGGACAAATATCACATGTTTGTTCTGACATATGGAAATCTTCATGCACAATACAAGATCATCATGGGACGTAATATTTTTGTTTTTATTGTCATTTCTTCAAAAAAGTTTTTTCTTGTTAATTTCTTTACTGCACATACAGTAGCATCAGTATCTTCAAGAATGTTTTTATCTTCTTTTTCATTTTTTCAGCAACACATTAGTCATTCAGTAGCATATTATTTAACTTCATGTGGTAAGTGTTGTATTTTTATTCCTGCTTTGATTTTGTTTTATGGCTTTTTTTCTAAGAGAATGTATAGTATCTGTGTAATAGAGACCATCATATCCAGATGTGAAGATATAATGCAGTATGCCTCTCTAATTCCAAATCAAAGATGGACTCCCAATGAAACTGTTAACTGTATCTTGACAATAGGATGCTGGACTCTCTGCCAACGTATCCTGAAACGCCAGGATACACTTAAATAGCAGAATGATGGACTTACAACTGTTCATGAAGGACTCTGTATTGAACAAAGGTGAAGTTGGTGATGAGGGGAGGAGGCTCAGGGTGGGGGACAAGGAATAATCCCAGAGCCTATGGAACTGTATCATAAAATAAAAATCTAAATAATTTAAAAACATTTATTTATTTTTATTGGAAAGTCAGATATACAGAGAAGAGGAGAGACAGAGAGGAAGATTTTCTGTCACTTGATTCACTCTCTAAGTGGCCGCAATGGTCGGAGCTGAGTCAATCTGAAGCCAGGAACCAGGAACCTTTTCTGGACCTCCCAGTGGGTGCAGGGTCCCAAAGCTTTGGGCAATCCTGAACTGCTTTCCCAGGCCACAAGCAGGGAGCTGGATGGGAAGCGGGGCTGCTGGCTGGGATTAGAACGGGCAACCATATGGGATCCTGGTACATGCCAGGCAAGGACTTTAGCCAATGGGCTATCACAAATAAATAATTTTTTTTTAAGTTTGCCTGAATGAGGAAAAGGCACCTTTACTGTAACAATGACCTGCATCTAATGGTAACTAGAATCTTGTTAGTGAAAACTTGTTCATTTTCTGGGGATGAGAAGGGAAGTGCATAGCTCAGACTTAGAATGGTTGTGAGTCAGTCACAGAACACTCAGCCAATTGAGGTTCTCAGAGCAGCACGGAGCACCTGCAGCATGGCACGCCTACATCGAGAACTCTCTTATCCTTGGCAGCGTTCAGTTGGTGTGCATGTTGTTCACTGTGGGAGCAGTGAATGCAGAATCCATCACAGTGGTTTTGCAATGATCCACAGCTCTTCGCTCAGCCTGCTAGCTGGAACTTGCTCCCTGGTCCTCAATGACCACTGAATGACAATGGCCACTTCATGGTATAACATCTAGTGTTTGGTGGATGCTTACATTCCCCAAACCCATTGTCTGCACGCTCTGGGTTGTGTGTGGTTTCCTTAGGAAGTTGATGTTTTCGAACCATTTTTCACATTTTGTTTTTGACAAAAAATATCTATTGCAGCCATGTAGCCAACATTGAAGAGATTATTTACACTTGGGCCTTTTTTTTTTCAAAGAAGAAATTATTTATTGGAAAAAGTTACAGAGAAAAGGTGAGGCAAGACAGATCTTCCATTTGCTGGTTTAGTCCCCAAATGGCCTCCATGTGTGTGAGGGAAAGGGAAAAAGAGGAAATGCTGAACCAGCCTGAAGCCAGGAGCCAGGAGCTAACTCCAGGTCTCCTACGTGAGTGGCAGAGAACCAAACACTTGGGTTGTCTTGTACCGTTTTTCTTAGGCTATTAAACAGGAGCTGGATCAGAAACGGTGCAGCAGGCACATCAACCTGTGCCTATGTGGGATGCAGGCATTCAGGGGGCTGTCTCACCTGCTTTACCACATACTGGACCCCTCAGCAGCTTTTAAGGTTAAAAACAACAATAGCCATACTTCATTTTGACCCTCTGCTATTGAATCCTACAGTTGAGAGAATGTTGCATTTAAAAAAAAAAACATTGTAAAGTCCCTGCATCCTTGGGTTGGACGACAATCGCATGCATCAGTGTGTTTCACGGGTCGCTGTCTACAGATGATCTAAAAAACAGGAAATCAGTTAACACGGATGTCAGAGGAAATTTTTTTAAGAAGAAAAAAATATTTCTCCTTTAAAAATAATGTTCAGTTAGGCATTTTGGTTCTCAGTTAAGACCTCTTTGTGTCACATTCCACCGCCGGGGCTCTGGGATCCTTACTTTTTTGCTTGCGCTCAACCTGGGCAGCAGAAGTGAGAGCTCAAGTTATTGGTTTCCTGGCACTAATATCAGAAACCTCTAAATGAGTGCCCAACTATGGGCTTAGCCAGATCTGGCTATTTTGAATCAGAGGATGGGCACGAATTATTTCTCATTAAACGTATATTCTTTTAAATTAAAATGCCGAAGAAGTAACTTCGCCATGGGGATAGTATTTCCAGCTTTCCTTCTGGAAGTTTTCTGGATCAGTGGCTCAGTACACCTGTTAGAGTCTCCCTCCCTTCTGTGCCTGCTTTTCACCTGGGATCACCAGAATCCGTGGTTGTTAAGGTGCTGAAGAGCTTTAAATTTATCTGCAAAGAAAGTGGCTATGTCTCTTTTAGTTTCTGACTGCAACTTCAAAAATTTCGTAGTAAATTTGTCCTTTTTTTTTTCTTATAGTCTGCCATGATGACTTCTGACTTGATATGTTGATTGTCGACATGTATTTATAGTATTTACTCAATAGTTATTTGGCACCTATAGAACACTAGAAACCATTGAGTTCCATTGAGTTACGTTACTGTCTTTCCATCCGTGGTGACTAAAACTACAGAAATAATTCCAATGTTTCAATGGCAAAAGATCCCCATAGCAGAAGGAACCATGGAATGCTTGGAAGGATAAGAAGCACAGATTTGGTCGATCAGAGACCTTAAAGAAAAGCAACGTTTGTGGGCAACATTCTTGTCAAATTGTAACTGGGTTTTGTTTGACCAGTTTCCTGTTTGCTGGTTTATTCTGCCAAAGGAGCACAATAGCAAGAGCTGAGCCATGTGGACGCTAAGGACACAACACCCAACTTGGTCTCCCATACGGATTGCAAGGACACAGGTATGTGAGCCATGTGTTGCTGTTCCCAGGGGTCAGTAAGCTAGAACTTGAAGGACCATCACAATGGAACTCAAGATGCTCCACAATGCAATTTCAGAGTTCCAAGTGCTTTTTAATCACTGCACCATATGCTGCCCTCCTATCAACTTCTGACCAACCATTCAACTATTTGTTATACCTGACTTATCAGTGGGGGGACATTATAATTATCTTTCGTTGGTCACCAACAGTGGGTGCATACACTTCTACAACTTTGTTCTATTGTGAAAAAGACAATGTATCTGTGCTGATTGTTATACACCTGACAAACAGAACAGTTCTCACACTTTTAAATTCATACACCCTGGGGACTGAAAGGGATTCAGAGCCCAAGGGTACTGCTTCTTGTCTATGGCTAGGATAATTATTCATAAACCACCACCGAGTTCAACTTCTTAACCTGTGCTTATACCAGATTTGGGGAGAACGCAAACCATGATTCTTAATCCTCTGGAGTGACCCCATGAAGATTTCGAGAAACTACACATTCCTGGCTCGGAAGATTTACAATAGTGAAGCAAACCCGAGCTCACACAGCTTATGTTGAAATAAAACAGCTTGTTTACATCAAGACATGCCAGAATTCTTTAAGACTTTTCCTGGTATTCTCAAACTGATGAGAACATCACTCATTTCATTTGCTACTTTGGTATCGTCAACTTTTCAAAATAAACATCCTATATTGTCTTTGGGTGCTTAGGATTGAAGCTACTTTCAAGTAATCTTGCATTTTATATACAAAACACTCAATTTGCAATTCCCTCCATTTCATTCAGCCAAAATTCTAACATAAAAGCTTCATGCATATAACACAGCAAAATTCAAATGGATTGAGAGATTTTTTAAAGATTTTTTTTTTTATTTGAACAACAGTTTTACAGAGGGAGAAGGAGAGACTAAGAGAAAGATCTTCCCTCTGCTGGTTCACTCCCCAGAAGACCATGAGGGCTGGAGCTGAGCTGGGCCAGAGCTGGAAGCCCAAAGCTTCTTTTAGGTCTCCCACATGGGTACAGAGATTCAAGGACCTTGGCATCATTTGCTGCTTTTCCAGGTGTGCTAGCAGCTAGCTATATTGGAAGTACAGAAGCCAGGACTCGAACCGGTGCCTATATGAAATGCCAGCATGCATATGGAGGCTTAACGTACTATACTACAATTCTGGCCCTGAGAAATGAGAATAGTTTTGTTTTTTTTTTTATATTCACATTGTTGACAAGAATGCATGCTCATGAAGATCACAGAGCAGGGCGGGTCAAGACATGGGGTAAAGTTAGTGGGACGCTTTCTATGTATTCCCTTTTCTCTTGTATCTGGAGTGGTGGGGAGTGAGGGAAGAGAGTGAGGGAGGGAAGATGGCTGCTTCCATCTGCCAACCTACATCTCCAGGGATGGAGAATGTTCACTTGATATCATCTTAAAAACCCCACTGTGGAGAAGAATGTTCTCAAGGTATTGTTTGAGTGATGTTGGTGGTTCTGAGATGTTGTTGGTTTCATTGCTACAAGATTAGAAAATCCTTCTAGCTCAGGCTGTACCAAACTCCACTTCTGGTGAGTGTTGGTAAGTCCCACGGTCATGCCTAGCTAGGCTGGGCATATTTCCCAGCCCTCAAGAAAACTAGCAAATACTAGGTCCCACATGGGTGAACACCAAATCCCCCACAGAATCGACCCCAAGACCTGGATCTCTTGTGTGTCAGTGAATGTGATGGTCCAGCCTAAATGCGGTCCACCTCTTGCCCAGCCATTCACTGGCGGGTACTGTAGACTAGCCCTGACATGCAGGCCCCCTAGCCTTAGCTTTTGAGTGTGCCGATGGGCTGGGGTCATGCTAACTAGCCTAGCTCAGAGCTCCCATGTGGGCAGGTGTATTGGTCTGACCCAGAAAATTCCAAACCACCTCTCTTCCAAACCACCTGGTCTCAGTTTGTTCATTTACCTGCAAGTGCAGTAGTTTAGTGCAACTATGCTGGCACACTGATACAGTTAACATACATGTAGAATTAGCCAGGCCTAGAATGCCCACCAGCCATCAGCTGCTTTTCTTCTAGCAGTGTAACATTTGCCTGGGTACAAAGAAAAGTAGGCATTTGGCTACAACTGGGGAGGACTGAGGCTTTGGCTTTAAATTTACTATTAAGCAGACAAATGTATTTTAAATACACAGACTAGTAAACTGAGTATCAGGTATATATTTGGGTCTCAGAAAAAAGTTAAATCAATGCTAAAATACTGGCCTATAATACAGAAAACTAAAATCATTTGAAAATTATCTACTCCTCTCACTAGTTAAACTTATTTCATCCCTTGAGCAATAAAAGCAATAATACATTTATTTGAATTAAAGATTATTCTTACCTATGTCTCTTGATCGTTTTATAGATTTATTTATTTTTATTGGAAAGGCAGATATACAGAGAGGAGGAGAGACAGAGAAGATCTTCCGTCCGATGCTTCACTCCCCATGTGACTGCAACGGCTGGAACTGAGCCAATCCAAAGCCAGGAGCTTCTTCCAGGTCTCCCACATGGGTGCAGAATTCTAAGGCTTTGGGCATCCTTGACTGCTTTCCCATGCCACAAACAGGGAGCTGGATGGTAAACGGGGCTGCCAGGATTAGGATCAGCACCCATATGGAATCCCAGTATATTCAATATGAGGGCTTGGCCCAAAGTATTTAATACTTTAAGATGATATTATTATAATTCTTTAAAGCTCCCGATGCTGGTTATTTCCTTCATTGTCATATCAGAAAACGCTTTTGCTCCCAGGAAATATGTTCTAGAATGTTTGTTGTTAAAGGAAGAAGTATGAAAATGTAAGTTTGAAACCTGTGTGAAAATGTATATATTCACAAGTACGTGTCTGTATTTTATGTACATATAAATGCATGTGTACTCACATGATAGCTACTGAAGAGAAGGAAGGAAGAAAAGGAAGAGTTAGGGCCAGTGTGCTGGTTCAACTGGCTAATCCTCTACCTGTAAGCACCAGCAACCCATGGAGACACTGGTTCATATCCCAGCTGTTCTATTTCCCATCCAGCTCCCTGTTTGTGTTCTGGGAAAGCAGCTGAGGACAGCCCAAAGCCTTGGGACCCTACATTCATGTTGGAGACCTAGAAGAGGTTCCAGGCCCCTGGCTTTGGATTAGCTCAGCTACAGCTATTGTGGCCATTTGGGGAGTGAACCCCGTGGATAGATCTGTTTCTTTTCTCTCCCTAAATCCACCTTTCCTATGAAAGTGAACAAATCTTTAAAAGAAAAGGAAAGAAGACAAAAGAGAAGAGTGATAAAATCATCAAGCAAAAATACAGTGACTGGGTAAAGGGAAAATGGGTGTTCTGATATTGATCCTTCACTAATTATCCTCATTCTCACACAGTGCTACAAAGAGCACACTGTCTGTATCACTTTTTATTGTTAATACAGTGATTTGTCCAAGTTTTTAAAAATCTTGGCCAAATTAAGAACCATACACTACTAGAATTCTAATGATTTGTGGTTCTTCACTTTTCATTTGATTTATTGTTTATAACCCTTCCTGTTTTCATGTTCAACTATGGTCTTTTTGCTTCTTATTTATAAAACTCTTTATTTATTGAAGCATTAAGCCTTTGACTGAGATATAAATGAACAATATTCCCTCAGGGATGGCACTGCCATGTAGTGTGCTAAGCCTTTATTTGCAGTGCCAGCATCTCATATGTATGCCAGTTTATGTCCTGGCTGTTCCATATCCCGTGCATTTCCCTGCTAATGTGCCTGGAAAAGAGGACGAGGAATGTTCTAGCCCTTGGGTCCTTGCAACCACATAGGAGACACAGATAAAGTTCCTGGCCTCAGACAAGACCAGTTCTAGCCACTGCAGCCTTTACAAAATAAACCAGTGGCTTTAAGACCGCTATCTCTGTCTCTCCTCTCTATAACTCTTCCTTTCAAATAAAAACAAATTTTTAAAAAGTACATTATCAAAAATAACAAACTAAATTTAAACAGAATTTGTTTTAAAAATTGTTTGAGAAAAGTTTTAGGAAACTTTGGGAGAAGGAAATAACCATGAACATGATTCATAAACCACCTGATTTTTGTTGTTGTTGTTTACAGCTCTAGGAGAATCTACAGCAAAGGAGTAAAGCAATAAATAGGACTATGATTGAGGCTCCCAGGGTTAAGTCAACTCCCGAATGTCAGCATCCTTTATCAGAGTACTGCTCTGTGTTCTAGGTGCTCCACTTCTGATCCAGCTCCCTACTCACATGTTTTGGAAAGCAGTGGGTGATGGCTCAAGTACTCAGATCATGTCACTTGAACTTCCTATTTACGATGTTACTCTGAGTAATCAAGCCATTAACATCAAGTGATTCTAGGGTTTCCTTTCCCAAACATACTATAGTATCATGTAGATTCCAATTTTCTAGTGAAAATATTTTAAAATTAAATTACTTCAAAAGTCCTGAGATATCAAGAGATAATCCTTTAAACCTTTAGAACAAATGTATCTTATTGCGTCATTCAGTCTCACACCTGTGGAACTGTGAGGCCAACTATGCAAAAACTAGTAATAGTACCAACACAGCGAGTATTGATTCACTTTTTGTTACATGCCAGGCTCCCATTTCAGCCTTTTGCTCAGACAACACGGTGATAGCCAAAATTGTGCCGCTGTTAGACACGGACAGAGCAAGTCAGCCATTTGAGGTCCAGAAATCCTTATTTCTAGCAAACAGACCACATGGAGTATTACAGCTAATACATGATAGATATATCCAATCTATATGTAGGATGTACTATATTTATAGGATACAAAATACTTAAGTTCTATAATTGTATGTAAGTAGACACATGTACATGTTTTATATGGTCTATGGTCTATATTTATGTTCTCTACATTATGGTGTTTACCTTGTTTGCAGTCATGTAATTTAAAAAAAATATTCTTAGCTCTAGACAATACATCAAGATGTTCACAGATTTTAAAGCCCTCTCTATCTGGTCAAAAACATTGAATGAGCCAAAAAACAAAATTAAATAGCAAGGGAAAGGCTTTCCGTTACTTGAAAATCTAAGACAATGTTGCTGAGCTCTGCAGTTTTTGCACCTAACGGAAGTGGATTGTGGCCCTTGCAGGGCTTCTTGGCGTCGAGAACACACTATACAGCAACTTCGGAAGACTTCTCCTGACATGCTGACCCTTAAGTTCTTCCAAGGAAGAAAAAGGAAAACTAAATAAGCATTTAATTTAAAAAGATGGGATGGAAAAAGCAGAGCAAACTGGAATGAAAGGTTACAGGATTAATAGAGGTGGATATCAATTAACTGCCCACAGAAAAGCAATTGCTTAGAAAAAACTACACTATTAATGGGAAAAGCAAAAAACAAAAACAAAAACCACAAGAAATAGGATTCAAAGGGATTTTTGAAATTCACATGTAATAATACGAGCACAAAAAGAAATTCAGTAACTACAATGAATTTGTGTTCTTTGTGGGAAAGTATGAATCATGGGTATTCAAAACATTGGAGGTTAGGCCCTGTAATATGAGCTCCAATTTTAATAGTATTCTGGGATTTGTGAAATAAAAGGGGACACGCCTATGTCCTGGAAGAGTACACAGCATTCCCTTGTGCTGTTTGGGGCAGTCTGTTCACACAACATATGTGAATATCAGAATAAGCAGGTTTTATAAAAGTTCAGTTTAGATATTAAAAATTCAAGTACCAACAACCCCCCCCAAAAAAAAAACCCACAATGCTAATCACATGGAATTCAGGATGACAATAAAATAACAATATCAAATAGTTGGGGATGATTTTAAACAAGAAATACATCAATCTATATGAATAAAAATGAAATTTTTTCATGAGGAAATTCTAGGAAGACTGTTACAGCAAATGAAAATAATTCTTACCAATTTTATCAAGAGTTTATCTTCTTTTAAAATCAATACATTTTTGACTCAATGCTAATAAAAATATCAATAGCTTTTTTTGAGGGTGAAAATTTCTTAGAATATATATATATAGCAGTAGTGTCATTCTGATATATATACACATGCACACATATGTTTATATTTTCAATAATAAACTCATTTCACCTTGAATACAATTGTTCTAATTGCAGCCAGATTCATGAGCTGTCAAGAGACATTGAACAGGCAAGGCAGAAAAAAAAACTATTCACTAAGTTTTGAATTAAAAAAAAAAAAACTTGAGGCTAGTACGGTAGCACAGTATATTAAGCTTCTCCCTGACCACTGGCAAGTTTGAGTCCCACTGCCCCACCTCCCATCCAGCTCCCTGTTTGTTGTCTGGGAAAGCAGCAGAAAATGGCCCAAGTCCTAGGGCCCCTGCATTCCGTGGGAGACCTGGAAGAAGCTGCCTCCTGGCTCAACCCCACCCATTGCAGTCATTTGAGGAGAGAACCAATGGATGGAATCTCTGTCTTTCAAACAAAAATAAATAAAACTTCTTTTTTTTATTCAACCTCTTAGTGTTGATACAGGAAATGAGAAGTGAAAGCGAATTGCACTCATCTAGGAATTATTAAAGTGAAAAAAAATCATCTTTAATACATTTTATATTTGCTAAAAGCAACAGTATTAAAAAGTTGTGAGAGTTCTCACATGTGTCTTCAGACAAAGACAGAATAATAGTTGAATTTTTCTTAAAAAAAAAAAAAAGAAAAACAGGAGCAGAGTTCTATGAAGCTTGCCCTTCAAATTTCTCTAAATAGGCACAGGAAAAAAAAAAAAAAAGAACTCATTTTCATGAAGACAGAGATGCATCGCACTGAAAACACAAACGGACTTTCTCAGAGGCGGATGTTGTTTCCGTTTCATTATGTATCAGACAGGAACACTGAGGAATGTATGCCTAATACCGAATTCTCAAAATAAACCAGGGAGTTCTTTCACTTGATTGTTAATTATGGAACCCGACATGGAGTCTTTGGGGCCGCTGCTGAGTGGCTCAGATGGAGCAGTACAAAGTGAAGCCCCTGCTGAGTGGGTCAACTGATGACTCACTTTCAATATTAGCTTGAGCCAGGGACTCAGACCCTGCCAAGAGAACTCCACGGGGAGCCCTACTTCAACCCACTCACATTTCCTCCTGACGGCGCTCTGTTTCAGCAGTGTTGAAACATGCTCACTACACTCTGGCGTTTTGATTTGAAAATGAAGGTAGCATGTAAAACAATGAATTACAGTCATTTGCAAGAGCAGGCTTCCAGGCAACAAGTCACCAAGATGCCTATGTTAAGACAATGGCATGACACTGTGGGCCAATGAGAACCCAAAAACATTTGTTTTTATGCCCACTTTTGCCCTTGTTTTGGTTTAAAAAAAAAAAAAAAAGAAAAAGAAAAACTACACCATCTGCAGAAAACAGAAAGACAGCTTTGCTGTTAGTTGTGGTAAGATGATGCGAGATGGAAGGGGCGTGTGTAAATTTATGCTTGCAAAAATAAAAGTTTGAAAGAATTTTAATTTATAAACCTGGGGCCAAAGAAGCTTCGTGTGATGCAGGCCATGCGCTTCTGTGTTTTGACGTTGGGATTTAAGCTATCGCACTGGTTCGGGTTTTTATGACCCCTCTAGACATGTTTATTTGAAATTTCTCTGGCTTTCCTTGGTGAACTTTAGACATGCAAAAGTGCCCTGAGGGCACAGGCTCACCTCTGCTGGATTTGTTTCCCATTTTTTTTCTCCGTGTGGAACTCCAGCTCCATCACTAGTGCCACGCAGATCAAAAGACCCGTGTTTATTGTCCTGGCCACATGGTGGAAAATAGATGTCTGGGTAAGCCCTGCCTTAGATTTCCTGCCGGAGAAGACAAAATACTTTCTGTTCAGACACAAAGATTGTTCTTGAAGGGGCTTGTGTTTGCCTTCGAAGCTGCATTGCCACACTGATGGCAAATCCAGCAGCATTTGGAAACGGTCACAAATCACTGCTTTGGTTTTGTTTCTTTACTGGTTCTTTACTTTCCTCTCCTATCCACAAAAGCACTGGGGTCTTTGTGAAAGTCATTCCAACTTCAACATACATTGTTTTTCCTCTGATGAAAGGGGCAGTCAGGGGCACACGGAGCAGGTCATCTGAAATGTTTTAACTGAGCTTGGGGAGGGAAGTCACAGATACCCATCTCACTCTAAGCTATGCCTGTGGTGCCTCCAGGACACTGCAGGTGTAGGTTCTCCCGAAGAATTGTATCAACAGTCTGCTAATTGACCAGATCCAAGTGGGTGAAACACTCAGGGGTGGGAGGGCTACCCAACAGTAGGGTTTGGAAGCAGACACAGTGGGCTGTGCAGCCAGTCTCTTAAGGTATAGTACCATACAGAAGCCTCTTCTGTTTAGAAATCCTATTTTCACGAGATGTTCTCTATTCTGGTGTGCACTGTAGTCTAATTATGACCAGTGCATATGTGTGGGATTATTTGAGAATGCATTTAGTCGATTTAAAGTCTCAGAATGGAAAAAAAAAATACTAATGAATCATGCAACTGGTCACGGTTAATATCCAAAACATTTGAAGAACTCAGAAAAAAAAAAAGCAAGGAAAAAGCACCTAATAAAAATATGAAAAGTCTAGAAACAGAATTTTTCCCAGAGAATGCACAAATAGCTAACAATAATTTGAACAGGTGTTCAGTATCACTAAACACCAGGAAGATGCAAATCAAAACCGTTTTGATATGTCATCTCCCAGCCGTGGTGTTTTTTATAAGAACGATGAGATGAAAAAGTTGTGAAGATCTGGAAAAAAAAGAGAAAGGTTATGTACTGTTGCTGAGATTGTAAACTGAAATAGCTAGTAGAAAAAAAAAAAACAGCATGAGCATTCCTGAAAAAGTTAAAAATAGAACAAATATATGATCCAGCAATCTCACTACCAGATGTATACCCAAACTAATTATGTATATGAAGTCAATGTTTAAACAAATGTATACTCGTTTGTTTATCATAGCCTTATTCCCTATAGCCAAAATATGAAATTTAACAAAGTGTCCATCAACAAATAAATGAATAAAAAAAAGTGTGAAGTACTATTCAAACTTACAAAGAAATCCTGCCATTTGCAAAGAAGCGTAGAACAATCTTAAGGACGTTGCATGGAATGGAATGCGCAAGATACAGAAGGACAATACTCTATGATGCTGCTCATATTCACATTTAAAAGAAAACCTACATGCTCATACAGTAGGAAATAGAATGGTGATCACTAGAGACTGGGAGGCGGGGAGAACGAAGAGATATTGGTCAAAGAGAAATGAATTCTGGACTTTAGTTTATCACATTATCGTGTATTTAAAACACAGTAACAGAATGGCCCTACACAGCGGCTCATTGGTTAAATCATTGCCTTCCAGAGCAGGGATCCAGTATGGGTACTGGTTCGTGTCCCAGCTGTTCCACTTTCCATTGAACTTCCTGCCTGTGGCCTGGCAAAGCAGCAGAAGATGACCCAAAGCCTTGAGACCCTGCACCCATGTGGGAGACCCAGAAGAAACTCTTGGCTCCTGGCTTCAGATCGGCTCAACACCAGCTGTTGTGGCCATTTAGGGAGTGAATCAGCCCGTAAAGATCTTTCTGTGTCTCTCTTTCTATCTGTAAACTTATCTTTCCAATAAAAATACATAAATCTTTAGAAAGTTGAAATCATAAAACACAGAGAATAAACCTTAACTGTTCTCATACACAGAAGTGACCACTTTATCACATAAAAATATGTATCTGAAAATACTAATAAAATCCACAAAACCGCAGATCGAAATCTACAAAAATGACAATGACTAACCAAAGGAAGATCAAAGATGAAATACAATAAAGGAAAAATTCAGAATCAGCAAATTAGAATGTCAGGAGGGACAATTTTGAAGCAGTTAACCCAGGACTAAAGAATCAGACCACTTTACATGTGAAAACATGCTGTGGGTCAGAAGTTCAGAGAAATAAAAATAAATAAAATAAGACGCCAATGATTCAGACAAGGTATTTAGGATTAAAGAGTCAAAATGTGAAATCTGAGATTTGGGGCGCAAAGGACAAGACACAGAAAGGAGTTTGATACGTAACTAGAAAGTGAGCAAGGTGAGCTGGGCAAGCAGCAGTGTCTCCCAGGATATAATTGGTTCAAGCCAACATTTCCTACTGGAAAGAAAGCCCAATGATATGTAGGCTTTCCATGTCCCTCCTTGTCTGCAGGCTTCTGATTCGTGTGGAAAATGAATTATTTCTCTTTGACATAAGAACACTTAGGCATAATTTGCATTTCCTTCTTTGATTCTTCAGAAAGTCAGTTTAGGAATTCATTTGTGTGTATCGTAAGCACTTTGGAATACCTGTGGGGACCAATGAGGATTTTAGTCATAGACACAAAAGTTTGTAATCAGAAAGTTCCAACTGGGAAAAAAATCCTGAAAAATAAAATTGGAAATCACTGGCCAAACGAAGTAAAAAATTAGAGAAGATAATAGAAAAGAAAAGAAACCAATATAGAAGAAATAAATATAAAAAAAAAACCAGTGTATTGATCACAAAAGAATTAAGTAAACCTTAAGAGGCTACTTCATATAATTCCATTGAGATGAAGTGGATTTTTTTTCATATATGTGAAATTAAACCCCTAGATATGGTCTAAAGGATATCAACCACAATAGAACAGAGATCGGATTGAAAGTTTTGTCTAGATCAAGGCATCAACCCCTTAGAGCTTCAAAGGGCCAGGCAATAACAGCAAATAATTTCAAAATTGCTCAAAAACTGCAGAGCGCAGAGAAGAAGGTTTACTTTTTCATCCCTTTCCTGAAGCCAGCATTACATCAATGAAAACAGAAAAAAATATACCATGTCATTGATGCATATAAACCCAAGAATGTAAACATAGAGTAGTCTCACATCAAAAAAGTAGTATGCTGTGACCAAACAGAAAACAAAGGAATTTTTACTTTTGTCATGTACACGTCTATAATATTCATATTGCTTTTGCTGTAAGAATGGATCAAATTATAAAATGAGAAGAAATGCAGCCTGTGAAAATATAACACATGTACAAAATAAAAGCTGAGCAACTATTATTTTTTACACAATTAGATACAGCTCATGAATTTCAACCCTAAAGCTAATATATAACTTAATGTTGATTTAATAGCTATTTCCTCACTAAAATCGGCAACAACACCATGATATCTGGTATCGTTAACAGTTAACATTTAGAGATTTCTGCCAATGTGATTCGATAAGAGGAAACCATCAGAAGTCGAATAAAAGAATTATAAATTTATGTATACAAACCGTGATTGCATATTTGGAAACCCCAGAACAATTAATGGTTGAAATGAAAACAGCCTTTCGTGAAGCGGCAATTTAGTCAAGTAGCATGTTTGCGAGCGTATGAATTAGAAATAGGATCACCACTAGATTCTGAATATTTTGGTTGATACTGCATTTTATAGTTGGAATGTGGATTTATAGGGATAAAGGTAAACAAAAACTCAGAATGTATTTACTCATCTTTCTTCTCTGTTGATTCTATGAGCTTGGCTTGCCCAGGGGAAAGTTTTCTGTCCTGCTTGCTTAGATCCTTGGTTTTTTTTTGTTGTTGTTGTTCTTCTCCTCATTTTATACAGGCTATTAACTATATTCTTGACTTCACGATAAATTATTGGAAGCATAAATCTTTTTAAATTCACTGCAAAGTAACCTGTTTCTTCTTATGTAAGCAGTCAGTTGACCTACATCAACCAATTTAAGTGTGCTGCTTCAACTTTTAGTTTTTCTCCCAATCTGCTTTAGAACCACCAAAGCATGCAGAAACTACAAGAATTTCAAACATGTGCTGTTCCAAAGCGTTTTCTGGACTCTCCTGGTGCACTAGGTAGCAATGCTATGACTAGCAACATGGATCTTTCGTGTGTGTGTGTGTGTGTGTGTGAAATAAAAAATAACTTGTAATGTTAGCAATACTTTTAAAAATTCTTTCTATCCTTGTTGAAAAGATTTTGACTTTGTGTGATTACTTTCGTTGGCTGAGATTTTCCCTGTCAGGCTCTCGAATATCAGCCCATGTGGACGCTTGACTGCATACACATATACGGAATTATTTTTGTTGTCAAGGTTGTGTTTTTCTAAGACTCATTTTATTTATTTGAAAGACAGAGTGATGGAACAAGAAATAGAAAAAGAACAAATTTCTATTTGCTGTTTCATTTCCCAAATGAATGCCACCTCTAGGGCTGGTTGAGGCTGAGGTCAGGTACCAGGAAATCTATCCTGGTCTCCCTTGTGGGTGACAGGGATTCAAGTACTTGGGCCATCTTCTGCTGCCTTTTCAGGCACATTAGCAGGGAGGAGGTTCTGAAGCCAAGCAGCTGGCACTAGAACGGATGCTCTGATATGGGAATCTGGTGTCACAGGTAGTGACATAACCTGTTGTGCCATAATATTGGCCCATAACAAGCTATTTCTGCTGTGTTGATCTAGTGCCTATTGCTAAACCAAGAAGCACAATACCAGGTAATTCATAAATAACAAAGGTTAACAATATTTAGCACTCAGTTGTAGAGACTGGTGAAGTCCAAGAGCGTGGGGTCTGAGGAGGACCTTGCTGCTACATCGGCATGTGTGAGAACACAGCATGAAGAACAAAGAAGCATGCGAGTTTGGCTCTGTCCTTCTTTCTATGCAAATGCGTTAATGCCATCACCAGGGTCCCATTCTCCTGTCCTCAAAATCTTGCTTCCAAATACCACTAATGGGATGAACTTGGGGTTTAAATCGCCAGCATTTGAGGCAACTTGCGAATTGTATGGATTATTTTCCAAATTAAACTTTAAGAGCCACACATCCCTGGTTACATGAAAATGTTCAAATGCACCTTAGAAACAGAGTAACTCTTAGCCTTCAAGGTCTCTCTGTGGGATCATTTAGTATGTGCACAAATGTGATGTCTCCACAAGAGCCCATGGAAGCAAGGAGCTTTGGGACTGGACTTTGTGCATTCTATGTCCTTGGCAAAGTCAGTATCATATGTTGTAGAATGGAGGTGCCTTTAGACAATAAACTGCAGGATTCCTTACTGTTTTGAGATGAATTCAACAGACTTCTGATCTGATTCCATTACTGTGCTGCCTTTTCTAAGTCTCTTTTTTTCTAATTACATATTTCCTGAGGATATACCTGTTTGATTACTCTTGATTTCCACAAGGAGTCGAGGTGCTAATCAAATATTCGTTAGTGTTGTGACTCCCAAGAAAGTTGTGTTTCTATTACCAATTTAAAAATTAATCCTTCTGGGAATGAATTACCTTCCCAGCCCTTTAGAGGAGTTCCTAACCTCCAATTCTAGCCCACACCCAGTGATGTATCCCCCTGTATGATACATATTCATGACACTCAAATCTAATCAGAATATCTGTGATACATGTGAGTGAAAGCTGTACCCAGACAACCCATGGAGGAAGTACAACATTTCTGCCACATTACTTTTGCAACAAAATATTGGGCTTTCTACCATTGCTTATACCTACACCGTGATGACACATGTAGAGTGCAGAATTCTGGGATTACAGCTGGAGAACTGTAGCATTGTAAAAACACAGGGGACAATAGGGAGGGGAGAAAAGGGAGGGAGGAAAGAGATGGAAAGCAGGGGAATCCTTGTGCCTACAAAGCTGTAAAATAAAAAAATAATAATAAGAATAAGAATAAAAAAAGAACAAGAGGGTACTTAAACATTCTGTTTCCCAGAGAATTTGCATGTCTCCATTCTCAAGAAGCTTTTTTTTTTTTCTGTTAGAAATTTCAGCTGCCTTCCCATACATTCTGCATCCCCATCTTTGTAATCAGAACCCGGACTCTCTGTGGGATTAAGCATTCAGCTGTGAAAGCAGTGTTCATTTATTCTTCCCCATCTAGTTCAGGGATGACTTGGCTTCTTCATACAGCCCTGTTCTCCGAAATCTCATTTTGGACTTTCCTTCAAAGAGGAAAGCCATAACTTATAAGGGAAGAAAATTAATTCTCAGATTTTTACGCCCAGAGAAAACTCTTTCCAAAGCCACAGTGTTAAAGGCAGGCATCCAGGGCTGTGATATGGTAAGTGCCAATCTCCTAGAAGGCAGGAGAAAGTAATTCTATAACAAGTGTCTTCAGTGCAGAGTTCCGCATGAGCATACAATCCTTTCACAAAGTCAGCACTTGCTAATTTCATTACATGATATTTTAGAACTGGGGCACACTGATTAAACATGTTTTAAGCAAAGTCTAAAGTTAGGTAATTGACTTCATATTTATCCATGTATTTATGATGTAGGCCCAGAAAAAGTGGCAATATGGTTTTTCTTTCATGTTTGGTGTCAGCTTCATTTTCTCCCATCTGTTTCTTAGATGTTCAAGTTTTTCAGGATTCTATTACTGGAGATGTTATATTCTTTCAGATTTTAAAAGCCATCCCATATTCTCATGGCTCCCAACCCTCCAGCCTACACCACATGGACCTACTTAAGTCATTAGACACTCAACACTGTCGAATTCTTATTGGATGTGTACACACGAACTTTAAACTCAACATCAGTAAGACTCAGTTCCGCATCTCATTGGAACACCAATGTTGATAAGCTCTTTGCTGGTTGGTAGTTTTACTATCTACCAAGCTGCTATCTTGAAGTTACCTTTCTTATGAACCAATTCCAACTCCTATACATTTCCCCCTCCAAGTCTTTCTCCAGTTTTCTCTGTCTTCTAAATTCTGTCATCATCCTCATTCTATCCCTTATAGTCTCTCTCCTGGATTACTTCAACATCTCTTAACTCAATGCTTCCCCAGTGACAATGGAGTGATTTTTCTGAACTCAACAGAGAAAAAATGAGGACAAGCATTTTAAAGGCATTAGTACTTTTTTTTTTATTATTTTGGGTTTATCTCTTTGGACAGGTTATGGGTCATGTAGTACGTTATCGGATTCTGACGTCAAGTGCATGCAGCACAAGTAGGGTATTTATGATAGGTGGTGTGCCCATATGTTGGATTAGCACCAAATATTTAATACAATAAAGAAACCCAAAATCAGTAAAGAAATACATCAACAAACATCATTTGAGAACCAAACTGAAGAACCCTATGACATCAGATTCTGATCCTAATCTGTTGATAGCTTCCAATCAGACAAAATATCTCTCTGCCATGTCATGTGAGTTCCTCTCTAACTTTTGCCTTTGCAGCCCATCTATTCATCATTCTCTTTTTATTGACATGTGCGTAAGCAAAATGCCAAGTTTCTAATGTGTGTGCCAGCCTTTTGTCACTGGCAAACTGATGTGCCTTTGTTCATACATGTGTCTCCTCCAAGGAGGCATCTTTGCTGAGCACCCAGACTGATTTGATAATCTCTTCCTCCTATAATTCCCAGTATAATGTCCCATAGGCCCTGCTGAAATATCACTCTCTGTGTCTTTGTCATGCAAAGTTCAGATTGTATGTCAGGGTACTCACTGAGCACAAGTTTGCTAACAAGTGATTGTCCAAGATAGACAAGAGGAAAGATTTCTATGTTTGAGCTCTATCTATGCTGTGTGAAGAAATGCTTCTTTGAGTGGATTTGGAACTTTATCTTTTCCTTTTTTTTTTGCTTAGTACACTCGAATGCAAAACCAAGATATAGGACTCTGATTTTCAATATGTCAACATAAGTAAAGCTGTACATTCTGAGAATTCTGTATACACTTTTAAACTATAAAAATTTCCTTTTACATTCTTCCTGCAGACCTCTTCTAATCCTCTGGGTCTGCAGAAGCATTTAGCAAGTGGAGAAATCTTTAATTACTGTTAGAGAGCCTTTCAATCATATTCATTTTCCTTTTCAGTATCATTGTTTTCCCCCCAAAGAGTACATCTTTAAACAGACACTGCATTCAGGGTAGTAATGAATTATTAATGGAATTCCTTTCCAAATGAACATTGCAGATATTTGGTTAAGCTTGAAAAATATTGGAAATTTTATAATTCATTTTGTTTTAAAAGCCACACAGGTAGTAAACCTATATTGAGCTTTTAATAGAAATTCTAGGAGTTTAGGAGGCAGTGAAATAGATGAATATAAAATCGAAGGCTTCCACCTAGATGTATAAAAATTATGTAAGTGATAGGCCAATTAAAATTATAAATGTATTGGGAGTCATTCAGCAGACCCTTCCTTTTCTCCTCATCTCTCTCCACCACACACACACTTAGAGATGCTCCTCGCCTTGCTTCACTACCAGTGACCACCCAGGCACAGCCCTAGTTACCTAAGGGTAATTCAGTAACATGACACACTCAAGTACTCTGGGTTACACACAGTGTGAGATCATTATTAGTAACCCACATACATTAAATTTTTAAAGCAGCACTTGGATCTGATCCAAGAATTATCTCATCAACACTTAACACCCTGGCCGCAGAATGAAGGGGCAGCAGGGTGAAATATCACACTGAAATCAAACCCAGAAGAGACTGACCTGAGAGCCCAAGGCAAAAAGGAGTCCTGACTCAGTCAGTGGCCTCCATCTGCCTACCCAACCACATACTCCGCGTGCAGGGAGCCAAGCCAATGGACAAAAGCTCCCAGTTCCACAAAGTGCTTTCAGCCTACACTGGTTAGCAAAAACACAGTTTGGGAGGGTGAGAATGAAAAGAAGAGGAGATGAAAGGAAGTCCTGGGAGAGAACTTGTGCGGCTGCCAGAGAGCCAAAGGCAAGCGGGGAAGAATGTGGAGCAAGCCTGACTGCCAACCCTCAGCAGCTGCATTCTGCACGAAGGAAGGGAAGAAGCCTGCTTTTCCAGCCTGGGGTGACTTCCAGGAGGACAGCAAATGCAGGTTCTCCATTGCAGACACTGGGCTACGGGAAGGGAACGACCCACCGGGAAAGTCCGAATCCAATGGAATCCGAGCGTGTAGGATATTGCTCACTCCTTACAGTCTACTTTTCATTAAAATATTGCAAGCCCATGGAGAAAACAAAACAAATCGAAACAAACAATAATGACTTCTGTATGACAAAGACTTTGGAAGGTGATTTGAGTTGCAATGGCTAGTTTTCTTTTAGTTCTTTTATGATGTTCAAGAACGTATCCTGATCCACTATTATAAATTGGGCATATAAATTGGTATAACCATTAAGGAAGACAACATAGAGATTCCTTAGAAATCTGAAATAAAACTACCATATGACCCAAACTGAGAATTTGGCCAAATTATATCACCATACGATTTATACATATCCTTAAGTTAATAGGAGCTCAGTTCATGACAGTTGAAATAAGAAATCAATACAGACATCCATCAACTGCTGACTGGATAAAGATAGTGATTTTTATCCACTATGGAACTAAACCATCAAAAAAAAATCCTGACTTTTGCAATAGGATGAATGAAAATAGAGATGGTCATGCTTAGTAAAATGGGCCAGACTCTCAAAGAGATTGTCACATGTGTGTGAGTGTGTGTGTGTGTGGTTCTGTGGTAGCGAATATACAGAGTACAAAAACTTATAATGTATGAGAAAAACCAACATTTCGGGATTTGATGATTCTTGATGACCCTTGCCTGTATTCCTTCTTAACAATGGTCTTCTTACTTTTTATTTGCTGACTTTCTTATTTAGTATTATTATTATTATTGCAAATATTTAAAAAAAAACAAAAGGAGGAGGAGGAAGAGAAGGTATCATATTCCTAGGTTTGTATCTGTCAGCTACTAAAAGCATGCTTTTCTTACACTAATAAAAAGAAACTCATTAAAGAATGCATTTATAGTTTTTTAAGACTTTTAGGGGTATTTATTAGCTGTTAGTGATTCGAAACCAGTGATAAAGGATGAATAATATGGTTGAAAATAAGCAAAAAACACAATCAAAAGCTCCAGAAGCAAACAAACAAATTCAGTTACAATAACCTGTTACATTGCAATGTAACGGTTGTGTTATGGTGGGGAATAACAGTGTGCTTTGTAAGACACATAGCAGGTGCTTCAGATTCCTGGTCTAATAGCCACAAAAAAATTCAGCAAGTGGTATTTTTTCTAGAATATGGAAGCAGAATAGGAGACAACCAGTGAGAAATGAGATAAAGTGGTTTATATTCTTTTATGTATTAAAAGTAATAGGTGAGAGCCAGAAAGAGGGAGAAGGAATAAGTTGGAGAGAAAACAGAAGAGTTGGTTGATCACAGGAAAGGCATAGATGACAAGGTGGAGGGAGTATAAATGGAGCAGCTGATGAGGTAGGAGATCCTGTGCGAATGCGGTACCTTTATTTATCCTTTTGTCTGGGGACACCTTTAAATGATGGCAAATATACCTGGAAATGGGCGTAAGGGAAGATGCATGGTGATTCCTCTTAATAATAGACACATACAGAAAGTGTATAAGATAGAAGGATGAAAGAGTGGGCATTTGACTATTTTTTATTCACCATCTAAGCAGAATCGTGTGGACGGAAATAAGAATGGGAATGGGTAATACAAGCTGGAATGACCTTCTGTTAGATGGAGTGGCTGATGAAATGACCTGAAATGGCGTAGTTTGATTATTTGGAGTTGAACCAGCACACCTTGATTTAGAGAAAATAGAATTAAGAAGGCTGGAATAAATAGAGTTAGAGATGAAACCTCCCAAATCATTCCCAAGTTCTGAGTGGAACGACTGAGCACATTGCGATGACTTTTACTGCGATTGGAAACATGAGAGGAGAATTCTGATCTAGGGAGGTGCGGATAGCAGGTGTTCAGTGTTGGTCGCACTAAGTTTGAGGGAACTGAGAAATTCTCAAGATAAAATGTTGAATCCACAGATGCATGAAATAAGAGAGAAAAACAGGGGCCATTGAATCGGAAGGAATGATGTTTTTATTTCCCCATGGTTTCAATGCCGTTTTGTTTCTAGTGCTATATAAGTCATGTCTTTTTGCTTTTTATCATGGCATTGCGAGTATAGGTAATAGCAGAAAATCTAGTATCAAATTTTCAAAGTATATTTAACGGTTTTATTGGCAGGCATTCTTTTATTATTGAGGAGTATAGATGCACATTGCAATGTATCTTCGTGTCCTGGTATGCTTGTCTCCGTTGTAGAATTCATTTATGGAACTATATATTTATGTTTACCTATATTTATTGTTTCTACATTTTGCATGAAGATTGCCTTATATCACAGAGAACACATATATTTTTTTAAATTTCTAAGTAGATTTTTTTTAAACAGACTCTATAGTTTTAGACATAATTCTAGTCATACAATGCTATTGCTTTAAGATTTATTTATTTCTTTTAAGGCAGAGTAACAGAGAAGGAGAGAGAAACATCTTCCATATGCTGAATACTTGCCTAATAGCTACAACAGCCCAGCCTAGGATAAGCTGTAATCAGGAGCCAGGAGCTTTTTCTGGGTCTCTTACTCGGGTGCAGGGACACACAGTTTTGGGCCATCTTCAGCTACTTTCCCAGGTTTCATTAACAGAAAGGTATATTGGAAATATAACTGCTTGGACTCATACTGGTAGCTATATAGGATACCAGCATTGCAAGCAACAGTTTAACTTGCTGAGTCATAAAGAGAGCCATAGGAATGCTTTTTTTTAAAAAATATTATTTCTTTGTATTGGAAATGCAGATCAAATCTATGGAGAGAAACAGAGAGAGAAAGATATTCCATCTGCTGGTTCATTCTCCAATTGGCTATAACAGCCAGAGCTGAGTCGATGAGAAACCAGGAGCTTCTCCCAGGTCTTCCATGCAGGTGCAGGGTCCCAAGGCTTTGGATCATCCTCTACTGCTTTCCCAGGCCATAAGCAGGGAGCTGGAAGTAAAGTGGTGCAGTGGGTACACAAACTGTTGCCACTGTTGGATCCTGGCACTCGCAAGGTGAGGATTTAGCCATTGAGCCATTGTGCCAGGCCCCATGAATGATGCTGCTAAGAAGCAAATGTAAAGGAGATAAAACAGCTTCGTACCAGACCTTCACATTCTATGGTTATAATGTTTGCCTCGCCTGAACTCTTACATTGAAATCTTAATCCCCAAGGTGGTGTCAGGAGGTGGAGCCTTTGAAAGCTAATTAGGTCACAAGATGGAGAGCTCCTATGTGGAATTAACACTACCGGGAAAGAAACCCAGAGTCCAAAGGGTCAGTCAGGTTGCTGTCAATGTTTCCCTTCTATTTTTCTTTTATCTCACTATATAGACCACTTTATCAAGACATTCTATTGGAAATGTATTGTTGTTTCACACAGGGAACCTGAATTGAGCTCCTGCACTCCGCACTTGGACAATGACAAGGACTGGACAGTCTCTCCTTTAGACCATCTGTTATCCCTCCATCTGTGTCTCAGATGGACTAAGTAATAAATAAGTAAAGAGTTTAAAATTTCCTTTCTTATCTCCTTCTGGAAGCTTTGCAAAACGAATACACAAATTGACTCCAGTTTTCAGGAACGGCATGAGCTTGAGTCACTGGGCACATTCTAGGCGGTATTTTACAGAAGCTGAACGTTTCTATCAAAGTTGGCGTCAGAAAAGCATTTCTTTTCTCCATTTTATCTTATTTCTGATCTTTAACTTGCTTTAATAGTGACTGTCAGTCCATTTATACCGTGCCCTCACAGTTCCTGGGTTTTGAGTCATCTGACCACATGGAAAACTTTAGAGAGCAAAAGTAACATGTTGTTGCATTTTTCGAAAACCTTATAAATCTGAGGATATCTTTATAAGAGAAAAAAAAAACTGGGTCACAATTTTCCTCCCTGTCAAATCTTTGAAGATATTTTTCTTTGCATTATGCTACATTTATTGCTGTGAAGGGGAAATGTGAGAATGATTAGATTTTTTTGTTTCTTTGAAGGTAAACTCTTTTCTTCCTTCTCGATGCTAGAAGAGTTCTTTAATCTTCACACAGCACACTTTCATGTGATGTTTTTGAGTATGCGTTACTGAACCGAGTAAACGTTTTCCCTTGAGCAGGCTTCTGTGATCACAGTGCACAGAGGGCCCTTTTACTGTGGTCAGGGTATTGCTGCGTCGCAATTTGCATCGTTTTAAGTAGTCATCCATGTTTCTTACTAAGACTTCAGTGGTAGATTTTCTGTCTTCTATCTTATGTCATTTCACATTTCCGCAATTTGTCCTCATTGTGTGGGTCTTACAAGAGTTCATTTCCTTCACTGACTCTTACGATGTTGTATGATTATTCGCATTTTCTAAGCATGTCTAGCTTTGTACCCCCTGTGTTACCGCCATTGATCTAGACGGGAGGGAAGACTAGAAAGAGATTGTTTAGTTTTTGTTGCCTAATGGTAATTTTGTTTATTTTTGTTGTTATTGTTTTGTTTTTGCGAGTTAGGAAACAAGACATCTGATGGTGGGGGAAAGACGGCAGGCACAGAAGACTTGCGTTTGGAGATGTGATGGCATCTTTTTCCAGGACGAAAGGGAAATAAGAAACAAAGAATAGCTGAGCACAAAGACTGGCTCGAAGTGAGAAGCATGAATTTGTGGTTTCTGCCCTCAGGGAACATGAAGTCCAGTGGGAAGCACACAAACCATTACGACTCAGGCTGTCGGCACCGACACGTGACTGTGAGCGTGCAATGCAGAGGCCCCTGAGACTCATTGCCGTCCCCTTTGGATGATCACCAAGTCTCCCCAAACACCAACACTGCTCATTTTCAGCGGTTTCAGAAGAGAATACCATGCCCGATGCCCCATCGCCAGTCAGCCCATCCGCCCTCTGATAGGTTCTGAAGGAAACTTACCACTCACCTTAAGGTCACAAAAATCAGCATTTGTTTAATTTTTAACATATTCTTGAGGAGCAGCAACTGAGTTAATTTCGCGGCAGACGGGGAAGGCATATGCTACAAGTTTTAGCTACTAATTTTGAAATTTAGGGGAATTTAGATAAGAAGAAAATGACTTCCTACATATGCAGTGGTTTGAAAATAACACTGCATATATGAGCTGGCTTCGAAGGGCCCGGAGAAAAATAGAATGAAAAGATAAAGTGAGTGTTCTGAGACCGTTCGAAGCCCCTTTGCATATGACACTATGATTACTACTTACTCCTGAATCTCCAACTCTCAGTTTATGTCTAGAAGGGTTTTCAAAGCCAGTTACAATCATTCTGTGTACGGATCTTAAAGTGCAGAAATATTATCTATGCCAAAATACAGCAAAATACACCCTAAAATTACCAAATCTACAAAATACATATTTTAGAAGTAAATCCTCATGGTAATCACAGAACATGGTATTATGTTAATCTCTTTATTTATTTTTCTTATATTTAAATGTTATCAATACTCATGAACATTATCTATTTAAAATCTTGTCCTCATTGCACCTTATCACAGTACTACCACAGAAATGAGAAAGGTCATGAGTTCTAGAGGCCAAAAACCAGGGGAACAAAAGGTGAGAAACATAAAGTCGTAGCTCAGGCACGTATGTCCAATGTTTTAGGTAACCAGGCAACCAACAGATATGTGGAAATACCCAAACAGGTATAAGAAAATGTAGTAATAGCCACATACTTGTCATCTCAATATCATGCATACTACACGTATTCATCAGATTAGAATGCTCTAACAAACTGCCATGACTGAGTGACTTAACATACTCTTTCTTAGAACTGTGGAAGCTGATGGTCCCCGTTCAAGTTCTAGCCCAGGGGTAGGAGTGCTACACCATGGCTACCCACTGTTTGGGAAAACCACTTCCTATACCAAAGTGCATCGCTGGAGTCCTGGTGGCTCCACTTCTGACACAGCTTCCTACTAATGCACACGCTGGGAGGCAGCAGAAGGTGGCCGGATCCTGGGTCCCCGTCACCTCCACAGGAGACTCACATGCCGCCTCAAGCTCAGGAGTTCAGCCTGGCCCAAACCTGACTGTTGTGGTAACACGGAAAGCAAAGTAGCAGATGGGATCTCTCTTTCCTTAGGGTTCTCTTTTAAATAAAAGAAAAACAAAGCAAATAAACATTAAAACAGTACAATACAAGTCTACTCAGCTACAGACAAAGGCATTCTGCTTGGCTTGCAGACAGCTGCTCCTTCCTGAGGTCTGTTTGGATGCTCTTCTCTGAGCCTGATGAGAGAGGGCGTGCTTGGTGTGTCTACTAAGGGCATGGATGCCAGGGACAACCTCATGTTTGAGACTTGCTCCCTAGAAGCCTCATCTTCCAATACAATCGCTGGGGGTTAGTTCCTGGGGGTACAGTTCCTGGGGTGGGAGGCAATGGGGGAAGACATACAAAGATGACACAATCATGCATATCGCATTTCAAAGGAGATACCATCCTGGAGGACTTTAACTCCTTTGCATCGCTCAGGACCTCTGGGAAGCAACTTGGATCTCAGCTTTATCCAAGCTCTCTTCCAGGACCTGCATGGAAGTGTGGCGCAGGGGATAGAGAGGGGCAAGCCAAGATCACACAGCACAAGGGACACCCTCTGCTCCCTTTCAATAGCCAATGTGTCCTCTGGGCAGACTCCACAGTGGATTCACAAAGCCTGAAATATTTTGTTTGCGTGTTTGTTTGTGTTTATTTTCCCTCTCCAGGACACCAGTTACTCTCATCGTTACAATAAGGAGGATTTATTAGAAGAGCTTGTATATCTTACATGGATTTTCAATCCAGTTTGATTCCTTTTTCTTTATCGAGATTTTACAAATCTGAAATATGGAACTTTGCGACTTCCTTCTGTATTTTCTTTCCAATGACTCTTGTGAATAGTTATTCTTGCTGCTATCATGAATGCACATTTGTTTCAATTTTTAAAACATAATTCTAGGAATTTCAACGATAGAACTTGACAAATTCTAAAACTGAATGTTCACTGATATCACGATTGAGTCATTTTCCTGATTCTTTACTTGACCCCTGGACATCACTAACTGAAAAGCAGTTTTTAAACTTTTTGGCTGCATTGATGAGAGAGTTTGCAGTTCATGCTGTTGTTCTTCAAGGTGAGTTGTTAATTAAGAGGATTCTTTTTTTATGTGCTTGTTTCATTTTAGACAAAACTTATTTGTGGAACAGTGTATGGCCAAAGAATTGCGTTACAAACACGGTATCTAATAACCTTTTCAATGCCGAGGCAACAGCTCACTATTAAAACATTTGTCCAGAGTATTAAAATGACATCCAGAGTAATGTTTATTGCACTGAAATAAAGAGCCCTGCCTGTTGCTTTTTTCCAGAGGCTCTTTGTTTGGGTTCAATGGATATTGGAATTCACTCTCTGATATGATCTCCATTCCCGGCGTCCCGGCCAGGTTTCCTACATACACCATCCCTGATCCATCACTTCTTGTCTTATATACATCAAACAATGTAGGAATCACTGGAGTATATTATTTTTAAAAACAGGTCTGGTACTTTCTTGGCTCTTTTGTAACTGTTATTATTGGAATTTTTACAATTTTACGGAATTCAATGGGACCCTACAATTTCCTTGAGTGTAGGATTTCTTCTTTCCTGTGTTTTTATGCCACAAAGCTGAATTTCAAAGAGAAACACGAGAAACACTCCTCTTTCTGCAAGAAATAAAAGGACCTCAGCAAATTCCTAATCTAATTAACATCTTTAACAACTTAGACAATAAATTGACTGCAACTGAACTGCTCTTGAAGCTCCATGCCACCTTGTTAAGCTCCTTTCCAAGACTGCTATAAATCAAAAGAGAAATGCTAAGACGGTTGCATATGTTTGTTGCTTGTTCCAATGTGAAAGGTTGATTGCTTTACCAACTGCTCATTTAGAGTAGATTTTTTTAGACTTGTTTAGCATTTCAGGTTTGGAAAAGAGGCCCCTCTGAATGTACAGGATTATATTTTGGCTCCAGTTCCTTAGGCCAAAGTCTAATAACCTGGTTGCTTAGTTTATTATAAGTTCTGTGTATTTTTTCAAAGAGAATAATGAGCAAATTAAATTTTATGAAGAAGGGTATACATTACCCTTTAATACTTGACCAGAAATGCTGTCATGCTATTCAAAGTCTGCTTTTCTTTCTTTTTTTTTAATCACGAATGTTTTTGAGCTGAGGGTACCCCAGGAAGTTTTCAGACAATGTAATTTTAAAAACAAAGTTCATTTTGGTGCAAAACATTTTAAAATGCATATTTTTGCGTATAATGTACATTTTCATGAGCTGTTTGAAGACCCTCTGTGTACATATAGTTTACTTTATTTTTCTGCCTCAAAATAAACTTATCTTGACTTTCATTTTCTGCAAAGTTTTGAAGGCTCCTCCTATTCTTGGAGAAATAAGTTTACTCTTTGGTTGTGATAACCGCATCCGTTCAAAAGCATCGGGTCATCCCTTAGACTCAGGTTAAGCCCATATTTTAGCTCTGAATTGTAGACTGAACCTTTCAGAGGACACAGCTGCAATACAGATCAGAGGGCACTGCTGGTTAATTATTTCAATATAAATTTCATCTATTTAAGCACACTTCGTCTTTTTCGGGAATTTAGCAGAGAAGATTCTCCTGCTGATAGTTTGTTCATTGAAGCTGTCTGCACAGCTCATGACATTTACATGGCCATGACCACAAGAAGCCAACTTTAGATTTTAAACTTTATTATGATTTGGTTTTAGCCAATGTTTGTTATGAACTTTAAATTAAGGAGTTCCTCAAACACAGAACCCAATCTGGCATAAAAGAAAACAGGATTAACTATTTTAAACTTAAACCCAAGAATAATTTTGATCATTGTCATACAATACTTCAGTAGCTTAGCTGAAACAAAGTAAAATCATGCATTGTTTTTATTGCGTCTATAAAATAACAAGGATTTTTGTCTATTCATGTTCACAAAAGAGGAAAAAAGCAAGATTGAAGAAACATATTCCTTTGCATTAGTGATTATTAGTAGTAATAATAAATTTCCTATTGAACTTTGTTCGTTCTTTTACTGCTTCTGACATTCATAAGCAGCATAATTTTTACAGATTTATTTTCTTTATTTAAAGGCCAGAGTAACACAGGGTGAGATCTTCCTCTGGTGGTTCGCTTCCCAAGGCCAAGGGACGGGAGCTTCATCTACATCCTCCACATTGCTGCAGGGGACCAAAAACTTAGACCATCTTCCACCGCTTTGCTGGGCCATTAGTAAGAAACTGGATCAGAAGTGGAGCAGTCATGACTCGAACCACCTCCCGTGAAGGATGCTGGCACTGTGAGCTGTGACCTAATCTACCATCCCACCTGGCTGGCTGTCCCATATCAGGAGCACTTTTGTTTAGAACATATTTCACAACTTATTACATAACCCATACCCATAATCCAGTAATCCCATATTTTGTATTTAGTACAAGAAAATGATAGAAATACTCACAAAGCACTGTTTATAATTGATAAAAAAATGAGTATAAAAGGACATGATGATTATCGATTTATTCAGTTATGATACATGAGTTATATATTCAACCATGAAAGCGATGGTTATGAATTTGATATCCCAACATGAGGAAAAGCTTTTGAACTAATGTTAGAGGACAAAAAAAGCAGGATGGAACTTTTGTGTACACTGTAATTATAGATATTTTAAAAGTATGCATATGAAAACTACAGAAAATATTACTCCAAAGTAATAGAGTAATAATTTTGTGAATTTTTCTTTTCTGCTTACCAAACTTTCTTGTGATGTGGCTATATTACAAATCTTTTTATAATATTTATTTAAAAATAAGCATATTAATTTCTTAAACCCACTATTTGTGGATTATAAACAAAACCTCATGGAAAAATAGCCATTTAGGAAATGTCTTAGCTCCCAAGATTCTACAAGTATTGTACATTTTCAAATTTTGTGAAATGTATATATATATATGTATTTTGGAAAAATAGATTTTGTTAATTTATACTAAGAGATGGAGAGAGAGAGGATATTGAGGAAAAATGAGGCCAAGTCTCTGTCACTTTAGGAAATGTTGACAAGTTCTTGCACTACTGCTCGCTACAAAGAATTTTGACGCGCCACACACTGCACACATGAATCTCAGACCTCATCTGTGAGACAAAGCCTAGAACATATTTGGTAAAATCTCATTTTCATAAAGCATCTTAAAGGATATGAACAGCGTGCTGTGTGAATGGTAGCTAAGTCAGCTAAAAGACTGGCTGTGAGAGACCATAGCTAAAATGTTCTTTCTCTCTTTCTTTTAAAAGTTTTTTTTCCAGAATAATTCCCAGTTAGAATTTTGGAGTGTAGGTTAAAGAGATGGAACCTGCAACATCTGTGTTATCCAGATGAGCTGTTTGTTTGCTGGTAGTTTTAATATGGTGTTAATTGTACGTTTCAGGTGGCCAGATTTCCTGTAGATTCAGGAATACGTTTGGGATATCCTGTCTGTGGAACGGCTGTGTTGTATCATTGGCTTGGAGGGACAGTTTGGGAAATTCAGCCTACAATGTTGCTGTTTGGTCTATAACAATGGAAAAGAGCATCTACTTGTACAGATGAAGTTATAGACATAATACAGATGCATTTTTTTCACTGTTTTATCCATGATTGGCTGCATCTGTAAAGACAGACTCATTGGGTTAGGATTAATCGCACTGCATCAGGCTGAAATGTGCTCGCTACACTAGTGCTGTGGAGTGAGAGTTGGTTAGGGTTTCTCTTGTAAGCTTTTTACTTTGCTATTCTGTTACACTTATTTTCTCCTTTATGCTGTTTACTGTCCAGTTCTTTCATGTTTTTTATGCGCAATCATTTAATTAAACTAGTCTCTCTGAATACTTAGTAAACTATTTTACAAATAAAATCTTCACCGGGGAGTGGGAGGTTGTGTTGCTTTCCTGTGAGGGAAAGTGTTAGGGATACAGGACTTGGTTTCCTCTTGCCTTCATTAGTGTATTTAGTAATAAACTCAAAGAAGAAATAAAAAGAATTGTTTGGAAATTAATTCTGTGCAATTGGCAAATCTACCTATTATTTTATCTAACTTTTCCAGCTGTATCCTTAGCGCGCGCACACACACACACACACACACACACACACACGGTTGTGCTTACTGCTTGGCACCCAACACTATACGCACATTGGATCTGGATAAAATGAATCTATCAGCATATCATTGATATGTAAAATCATGCCCTAAATTTCATGACACAGAACTGCTGATATTCAGATTTCTCATCTCCAGTTGTGTTTGGATGTGTGATGTAATGAGAGTCTGGGACAGCAATAAGTTTAGTCATCACTGAGCAAATTGCTTAGATGCTAAACCATTTGATAGATGTACACAGCAACAATTGTGTTTATCTCTTGTTTCCATGATCTGATCATCCAAACAAAAGATTGTTTTGCTTGTTAACATATAAACTTGAAGTTCTGAGCATTTTAGTTACTCCTAATGAGGGTTCCTAGAGTTCCAAGGTCCGTGAGTGAACCGTTAAATAATCTAATTTAGGAGGAACTTTAAAGCTATGTTTTAAAAGAATGGTTGGCCAGACACAAAACAACCACACATCGTACTATTATCCCATTTATGTGAAATGTCTAGAAAAGCCAAATTCAGAGAGACACAAAGTAGATTAGTGGTTGCCTGGGACTCGGGTTGGGAACAGGAACTCACCAGAAACAGACACAAAGCATTTTATTATGGCGCATGGAAAGGTTCTACAGACCGTGGGAATAAACACAGAAGTTGGAGAATATGTGGAAAAGAATATATCTGTGTATATGTGTATAGATACATGCACGGACTTCAAGTTTTTGCAAAATTACCCTCCAAATTAGACATTTTTTTATAGTTTTCTGTAAGATTATTTAAAAGATGAGAAAATCACAGCTGCACATGAGGCATGCTCAGGGGTGGAGAGAGGATCAAGAAGGGGAGGTTGGGCCCGGAGCAGTGGCCTGGAGGCTTAAGTCCTTGCCTTGAATGCCCCAGGATCCCATATGGGCACCGGTTCTAGTCCCGGCAGCTCTGCTTCCCATCCAGCTCCCTGCTTGTGGCCTGGGAAAGCAGTCGAGGATGGCCCAAAGCCTTGGGACCCTGCGCCCGTGTGGGATACCCGGAAGAAGTTCCTGGATCCTGGCTTCGGATCAGCATAGCATTGGCCATTGCGCTCACTTGGGGAGTGAATCATCGGACGGAAGATCTTCCTCTCTGTCTCTCCTCCTCTCTGTATATCTGACTTTGGAATAAATAAATAAATCTTTTTTTAAAAAAAAAGAAGAGAAGGGAAAACTTATCTTTTAATCACATTTTCCATGAACTTTTGGAGATAGCATTATACATTACACACATATACAACACGCCTTGATTAAAAAGGTGGCTTAGCAAGTGTTCAGTGAGAATCTGAGTCTATACTTCTTAATATCTTTCTCCTTCAACTCTTTCTCAGGTATGAGAATAACAAATTCTGAATATTGATTGTGCTTTCCTTGTTTCAAGGAGGGTGCATATTGTACCCTTGCCTATTAACCACGCTCCTACCAAAAAATGACAATGACTCAAATATTCCCCTGAGGAAAGTATG